>NC_037334.1:16537531-17278377 GCF_002263795.3 Bos taurus | reverse complement strand
CACATGTCACCTGAAACTTACACATTTAACATTATCAAAGAAGGAATACTTCTACACTCACTAGAAATAAACAGTTAAGAAGCTAGGAAACTGTCTCAAAGTCAGTTTTTTTTCACAATTTTTCCTCCACAGGAAGGTAATGTTCTTAAATAATCCAGTCCATTCACAAAAATGACTCTTTGAATCTGCTCTGAGGTCTTCTGACACATCACTAAATATTTATTCATGGCTGAGATAAGAGTTTTCTTAATGTCCTTATTTCAAGAACCTGAAACTGTTCTGTTATGTCTGGGCTCTCATCCTCTGCTATTCAGACAGTGAAGCCCAGGGCAAACAGGAAGAAGCTCAATATCCACTTCCGCCTCCATAACCCCCACTTCCTCCATTGCCGCCTGGGCCATAATTTCCTCCACCGTATGGGGCCACTATGTTCCTGCCAACACCAAAGATTCCATTCCTCATTGGACCATAATTAGAAGGTTGCTGGTCGTAATTTCCAAAATTATTGCCATAACCACCTCCAGAGAATTCCCACTGGTTGCCATACCCAGGACGTCGACCAGCATATTCTCCACCTCCTCCTCCATAACAAGGGTAACCTCCAAAATTCCCACCTCCATAACAAGGGTAACCTCCAAAATTCCCACCTCCAGGTCCTCCTCCATACCCATGACAGCCATCCCTAGATTCGGGACCATTTCCATATCCATCAGCTTCTCCTCTAAATTTAGTTCCTGGCCCTCGTCCAAAATTTCCACCCCCATTAGAAGAAACACTAAAACCAAAAGGGCCTCCTTTTCTACTTCTAGGACCTTGAATTTCCTTCATTTCCTGTCTCGACAAAGCCTTCCCAACTTCTGCACGATGACCGTTGATGGCATGGTATTTCTGCAACATTATCTTATCCACGGGATCATAGTCATCAAAAGTCACAAATCCAAAGCCTCTTTTCTTGCCTGACTGCCTATCTGTAATGATCTCAATGGCATCGATTTTTCCGTATTTCTCAAAGTACTCTCTAAGATGATGCTCCTCGGTATCTTCCTTAATTCCACCAACGAACAGCTTCTTCACATTGACAAGCGACCCCTGCTTTTCAGACTTCTCTCTCGAAACAGCACGTTTGGGGTCAACCACTCTCCCATCAATGGAATGAGGTCTGGCTGCCATGGCTGCATCCACCTCAGCCACGGAGGAGAAAGTAACAAAACCAAACCCTCTTGATTTTTGACTGGCAAGGCCCCTTATGACCACACAGTCTGTGAGTTCTCCCCACTGCTGGTAGTAATTCTTCAGACTTTCTTCTGTGGTTTCAGAGCTCAAGCCACCAATGAAGAGTTTACGGATTTGTTCGTTTTCTTTCTTTTCCCTCTTCACAGGAACAGATTTCACAGTTTTCTCCATTGCCCGTTCACTCGCTGCAGCCATATTTCCAGTAGCCGAGGTTAACGCGAGATCTCGCGGGATGAACAGAGACCCAGCAGGTCTCTACTGCGGGGTGAGGCCCTCTACTGCTCCAGGAACGGCAGGTCTAGGAACCTCCACAGGGAGTCGGTGATGTGGCTCAGACCTCCAGAGCCGCTGCCTCTGGAGCCTTCGAATCAGTCTTGAGCACCTTTCAATGTTCCTGCAAAACACCATTTAACAGAGTGACCTTTCCTGATCCAGTCATTAAGATTAATATTGCACTTTCCCTATTAATGTTTCCAATTTTGAATTGTATGTATAGTATCCAGACTTCCCGGGTGGTGCTAGTAAAGAACCTGCCTGCCAATGCAGGTTAGATGTAATCGATCCCTGGGTCGGGAAGATCCCCTGGAGAAGGGCATGGCAATCCATTCCAGTTTTCTTGCCTGGAGAATCCCATGGGCAGAGGAACCTGGCAGGCTGCAGTCCATGGGTTCACAAACTTAGCACGCAGGCACATCATCTCTTTATCTTGATTTTCTCACTAAGTTGGATGCCCAATGAAGGGAAGAGTAATGTGGACTTTAGCAGTTTACACTGACAGACTCACTTATTCACTTTGCCCTTAGACTGGGCTCAGATATATTTTTTGAAAAAGACTGTTCAAACTCAAAAAAGTACTTTCTAAACTTTTCTAATAAATTCACTCAACTTCAGTTATATGGTGATAAAAATCTCTTTTGTGGTAGACTGTCTAATTGGCACTAGGGCTTCTAATCCTTTCTCTATGTAATCCATTTAACCTCTAATCACAATAATCTGGTTAACATGTAAACCTAATCAGCACACCTTTTCATTTAAATCCATCATCTCTGTCTTCAGAAAATATTTTTAAAGGGAGAAACTAAAATTTTTATTTTATTTCTGTTGTCCTGCCATAATTATTAACACTATCCCTGAACATTGATCTAGAAGTCCCAAGTTTGGAGGGAAAATTATTTGATCATCCCATTTACAGAGCATCTATTGGGAGGACTAATGCTGAAACTGAAGCTCCAATCCTTTGGCCACCTGATCTAAAGAAAAATTGAAAAGACCCTGATGCTTGGAAAGATTGAAGGCAGGAGAGGAAGGGGATGACAGAGCATGAGATGGTTGGATGGCATCACCAACTCAGTGGACACGAATTAGAACAAACTCTGGAAGATAGTGAAGGACAGGGGAGCCTGGCATGCTGCAGTCCATGGGATGGCAAAGAGTTAGACATGATTTAGCCACCGAACAACAATTATATGCCACATTGTACTAAAACCCTTGAGTTTAAATTAGTCACTGCCCCAGTTTATTTGAATCCTAATGAGTAAAAAGGGTTATAGACTAAAGAATATCTACTATTGTGGGGATTCTCCAGGCAAGAATACTGGAATGGGTTGCCATGCTCTCCTCCAGGGCGTCTTCCCAACCCAGCGATTGAACCCAGATCTCCCACATTGCATGAAGGCTCTTTACAGTCTGAGCCACCAGGGTAGCACAAGAATACTGGAGTGGGTAGCCTATCCCTTCGCCAGGGGAACCTCCTGACCCAGGAGTCTAACGGTGGTCTCCTGCATTACAGGTGGATTCTTTACCAGCTGAGCTACCTGAGAAGCCCATATCTACTATAGTTTCAGGTATAATTAAGTATTGTGAGCATCAATAAAGCCAACAGAGAGACAGAGAAAGAAGGAGATATGGAGGAAGAGAGGTAAGAAGGGAGAAAAAATTAATGACAATTGTTGATGAAGAAATTGCGGAAGGCCAAACTGATGACCTATTTGAAGCAATAGGTTCAAATAGTTCTTGAAGCAAAGAACTGAATTTTTTTAAAGAAAGGAAGGAAAACTAAACACATAGTGTGTAAAACAACTTCTCAGAGAGAACTATTTAAAGAACACAGACAAATACTTCTACTTCATAGTGATTTTGTTTTTAAAAAAAATATATATGTACAACCTGGGATTTCGCTGGTGGTCCAGTGGTTAAGACTCCAAGCTTCCACTGCATGGGGTTTGATCCCTGGTCTAGGAACTAAGATCCCACATGCCAAGAAAAAAATCTGGGCTACTATCCTAAAAAATCTTCAGACTCAAAAATATACGAAATCTTCAGTATTCCTAACACTAACACCAAGGAAATAACTTTCAACAAGGTAACCTCTTTAAGAGCTATTGTCTGCCAACTTAAAAAGACTTTGCAAAAAAAACAAGTATATACGTGAACACTCTCTTGCAATCAAAAGAGATTCCACACTCACCAGAAGAGGCCTGCTTGGAACTCTGGTCTATGCAGGATTCCCTGTCTTCCAAGTGCTGTCCTCTGACCACTCTGGAGATGCAGAAAGCCTGTGACTTGGTGGAAAGTACAGGAACTTCTGCTTCTGATTCTCCTTTTATAGGGGAAGAGAGTGGACAACCCAATCAGGGGACAACCCAATCAGGGGACAACCCAATCCAGAGGACACACCCCTCCCTCTCATCAAAAGCTTTGAAGAGATTTATGAAACTTTATCCACAAAGTTGAGAATTTGAGGCTATTGACACTGTCAGATACTCTTGTAAATGAAAAAAATGTAATACATTTGTGTCTGGGAGTGCTGTTGGCAGTTTCTACCAACATTTTTAACATTTACTCTCAGTCAGGATACATTCTACAAAAAAAAAATTATTTCTATACACAGAAATATCCATCAGATCAGGTCAGATCAGTCGCTCAGTCTGATCTGATGCCTCAGTGTCCGATTCTTTGCAACCCCATGAATCGCAGCACGCCAGGCCTCCCTGTCCATCACAATCTCCTGGAGTTCACTCACACTCATGTCCATCGTGTCGGTGATGCCATCCAGCCATCTCATCCTCTGTCATCCCCTTTTCCTCCTGCCCCCAATCCCTCCCAGCATCAGAGTCTTTTCCTATGAGTCAGCTCTTTGCTGAGGTGGCCAAAGTACTGGAGTTTCAGCTTTAGCATCATTCCTTCCAAAGAACACCCAGGGCTGATCTCCCTTGGAATGGACTGGCTGGATCTCCTTGCAGTCCAAGGGACTGAAATATCCATAAGCTTATGTTTTAACACAATAAAGTAGAGGCTGTTTAAATGTTTATCAGTAAAGTCCAAATCTTTATTAAAAATCTATAAAGTCTATGCCAATAGCCATTCCAAAGAAATCAGTGTTTTGTGCATTTGCTAAGTCGCTTCAGTCATGTCTGACTTTTTGGGACCCTGTGGACTGCAGCCCACCAGGCTCCTCTGTCCATGGGATTCTCCAGGCAAGAACACTGGAGTGGACTGCCATGCCCTCCTCCGGGGGATTTACCCCACCCAGGGATCAAACCCACCTCTCTGACATTTCCTGAAAGGCAGGTTCTTTCCCACTAGAGCCACCTGGGAAGCCCTTTAAATAGTCTCTTAACTATCTTTATTTCACTGACTGTGATTTAACTTTTTCTTCATTCTGATGTGGACTACATTTTGAAATAATTTCAATTTCTTTGGTAAATAGAAATAGTATAGAAACCAATTTCCTCTCTGTTTACTTTCTTTAACGTGTGTTTTAAAATATTTAAAATTACAGACCTATGTACACTACCATGTGTGAAATAGATAGCTAGTGGGAAGTTGCTGTATAGCACAGGGAGCTCAGCCCGGTGCTCTATGATGACCTAGCAAGCTGGGATGGGAGGAGCAGGAGGGAGGCTCAAGAAGCAAAGGATATATGTATGCTTAAGGTTGATTCATGTTGTTGTACAGCAGAAACTAATTCAAAACTGTAAAGCAATTACACACCTATAAAATTTTTTTAATTTAAAATTATATAATCAAAATTAATCCGCCACTAATACAATTATGTAAAGTTTAAAAATAAAATAAAATTAGAAAAAAAAATAAATAAAAAAAAATAAAATTATATAATCAGTTATACCCCCAACAATGTGCAGAAAGTAATCATGAGTGAACATTAAGCTGCAGCCATGTATCAGTCCTTCCACAAGAATGTATTTTGTTGTTTCGTTGCTAAGTTGTGTCCAACTCCTTTGCGACCCCATGGACTGTAGCCTGTCAGATTCCTCTGTCCATTAGGATTTCCCAAGAAGAAAGCTAGAGTAGATTGCCATTTTCTTCTCCAGGAGATCTTACCAACTCCAGGATCAAACTCAGGTCTCCTATATTGCAGGCAGATTCTTTACCCATCTGAGCCACCAGGGAAGCCCAGAAGAGTTTAAAAAATAAAAATAAATTAAAACATAAAATCACCTAGGTCATTTTGATATTTGGCAAAACTAATACAATTTGTAAAGTTTAAAAATAAAATAAAATTAATTTTAAAAAATCACCTAGGTCACCTTGTTCTGTTTCTATTGGTGTTGAGTGGATAATACAACATGTGATGTTTAATTATAGGGAGAAACATGACTGGGCTAGGGAATGCCCAGTTAGCAGGTTGTGTATTAATTCTGAGTGTGTTCCTGAAGATATTTCTAGAAGAGATTAGCATTTGATTCCATAGACTAAGTTAAGAGACCCCACCCTCCCCAGTGTGGCGGAGGATAGTGGGCAGGTGGAGGCGGGGTGTCATCCACTCTGCTGAGGGCCAAATGGATCAAAAAAGCGAAGGAAGGGTGAATCCATTCTCTTTTCTTGAACTGGGATGTCCACCTTTTCCTTCCCTTGGACTCAGAGCTCAGGCCTTCAGACTTGAACTGAATTTTACTACTGGCTTTCTGCTTCTCCAGCTTGCAGGTAATGCTGCCAAAATCTTGCCTTTCTGTGCACTGATGCCAAGTGGAAAGATGAAGACAGTTATGAAGGAGAAAAAAAGAGTGGCTTTATTCCTTTGCCAGGCAAAGAGGGACCAGAGTAGGCTAGCGCCTCAAGAACTGCACCCCCTCAATGGGGAATAGGGAGAGGTCTTATAGTCTGGGCTCTTGGTCAGGGGTAGGTGATAAGGATCAAGGCAGTGAGTGACAGGCTTGCATTCTGCTGGGTTAGTGGTGAGCTAAGTAGGAGTCTGTGGTGCTCGAGAAGACTCTTGAGAGTCCCTTGGACGGCAAGAAAATCAAACCAGTCAATCCTCAAAGAAATTAACCATGAATATTCAGTGGAAGGACTGATGCTGAAGCTGAAGCTCCAATACTTTGGCTACCTTATGCAAAGAACTGACTCACTGGAAAAGACCCTGATGCTGGGAAAGATTGAAGGTAAAAGAAGGGGGCAGCAGAGGATGAGATGGTTAAATAGCATCACTGACTCAGTGGGTATGAGTTGGAGCAAACTCTGGGAGATAGTGGAGGACAGAGGAGACTGGCGTGCTACAGCCCATGGGCTGGCAAAGAGTTGGACACGACTTAGTGACTGAACAACAACACAAGACCTTGCTCTAAGGTTGCTCTTGACCATTTCTCCCTGGTCTTGCATTCCCACCCTTCCCTAATTAACAACTGCTTGAATCTGCCCACTGGGGCTCAGGGAAGGTCATGGGGGCTAAATGAAGGCTGTTTCCTGTAGTCGAAGAAATGGGGGACATGGAAAGGCTTTGTGCCCTGGAGTCCCATAGACCCCTGCTCAGTATGAGACTCAGAAACCAGACTGCAAGGTTTCTCACTTTCATAACTAGGTGAGTGAATTTCTAAATAAGTCTCCTCTTCAATATACTTTATATCCTATTGGTAGTCCGGTGGCTAAGAGTCCACGTTCCCAATGCAGGGGGCCTGGGTTCTATCTCTGGTCAGGGAACTAGATCCCACTTGCTGCAACCAAGAACCCCTGTGCCACAACTAAGACCCAGTACAGCCAAATCAATTTAAAAAACAAGATAAAGTCCAAAAAAAGTGCACCTGGAAGGAATTTACAATGCATAGGAGCCTCCCTCAAACCCCGGAAGGAGACAATCCACTCCCCACCAAGAGTTTATGTACATGAACACATGAAAAAACACTTAAATGTGAATAAATGCTCATACTTAAACTATCTCCCTCCCTCCGTCTCTCTCTGTCTTACTGTTGATCACAGCCTTTATTTCTATATGACGTTATGAACTCTTTGCTCTACTTACCATTTCCTTTCACTAAGGAAATAGGAGCAGCACTGTTTAATTCTGGACCACAAGTTCTATACCAGCACTTTGCACATAGTAGGTGCTTTGCAAAAAAGGTGACCAAATTTTTTTTCTCCAAATTGAGACACATTGGGGAATAAAGAAGGCAGTGTTATTAGGGCAGGACAACAGGATAAATATCTGCCAAAGACAAAAATGAAAAGGACCAAAAAGTTCAAGTAAATGATCAGTTTTGCATTTTAAACAGATCATTGTGATTAGAATCTCGAAATTGGATTATGTGGGAAAAAGATTTGAAATCTAAGCTGTAATTCCTAGTTTATTGCAGTATATCATTCAAAATGTGATATCTTTACCTAAGTGTATGCTGTATTATGTCTCAGCTGGTAAAGAATCCACTTCCCAGTGCAGGAGACACAGGAAACGTGGGTTCCATCCCTGAGTTGGGAAGATCCCTGGAGAAGGGCATGGCAACCCACTCCAGTATTCTTGCCTGGAGAATCCCATGAACAGAGGAGCCTGGTGGGCTACAGTCCAGAGGGTCACAAAGAGACATGACTGAGTGACTAAAGTTTTCGCTTTAGGATGCTGCAGGTGGGTAATGGTGTGCTCAAAAGCTCAGTAGTGTCAGACTCCGTGATCTCACGGACTGTGGCCCCCCAGGCTCCTCTGTCCATGGGATTCTCTGGGTAAGAATACTGGAGTGGGTTGTCATTTCCTTCTCCAGAGGATATTCTTGACTCAGGGATGGAATCCGAGTCTCTTATGTCTCCTGCATTGGCAGGCAGATTCTTTACCTCTAGCGCTATCTGGGAAACCTGCAATCTGAAGGTCAGAGAACTAGCTGGTTTAGATCAGGATGTTCATGACAACATTTGCTATGGAGCTTGGTTAATTCCAGAGATTCTTGTCCTGTGACCTTGGTACAAAGTTCCACACCTGTGACTGTGGTATAGGGCTCCACACCAACTTCACAGAGGAAGAAACGAGACCATGATACAGGCCAAGCAGAAAACTGGCTGAAACTCTAGACACTCAGGAAGACTGACCAGAGCTTCCCTGGTGGTCCAGGGGTAACCAATCCATCTGCCAATGCATAAGTAGGTTCAATCCCTGGTCCAGGAAGATCTCACGGACCTCAGAGCAACTAAGCCCATGCACCACAGCTACTGAGCCTGTGCTCTAGATCCTGTGCTCCACAAGAGAAACCAACACAGTGAGAAACCCAAGCACTGAAACTAGAGAGTAGCCCTGGCTCTTCGCAACTGGAGAAAAGCCTGAGCAGCAATAAAGACCCAGTACAGCCAAAAGTAAGTAAATAAAATTATTTTTTTTAAAAAAAGGAAAAGAAGACTGATCAGCTGCATATTCCAGAGATCAGTGACTAGAATACCTTTCCAGGCTGACAGTGAGTTCAGGTGACAGCCAAAGGGAGGAGACCTTGGAGAACAAGAGAACGCGAGGACTCCTACTTGCAGCCACGAAGGTGAAAGTCCTTTGGATTTTACAAATGCCTTAACAACAATTCCACCAAGTAGTTCAGGTGAAAGTCTGGACCAACCTAAGGATGGGTAGGTGTGTGCACACCAGCCCTGACACCCCCGGTGGTGTCCATATCAGCTATAGAGGAGTCCAGGAACCAGCTGGGATCTCTCACAGCCTGTCTGCAAGAAAAAAGTAACCTCTGAAGATAGCAAGAGTCAGATGCATATGGTAAGAAGTAAGAGGAGAGACTGACTCTGGCCTTGAGGGCCAATAGGATTGCCAGGGAGGAAGAGAGAGGAACCAAGAAAGAGCCCTGAAAACACAATGAGACAGGCTCCATTGGTGCCAAAGAAAAGGAGAGTGTGGTGGTCCTTGAGAAAGACAGACTTGACTTTCACCCGCATGTCTTTGCAGTATCTATCATGGTCTTCCCTTTTCATGGTAAATCTCAATATTTATTTACCATAATCTTTCTTCATTTTATGTTAAAGTCTACAAGACAATTGGGCTCAGGAATTACTTAGTGTTTTGAACTTACATTCTAAATGTCTTATCAATAGACAAATGGAGGAGGGATGGGATGGAGGCTCAAGAGGGAGGGGATATATGTATGCTTATGGCTGTTGTATGGCAGAAACCAACACAACATTTTAAAGCAATTATACTTCAATTAAAAATCTAAAAATATTTTTAAATAGATGAATGGATAAAGAGGATGTGGTATGTACATAAAATGGAATATTACTCAGCAACAAAAAAATTAAATCTTGCCATTTGCAACAATACAGATGAATCAGGACTGTATTATGCTAAGTGAAATAAGTCAGACAGAGAAAGACAAATACCGTATAATCTGACTGATACGTGGAATCTAAAAACAAACAAAACAGATACAGAGCAAACTGGCGGTTGCCAGAGGGAGGGGGGTTGGGGGTTGGGCAAACTAGGTGAAGGGGATTAAGAAATACAAACTTCTATTTATCAAATAAATAGGTCATGGGGATATAATATACAGCACAAGAGATACAGTCATTAACACTAATAATTTTGGAGAGTGAGAGAACTTACTGAACTTCTCACGGCGATCATTTTGCAGTGTATTTGATTGTTGGATCACTATATTGTACACCTAAAACTAACATACATTTTGTACACCTAAAACTAACATACTATTATACATGATCTATAGTTCAATTTTAACAGTATGCATATATAGGGAATCTAGAAAGATGGTATTGATGAATCCATTTGCAGGGCAGCAATGGAGACGCAGACATGGAGAACAGGCTTGTGAACACAGTGGGGGAAGGAGAGGATGGGGAAAATTGAGAGAGGAGCATGGAAACATGTGCATTACCATACGTAAAACAGATGGCCAGTGGGAATTTTTTGTGTGCTGCAGGGAGTTCAACCCAGTGCTCTGTGACTACCTAGAGGGGTGGGATGGGGTAGGAGATGGGAGGGACCTTCCAGAGGGAAAGGACATGTTTATACCTATGACTGATTCATGTAGATGTAGGGCAGAAACCAGTACAATATTGTAAAGCAATTATCCTCTAACTGAAAGTAATTTTAAAAAATACATTAATGGACTTCCCTGGCAGTCCAGTGGTTAAGACTTTGCTTTCCAATGCAGGGGCTCAGATTCGATCCCTGGTTGGGAAGCTAAGATCCCACATTCCTCATGGCCTAAAAAAGCAAAACATAAAACAGAAGTAGTCTTGTAACAAATTCAATAAAGACTTTAAAGATGGTCCACATCAAACAAATAAATAAAGTATATTAAAACAAGAAACCAGTTTTCACCAACAAGTCTTTTAATGCTTCTTAAACACTCTGAAAAAAATGGCCCCCCAAATACATAGAATTATTATATTGAAATCACTGGAAAATACATAATACATTCAGTGCAGTTCAGTCACTCAGTCATGTCCAACTCTTTGTGACCCCATGAACCGCAGCACACCAGGCCTCCCTGTCCCTCACAAACTCCCGGAGTCCACTCAGACCCATGTCCATTGAGTTGGTAGTGCCATCCAGCCATCTCATCCTCTGTTGTCCCCTTCTCCTCCTGCCCCCAATCCCTCCCAGCATCAGGGTCTTTTCCAATGAGTCAACTCTTCGCACGAGGTGGCCAAAGTATTGGAGTTTCAGCTTCAGCATCAGTCCTTCCAATGAACACCCAGGACTGATCTCCTTTAGAATGGACTGGTTGGATCTCCTTGCAGTCCAAGGGACTCTCAAGAGTCTTCTCCAACACCACAGTTCAAAAGCATCAATTCTTCAGTGCTCAACTTTCTTCACAGTCCAGCTCTCACATCCATACATGACCACTGGAAAAACCATAGCCTTGACTATACGGACATTTGTTGGCAAAGTAATGTCTCTGCTTTTCAATATGCTATCTAGGTTGGTCATAACTTTCCTCCCAAGGAGTAAGCAACTTTTAATTTCATGGCTGCAATCACCATCTACAGTGATTTTGGAGCCCAAAATATAAAGTCTGACACTGTTTCCACTGTTTCCCCATCTATTTCCTATGAAGTGATGGGACCAGATGCCATGATCTTCATTTTCTGAATGTTGAGCTTTAAGCCAACTTTTCCACTCTCCTCTTTCACTTTCATCAAGAGACTTTTTAGTTCCTCTTCACTTTCTGCCATAAGAGTGGTGTCATCTGCATATCTGAGGTTAGTGATATTTCTCCCGGCAATCTGGATTCCAGCTTGTGCTTCTTCCAGCCCAGCGTTTCTCATGATGTACTCTGCATAGAAGTTAAATAAGCAGGGTGACAATATACAGCCTTGACGTACTCCTTTTCCTATTTGGAACCAGTCTGTTGTTCCATGTCCAGTTTTAACTGTTGCTTCCTGACCTGCATATAGGTTTCTCAAGAGGCAGATCATTGAGAAGAAATATTTCACTGAAAACATTTTTTAACTCATGCAAAGTATTTAACTTAATTTTAAAAATGAAGAATCTTTTTAAAAGAACAAAAGAATATCAAGGAAAGCAGGAAGAAATAAAGAGAAAAGCAAATATTATTTCTTTAGGAAATATATAGTTTTAAATCTATTTTTTAAAAATCAAGCACTTATTTTAGTTATCTAACCAAGGGCAAAATAAAGTTTGGATGTCTAATGAACATGAAGCAGACTAATGATTTATGTTCAATATTTACACTTTGGCTTTTTTTGTTTCAGTTGCTCTTGTTTACAACTGTTTTCAAGGCTGGGCTTAAGAGCAAAGATGGAGTTTCTTTTTAGGGTTCCAAATGAAACACTCCATATTTCATTTTTTAAGGAGATATGCATGGTTTTTCCATCTTTATACATACACACACACACCTATGGCAGTTAACAGATCACTGCTTAGCAGTCAAATAGCACAATAGTTTGGCATCAGAACATCATGGGCTCAAGCCCCAGCTGTGCCACTTCCTGGAAGTTTGAACACTGATGACTTATTTTCCCTTTTTGAGTCTTTTTTCTTACACATAACACATCATAGTCACTACATCTCAAAAGCTGTCATGAGGACAAAATAACATTTACTCAGTAGATCAATTGGTCAAAAACGTTAATTATTACTAGTATAATTATCAATTCAATAACAAGGAAATTTCAAGTTTACAAAGTAGGGTCTTCCATTCATGCATGTGTGTTAGTCACTCAGTCATGTCAGACTCTTTGTGACCCCATGAACTGTAGCCTGCCAGGCTTCTCATGGAAGTCTGCAGGTAAGAATACTGGAGTGTGTAACCATTCTCTTCTCCAGGGTGTCTTCCCAACCCAGGGATGGAACCTGAGTCTCCTGCATTGCAGGCAATTTCTTTACCGTCTGAGCCATGAATGGAAGTCCCCCTTCTATTCATGTAAATAGTGCTAAAAATAGGGCAAGAATACACTAAAAGTATATTTCTTTTTAATACAGGACTGCTACTATTGCTTTCCACAAGTCCATGCGAGAAAACATGAACCCAACTCCTCAAGGGATGGGAAGAAGCTGGGCAGACACTTAGCCTTGGATCTAAGGCCTTAGCAGCTGCACCATAAATTGGTACTTGGGTGAGATGGGTGGAATGGAGGACCACTAAGATCACACCCGCAGCTCCCTCTGTGATTATCACTTTGCCCTGAGCCCAGGTCTGCGGAGAACTTTGACCAAAGCCATCCACACTTCCCGGTTCCTCAGGCTGTATATGAGGGGGTTGAGTGTGGGGGTGATAAGGCTGTAGAACAGGGAGACCATGTTGTCCTGGTGTGGGCTGTGGTAGGCACCCGGGACCATGTACATGAACACGGCTGCTCCATAGAAGAGTCCCACTGCTGTGATGTGTGAAGAGCAGGTGGTGAAGGCCTTGTGGTGGGCCTCCTCTGAGCGCATACGTAGAACAGCCCCCAACACGTGGCCATAGGAAGTGGCAATGAGGGAAAGGGGAAGCACCAGGATCAGCACTCCCGAGGTGGACAGCACCAGTTCATAGGTGGAGGTGTCCGCACAGGAGAGCTTCAGCAGCGCAGGAACCTCACAAAAGAAGTGGTCCACGGTGTGCGAGGCACAGTAGGGGAAGTGCAGAGTGATGGAGGTCTGGATGCAGGCATTGAGCACACCCGCCAGCCAGGAGGAGATCACCATGAGCAGGCACATCTGGCGCCTCATGAGCAAAGAATACTGCAGCGGGTGGCACACAGCCACATAACGGTCATAGGACATGAGGGCCAACAGGATGCCCTCAGCCACACCCATCAGCGTGAGGAAGAATATCTGAGCTGCACAACCCCCAAAGGAGATGGAACCTTCTCCTTGCAGAAAGTCTGAGGCCATCTTGGGGATGGTGACCAGGGGGAAGCCAACATCAAACAGGGAGAGCTGACTGAGCAGAAAATACATCGGTGTGTGGAGCCGGGAGTCCACGCAGATCAGGAAGAGCAGAGTGGTGTTGCCCAGAAGCCCCATGATAAACATGACAGCCACCAGGAAGAACAGTAGCTGAGGTGACCCTGAGCGGCTGAAGAGCCCCACCAGAATGAAGTCAGAAGCCACTGACTGATTCATATCTGTCGTATTTTACACAACATACTTTTGCTGCAAGAAGAACTGGAGATCCATGGCAAGAAGCCCAAGTGGGGGCTGGTATGTACGTCTCATCCCACGTGCCAATGGCTATTGATTGGTAAAGGCTGCCTGGAGTGCCATCTTGAGAACTATGAGGTCACAGCTAAGATTAATAGGTAGAAAAAGGCATGATTGATTAGTAATGTCTGTCACAGGCATAGGATGGGAAAACCATAACTGGAACCTCTGAATGAGATACTTGGCCACACATTGATCAAAAGCTACCTACTTACTCTTTTTTTTTTTTAATAATAGCAATTTAGTTTTTCCCCTTTTTTAAATGGGCTTCCCTGGTGGCTCAGATGGTAAAGCGTCTGCCTGCAATGCAGGAGACCCGGTTTCGATTCCTCTATCAGGAAGACCCCCTGGAGAAGGAAATGGTAATCCACTCCTGCACTCTTGCCTGGAAAATCCCATGGATGGAGGAGCCTGGTAGGCTGCAAGTCCATGGGGTCGTGAAGAATCGGACACAACTGAGGGACTTCACTTTCACTTTTTTTAAACATTAATTTTTATTGGAGTATAGTTGCTTTCAGCAGTAAAACAATCTGCCTGCCTCGAAGGAGACATGTAGAAGACTTGGGTTCAACTCCTGGGTTGGGAAGATTCCCTAGAGAAGGAATGGCAACCCTCTCCAGTATTCTAGCCTGGAGCATTCATGGACTGAGGAGCCTGGTGGGCTACAGTCCGTGGGATCAAAAAGAGTTAGACATGACTGAGTGACTCACACACACACACACATAGTTGCTTTACAAAGTTGTGTTCCCACTGACTCTTGCAGTCCCAATTTCATGGCCCAAGTCAAAGAACACAACCCCAGTAGAATGTCTCAATACCCCTCATCCGAGTGGTGCTGGGGCCAAAGCAGAAGTAATATTCCAAAAGGACTGGTAAATAGATGGAGTTGAATCAACAAACCAAGCAAGAAAACAGAGAAAGATCTGGGCCCAGTAGCCTGGATGAGAATCTGGATTAAAGAGAAATCTGATGAGCAAGCACTGGGATCAAATTGATGGTCTGGGGACTTCCCTGGCAGTCCAGTCTAAAATTATATTAAATAAATCCTGGGAATATCTCACTATTTCCACGGCTTCATAAAGAAAAACTTAAAAACTAATCCTTAACAATCCTTAACAATTTTCTGCCAATGTGGAACCAATCAATTACCTTAGTCACCAATTTTACCAGTCCCAGCTGGTAAAATGTCAAGGGCTATTTAAGAGTCAAAATGAACCTAGTCTTGCTCTGTTCACTCACTATGCTCATCTTGAGAGGAGCTGACACCAACTGAGCACTGACTGTATAGTGGGTATCTGGCTATTTCACAATTAACACTTCAATATGCCAATACTTTGGCCAGCTGATTTGAAGAGTTGACTCATTGGAAAAGAGTCTGATGCTGGGAAAGATCAAAGGCAAAAGGAGAAGAGGGTGGCAGAGGATGAGATGAGATGGTTAGATAGCATTACCAACTCAATGGACGTGAATCTGATCAAACTCTGGGAGACAGTGAAGGACAGGGGAGCCTGGAGTGCTGCAGTCCATGGGATCACAAAGAGTCAGACATGGCTTCAGTTCAGTTCAGTTCAGTCACTCAGTCATGTCCAACTCTTTGAGATCCCATGAACCGCAGCATGCCAGGCCTCCCTGTCCATCACTGACTCCTGGAATCCCCCCAAACCCATGTCCATTGAGTCGGTGATGCCATCCAACCATCTAATCCTCTGTCGTTCCCTTCTCCTGCCCTCAATCTTTCCCAGCATCAGGGTCTTTTCAAATTAGTCAGCCCTTCACATTAGGTGGCCAAAGTATTGGAGCTTCAGCTTCAGCATCAGTCCTTCCAATGAACACCCAGGACTGATCTCCTTTAGGATGGACTGGTTGGATCTCCTTGCAGTCCAAGGGACTCTCAAGAGTCTTCTCCAACACCACAGTTCAAAAGCATCAATTCTTCGGCACTCAGCTTTCTTCATAGTCCAAATCTCACATCCATACATGGCCACTGGAAAAACCATAGCCTTGACTAGACGGACCTTTGTCAACAAAAAATGTCTCTGCTTTTCAATATGCTGTCTAGGTTGGTCATAACCTTCCTTCCAAGGAGTAAGCACCTTTTAATTTCATGGCTGCAATCACTATCTGCAGTGATTTTGGAGCCCAGAAAAATAAAGTCTGACACTGTTTCCACTGTTTCCCCATATATTTGCCAAAAGTAATGGGACTGGATGCCATGATCTTAGTTTTCTGAATGTTGAGCTTTAAGCCAACTTTTCCACTCTCCTCTTTCACTTTCATCAAGAGGCTCTTTAGTTCTTCATTTTCTGCCATAAGGGTGGTGCCATCTGCATATCTGAGGTTATTGATATTTATCCCAGAAATCTTGATTCCAGCTTGTGCTTCCTCCAGCCCAGCGTTCCTCATGATGTACTCTGCATAGAAGTTAAATAAGCAGGCTGACAATATACAGCCTTGATGTACTCCTTTTCCTCTTTGGAACCAGTCTGTTGTTCCATATCCAGTCCTAACTGTAGCTTCCTGACCTGCATAGAGGTTTCTCAAGAAGCAGGTCAGGTGGTCTGGTATTCCCATCTCTTTCAGAATTTTCCACAGTTTATTGTGATCCACACAGTCAAAGGCTTTGGCATAGTCAATAAAGCAGAAATAGATGTTTTTCTGGAACTCTCTTGCTTTTTCAATTGACCCAGCAGATATTGGCAATTTGATCTCTGGTTCCTCTGCCTTTTCTAAAACCAGATTGAACGTCTTGAAGTTCACAGTTCACGTATTGCTGAAGCCTGGCTTGGAGAATTTTGAGCATTACTTTACAAGCATGTGAGATGAGTGCAATTGTGCAGTAGTTTGAGCATTCTTTGCCATTGCCTTTCTTTGGGATTGGAATGAAAACTGATCTTTTCCAGTCCTGTGGCCACTGCTGAGTTTTCCAAGTTTGCTGGCATATTGAATGCGGCACTTTCATTGCATTATCTTTTAGGATTTGAAATAGCTCAACAGGAATTCCATCACCTCCATTAGCTTTGTTCATAGTGATGCCTCGTAAGGCCCACTTGACTTCACATTCCAGGATGTCTGGCTCTAGGTGAGTGATCACACCATGTTGATTATCTGGGTCATTAAGATCTTTTTTGTACAGTTCTTCTGTGTATTCTTGCCACCTCTTCTTAATATCTTCTACTTCTGTTAGGTCCATACATTTATGTCCTTTATTGAGCCCATCTTTGCATGAAATGTTCCCTTGGTATCTCTAATTTTCTTGCGCTTTTCTGGAGCAGCCATGAAGAGATACCCCATGTCCAAGGTAAGAGAAACCCAGGTAAGATGGTAGGCACTGAGAGGGCATCCGAGGGCAGACAGACTGAAACCACAATCACAGACAACTAGCCAATCTGATCACATGGACCACAGCCTTGTCTAACTCGATGAAACTATGCCATGCCATGTGGGGCCACCCAAGATGGTCAGGTCATGGCTGAGCGGTCTGACAGAATGTGGTCCACTGGAAAAGGGAATGGCAAACCACTTCAGTATTCTTGCCTTGAGAACCTCATGAACAGTATGAAAAGGCAAAAAGATAGGACACTGAAAGATGAACTCCCCAGGTTGGTATGTGACCGATATGTTAGTAGAGATCAGTGGAGAAATAACTCCAGAAAGAATGAAGGGATGGAGCCAAAGCAAAAACAACACCCAATTGTGGATGGGACTGGTGATAGAAGCAAGACTTGATGCTGTAAAGAGCAATATTGCATAGGAACCTGGAATGTTAGGTCCATGAATCAAGGTAAATTGAAAATGGTCAAACAGTAGATGGCAAGAGTGAACATTGACATTCTAGGAATCAGCTAACTAAGATGGACTGGAATGGGTGAATTTAACTCAGATGGCCATTATATCTACTAATTTGAGCAGGAATCACTTAGAAGAAATAGAGTAGCCATCATAGTTAACAAAAGAGTCCGAAATGCAGTACTTGGATGTGATCTCAAAAACGACAGAATGATCTCTGTTCGTTTCCAAGGCAAACCATTCAATATCACAGTAATCCAAGTCTATGACCCAACCAGTAATGCTGAAGAAGCTGAAGTTGAATGGTTCTATGAAGACCTAAAAGATCTTATAGAACTAACACCCAAAAAAGATGTCTTTTTCATTATAGGGGACTGGAATGCAAAAGTAGGAAGTCAAGAAACACCTGGAGTAACAGGCAAATTTGGCCTTGGAATACAGAATGAAGCAGAGCAAAGACTAATAGAGTTTTGCCAAGAGAACACACTGGTCATAGCAAACACCCTCTTCCAACAACACAAGAGAAGAATCTACACATGGACATCACCAGATGGTCAACACTGAAATCAGATTAAGGTGAGGGGTATCTCCTCACCACCACCTGACCTGCCTCTTGAGAAACCTGTATGCAGACCAGGAAGCAACAGTTAGAACTGGACATGGAACAACAGACTGGTTCCAAATAGGAAAAGGAGTACGTCAAGGCTGTATATTGTCACCCTGCTTATTTAAATTCTATGCAGAGTACATCATGAGAAACGCTGGGCTGGAGGAAGCACAAGCTGGAATCAAGATTGCCAGGAGAAATATCAATAACCTCAGGTATGCAGATGACACCACCCTTATGGCAGAAAGTGAAAAGGAACTAAAAAGCCTCTTGATGAAAGTGAAAGTGGAGAGTGAAAAAGTTAGCTTAAAGCTCAACATTCAGAAAACGAAGATCATGGCATCTGGTCCCATCACTTCATGGGAAATAGATGGGGAAACAGTGGAAACAGTGTCAGACTTTATTTTTTTGAGCTCCAAAATCACTGCAGATGGTGATTGCAGCCATGAAATTAAAAGACGCTTACTCCTTGGAAGAAAAGTTATGACCAACCTAGATAGCATATTCAAAAGCAGAGACATTACTTTGCCAACAAATGTCTGTATAGTCAAGGCTATGGTTTTTCCAGTGGTCATGTATGGATGTGGGAGTTGGACTGTGAAGAAAGCTGAGTGCCGAAGAATTGATGCTTTTGAACTGTGGTGTTGGAGAAGACTCTTGAGAGTCCCTTGGACTACAAGGAGATCCAATCAGTCCATTCTGAAGGAGATCAGCCCTGGGATTTCTTTGGAAGGAATGATGCTAAAGTTGAAACTCTAGTACTTTGGCCACCTCATGTGAAGAGTTGACTCATTGGAAAAGACTCTGATGCTGGGAGGGATTGGGGGCAGGAGAAGGTGACGACAGAAGATGAGATGGCTGAATGGCATCACTGACTCAATGGATGTGAGACTGAATGAACTCCAGGAGTTGGTGATGGACAGGGAGGCCTGGCATGCTGCGATTCATGGGGGTCGCAAAGAGTCAGACACGACTGAGAGACTGAACTGAACTAAACTGACAGTAGTCTAAATGGTAATTTTTATGTATTAAAATTATGTATTGGAAAAATCCTGATGCTGGGAAAGATTAAAAGCATCAGGAGGAGGGGACAACAGAGGATGAGATGGTTAGATAGCATCACAGACTCAATGGGTATGAATTGGAGCTAACTCCAGAAGATTGTGAAAGACAGGGAAGGAAGCCTGGTGTGCTGCAGTCCATAGGGCCTCAAAGAATCCGACACAATTGAGCAACTGAACAACAATATATATTTTATAACAATAAAAAAAGAAACACTGACTATAGGTCTTGCTGTTTTTCTGTATTTTTTGGATGAGAAGCAGATATTCAGAGAAGTCTGGTGACTTGTCCAGCAACAAGTAACAGAATCAAGATTTGAACAAAATAGGGATCCGATTCGGAGAAGGAGATGGCACCCCACTCCAGTACTCTTGCCTGGAAAATCTCATGGACGGAGGAGCCTGGTAGGCTGCAGTCCATGGGGTCGCTAAGAGTCGGACATGACTGAGCGACTTCACTTTTTTTTTTCACTTTCATGCATTGGAGAAGGAAATGGCAACCCACTCCAGTGTTCTTGCCTGGAGAATCCCAGGGACGGGGGAGCCTGGTGGGCTGCTGTCTATGGGGTTGCACAGAGTCGGACACGACTGAAGTGACTTAGCGTAGCATAGCATAGCATAGCATAGGGATCCAATTCCAAAGTTCCCATTTTTCCCTTTGCATTCTACACACTCCTCCCAAGCACTGTAGTTATACATTTCGAATTTGTTATACACACTCACACACACTCAGTCCTGTGTGCCTACAAACTTACGTTTCCTTCCAGGATTCCCAGGTGGTCCCACTGTTGATGCATCTTTAAAGAGATGGGTTCTAAACCTCTGGGTTTTTGGAATCTCTAGCCTGAAGTTCTTTGGTGGCTAGAGACTCTGATTGTGATTCCCTTGTGTCCTAAGCTTTTGATAAACTCGTTCTCCTACAAAATCTCTTGGAAAAAAAAACATTTCCAACCTCCTCCAAGAGCTGGGCACAGCTAGCCAGGATTCACTCAAATCTGAGCTGGATTATCTTACTGTGACTCACAACATTGCTTCTCATTTGGGTCCAAGAGGATCTCCTTTGGCAAGTTTCCAAACTGTATATTACTCTTCCTTTCCCCATTTTCCTGCATGATACCAAAATTTTGATCTGGGGGGCCCTCTGCTGATGCTGAGTGACCTGGGGAAAGGGGCTGGCATTATTCACTTTCTGGTTGCCCTTAAAACTCTCACATCTCTCCACCATGACCAGATAAGATCTGGACTCTTCATCCTCTTAATAATCAGAACCCTGTCACTGACATTGTTGATTTAATCCTCACATTCAGTTACCCCTGCTCAACAATCCACAGCAGATCTTGTTCAATAAACAGTAGGTGAATGAACACATTCTGTGAGGGAAACACTATTGTGTTAGAACTAATGTTATTGACAAATGAGTTGAGAAACGGTGAGTGACTTAACTAATGTCACACAGCTGTTAAGAAAGCAGGCTAGGATTTGGAATCTGTCTTAAGGAGTCCAAATTCTGAGCACTCTCGACTCTGCATGTTGCCTCTTTCTTAGAGAAAAGGCTCCACTCTTCTGCCCAGGAGCTCAGAACTCAAAATTCCTCAGAGGAAGCACCCTTGTGGATGGCCAGTCCTCAGAAAATGAGCTAAAGGTGCCCCCAACCCATGCCATACAAGTCATTCTGGCATTGGCTCTGAGACCATGGTCAGGTACCAGTGCTTGGCAGCTTTCAAGAGCTTCTCTAGAAGGTCAGCATGGGTTGACATTCAACATGGACTGCACATCAATAGAGATGACTTTCTGCCGTCTGGAGGACTGACCTTCTTGGGTTCATAACAACAAAGACAGACAGGGAATTAATAAGTATTCAATATAATAAGATAGCTGCCTGCCAGTTAGCAAATATCAAAGAAATAGACAAGAACCCATCTTTCCATTCAAGTACCTGTATTGACTCAAGCCAGTATATCCATGGAAAATTTCGTCAGTTCTTTGGCTCCATCCCACCACTAATGCCTAACTCCTAAATCAAGCCTGCATCCCCAAGACCCCCAGAAGGCTGGCTGAGTTCCAAGTCCTCTGCCCCACTTACCAAGGTCTGTGTGTAGACTGAAGAACCTTTCTCAACACCCCATTTGCATGTCAACACCTTTCTTCCAGGATTGTCCCTGATAAAACCTCCCTGGATTCCCATGCCATGGGTTTCACCAGGGTTTCCTCTGTCTCTGCAGACTTAGATGTCATCATCTAGGAGCTGAGGCTCCAGAGAGCACTGTTGCATCATAAGTCCCTCTGGGTCTTTCTGCCAGAGGGAGAATGAGTTGCAGCAGAAGCCAAGAAGCCTGGCTATTTGGATTGTCCCTGGAGGATAATGGAAAAACATTCACTCATCTCAACCAAAGGCAGGATGGGCATCACTGATGTGGATCTTTGCATGTGACAGATATCCAAGCCCTTCTTTGAGCATCTAATTAGGAGGAAGGGGTGTGGCAATGCATTACTGCCAATGGGCCCCATGCTCAAAAGGAAAAAAGAAATTCTGAAGTCCAGGATATTTCCTCTGCATTAAATAATGAGACAATGATGGTAGGGGAACAGTCAGGAGACAGTTTTCCTGGGTCAGGAAATTCCTTCCTCTAAACTCCATTCTTGAGGGGCCTTTAAGACTCAGGAGATACAATGGTTTAGACATAGATGGTTCTAGTGTTGAGAGTTTATTGCGTGCCCATGGCCAGAGCTTAGGGTAAGGACAGAGATCAGAGAGCCAGGCCACCCAGATCACGGATGCTCACCACAAGAATTCACAGGAGTGGCCAAGACAGAGTGAGTTACTGTTAGGGGATGCACACTGACTGAAATCGCCCTCCCTGGCCAGGCACCATAGTAACCATTTGCATGAGTTGTTTTACGACAGGAGGTCCTGGTAAAGAACACGAAACTAATAAGCTACCACCAACTGGAAGAGTTCAGGAAATGTCAAAAGGAGACACCACATGTCCGACCACCTCCCAGAATCCTTCTCATTGGCATCCATCTTGGCTGAACAAGGCGTGCATCACCAGAAAGGACTCTGAGACAGAATGATTGGCTGAAGACAACCCGGAAACTAATCCCATCACCATAAAAGGGTTCCCTTACCCTACTGTTCTCCACCTGGGTGCCCTTTCCCAATAAAATCTCTTGCTTTGTCAGCACATGTGTCTCCTCAGACAATTTATTTCCAAGTGTTAGACAAGAGCCCAGTTTCGGGCCCTGGAAGGGTTCCCCCTTCCTACAACATTGCCAAGAGTGTTGCTTGAAACAAAGCTGAAAGGGATCAAAAGGTTCATTCTTCCAATAATAAAATAAACAAGTCGGGGAGTGCAATGTACAGAGTGGTGACTATGCTTAATAATATTGTATTGCATGTTTGAAAGTTGCTTAGAGAGTAGATCTTTTAATTTTTTTTTTAATTTATTTGGCTGTGCTGGGTCTTATTGTGGCATGTGGGATCTAGCTCCCTGACCAGGGATCTAGCTGCCCCGCATTGAGAGCACAGTCTTAGCCACTGGACCAACAGGGAAGTCCCTAAGACAGTGCATCCTAAAAGTTCTCATCATGAAGGGAAAAAAATGTGTAACTATGTATGGAGACAGATGTGAATTAGATTCATTGTGGTGAGCGTTTTGCAATATATACAAATAATGAATCATATTGAACACTTGAAGGAATGTTTTGCCAAAAGTTTTCACTTTGTCTCAGGTTCAAAGGATTTGTTAACAAAATAAGCCTCTTATTATATACAAATAAATAATACAGGTATTTATTAGAGAATTATCTAGCTTACTTTCAACATACTAACATTAAAAGAAAAGAGAAGTAGAAAGAACAGAGACTACATCACCAAATTGGATTTTGACTTCATCCAGACTTCAACAATGCTGGGAAGTTTTGTGTCACAGCACATCTGGAGTCCCAGTTGGGAAAGGATCCCAGGCAGCGTGTCACACCACCTTACTCCATGGCATACTTTAGCATTGATCTCATTGCTTTCTACCTAAGTCTGGATAAAGCTTCACAATTCAGCACAAGGTACAAACAAATTCTGGATTTGACATTCATCATGAAAGGATCTTTTCAAACTCTAGACCAGTACTCAAAGCAGTGGTGACAGTCCGCATGGAGATAAAGAGCTTGCACCAGAAAGTTATATAGTACACTGCTTCCTTCACTGAGAAATGCTTGCTGTGTAAGAAATATCGGTTGAATGAAAGTTTAGTGATATTGATTTATGGTTTCTTCCAAAGTTCCTTTCTCTTTAAGAAACGGTAACAGTTTATGGACCACAATGTGAGTAACACTGTCATAGACCATAGACACATGCTGGTAAGGTACCTGCTATTAGCCATTTCTGTGTAGCTGGTACCCAAGGCACATGGACACATCAATATTTATTGATGCAGACAGGAGGTTGGAAAGAGAAAATGAGATATGGAGAAGTGGCTGGTGGGTCTCGGATTCTCGACACCTACCACACTGATTTGCATCAAAGATGGATGGATGGGGAGTGACCAAGATGACAGACTAGGAGGACTTGAGTTTGCCTCTCCCCAAAGGCACACTAAAATTGCAACTATTTACAGCGCAGCTATAGATGAGGACGGCCTGAAGACTAACAGAGAAGATCTTCTATATCTAAAGATATAAAGAAGGAACAGCAGGAGAATTCCCTGGTGCTACAGTGGTTAAGATTCCACACTTTTGACACAGGGGATGCGCATTCTGTCCCTGGTCAGGGAACTAGGATCCCATGTGCCGCTTGGCCAAAAAAAAAAAAAAAAGTATGCCAATATCATCATAATAATTAAAAAAAAAAAAAAAGAAGGAACCACAATGAAATGGGTAGGAAGGGCAAAGATATGGTATAGTCAAGACCCATACCCCTGGATAGATGACCCACAAATGGGAGAATAATTACAATTGCAGAGGTTCTCCCCCAAGAAGCAATGGGTTTGAGATCCACATTGGAGGTGGGTGGTGGGGGGTGAGGGGGGAGATGGGAGGTGCTTTTTTTTCCCCAGTTTTACTGAGATATAATTGACATATAACACTGTCAGTTTAAATGCATGGATTGATTTGATACAATTGCATATTGCAAAATGCTTACCACCATCTACTATCTTGCATAATTATCATTTCTTTTTTGAGGTGAAACACCAGCATGAGTGCTAAGTCACTTCAGTCATGTTCGACTCTATGCAACCCTATGGACTGTAGCCAGCCAGGCTCCTCTGTCCATGGGGTTCTCCAGGCAAGGATACTGGAGTGGGTTGCCACGCCCTCCTCTAGGGAATCTTCTCAACCCAGAGACTGAATGTACGTCTCCTGTGTCTCCTGCATTGATAGGCAAATTCTTTACCACTGAGCCATCTGGATCTATTTTATTGTTGATGTTTTTCACTCGTTTAGTTGTGTCTAACTCTTTGTGACCCCATGGACTGTAGCCTGCCAGGCTCTTCTGTCCATAGGATTATCCAGGGAAGAATACTAAAGTGGGTTGCCATTTCCCACTTCAGGGGATCTTGCCGACCCAGGAATAGAACTCACAGTCCTGCATTGGCAGGTGGATTCTTTACTATTGTGCCACCTGGGAAGCCCTATCTATCCTGAAAGCTCCCTTCTGTATCTCCCAGACACTCCCTTCCACCAAGAGAAAGCAGATAAAGTCCCTGCAGTGAAGGCAGACAGCTCCTACCATCACCAGGCAGTAGAGAGAGGGAGAGGGAATCAAGGAAGACTTACAGAAGGAGATGTTTTCCTGCTGTGATTTGAAGAGCAAATTCCTGCCCTGCAGGAAGGGAGGCTGTTTCAGGCAGCAGGAAAAGCAGAAATGTCAAAGAATCTAGTATAGGGGGTGTCTGTGTCTCTCTTTGCCTCCCATCCCATCCTCTGGGAAAACAAAAAGCTGGGACTTCCCTGGTGGTCCAGTGGCTAAGGCTCTACGTTCCCAATGCCCAGGGCCCAGGTTCAATCCCTGGTCAGGGAACTAGAGCCCACATGCTGCAATGAAAGACCCCACACAGTTAAATAAATAGCTATGTACTTTAAAGTACTTAAAGAAATCAAAAGGTCACCCTAACACCAACCACTTTCTGATTAATATTCTAAGGATCGATATTTTAATATTCTAAGGAGAACTGTGAGCAGCTCTTAGAGACCACACTATAAATAACTTCAAGACAAGGCACCAAGAGAAGGATTCGTGGGTCTTACTGAATCAGGGCACTGGGTCAGAGGTTCCTCTTCGGACACCTTCTAGCTTATTCCTTCTCCAAATTTGGCACTGGGGTGGGTAGGTGAGGGTAGGGAATTCAGAATAGATGAATACTCTGGGGGTTTTCCCCAGAAAGGAAGGGTCCACCCCTACCCCCACCCCCCCTTCTGCATTGTGAGCAACAGAATGATGTCACAGACCCGCGGCCCAGCCCCTTCTCCCTCTCTCTGCCTGTGCTTGCTCCAGGCCCAGCCTCTCCACTCCCACGTCTCCCCCACCCACACCCCAGAGGAAAGTAGTCAGCTTTGCCAAGCAGCCCAGGCAACTACTCACAGCCATGGATCCAAATCAGGGCAACCCCTTAGAGCCCCAAGACTCTCCGGAGATCCCCAAGCCTAGCCTGAACCTCAGCTCAATCCTGGCAAAAAGCACCCTCCCTCAGGAACCCCCCAGCATGGTGGGCGACAGACTGCCCCCAAAGACCGGGGCGGTGGTCATCGACATGGGCACAGGCACGTGTAAGGTGGGCTTCGCCGGGCAGGCCCGGCCCACCTATACCGTGGCCACCATCGTCGGCTGCCAGCCCCAGAAACCGGCCACCTCAGGGCAGCCGGTGATGGAAACCTTCATCGGCGAAGCAGCCCGCAAACGCCCAGAGCTGACGCTAGTGCAACCCGTGCACAGCGGCATCGTGGTGGACTGGGATGCGGCCGAGCTCATCTGGCGCCACATGCTGGAGCATGACCTCCGCGTGGCCACCCGCGACCACCCGCTGCTGTTCTCCGACCCGCCCTTCAGCCCCTCCACCAACCGCGAGAAGCTAGTGGAGGTGGCTTTTGAGTCGCTGAGCTCCCCGGCCATGTATGTGGCTTCTCAGTCAGTGCTGTCGGTCTACGCACACGGGCGGGTCAGCGGGTTGGTGGTAGACACGGGCCACGGAGTCACCTACACCGTGCCCGTCTTCCAAGGCTACAACCTGCCCCACGCCACACAGCGCCTGGACCTGGCGGGCACCCACCTGACCGCCTTCCTGGCGGAGATGCTGCTCGGCTCTGGGCTACCCCTGGGACAGCAGGACCTGGACACGGTGGAGAACATCAAGCACAGATACTGCTACGTGGCCCCGGACTTCCTGAAGGAACAGGCCCGGCCAGAGCTGGAATGCCGCCAGACCCTGAAGCTGCCAGACGGACGGACGGTCACGCTGGGCAAAGAGCTGTTCCAGTGCCCCGAGTTGCTGTTCAGTCCCCCGGAGATCCCAGGGCTGTCCCCCGTGGGCGTCCCCACCATGGCCCAACAGAGCCTTTCCAAAGTGGCCGCGGAGCTGCGGACCGACTTGGCCCAGAACGTGCTCTTGTGCGGGGGCTCTTCTCTCTTCACCGGGTTCCAGGCGCGCTTCCAAACAGAACTGCTCCGCAATCTGCCACCAGAGGCACACGTAGTGGTGATGGCCCAGCCAACCAGGAATTTCTCCGTGTGGATCGGGGGCTCCATCCTGGCCTCGCTGCGCACCTTCCAGTCCTGCTGGGTCCTGCGGGAGCAATATGAGGAACAGGGGCCCTACATCGTGTACCGCAAATGCTACTGACCGGGGGCGGGGGTGGGTGTTGGCGAGGTGGGGTGGCGGGGAGACAGTCCTGAGCAGTAAAGTTTCTGCTACCCAAGCTGGTTCTGTCCTGCCTTCGCCCAGGTCCACTGCTGAACCCATCCCGAGGCACCTGGTTCCCACGCCACAGACTCACCTTCCCCCACCCAAGGTGGTCTGCCTCTCAAGATATCTCTGGTTCTTCCCTGCCTGCATTCACCTCCCATGAAAGTGAAAATTTTTAATTACTCAGTCGTGTCCGATTCTTTGCGACCCTATGGACTGTATCCTTCCAGGCTCTTCTCTGTCCATGGGATTCCCCAGCAAGAATACTGGAGTGAATAACCATTCCCTTCTCCAAGGGATCTTCCTGACCCAGGGATCGAACCCATGTCTCCTGTATTGCAGGCGGAGATTCTAGTCTGAGCCACCAGGGAAGCCCCATGATACACCCCAATTCTGACTCCCAGAACCCCCCTCCCCCACAATCAGTCCACACTGCACACACACACATACCATCATGTCTTAACTCTGTCAGTCCCAGCTTCCATGATCCAATGGCAACCCACTCCAGTGCTCTTGCCTGGAAAATCCCATGGATGGAGGAGCCTGGTAGGCTGCAGTCCATGGGGTCGTGAGTGGGTGACTTCACTTTGACTTTTCACTTTCATGCATTGGAGAAGGAAATGGGAACCCACTCCAGTGTTCTTGCCTGGAGAATCCCAGGGACGGGGGAGCCTGGTGGGCTGCCGTCTATGGGGTTGCACAGAGTCGGACACGACTGAAGCGACTTAGTAGTAGTAGTAGTAGTAGTAGGATCCTAGTCTCCTACAAACTCAGGTTGGGGTCTACTTCCCAGGCCCATCCACAAAGACATATCTGGTTCTGGGCACCTCAAATCCACCCTCTCATTGGCCTTTCAGTTCTCATTATCCAAAATTTTCTGACACCCTGATGTCCTGAACATCCCCCCAAGTGCTGAACCCCCACACCCATTACAAAGATCCCAATTCTGACCCTCAGGGTCTCTCCCTACAGTGACTCACTAAAGGATCCCATGTTCAAAGCTCATCCCCTAAGTTCCACCTCTGCCCACCCTGCATGATCTGTTTTCCCAAACTTCTTCCATCCAGATGCTCCCACAACCCCACCCCATCTGTACTCCCAGAGGACACCATGCTCTGAGACCACCCCATCCCCCCTCCCCCGCCCCAAGGATGGTGCCCTCCCCCTTGCTCTGCAACTCCCCCAGAAACCCTCCCACATGGTTTCTCAATGTACTTCCGGATCACATTCTTCAGCCCCTGGAATGATCCTAGGAAAGCTCCAGTCTCCAGGATCATCCTGTGACGATCCCACTAACACCCTAGGCTGACCCCTGTGTTCTGATTCTCCAACTGCCTCCCCAAAGACACTTTCCCAAGGCTGCCCTATGGTGAGCCCCAGAACACCCACCCTGGGGTTCTCAGACTCCCCAGAACTCACCCCCAGGACCACCCCCCCCCCAAGGTCCCATCCCTTTAATTGAGACACCAATGGCCAGTGACATTCACAAGAGCGGCCCAGGACAATGTAACCCTGAGGCATGCTTGGGGTAGAGGGGGGCTCCCCCTGGACTCTGGCTCCCTCCTGCCACCCCCATACAAGTCTGCAGGGGCCTATCGTCCTGGGATGTCCATTCCCCATTCCTTCCATTCCTCTAGTAATTCATTCCAAGTTAACTCCATCTCCCCAAACCTCTTTCAACCTATTCCTACTATGCCACCCCAGGGACTTTCTCAGGGACCTGCCTGAGGACACCCTAGGTGGTCTCTCGTACCTCACCTGCTGGGGAGGGGCCAGACATTCTCCCCAAAGGGTGCCCTCAGTCCCCTCCACTCCACCCTGCCACCCTCATCCTCAGACACCTGGGCCCCTGCTGGAGGCAAGACTCTTTGCCTTTATGCCATCCAGCCTGGTGAATATCAGGACCCCTGGACACATCCTCCCAGTGTATCAACAGAATTAAGCCTGAGCTGCCAGAGCTTTATCCATGCTTACATTTGTTCCAAGGGATCCTTCATTCATTCCTTCAACCAATCATTACTTACTGATTATCACTGCCTGTCTTTGTCTCTCCATGAGTCTTTCTGTGAGTCTCTTTGTTTTGGATTTTTATTTGCAAACTAGATGTGTCCCTCTGACTCACCGCCTAGCACTACTTCTTTTTTTATTTTTTTAACAGTTTAAAAAAATTTTGTTTTTATTTGGCTGCACCGAGTCTTAGTTGCAGCATGTGGGACCTAATTCCCTGACCAGGGATCGAAACTGTAGCCCACCGCTTTGGGACTACAGGCAGAGTCTTAGCCACCTGACCACCGGGGAACTCCCAAGAGGTTAGGAAGTGGTGAGGGGAATTGCTCATTCTTCCCACCAGGGGGCAGCCCCTCCAAACACAAGGCTACTGGGGAGCGCAGCACGGAATTTAGAACCACAATGACTGCAGCAAACCTGGCACCCTAGACCCACCCACACCACAATATTAGGGCACTGCCAGGCACACACACACACACAGAAGGGATGTGGGACAGGCTGAGACTCAGAAATCACAGAAAGTGATGATGCAGAAATCCCCACGACCCTTGGGCTGCTGGGAAACCCAAAGGACTCTCATTTAGACCACACTAAGCTTCTCCCAGCTCCAAACCTTCCCTGGGACAGAGATTTGCTCTACAACCCTCTGGAAATGTGCCTCTCCCACTTGCATACTCCTGGGAACAGGGAGCTCACTACTTCAAATCTGTTAGAAATACCAGTTCCTCCCAGCAGACTTAGGTAAACCTCTGCACTCTGCTTGCCACCCTCAATCCAGAGCACTGAGGGCTACAGAGACTCAGTTCCCCCCACCTCAGGCGCACGAGCACCCGTGGAGTCTGCTGCTGCTATTGCTGCTGCTAAGTCACTTCAGTCGTGTCCAACTCTGTGAGACCCCATAGACGGCAGCCCACCAGGCTCCCCTGTCCCTGGGATTCTCCAGGTAAGAACACTGGAGTGGGCTGCCATTTCCTTCTCCAATGCGTGAAAGTGAAAAGTGAAAGTGAAAGTCATTTTCAACTCGTAGCGACCCCATGGACTGCAGCCTACCAGGCTCCTCTGCCCAGGGGATTTTCCAGGCAAGAGGACTGGAGTGGGGTACCATTGCCTTCTCCAACCGTGGAGTCTACTCTCCCAAACCCAACATCATCAAATTTTCCCACTTCTGGTTTTAAGTCATTCATGCATCCAGTCCAGAAACATTCACTGGCCACCCACTACATGTCTGGCATTCTACTCAAATCTAAGGAAACCACAGTGAACAAGAAATGCAGTCTCAGCCTACCAAACCCTCCTTGGAAGGTCCTACCAGAGAAAGTGGGTTGATCACTTTCCATCAATTTCCCACTGGCTGATATCTGTTCCACACACTGACCCACAAGTCCTTCCCTTCTTTTTTTTTTTTTAAGTAATTTATGTATTTATGGGTCTTTATTGCTGCATGTGGGCTTTCTCCACGTGTAGCGAGCTGGGGCTGCTCTCAAGTTGCAGTGCGTGGGCTTGTCACTGCAGTGACTTCTCTTGTTGTGGGGCATAGGCTTTACAGCGTGGGCTCAGTAGTTGCAGCGCACGGGCTCTGTTGCTCCAAGGCATGTGGGATCTTCCCCAAACAGGGATCAAACCCATGTCCCCTGCATTAGTAGGTGGATTCCTAACCACTGGACCACCAGAAAAGTTCCAGTCCTTTCCTTCTTGTGGCTTCAAAACCACCCACTTCCTTCCTACGCACCCCAGCCCAAGTCCCTTCATTGCTCACTTGGAAGATCAGGGGAGCCTCCTCACTGGCACTTCGGTCACCCCTCTCACCTTCCAGAAGACCTTGCAGAGGATTTTTGCAAACTGCAACTTAAAACACTCTGGTGGAAAAGAAAAAACCAAGTTCTCACGACAGCTCTGAACCCTCTGCCAACCTCTCCAAACTTTTCCTTGGCTTTCCTTCCCACCACCTTCTTCTTCTGGGCTTCCCAGTTGGCACTAGTGGTAAAGAACCTACCTGCCAATGCAAGAGACATGGGTTCTATCCCTGAGTCAGGATGCTCTCCTGGAGGAGGCAACCCGCTCTAGTACTCTTGTCTGGAGAATCCCATGGACAGAGGAGCCTGGCGGGCTACAGTCCACGGGGTTGCAAAGAGTCAGACATGACTGAGCACATCTTCATCGTTACCACACCAGTCACATCTTTGTTCCTCAAAGGGAGTACTGTCGTGGCCTGCACTGTGACACTGCCACCACCCCCCACCCCGGCAAATTCGTATGTTGAAACCCTAACCCCAGCACCCCAGAATATGACTGTGTTTGGAGATATGACCTTTAAAGATATAATTAAGATAAAGCCATTAGGGTGGGTCTTAGTCCAATATGGCTAGAGTCCTTATAAAGAGGGAGAAATTATTATACCACTTGGAGAAAACAGCCTCTGAGGACACAACGAGAAGACGGCCATCTATAAACCAAGGAGAGAGGCCTCAGAAGAAACCAGCCCTGTCAACATCTCAGTCTTGAATTCCTAGCCTCCAGAAATGTGAAAAAATTAATGTCTGAAGTTTAGGCCACACAATCTGTTAAGTGTTTTGTTATGGCGACCCCAGGAGACTAAGAGAAATTTGGTACCAAGGGTGGCTCAGAAGGTAGTTATAAATATCGGCTACAACCACGTGACAAGTTACACAAGAAATGACTACAACTCTCATGAGAATTTCTCCCCTGTTTTGTTATGAATATGTGTGGATAGTACAAATTTACACATATAATTGCTTCCCAGGTGGCTCAGATGACAAAGAATCCACCTGCAATACAGGAGCTGTGGGAGACGCAGGTATACAAATTAAGCAAATACCTTTGTTTTCCTCCCTTTTTTATTTCCATATCGTGTAACAGAAGATGTGTTGACTTTATAACATAGTGTTTAAGTATCATTAACTTCACATCGTAGTATTTTTTTAATTCTTTATTTATTTTTGGCTGCGCTGTGTCTTCGTCGCTGTGCACGAACTTTTCTCTAGTGGTGTAGAGCAGGGGTTACTCTCCAGTGGTGGTACACAGGCTTCTCACTGCGGTGGCTTCTCTTGCTGTGGAGGGGCTCCAGGGCGTGCGGGCTTCAGCAGTTGCAGTTTCCAGGCTCTAGAGCACAGGCTCAGTAGTAGTGGTCCATGGGCTTAGTTTCCACATGTCATGTGGGATATTTCCAGACCAGGGATTGAACCTATGTCTCCTGTCTTGGCAGACAAATTTTTTACCACTGAGCCACCAGGGAAGCCCCTAGACTGTAGTATTTAAATTAGGATATCAAAGAGAAGGGTAAACATCACTCAAGGACTTTGTCTCCTCTTCTGTGGCAAGGGTTAGCATGTTTTCAGTCATTTGCAGGACAGTTTTATCATATTAGGTGGGAGCATCATCTTGTTATTGCCTTTTTTTGCATATTAAGTGTGGTTTAAGGAGTTTGTGTGCATGTCAGGTTGACAATGGGTAGATTTGTGATGGCTTATTTTATGTATCAACTTGGTGAGGCCATGGTGCCCATCTAGATGTTGCTGGGAAGGTTTTTTTTTTTTTTTAGATAAGATTATCATTTAAATCAGTAGACTTTGAATAAAACAGATTACCACACACCCCCCCCCCCCCGCCGCCAATAATGCAGATGAGTCTCATCTAATCAGTTGAAGGTCTAAGGAAACAAAGACTGACTGCCCCCAAGAAAGGAGGAATTCTTCAGCTGACTGCCTTCAGATCAAATTGCAGCGCTTCCAGGGTCATTAGTCTGCTGGCCATCATGCAGATTTTGGACTTGTCAGCCTCCACAACCACATGGGTCAATTCCTTAAAATGATATTCCCTCTCTATGCACACATCCTGTTGGTTCTGTTTCTCTGGGGAACCCTGACTTACATACCTCAGGATCTTTGCACCTGCTACTCCCTCTACTCAGAATGCTCCTTTCCACCTCCTATCTTATCAAAGGAAGGCCTGCCTTGTCAGTATAACACAAAGCTCTGATGCCATAAAAGGAATAACTAGAATAGTTATCTCATGTAAACATCAAAAAAAAATCTGGTAAAAATCACCCTGAACAATGTTAAGACAAATGACAATTCAAAAATAATAAACTCTTAAAAGGCAAATGACAAATAATAAACAAAGGGGCGTAACACAAAGGGACAATGTCCTTAATATATAAAGAATGCTTAGAAACAATAAGAAAAATATTACAACAGTCCATAAAAATGTGAACAAAGGATATGAACTTTGAGCTCACAGAGGAAGAGAAACAAATGGTTCTTAGTCACAAGAGAAGATTCTCAACTTCATAAGGGAAGTGAACATTAAAACTACACCACAATGCGATGTTTAACCGATCAGATTGGCAAAGATCAAAAGGTTTGATAACACCTCCTGTTGGTGAGGCTCTGAGGAAACTGGCACTCTCTTATTCTGATGATGAAGAAGGAAACTGGTACCAACTCTATGCAGAACAAGTGGTAATATCTACCTAAATGACAAATGCACACAGCTTCCAAGCCAGTTATCACATTTCTAGGAATTTCTCCTTCAGATACAATCGCTTGTATGTGAGATGACGCAAATGCACTTGTCCATCACACACTGCAGCACTTTATTGTGGCAAAAGGTTGGAAACAACATCATATGTTGCCAACATCATGTGAGCATCCATGAGAACACATCCATGAGAACATACATTTCATTCAAACATAGAGGAATACTGCTGCTGCTGCTGCTAAGTCGCTTCAGTGTCCGACTCTGTGCAACCCCATAGACGGCAGCCCACCAGGCTCCGCCGGCCCTGGGGTTCTCCAGGCGAGAACACTGGAGTGGGTTGCCATTTCCTCCTCCAATGCATGAAAGTGAAAAGTGAAAGTGAAGTCACTCAGTCGTGTCCAACTGTGCGACTCCATGGACTGCAGCCTACCAGGCTCCTCCGCCCATGGGATTTTCCAGGCATAACTCTAAAAAGGGGACCAGCAAGCTCTGTTCACTGACATGGAGTGTTCACCAAGATATACTCAAAGTGAAAAAAAAGAAGGCCACAGGATGGTTTGTGACCATTTATGCTAGAAATATAAATAAATAAAGGAGGGGCTTTCCTGGTGGTCCAGTAGATAAGAATCCACCTGCCAATGCAGGGGTCACAGGTTCAATCCCGGGTCCAGGAAGATTCCCACATGCCTCAGAACAACTGAGCTAGTGCTCTAGAGTCCATGAGCCTCAACTACCAAGCCCATGTACCACAACTACTGAAGCCCGAGCACCGAGAGCCTGTGCTGTACAACAAGAGAAGCCATTGCCACGAGAAGCCTGCGCACCCCAATGAGGAGTAGCCCCCACTCGCCACAACTAGAGAAAGACCATGTGCAGAACAAAGACCCAGTGTAGCCATAAATCAATCTTTTTTAAAAAAATGAATAAATGGAAGTGTAGGTATTTGCTTGAAAATGCCTAGAATATCTCTGGAAGTTCTCAGAAAAAAATCTGAGTAGTGGCTGCTATTAGATCAGAGGTTCTCAAACTTTATTTCATTATTACACATTAAGGAGCAATCATTTTTAGACATTTTTTAATTGCCCTGTATAAAAGTTTAATGCCACAGAACCAGTATGTATCTACCATATCTAAACATATACAGTCTATGTATGTCTGTGCACATATCCCCAAACCACTTTTCACTCTTTGAGGATAATATCAGGCTGCTCAGGTGGCTCAGTGGTAAAGAACCCGTCTGCCAATGCAGGAGACATAAGAGATGCAGGTTCGATCCCTGGGTCAGGAAGATCCCCTAGAGGAGGGTATGGCAACCAACTATAGTACTCTTGCCTGGAGAATCCCATGAACAGAGGAGACTGGCGGGCTACAGCCCATGAGTTCCAAAGAGTCAGAGACGACTGAAGTGACTTAGCATTTCATGAGCCAGAGAAGGAGCCACAGGAGACCTGGATTTGATCCCCAGGTCTGGAAGATCTACTAGAGGAGGAAATGGCAACCCACTTCAATCTTCCTGCCAGGATAATCCCACGGACAGAGGAGCCTGGCAGGCTAAAGTTCATGGGGTTGCAAAGAGTCAGACACAACTTACTGACTGAATAAGTCTGAACAACTGAAAGATTGCATCTTAAAATTTGACACTTTGTTTATCATGGAATTTTTTGCATTAATGTTGATTTTTTTACGTGCATTGATGCCAGGAGCTGAGGGTAGAGAGGGATACAGAGTGATGTCTATGGGTATGGGGTTTCTTTCTGGGATGATGAAACAATTCTGGAGGAGACAGGGGTGATGGCCGTACAACCTCATGAATATACTAACTGCCTCCGAACTATACACTTCCAAAGGGTGAATTGTATGGCACAGAAAACACTCTCAATTAAAATCATTGCATTGGGACTTCCCTGACAGTTAGGACTCTGCTTCCACTGCAGGGGGCGTGGGTTCAATCCCTGGTCAAAGAACTAAGATCCTACCTGCTACATGGTGTGACCAAAAAAAACCCCAAAACAAACAACAAAAAACATTGCACTGAAATATTATTTACTTGATAAGCCCTAGAGATTTAATGCACAGTCTAGAGCATATAGACAACAATACTGTAATCATCAAATTTGCTGAGACTGGAACTTTATTATTCTAACCACTAAAGAGAAATTATAATAATGGAACAGAGGTGATAATGATAGTGATGTGCGTACGTGCTAAGTCACTTCAGTCGTGTCCAACTCTTTGGACCCCATGGATTGGAGTGGGTTGCCATGCCCTCCCCCAGGGGATTCTCCCGACCCAGGGATCAAACCTGCATCTCTTAAGTTTCCTGCATTGGCAGACAGGTTCTTTACCACTAGCTACCTAGGAAGCCCCAGTAATAGTGACAGAGGTATAAATATTACTACAATGGCAATCATGTTACAATGTAGCAATATATCCAATTAGCATGTGGTACACCTTAAATTTACACGATGTCATATGTGAAGCATATTTCAAGGTTTATTCACTTTGATTACTGAGCTGTCAGGCAGAATGCCTCACTCGCCTTGCCCTAATCTCAGCTGTGTGTATGAAGACAGGGGAGGCGGTGAGGCACTGAGACAGTGTGCATGAGGCTGGCCCAAGAAGTAGAGACTGGAAGGTCAGGCTCCTGGAGACCCTGGCCACAGGGCTTCCCATGGAAACCAGGAAGTCATCGGCACTGCCACCCATACCTACGGTGGGACACCTGCAGCTGCTTCTTGGCCCCCGTCCAGCTCACTGCCCCAGGAGAAGAGGGACACAGCCAACACTCACCCCACCCAAGCACAGTGTAATTAAATTCTGGTTTTAGCAGGACTGTTCACACAATCACACATGTATTCCTACCCCTATTACCTGAGGTCTCTTGAAACTTTGCATGGACAGACATGGCTGCCAGATGGGGATGGGGAGGTGGAGGGAGTACTGGGCCAGGTGACAGGGTTCAAGGTCAGGGGGACTTTCCCTCCACCTCAGGACCTTTGCACAAGCTGTTCCCTCCACCCAGAGCACTTTATTTTCTTGTCTTTCCTGAGTTAATGCTATGCCCCTGCTTCAGATCTCAGCTCTGGGAAGCCCTTTGTGACCACCCAGGCAGGTCAAGTCCTCCAAGCACCAGGCTTCAGCCTAACATGTATCAGGATTATACATTATGTCTGTCTGCCCAGGTGACACAACTCACTTCAGCCTCCCCCAGTGAACTGTGACTTCTGGGAGGTCTGGACACTGATACATAGTAAGTCCTCAGCCAACACTTACTTGACAGTTTGAGAGCTTTCTGCCCAGTGGAAGAAACAGATAATAAACATGGAAAGAAATAAGACACATGGTAGAAAATGCCCTGAATAAAATTAAACAAGGTGATGTAGGACCTCCCTGGTGGGCCAGCAGTTAAGACTCCTCACTATCAATGCAGGGGGCCCAGCTTCAATCCCTGGTCAGGAAACTAGATCCCACGTGCCACAACTAAGACGTGCCACAACCAACTAAGTATATATAAATAAATAAGAAAAAAAGAAAATTAAACAGGGTGACGGGATGGGTGATAGGAGAGGATCCAAGAAGATGAGGGAAAAGCATTCCAGACTGAAGGACCCACAAGGACCAGCGTGACGGGTTTGGGGATCACAGTGGATTGGGTGGGAGGGAGCAAGGGAGGGGTGACCACAGGTCATGCAGGCCCTTATGAAGCACAACAATATTAAACTTGCCTGAGACTTCAATATTAACAATATTAAACTGCATTGATGGTACAGTGGTTGACAATCTTCCTTCCAATGCAGGGAACATGGGTTTGATCCCTGATCAAGGAGCTAAGATCCCCCATGCTGCAGGGCAACTAAGCCCACACACTGTGAGGGAACTAGAGAGAAGCCCAGACCCCACAACAAAGACTCAGCGCAGTCAAAATTAAATTAAAAACATATTTAAAAACAATATTCACACATTATAAATCAACAATACTTCAATTAAAATAATTAATCTTAATAAACATACTTGGCTGTATGTGGAATAGAACATACTCCAAAACATGTAAAAATTTTTTTTTAAATAAACTTTACCAAAGCTCTGTGATCTTGGAAAATGCTGAAGATTAAGAATCCCCTTCCCAACCTCTCATGTTCCACCTTTCACGGTTACTCTAAGGAACCACCCTCCCATACGACTTAGAGGAGTCCCACAGACAACATGCTCTGATGGTTAATTTTATGTCTCAACTTGACTGGGCCACAGGGCCCAGATATTTGGTCAAACATTATTGTGGGTGCGTCTGGGAGGGTATTTGTGCATGAACTAACATTTAAATCTGTAGACTGGGTAAAGCAGATTGCCCTTCCTGGTGAGGGTGGGCCTTGTCCAATCAGTTGAAGGCTGACTAGACCAGAAAGCTGACGGTCCTCCTACTAAGACAGAATTCCACCTGCCTGAAAGACCATCTGTTTTCTGGCCTTGGGACTTGAACTGAAACCTCACTTCCTCCTGTTGATCTCAGTTTGAGCCTGTAGATCTTGAGATTTGCTCATCTCCATAATCACACAAGCCAACTCCTTATAATAGATATTCCAGGCTACAGACATATATCTAGAGCTACAGGTAGATCTATAGACAGATATTATATCAAAGTGGATAGATATCTAAATAGATATAGATATACATATGTAGTATGAAGTGAAAGTGGAAGTCACTCAGTTGTGTCTGACTTTTTCCAGCCCCATGAACTGTAGCCCACCAGGCTCCTTTGTCCCTGGGATTTTTCAGGCAAGAATCCTGGAGTGGGTAGCCATTCCCTTCTCCATGGGATCTTCTCGACCCAGGGATTGAACCTGGGTCTCCCACATTGCAGGCAGATTCTTTACCATGTGAGCCCCCAGGGAAGCCCAATATATAGTATAGATATGTAATATATAGATATATTATGGATATGGGCTTCCCTCGTAGCTCTGTCAGGAAAGTATCTGCCTGCAATGCAGGAGATGTCAGCAATGCAGGAGACGTCAGCAATGCAGGAGACTCGAGTTTGATTCTTGGGTCAGGAAGATCCTCTGGAGAAGGAAATGACAACCCAATCCAGTATTCTTGCCTGGGAATTCCCATGAACAGAGGAGCCTGGCTAGAATGTATAGGTATATAGAGATATCTATATTAAGATTTAGACAGATCTATAGATATCTCTAAGATCTATAGATATCTATATTATATAGATATTATCTATATATTTATAGCCATATGAAAAGTGAAGTGAAAATGTTAGTTACTCAGTCATGTCCAACTCTCTGTGGCCCCATGGACTGTAGCCTGCCAGGCTCCTCTGTTCATGGAATTCTCCAAGCAAGAATACTGGAGTGGGTTACCATTCCCTTCTCCAGGGGATCTTCCCAACCCAAAAGTCAAACATGGGTTTCCCGCGTTGCAGGCAGATTGTTCACCCTCTGAGCCACCAGAGAAGCTCTTATAGCTGTGTAGAGATAGAGAGATAAATAGATAGAGGTATATATAGTGGATAAAGAGAGACAGATGAAACTGTAGATTGATAGAAAGATGATAGATAAATAGATAGATGATTGAAGATTGATAGATGATAGATAAGATAGACTGATCCACTCTATCTGTTCTATGAAGAATCCCAATACAGATTTTCTTGTGTGCCTGTAACAAGACCAGATGCCAACCCTCCAAATTTCCATTCTTTGCCTCCTAAATGAGTAGCTGGACTGGGTGTCCCCACTGACCAGCTAGAACAAAATGCTTGCCAACCAAACTTTGCTTAACTCCTCTCCTTCCTTCAGGTCCCTGAACCTAAGCACCAGCAGACAGCCCACTGAGAACAGGCTGGCCCAGCGCAAAGTATCCTCTCATCCGGTATTTCATCCTGCCCCTCTCTCATCCCCTCCCTACACCTGGTCCTCTTCTGCCTTGTTCACTGTCTTCATGAAAAGAGCGCCCTCTGGCCTCACTCTTGGGAGGCTTGCAGACTCCACAGTCAGAGCCTTCTCCCCAGGGCATCATCTTTCTGCTCTCCCCTTGCCATAATCCTTTTGAATAAAGGCTCTCCTTACTAAGTCTGGGCTTCCCTGGTGGCTCAGACAGTAAAGAATCTGTCTGCAGTGCAGGAGACCTGGCTTCGATCCCTGGTCCAAAAAGATCCCCAGGAGAAGGAAATGGCAATCCCCAACAGTATTCTTGCCTGAAGAATCCCATGGACAGAGGAACACGGGAGGCTATGGTCCATGGGGTCGCAAAGAGTCGGACACAACTGAGCGACTAACACTAACTAACTTACTGAGTCCAGATTTGTTTTTTTAACTGACAGCTGCAGGGAAGACTTCAGATTTTTTCTTCTAGGAGCAATAGGGCCCCATGGAAGGCTTGAGAGCAGGGGCGGGGCGCCTTTGGGACAACCAAGTGGATTCAGGGAAACCATGAAAATGCTCAAGCTGTAGATCTAGCTGGAGAATGGACAGATTTAAGCTGCATTTTGGAGGGCGAGTGGGCAGAACTATGAGAATTAGAGGCAAGTCTCTGGAGGTCTCCAAACCTCCAGCAAGTTAAATTCCAGAGAGTTCCACTGTTTGTGGCAAGAACAGCCCAGGAAGGTGGCTTAGCATCGGAAAATAAGAGTAACCTTGAGGCAGAAGAGTTGTTGTTCATCAAGGAGGCTTAGAACCACAGAGCATCGGAGCACTCAAGGAAAACTGGCTGCCCGGTGCGCCCTCGGCACAGCCGGATTCGAACCCAGGTTCCCTGTCTCCCAGATCCGGCTGGTCCCACTGCTCTCCCTTATTTCCGGAGAATCTGAAATTTGAATGATTCCTAGGTTTCACCAGGGAGACAGGAGACAGACATTCTGGGTAGCAGACCACCAAGCTTCCGTGTGGAAGCTGGAGGTGGCGGGGAAGTGGGGCGGAGCTAGGGGCAGGAAGTGGATAATAATAGCCTCTAGCCCTTCCTACCTGCCAGACTCAGCTGCGCTCACCGCCCAGTGCGAGTCACCACCTGCACTCGTCTCTCTGAGGTTGGGACTAATTGATATTATCTCCCTTTTACAGAAGAGAAGACAAGGGCCCCGGGAGGGGATGCTAAGATCCCTGAAGCAGTCCAGAGCCGCCTCGGCCTGGGACCCCGGGGCTAAGAGGGCGTGGCTCCCAGCCATTCCCCCGACCCCGCTTTAGAACCCCCCACCCAGGCCCCAAGACAGGAAGACAGTGCCCAGGACAGCCCTGCTAGAGGGCGGGGGAGGGGATGCGCCAAACCGCGGACAGGGTTTCTCAGAATTTACAGTAGGATGGGGGGAGGGGACGCTTGGGCTGCCCCCCAGGGCCTGCGCAACCACAGGGAGAGTGGGTGCCGGAGAGGCGGGTGATGGGGGTGGGGAGGCCCAGCTCAGGCCTTATGAAAAGGGCCTCCTCTCTCCTCCATCCCTCCACCTCACCCCCCACATAATGAGGAGACTTGTGGGGCCCCCTTTACACTAGGCGTTAGCCTGTGTGTGCATGTGTGGTTCATGTCTCCACGGAGGCCCCGGTACACAGGTATACATGCATGTCATGTCACACATGCACACCCAGGCGAGGCGGGGGGGTGCGCGCGCACATACGCGCGCACACCTGCTCAGTGAGTCAACTCAGGTAGACCCAGGCGTTTCACCCCCAGTCACCCAGGCACATCACAAAACCCAAGATAGATAAGCCCCCAAGCTGAGCAGCTGGAGTTCGTCCCCTATGAACAGAAACTCCAAAATAGCAGAAGCTAGAGCAGAGTTGAGCCTTGCCCAGATAAGACCGCAGATTTCTCATTCTGGAAGTCAAGGAGACCTTCCTGATTACACAAGCGCAGAAAGGCTCCTTGGAGGTCAGAAATGGAGTGATGTCAGCCTACTGATAGGCCTCTTTGCTGGAATTCATCTTGGCTAAGAGATGCGCACGCACACAGGAGGACGCTGCGATACACCCAATACGGGCTCAGGAAAAGCAAGATGAGAGGCCAGAGGAAACCCGGAAGACATGCCCCATAAAAGTGATTCAAACTACCAGGAGGGTGCGACTCTCTCCGAGCCCACCCGTGTGTCTATCAACACGTACCCCTTTTTCCTCCTAACAAGCACTTTACTTGTTTCACTACTTTCTGTCTCTGCGTGGAAATTCATTTCTGCACAGCTGACAGGCCAGGGGCCTGGGCACTGGCCAGTGGTCCCCGGTGGTCTGGTGGCTAGGATTCAGTGCTCTCACTGCTGCAGCCAGACTTCAGTCTCCGGCCGAATCGAAACCTTGCTTCTAGCGGCTGCAGGCTGAGGCCACCGGAGATGGCCCCCGCCCCCATCTCCCTGAGGGCAGTGTGTACAGGCTGGGACCAAACCCGGGGCCATGTCCTTCCTTCCACATTCCCCCTGCAGGTTGAACCCAGTTCTCTGGCCAATTTCTTCCTTTCCATCCCTCAATTGGCCATCAGTCCTCTGTGCAGGACAGACTCGATGGCAAATTTTTTTTTAACTTGAGGTGAAATTCACAAAACAAGAAAAATTAACATTTTAAAGTGAACGATTCCGAGGAATTTAATGCATTCAGCACCACCTCTATCTCAGTCCAAAACATTTTCATCACCTCCAGAGGAAACCCCCTGCTCAAGAACTCATCACTCCTGACTCCCCCCTCCCCACCCCCTAGCCTCTGACAACCAACCATCAACCACTATCTGCCTGTGTGGATTGGTCTGTTTTGAATATTTCATATAATGGAATCATACAACACGTGGCCTTCAGGGACTGGCTTCTTACACTTATGCTTTCTAGATCTCAGATCAAATGTCACCTCTTCCAAGAGACCTTCCCTGACCTCCCGCATCCCCAGAAACCTTGGCCCACAATCCTCAGCAGCATCTGACGTAGTCTTGACCTTCTGATTCTCTCAGTGGTCCTTCTCCCCAAAGGCACAGGCTCTAAAGGACAAGGATAGGTTTCATCCTCTCTGGAAAGTTGTCAGTGACTGAATGAATGACCCGTGTGACTCTGTCCTTTCCTGTCTCTCTCTGCCCGGTAACGTAGCCTCAACTTCCTCTTCAATCCTCAGATTCAGTACAACAGTATTTAATCATGCACCTACTGCTTGAGAGGTCCTGTCCCAGATACTGGGCTCCCCCAGGGGAAACAACAGGTGGGATCCCCTTCCCCACAGCACCTTCATCATCCAGGTGGAAGCAGTCTACCTGGTGTCAACTTAAAAACTATTTACAACCTAAAAGTTGAGAGTTATGTTTTATTCAGTGGAAATTTTTAAGACTTTAAACCTGGGAGACAGCATCTCAAATGACCCTGAGAGAACTGCTCCTCTGAGGAGGCAGGGGAGGAGACAGGTTATTTAAAAGTTTTGCAATAAAAGATAAGTAGTCTGAACATCAAAATATGATTGTTAGTTAAAGAAAACCAGATATCCCAAGTTAAGGAATTTAGCACTTTTCTATGTAGGGGAACATGCAAGAGCCTGGAGTCATTGAAATTATTCCTTTCTTATGCAGCTCAGCTCTCCAGGGCCAGTAACCTTTGTTTTCACATCTTGAGCTCCCTTGGTGCTCACCGTAGGGAGTGGCTGCAGTCACTGATGACTGCTGAACATGTTAGTTGCTCAGTCATGTCCAACTCTCTACGACCCCATGGACTGTAGCCCACCACGCTCCTCTGTCCATGGAATTCTCCAGGCAAGAATACTGGAGTGGGTAGCCATTTGCTTCTCCAGGGGATCTTCCCAACCCAGGGATGGCTGCTAGACTGTAGGTATTCTTCTCCTTCCTGAGTGCTCTTAGGGCTCACTGGCTCACCTTGGAGGGTTGCAATCGCTGATAAACTGTGACATCCCTGTTTACTGATATGGCATAAAATAGTCAATTTCTCACTGCCGACACAGGATTTAACTGCAATCAAAGTTGTTACTAGAAGGATCAACTGTTCCTATCCAACTTGCTTATTCATTCCACAGATATTTATGGAAAACTTACTGTGTGTAGGATTGACATAAATATTAATATCTGGTATTTTACAGTGGGTGTTGAAGGATAGTCTTTCCTAAGAGAGCAGTGTTTGGGACTTCCCTGGTGGTCTAGTGGCTGAGACGCTGCACTCCCAGTGCAGGGGGTGGAGGTTCAATCCCTAGTTGGGGAACTAGATCTCCCCTGCCACAGCTAAGAGTTTGCATGCTCCAACTAAAGATCCCACATGCTGCAACCAAGACCTGGACAAGCCTAAATAAATAAATAATTTTTTTTCAAAAAAGTAATGTTTGAACCAAGAGAGAGTCATTTAAAGACTGAAGGTAAATAAAGCATTATAGGGAGAAGGAATAGAAAGGACAGAGACCTGAGGATTTCAAGGAGGAGAAAGTTGGCCATGACACCAGTGCAGTGATGAGGGGGATGAGTGGCCCATTCGCTGCTGACTGTTTGAGGTTAGGCAGCATACATTTAACTGCCCCAAGCCTCAGTTTCTCTGTCTGTTCATGAGGATATAATAATGAAGCCTTTTGTAGAAGATGAAACAAAATCCAGTGCACAGGGACCAGCTCAGAACTGGCAGCCGAGAGATGAGCCCACCTGTCCTGGGGGATGGACTCCAGGGGGTCACAGCTGTTGTTGGGTAGGTGTAAACCTCTGCCTCCTCCACCCTTTCGTCTTGCAGAGCCAGTCTCCCACTGTTGCCAGCTGGAGCCAATTATCTACAGCTTATCTACAGCCCCTCCAATTTACCTGAGCCCCCTCCACCTCAACTATTCCTGCTCACTACCTTGCTGACCTTTCCCCCCAGCCTCAGCAGGTCCTTCATCTTTCTGGCATTCCACCGCTCCCCCCCACGCCAACACACACACATCTGAAAGCCCACCCTCTCACACTTGCCCTAAATGGGTTTTTGTGGAAGGCAGTTTTACGAAGCAGAAAAGAAAACCACATGAATTTTCCTTCCATGAATCCTCCTCATGGAGCAGCTTTACCTGCTTCATCCCCTCACAGCTCAGAGAGGGTCGGAAACAGGGATAGATGAGCAATTTGGCAGGAGGGCTGAGGGGGACGGCCTGTGGCCACCCGTGGGAAGATGAGGCACAGCAAGGCTGTGGTCAGTCACCCCTTTTCTCAAGATGATGAGCCAGCCAGCTCTCCTGTGCTTGTGTGGTGGCTTTATTTATTTTCACTCAGTCTCACACACCACAGGATGGAGTGGGGTGGGAAAGAAGGACAGTTATAGCAGAAATACACTCAGAAACTCCCCGGCACCCCCATCTCACTCAGAGAGGAAACCAGAGTCCTCACCTCGACCCACAGGCCCTGCGTGACCTGCCCCCCATCACCTCCCTGTCCCCACCTCCTCCCACTCTCCCCCTCCATCACAGCCTCAGCCACATGAGCTTCCTCTATGTTTCACCAACTCACCCAGCATGGTCCCATTTCCAGACCTTGGCACAGACAGTTCTCTTAGCCGAAGGAGGGGGTCTTCCCCCAGTACATATATAGATCCCTCAACTCTGTTCAAATGTCATCTTCTCAGCAGGGCCTTTCCTGATCTCTCAATTTCAATTTTTATGACTCACCCAACACTACCTCTCCCAATCCCCTTACCTCTTTGTTCTCCATGACGTTTATCACCACTGACCCTGCTATACATTTTTTCTTGTTTATTTCTTTTATATGTCTCCCTCACTAGGCTGCTGGCACTACAGAGTCAAGATTGTTCATTGCTCTTTCCTCAGTACCTGGAACATGGTATCCGATCAATAAATATTTCCTAAATGAGTAAAGGAATTTTCTAAATGAATGAATGAATGAATGGTTATGATGACTGAGCTGTAAGTTTAGCCCCAAGCCCCCTGGTGGCCAAAGCAGAAAGAGAAACAAGATTAGTTACATTCTCTGTGAGGATGAAGGGCTTCCCTGGTGGCTCAGATGGTAAAGAAAGGCAGGAGACCTGCAGTTGGATTCCTGGGTTGGGAAGATCTCATGGAGAAGGGGATGGCAAGCCACTCCAGTATTCTTGCCTGGGAAATCCCATAGACAGAGGAGCCTGGCAGGCTACAATCCATGAGGTTGCAAGAGTCGGACACGACTTAGGGACTAAACCACAACCCACCACAAAATGACACACACACATACACAAAGAGATGGGTTAAGCAAAACTTATAAACATTTATGGGAACATTTAGGAGACTATCTTCATGACCTTGAGGCATGGAAGGATTCTTAAAAAAGACAGAAATGTACAACTGTAATAGAAAAGAAGGATACATTTGGCAACATCTGATTTTAGAACTTGTCTTCAACAAAATCTGCCAGAAAAAAGATGAAAAGACAAGTCAGGCAAGAATGCTGTGATGTTCACATGTGACAGAGGATGTATATCTGGAATATATAAAGAACTCTGAGAAATCAACAAGAAAAAGGTAAATATCCCAGCAGAACAGGCAATTCATAGAAAAGGAAACCCAAGTGGTCAACAGATTTTGGCAAAGATGTTCAGCAGATGAATGCAGGTTAAATTCATTTTACACTCACCAGATTGGCAAAAACCAAACAGTTCATAAAAATCATTATATGTCAGCACAACACGGACATCCTCTGCATACAAAGGAGTGTGGATTGGTAATACCACTCAGTGGAACACTTTGACAGTGTCAAGGTTGAAGACAAACACCATGCAAGTCTGCAATTTCTCTCCTGGGTATATACCAACAGTAAACTATGGCCCTTGGGCCAATTCTGGCTATACCTGTTTAGGGAAATAAAGTTTTATTGGAACACAGCTATGTCCACTTATTTACATACTGTCTATGGCTGCTTTCGTGCTACAATGAAAAGGTGGAGTAGATGCAACAGCGGCCATCCCACAAAGTCAAAAATATTCACTCTGGCTGCTCCGTACAGGAAGAGTTTGCCAAACTCTGCTCTGGGTCACTGCTTCTCAAACTTCAGTGTGCATACAGATCTCCTGGGAACCTTGTTAAAACACAGATTCTGACTCAGCAGTTCAGGGAGGAGCCTGGGACTCTGCATTTCTAACAAGCTCCCAGTGATCCTGATGATGCTAGCTCATAGATCATGACTTGAGTGTCAAGGATCCATGTAGCACAGGATTCCACCAAGATGTGTCTGTGAACCCTTGCAGACAAAACTGAGAAACGTGGCCTCATCAACATTTTCAACTCATTTTATCTCTGCCCCAAGAAGTCATCATTCATGTGGGCAGAAACTTTCATTCAACATCTGTTGCACATTCACTATGAGCCAGGCACACCCGAAGCAGGAAGAGAATCTCATGCATTGATAGCCAAAGAAATCTCCCCAGCCTACAAGGATGGGTAGAAGAGGAAACATAACATGTGGTTGCACAGTGTCCTAAAATCTGGTCCCCAATTCAATCATGTTGTTGCACACATGACCCAAGGGGCCCGTGGATGCCCCAGGGTGGAACATGGCATGGGATAGTTCTTACAGCAGCAACTCCCAGGCAGCCACATGGAAGGCTGCAGTTGCCTACTGGCTATCAGAGGGCAGAGGCCACACCTACGGCCCCAGAGCCCATCAAATGAGTAATCGAGAACAGTTTAGACATTTGTGCAAGTTTCCACTTGCAAGCACTTCAGTGTGGAATACTTCTTCCCTCATCCAGTTCCTGTTTGACACACAGAAGGAGATTAAAAAAAAACATTTATTGAAAAATATATATGCATTTGATGAATGAAGAAATGATTCATATTCAATCCCAAGAACCATCATATATAAATGACATTGACAAAAAAATAGTAAAGAGCCAGGTCAGGGTGAAGGGAAACAATTTTGAAGAATGAGAGGACATTTCCCCTGAAGACAGCACTACTCTGGGGTTGGGAGCGTGAGTGCTTTCTAAAAAGGAAAAGAAGAGAGAGGAGTTAACATCTGTCGAACACTTGCGTATGAAATGCTACACATTAGTAAATGAGATTTAATCTTCTCAAACCATCTGAGGTAGGTGTGGTGGTCTCTACTTTGGAGAAGAGGAACCAGAGGCTCCACAGGCCACCTCCAAGTAGAGGGAGGGGTGGGGCAGGGGGTCTGAGTGGTCCCCTGTGGTAAGAATAGGATCAGAGGTAGAAGTTTTCAAGCAGTGGGTTCTGGCTCTAGAGAAGGAACAGTAATGGGGTTTTGAAGGGAGTGAGTTCTCCGTCCCTAGAGGAATTCAGGTAGAGACTAGATAACCACTCATCACTAGATTCTCGGAGCCCCTCCAGATGTTGAAATTCTATGACCTGTTTTAGGCAGATCCTTCTCTGGGCTTTTCCAACTGGAGCTGGAAGGTTAAAAGGGACTTGAATGATCCAAGGCCGCCAACCCCCATTCCCCTGAGTACATGGGGTGTGAGTGAGCTGGGCTCCGACACTTCAGACACACCAAGTGAGTGGACTCACCAAGAGGAAGCACCAAGCTACCCACATCTCCCAGAGGTGGTATGCTACGCCCTGACTTCCTTCTTCTGTCTACTTGTCAGCATTTTTTAACATTTCTAGCGCCAAGCCTGCATTTAAGGCCTCTATGCATGATCACCCACAACTATGTGGCATCTTTATGTTGAGAGCCAACTTCTCTGCACCCCTAGTCTACCCCTTTCCAACAGTGGGCTCTGGCTAAGAAGGGAACAGGCTAGAGCTGCCACCTCCAGGCAGCCCTCCTTCCTGTCTCCTCAGGATCTTCTTGGGAGATGTAAGTCTTCAAGCCCAGGATGTGTTCTGGGGCTGAGAGGTCTTCTAGGATACAAGTAGCCAAAGAGAGAGAGAAGACTAACATACACACCCTTAGATACTGAGGATCTGTTCCAGAGGCTTGGGCTGTGACTCAGCACACAGAGGAAGCCACCTGAACTGGGTAAGTCTGACCTCCACACGAGGTGGTAAGTACACACACCCGATCCTGCAAGAAGTGAGGAGTCAGACATCCTAAAATTTTAACTCCTCCTTCAGTATGGCCCTCAGTGTGTCTGTTCCCAGTCCCCACCATCCCCCTAGAATAGGAACCCCAAAGCCAGGAAGCTGTTCTCATGCTTGTTACTAAGCTGGGCACTATGAATTGTAAAGAAATGAGTGAGAGAATGAATGAATGAATGATCAACTGAACACATGAATGAGTGATTAAATGTATAAAAGTATTGATGAATGGACAGACATATGGGTAGGTAGATGAATGGATGAATGGATAGGTGTGTAGATTCAGAGTAAAGTGGTTGGGTGGATGGATCAATAGATCTAAGGATGGATAGATGGAAGGAAGGGTGGGAGAAAGGGAGAATGGGTGGGTGAGTTGATGTGATTAGATGGCTGAGTGTTCAGATGAATGAATAGACAAATAGAAGAATGGAAGGAAGGTAGGATGGATGGACAGATGGATGGACAAATGCATAGATGGGTGGATGGATGAGTGGACAGATGGACACATGCAAGGATCAGTGAATGGATGAATGGATGGGAAGGCAGACAGAAGGATAGACGGATGGATGGATGGATGGATAAATGGAAAGAGGAAGAAAAAGTGACTACCCAAAACATATTTCAGGCAGAATAGGAACCATGATATGACCCAAGGTCCCACAGACTCTCCTCTTGAAAATCTGGTCTGGACACTAAAAAGTGGATTCTATCCCCAGCCTTGCCCAGTTTTTGGAGCTGGGTCAAAGCCAAGCCACTCATACTCCCAGACAAACCCATGATCAGTCCCCACTACAGCCTTGCAGGCCTGGCCTTGCCCAGGGGAAGCTTTCAGATGGGGCTCCCGCCACTCTCCCAGCCCCAAGGTACACTGCTGGAAGCTCGGGACTTGATTCGCAATTTATGGGGCAGGGAGGCCTGAGCCAGATCCTCCTGGGGATGGTTCTCAGGGACCGGGCAGGCCACTCTGGGAGGCAACCCCATGGGATCCACACCGGCTGTCAGCAACACGTCAGAGGACCCTGAGGCCTGGTATGCAGTGGGTATGGGTGACCACAGCCCCCAGCAGGGCCTGAGCTCTGGTCTGGGGCCCCCATGCCTATCCAGGAGGTGACAGCTGAAGAAGGCAGCAGGCAGGGCAGCCTGCAAGGCCATGTCCACTCTTTTTGAGGCAGGGTCCTGGAGGGACCTGGGAGGAGTGGCCAGGCTAGTCCACCTGTGAGCCACTAGGCAGCGCCAGCATCCTGGAACCCCAGCGTCCAAGGAACACGGTCTCAAGAGGCAACCGTGGGAGCCAGGTAGAGTCAGGGTCTGATCAGCCCTAGGACTGGAGTCCCCAGGCCAGGGGGAATCCCATAGCAGAGTAGGCAGGGTCCGGGTCCCACCCGTGGCGGGCAGGAGGCCAAAGCGATGCTTGAGCGCCCGCAGCTCAGCCCTGAGCAAAGCATTCTCCTCGAGCAGGGCGGCCAGCCGGCCCTCCAGGGCCGCGTCATTGAGACGGCGCTTCTCGCGGGATCTCTTGGCCGCCTCGTTGTTCTTCCTGCGCTTCTCCCAGTAAACCGTGTCCTTCTTCTCTTCGGGCATGAACTCCCGCTGCCGGCGCACGGCCGGACCGCGGACCCGCGCTCCCGGCAGAGTTTTGCGGTGACCGTGGGGTACATCCGGGAGGACCAAGAGACCCACATCCACGGTCGCCTGGGAGCCCTGGGGGAGGAAAGACGAATTCTTGGACTGGAAGCAGGAAATTGCCCTGAACGAGTCCCTCTAATTTATCCTGTATCTCCACCATCCCCAGGGGAGGGACCCAGGAAAGAGTGGAAATTGGGCTGGAGAGCTGGGTGGGGGCAGAAAGGAGTGTAGCAGAAAGAGTGGGGAGCTGATGGGATGGTTTGATGTCTGAGGGAGAAGTGGGTGAGGCTGCCAGAGAGAGGATGGATTTCGGGCTTAAAAGGAAGCCACTGGAGTCAGGGAGAGTAGGTTGGGTACCATATCCTCAGGAAGACGGAGGCTCTTTCCCAGGAGTTCTTACTACTGAGGAGGTCAGCACACAAGCCAAGGGCTCAGTTCAATCTGAGCTTCAGGGTAGGATTCTTGGAGACCCAGAGAGACACAGGAGGAAAGCCAAACCTAGAAAAAGAGAATATGTGTCCGTGGAGTTAAACTGAGCCAAGGTGGGGTCAGAAGATAAGCCACTACTCACCTGAAAAGTGCCAAGGTTATACACCAAGATCTCCATCTGCAGCCAGAGGTTTCCACCTGCCCATCCACCCTACTTATATATATTCATAAGGTCTTCTATTCGCCCACTCACTCAGTCATACACCCTTCACCGACCTACCTAGCCAGCTCCCATTCCATCCATTCATCCCTTCATCTACCAAGCATCTATTTATCCATCCATCCCGGTCCCATCACTTCCTGGCAAATAGAAGGGGGGGAAGTGGAAACAGTGACAGATTTTATTTTCTTGGGCTCCAAAATCACTGCAGATGGTGACTGCAGTTATGAAATTTAAAAACGCTTGCTCCTTGTAAGGAAAGCTATGACAAAACTTCACAGTGTGTTAAAAAGCGGAGACATCACTTTGCCAGCAAAAGTCTGTATAGTCAGAGCTATGTAGTCATGTACAGGTGTGAGAGTTGGACCATAAAGAAGACTGAGTGCCAAAGAATTGATGCTTTCAAATTGTGGTGCTGGAGAAGATGAGAGTCCCTTGGACTGCAGGGAGATCAAACCAGTCAATCCTGAAGGAAATCAGTCCTGAATATTCATTGGAAGGACTGATACTGAGGCTGAAGCTCCAATACTTTGGCCACCTGATGAGAAGAGCCGATTCATTGAAAAAGACCCTACCTAATGCTAGGAAAGATCGAACGCAAAAGAAGGAAGTGGTAGAGGATGAGATGGTTAAATAGCATCACTGACTCCATGGACATGAATTCCATCTCCATGGATATGAATTTGAGCAAACTCCAGGAGATAGTGAAGGACACCCATCCATCCCCCATTTGATTGTACAATCCTCTGTCTATTCCTTGCCCAGTCACTCATCCATCTGTCAATTCATTCACTGTTAGCTTTATTTTTAAAATAATATTGTGCCTACAGGAAAAATAAAAAATAGACAAATTGGACCTCATGAAAATGTTTAAATTTTGCACAACGAAGGACACTATTCACAGAATAAAAAGACAACCCACAGAATAGGAGAAAATATTTGCAAATCATAAAGCTGATATAATTTGCAGATTACATAGGTATTTGTATCCAGAATATATAGGAAACTCCTAAAACTCAACAACAACAAACACCAAACAACTCAATTCAAAAACAAACCAAGGACTTGAGTAGACATTTCTCCAAAGAAGCTATATAAATGGCCAAAAAGTACATGAAAAGATACTCAGTATCACTAATCATTAGGGAAATAAAAATCAAAACCACAATGAGATACCACCTCACACCTCCTCAGATGACTACTATCAAAACAGCAGAAAGTAGCAAGGGTTAGCCAGGATATGGAGAAACAGGAACTTTTATGAACTGCTTGTGGGAATGTAAAATGGTGTAGCCATTGTGGAAAACGTTACGATGGTTCCTCAAAAAAAAATTAAAAATAGAATTACCACATGATCCAGCAATTCCACTTCTGGCTATACCTGCTAAATCACTTCAGTCGCGTCTGACTCCTTGTGACCCCATGGACTGTAGCCCACCAGGCTCCTCAGTCCATGGGATTCTCCAGGCAAGAATACTGAAGTCAGTTGCCATACCCTTCTCCAGGGGATCTTCCCAACCCCAGGTATTGAACCACCCTCGTCTCTTAATCTCCTACATTGGCAGGTGGGTTCTTTACCACTAGCACCACCTGGGAAGCCCAGTGGATATATACCTAAAAGAATTGAAAGCCGGGTCTCAAAGAAACATTTGTACACCCATGTTCGTAGCAGCATCATTCATAATAGCCAAACGGTGGAAGTAACCCAAGTGTCCATCAACAGACGAATGGATAAGTAGTCCATCCATACAGCAGAATATTGTCCAGCCCTTAAAAGGAAGGAAATTCTTAAAAGGAGACCCTGCTTTCAATTCTTTTGGGTATATATCCAGTGTATAAGGCTTCCCAGGTGATGCCAGTGGTAAAGAACCTGCCTGCCAACGCAGGAGACATAAGAGATGCATTATCCATGCCTAGGAGTGGCTTGGCAACCCACTCCAGTATTCTTGCCTGGAGAATCCCATAGAGAGAGGAGCCTGGAGGGCTACAGTCCATAAGTTCACAAAGAGTAGGACACAACTGCAGTGACTTAGCACACACACTCATATGTATAACCAATGTACTTACTTGTACGCCTGAACCTGACACAAGATTATACTATGATAAAAAGACTTTTTGTAAAAAAGGAAGAAAATTCTGACACATGCTTCAATGTGGATGCAATTTAAAGGCATTATGCTCACTGAAATAACCCAATGACTAAAGAATAAATTCTCCTTTCGTATGGTTCCACTTATTGGAGGGACTTAAGGTAGCCAAGAATGGTAGCCCACCAGGATCCTCCGTCCATGGGCTTCTCCAGGCAAGAACACTGCTGTGGGGCTCCATGCCCTCCTCCAGGGGATCTTCCCAACCTAGGGACTGAACTTGGGTCTCTCTCACGGCAGGCAGATTCTTTACCATCTGAGCCACCAGGGAAGCCCTGAGTAGTCAAAGCCACAAAGACAGAAAGTATTGATAAAACGTGGTGGTTGCTGGGGCTGAGGGAAAGAAGTGAGTTAGTGTTTAACGGATATAGAATTTCAGTTTTAGAAGATGGGAAGAGTTATGAAGACGGATGGTGGTGATGGCTGCACAATCTGTGTCACGTGAACATACTTAATACCACTGAACTGTACGCTTAAAAACGGTTAAGGTGATAAATTTTATGATATATGTATTTTACCACACTAAGAACATTTTAATAATAATAATTTTGTGCCAGGCATCTTTCCATCCATATATTCATTTACTGGTCCTTACTGGTCCTTACTAAGCGCCAGGCATCTTTCTGTCCATATATTCATTTACTGGTCCACTCACCCGCCTTCTATTCCTCCATCCTCTCATCCATCTAACACATCCTTCCTATGTGCCAGTCATCCTTCCACAAATCCATTCATTCATCTCTATATCCCTCCATGAGTCCACCCATCCACCCAACTAGTAAGAAAGCAATTGATAAGAACTTCCCACATGACTAGTGTTGAAGAACCAGGATGTTAAGAATAGGAGCAAGGGACTTCCCTAGTGGTCCAGTGGTTTAGAATCCACCTTGCAATGCAGGGGATGTGGGTTGGATCCCTGGTCAGGGAACTAAGATCCCCACATCCCCTGGAGCAACTACTGAGCCCACACGCTCTGGAGCCCAAGTACCACAACTCGAGAGCCTCTGTGCTCTGGAGCCCCACACCACAGCTGGAGATCCCGCATGACTCAACAAAGGTCCTACATGTCACCATAGAGACCAGATGCAATCAAATTTAAAAAATATTAAAGAAGAGGAGCAGATGAGGACTTGCCTGGTAGCTCAGCTGTAAAGAATCCACCTACAGTGCAGGAGACACGAGTTTGAGTCCTGGGCCAGGAAGATCCCCTGGAGGAGGAAATGGCAACCCTCTCCAGTGTTCTTGCCTGGAGAATCCCATGAACTGAGGAGTCTGGCGGGCCACAGTCCATGGAGTGTCAGACACAACTACGGGACTGAGCAGACAGAAGAAGCAAAGTCATTAGATTCCCAACCCCTAGAGTGCAGCTCAGAAAAGATGCCCCGGGGACACCCCAAGGATGGGGAACCACCTCTCTTACCATAGCCCATTTCCCCACGTTGGTTTTCCTGAATTTTCTGATACAAAGATCTGGTCTCTACTGAACCCCTGGGTTCCCGGCACCTAGGATGTCATCACCTTCTGTGATTCTGATGCAAAACAGGATGAGAGGAAAACCAGAGCAAGGTATGAGCGTTCTGACTCAGCATGGGCTCAAGGGAAAAGTGGACACTGGGGGCTGACAATTTTGTTCCAAAAAAACACTGAAAAACCTCCATGAGGACAGCATGTGCCTTTTTTTTTTTTTTTGGTCTACCATTGTACTCCTGTGCCTGACATTGGGCTCATAGATAGTAGTGGGTAAATAAATATTTGTTGAATGAGTGAATAGCCACATAAATGAATAAAAACAGAATCTTGTTCACACATAGAGAGTTTGGCCCTCCCATTGAACTGCCAGTCTAAAACTGTGAAACCCACTTCATCAGCCTCCTTGCTTTGGCCACCAGGAAACTCAGCACTGGGTTTTGAGATGAACTCTAGTGGTTTCTTGAGTTGGGAATGCAGTTTTTCTCCTCTAATGTTATGGTTTGAAGTTAGTCTTTTATTCTGTGCTCTTGGCCATGTTTGAAAAAGCATGGAGGCATAAACAGTCAAATAACAACACTCCTAGGAATTCTGACCATAATCCTAGACCCACATTTTGCAAAAGTTTATTCTCAAGAATCCCAGTGGCCCAGCTTCCCTGATGGCTCAGTGGTAAAGAATCAGCCTGCCAATGCAGGAGACAACAGGTTCAACCCCTGGTCCAAGAAGATCCCACATGTCGCAGAGTAACTGAGCCCATGCACCACAGCTATGAGCCTGTCCTATAGAGTCTGGGAGCTGAGACGCAACTACTAAGCCCACTCGCCCTAGAGCCCGTACTCTGCAACAAGAGAAGCCTCTGAAATGAGAAGACCAAGCACTGCAGCTACACAGTAGACTCACTCACCACAGCTAGAGCAAACCCCGTGCAGCAACCAAGATCCAGCACAGCCAAAAACAAAGAAAATTATTTTTTATAAAAGAATCCCAGTGGCAACAGTGTTCTGCCAAAAACAAGAGATAAAAATATATTTGAAAAATATTGCAATCCTTGTTCTTATATGAAAATCACAAACACGTGGGAATCATTAAAGGCTCTGACGAGTCCTGCAAAAAGGTTTAACTTGTGTTTGACTTGGAAGTTCTCAAATGTATTTGGCCATGAAATATTAACTTCACAAAACATCTTGGGATATATATTTTTTCATTCGCTCATACAACACTGTGCCAGGTTCTAAGGTGGTTACTGGGCTGGCAGAGGAAAACTGAACAGTCTCCCTGCCCTCACAAAGCCAGGAGATGATGGGTGTCAAAGGCATATCCCAGGACCCTGGGACCAGCGTCCAGAGGGCACCATTCTGGCTCGGGGAGAGAGGATGGGGGCCAGCTGGGCTGGAAAGGGAGAAGGACGGCCTAAGGGTCACCTAAGCCCAAGTCAAAGCCAGCAGATGCCCAGGGAAGGAGGCAGTGCGTGGGCTGGTGGTCAGTTACAAGAGGAACCGGAGGCTCTCACGCTATGCCCATGAGGCCGACAGGGTTCAGCCTCACTGTGCGGCTCCCTGCCCGAGTCCCCTCCTCTCTGTGGCTTGGCCAGAGGCCCCCCTAACCACCACCCCAACACCTCCACAGGAACCCAGAGGGAGATGGGGCAGTAGATAGCTCAGCTGCCTGAGTTTATTTAGAGAATACGCAGCGAGCGCTGGGCTGGGCCTTCCTGTGGTCGTGGAGGAGGTGCTGGTGGGGGCAGGCAAGTCAGGGGACACTTCCCATGAATCAGCCAGTGAGGGGAAGAGGAAACCGGAAAATCTCCCTCAGAGGTGGCCCAGCGCAACTCCACCCCAGCCCCATCACCCTCCACTGACTGACTGACTGCTGGCAGTCAAGGCTCTTCTCAGTTCCCCCAAGTGACGGGGAACTCATTCACTACAGTCAGCCGCTGCGAGGCTGGGTGACTTCTCATAGTCAAGAAGGTCTTTCTGACAAATACCATATGGTATCACTTATATGTGGAATCTAAGATAGGACTCAAATGAACTTCTCTACAAAATGGAAACAGACTCACAGACGCAGAGAGCAGACTTGTGGTTGCCAAGGCAGACGGGGTGGGGAGGGAAAGGACTGAGAATTTGGGATTACCAGTTGCAAATTATTATATATGGGATGGATAAACAACAAGATCCTACTCTAGGGGCTTCCCTGGTGGTTCGGTGGTAAATACGGGCTCAATCCCAGGTACAGGAAGATGCACATGCTCCAAAGCACCCATGCTCCACAACTATTGAGCCTGTGCTCTCGAGTCTGGGAGCCATAGCTCCTGAGCCCATGCACCATAGAGCCTGTGCTCTGCAACAAGAGAAGCCACGGCAAATGAGAAGCCTTCACACCAGAACTAAAGAGTAGCCCATGGAGAAGGCAATGGCACCCCACTCCAGTACTCTTGCCTGGAAAATCCCATGGACGGAGGAGCCTGGTGGGCTACAGTCCATGGAGTCGCTAAGAGTCAGACACGACTGAGCGACTTCACTTTCACTTTTCACTTTCATGCACTGGAGAAGGAAATGGCAGCCCACTCCAGTGTTCTTGCCTGGAGAATCCCAGGGACGGGGGAGCCTGGTGGGCTGCCATCTATGGGGTCACGCAGAGTCGGACACGACTGAAGCGATTTAGCAGCAGCAACAGCAGCAGAGAGTAGCCCCTGCTTGCCTCAACTAGATAAAAGCCCATGCGGCAACAAAGACTCAGCACAGCCAAAAATAAAAATAGAAATAAATTTAAAAAAATTTTTAAGATCCTACTGTGCTTGCCTGGTGGCTCAGATGGTAAAGAGTCTGCCTGCAACGCAGGAAATCTGGGTTCAATTCCTGAGTCAGGAAGGTCCCCTGGAGGAAGGCAAGGCAATCCACTCCAGTAATCTCGCCTGGAGAATTCCATGGACAGAAAAGCCTGGTGCGGTATAGTCCATGGGGGTTGCATAGAGTCAGACATGACTGAATGACTATCACTTTCACTTTTCACTGTATACCACAAGAAACTATATTCAATATCCTGTAAAAAAAAATCATAATGGAAAAGAATATGAAAAAAATATATGTGTATAACTGAGTCGTTTTGCTGCAGAGCATAAATTAAACACTGGAGAAGGAAATGGCAACACACTCCAGTATTCTTGCCTGGAGAATCCCAGGGATAAAAGAGTCTGGCAGGCTACAGTCCATGGGGTTCACAAGAGTTGGACATGACTGAGCAACTAAACCAGCACCATAAATTAAACACAACATGGTAAATCAATTATACGTCAATAAATTTTGTTTAAAAAAAAGAAGATAAAGAAGAAGAAGGGGAAGAAGAAAGAGGAGGAAGGGGAGGGGAAGGAGGAAGGGGAGAATGAGGAGGGGGGAGAGGTCTTCCTGGTACAGAGCAAAATCCACCTTCACCAGACTTTTTTCCCGTTAGAATGTGTTCTCTGTGTGAGTGTTCGAGAAACTCCTCTCTCTGGCCCCTAAGGATGTGATGAACTGACATTCACATTCCTCTATTCCTATTCCAGTCTCTAAGGAAAGTGGTAATGTTTACTGAGCACCTACTGGCATCTGCGTGCCAGGCATATGCAGTGTCTTACTCTGCACTCACTACCACTCAAAGAGAAACACTCAGTTATTGTCCTCATTTGACAGATGAAGAAACAGCTGAGAGACCCCGTGACTTACCTGAGTCAGCAACAGACACCAGAGCCCACACTTGAACACATCCGCTGAATCCTCCCGGCTTTTCCCCTACTTCTTCCACTGAGGACAGAGTTTTGCGTTTGTTTAGCACCTCTGAAGAATAGAGGTCGGTGTCCACAGAGGAAAAAGGGGTCCAGCGACCGAACAGCTGGCAATGGGCAGGGCTGAGATGAATGTCCAGGCTGTCAGAATGATGCACGGATGGACAGAGGAAAGAGCTTCAGCCAGTTCTGCCTGGGTTCAGATTTTCCCTCCCAGCTGAGTGTGTGGGGGCAAGTCCTGTCACCCCTCTGAGCTTCCAATGCCTCATTTAAACTGAAGGTAATAGTGGTACCTACTTCACTGGTTCTATAAAGAATGAGATCATAGGTGTGAAGAGCCAGTACATAATAGTACAAAATGAGCCACAGGGTTATTTTTTATTTGATGGTGATGGTAGAATCCTCTCCCACTAAGCTTCTGCTGCCAGACCCTAATGGTTATCTGTGTTGAAAACACCCACACAAAATGGAAACAGACTCACCGACCTAGAGGACAGACTCTGTGGTTGCCAAGGAGGAGGAGGAGGTGGGGGAAGGAAGGATTGAGAGTTTGGGATTAGCAGACGCAAACTGTTATATATATGGAATGGATAAACTTACAGTCCATCCAACACAATGGTATCGGTTTATAGATGATGAAATTGGACTTCCATCCAAGATGGCAGACCAAGTACCCACAGAGACCTCCCTTGTTCCTCCTCCAAACACTTGGACAGAGAAGCGCCAATGTGAACCAGAGATCAAAGCAGAGATGCCCAGTGACAAGGATGCCCCCACCCACAGAAATGTAGGGCCCCTAATATAGGATGTCAAAGATGCACATTCTCAGAAGACTCAGAGGACAGGGGAAGAGATCCTGAAGAGATGAGGAATTCACAACCACTTCATGAAGTTGCCAAAAACTCCCCAACTGGAAGAATTTACATCTGCAGAAATAGAGATAATCAGTGCAATCTTCAAAGAGTTTTACAATGAATAGATAAAGCGATTCAAAAAGATAAAGGAGGGAATACTAACCATAAGACCAGAACAGGAGGTTATAAAACAAAAGGAAGTAGATATTTTAAAAGAATGAATTTCTCAGCTATGAAAAATATAGTTACTAAGAAAAAAACAAAAAAAACCTCAAGACATGGGTTGCCTAGTAGAAGCAGAAACCGAGATCCAGATTTGGGAACAGACTTACCAAGGTCAGATGGAATTTTAGTGGCCAAAATGGAAATAGTACTCAGAGCTCAGCTTTGAAAAGCCCAGAACTGAAGTCTAGCTCAGGACCTGAGCCTGAGGCCATCTATGACTCTCCAAGAGTGTTCCATGGCTCCCCTCTCTCTCTTGTCTGTTTTTCTTTCCTTTCCCTGTATTATAAGGTTGCTGCTGAGCTGAACTTCAAAGTTCCTTCCTGATGAGAAACAGGGCTTCCATTGTCTGACTGGACAGGGTGGGAATGAAGGGTACGGAGCAAAGCATGGCCCTCTCCTCCCAAATTAGAATTTAATTAAACAGAATCTTAATGTCAGAAGAGGAATAGTTAGTATTGGCCATGGGATGCTGGTCTCTGAGCCTCTGATTCCTCATCCATAAAATGGGTTCACTTCACTGACAAAGATCCATCTAGTCAAAGCTATGATTTTTCCAGTAGTCATGTACAGATGTGGAAGTTGGATCATAAAGAAGGCTGATCACCAAAGCATTGATTTTTTCAAATTGTGGTGCTGAAGAAGACTCTTGAGAGTCCTGTGGACTGCAAGGAGATCAAACCAGTCAATCCTAAAGGCAATCAACCCTGAACATTCATTGGAAGGACTGATGCTGAAGCTGAAGCTCCAGTACTTTGGCTACCTGATGCGACAAGCTGATTCACTGGAAAAGACCCTGATGCTGGGAAAATTTGAGCACAGGAGAAGAGGGTGACAGAGGATGAGATGGTTGGATGGCGTCATTGACTCAATGGACATGAATTTGAGGAAACTCCAGGAGATGGTGTAGGACAGGGAAGGCTGGCATCCTGCAGTCCTTGGGGTCTCAAAAAGTTGAACAGGACTTAGCAACTGAACAGCAATAAAAATGGGTTCGAGGGGCCCTATCACATGGAGATGTTTTGAGAATTAAATAGTAAGTTGTGTGTACAAGACACATGGCATGTCCAGATGGTCTCACACAGAACACTGGAGCTGAGCAAACTCCTTCCTTGAGCCCAAAGACACCCCAGATAAGAACAAACTACAATCACTTGGGGTCTCAACCACCAAGACAGCAGAGAGAAAAAGTTTGAAAGGAAAATTGTAAAGGTGAGGGGAAGAAAAGATGAATCAAAGAAGAGACACTATGCCCATAAATTCCGCACCCATGTGGCCAAAAGGAGCCCACAAGCTTTCCCCTTGTTCCATGCTAAGTGGGGAGCTACAAATGACCACAAACTCTCCAGTGGGTGTAAGACTTCTTAACACTTAACAGCAAGAAGTGACATTCATGTGGGTGATGCACCTCTGGAAAAATGGTTTGCCCCCATAAGAGGAATACTCATTTGTTTTCATTTACACAATGAGATACTGTTTTTTTCCAACTGAAATTGGCAAAGATTTTAAAAAACGATAAAACCCAATGCTAGCAAGGATGCGGTGAGATGGGCACTTCTATATCTGAAGGCGGAGGTGTCAATTGCTTCCTGGCAAAACAATTAGGCAATATGAAACACAGTTAGGCTTAAACCCTGTCTGAGGAGTAAAAGTGCCCCTTTCTTCCCACCTGGATCACTGCTTCAAGCATCTCCCTATTTTGCCCTCAGTAGCCCCAATATCCCTCAAATACACCATTCCAGCCAGTTAGAACCTCTTTCATTTACTGAAAAGATGTTCTCTCATCTCTACATGCTGTTTCTTCTGCCTGAAACATTCTTTCTCTTCCCTCACCAATTCCCCAGCCAAATCTTATTCACCCTTCAGAACTGAGCCTAGATTTTGCTTCACACAGGAAGCCTACCAGACTGATCCCTCTTATCTAGACCAGGAGCATCTTCTGGCTCCCTGTACCCAGGGGCTTTCACCATCACCTCCACAGGGATCACTCTTGAGTCTGCCTCCCCATGTCCACCGATCTCCAGAATTTGTTGTCCTTCAGTTGCTAAGTTGTGTCTGACTCTTTTGTGAACCCACGGACTGTAGCCCACCAGGCTCCTCTGTTCATGGGATTTCCCAGGCAAGAATACTGGAGTGGGTTGCCATTTCCTTCTCCAGGGAGCTTCCCTACCTAGGGATTAAACCTGTATCTCCTGCATTGGCAGGCAGATTCTTTACCATTGACCCACCAGGGAAAACGCAATCTCCAGAACAGATGTTCAGTAAATGCAGGAGGAGTGAAATATTTGGAGAAGGGATGTGCTCTGTGTAGTCCCAGAAGGCAGAGAAAGAACCACAGAGAGGGAGAAATTTTTCTTAAAATTCCAGCAGAGGCTGTCTCGAGTGGTAATGAGCTGCCTGTTACAAGAGCTATGCAACTGGGGGGTCAGAAACTGCTTCTCTCAGTCCCTCTCTCTGACGTATCCACCCTTCCCTGCACAGATTCAGGGCCCGGGGGTGCCTTCCTCCCCAATCTGTTCATGTGGCCCTCCTCTGACTCAGAAGGTGACCCAGGGAAGAGAGAGGACTCACAGGAGCTGTTCCCACGGCCCTAGCGCAGCCCAACCCATTCCACTGAAGAGTCGCAAGAGGCTACATCCTCACAGAGTTCAAGGCGCCGAATAGCGCCTCCGGGCCGCGCGCTCTCGCTCTGAGAGAACCCTACTTCACAGAAGCTCCAGCGAAACCTACCTCTAAAACCGAGAACCCTGTGTGGGAACTCAGATTTCAAGGCGAAAAATGCAAGGCACTCTGGTCTGCGGGCAGCCCTCCCCTCTACCCTCCCGGGGCGCAGGGAGTGGCCGGAAGCCGTTGGTATCTCTGTGCCCAGCCCACAGGCCCAGCTGGAGTCCCCGGAGCCAGGAACTGGCAGGAAAGGGGCGGGGAAGATGGGGGAGGGGTGTCAGGAGCCAGGCCAGGGGTTCGATCCTTGAGGTGGCAAGGCACATATCCTAACTTGACACAAATTCCTGGTCTTTGCCAAGCCTGTCTTTTCACCTGTCAAACGGGTACAAGGTCGGTGCCTGTGTTGGTAAGTAACCCAGGTACACACTTAGTCCCAAAAGGTAGTGGGTGTTGCTTGTCAATGCCAAGCTTCAGGGAGGCACACAGGACTCACGGGGAGCGGGGCGGGGGTCTGATCCAAGGGCAGGTTGGCTGCCTGTGAGTGACAGCCCAATGGAAATTCACCTCCTGCAAGTCACATGGAAAAGAATCCATCTCTGGTACCTAAAGCCTTCCGCCCCTGACCAAACAAATCCCTCAGGCTCTGTGTCCCCATCTCTCCAGCCCAAACCAGAACAACCCCCAAAACAAGAGGAACCCCAGCTTCTCAGTGCCTGGCAGGCTGGGGTCTGGCTGCCAGTTAGAAGCTCGAGGCCCTCCCTAGCCCGGAGGTGGTGTCACTGGAGGGGCTGAGGGTACCTGGCCTCAGTCACCACTCACACCATGTCCCACCAACGTCAGGACCCAGCCAGCCCCTGGGCCCACTCAGTCTCCTGCCGGGAGGGTCTCTCTGCCAGGCAGCCAAGCCTGCAAATGACTCTGCAGGTGACCAGACCCCATCCAGGCCCCCCGGGCCCTACACACACCTACACTGAGCCTAGTAGCTCTGGCTCCCCTGGCTCACCCTGCTCTAGCTGCACAGGCCTCCTCACTTGTTCCCCCAACACACCAGGCCCGGTCCTGCCTCAGGGCCTTTGCAGAGGCTGTTCCCTCTGCCTAAAATGCTGTTCCTCCAGATACACACGTGGCCCCTCCCTCACCTCCTAACAGGTCTCAGTGCCTCAGCAAGATCTGCCCTGACCCCCCCAGGCTAAACTGCCACCCATACCCCCATTCATTTTCTCTCTTGCTTTGCATTTATTGGATGAACGTATCACTGTTTTTGTTGTTGTTCAGTCACTCAGTCGTGTGCAACTCTTTGCGACCCCATGGACTGCAGCACACCAGGCTTCCCTGTCCTTCATCTCCCAGAGCTTGCTCAAACTCATGTCCACTGAGTCGGTGATGCCTTCCAACCATCTTGTCCTCTGTCGCCCCCTTCTACTGCCTTCAGTCCTTCTCAGGGCCTTTTACCACTCCCTTATTATTACTTTTTTTTTTTTTTTTTGGCCATGCCATGCAGCATGTGGGATCTTAGTTCCCCAACCAGGGATCAAACCTGTGCCCCCTGCATCTTGCCTTGGAAGCATGGAGTCTCGCCCACTGGATCACCCAGGAAGTATCTCCCTTACTTTTTCATTACTGACTTATTTGCTTAGTGTCTTTCAGTTTCTAAAATGCCAGCCCCTGGGCACCCTTCTCTGTCCCCAGTGCCTACAACAGCACCTGGCATGCAGTACGTGCCAAATAACTATCCATATAGCTATTTATTGAGTGAATGAACCAACGTGAACAATCTTGTTTCATTCTCATAGCTTCCCTGGAAGTCAGGTTCTCCCCTTTTTTCCACAGAGGCTCAGAGAGGTACAGTATCTTGCCCAGAGTCACACAGCAGGTCATGGGTGATCTGGACCCTGGAGCCCACTATCTGGAGCCTAAGATACAGCCAGAGGTGGGGCATGGGAGGTCTCGAGCCACCTTGAGGCTGTTACACGGCTCCTGGCTCAGGATTCAGTGTCTGTGGAGCCCCAGAGCCTCGGTCTTTCTACTGAGCCAAGCCCAGGAGCATAATGAGAGTAACAGCTTCCGGCCCTGGGAGGCCTGCCCTCCAGGCCAGGGGTACCACTCCTCCGCCATCTCTGCAGCTGCCCTCAAAGCAGAGACACCCCACTTTCCCAGCCCCCACCCTGAGCTGGATACTCTGTGGTTCCCAGGGACAAGCTGGAGCTGTCCCTGGGGACCTCGACACAAGCAGTGACTAGACCCTGTGATTTCTCTGGGTTCCCCAAACCCTCACTGGCATCATCGGGGGCCCTATTTGGGTGCCCAACCCTGCCTGTGCTAAGCACTTTACAGTCACTATCTGTTGGAGCAATCTCTTTCAACACACAAATCAGATTATGCCACTTTCCAGTGAAAAACCCTCAACAGATCAAGACCGAAGCTCCCACGCCCCACCCAGGGGACCCTGCGCAGTCCAGATGGAGCTGGCCCCCTCTAAGTTCCCACCACACTGGCCTTCTGACCTCTCCAACCCACCACAGGGTCTTTGCACATGCGGCCCTTCTGCCTGGACCACCCTTCCTTGGTTCCCCTGGTTGCCCTGTTCTCATCCTAGGATTGCAGCCTCTCTGAGGAGCCCTTGCTGACCTCCCAGGATAGTTCATGCGCCCCTGCTCTGCACCTACTAAAACAAGGTGTTTCCGCCGCTTAGCACTCATTACACTCACTTGTGTAATTCATTGACTCACATCTCTCTTTCTCCTTTGAGACCAGGGCCTGGGTTTCTTCTCCCCAGTGTTTTCCCACCCCTGGGCCAGGCACATAGTAGGCACTTGATAAACAACTTGTCGAATGAATGAGTGCATGTACTGAATCCTGGCATCTCTCCCAGGCTCCCATTCTACAGGTGAGGAGACCAAGGCTTGATCACCTGAGGTGGTACCAGGGCTCCTGACTTCTCTTCTGCAAAGCCTGCCCCACCCCCAATCCCACAGCATCCTCTCACCTCCCACTCCTGCTTTAAGACAGTGGTTCTAAACCCAGGGGATGTTTGTCAATGTCTGGAGACATTTGTGGTTGTCATCACAAGGGGAGAGTGTCTCTGGCATCTAACGGTAGAAGCTGGAGATGCTAAACATACCATAATACACAGGACAGAAGACTCTCCACCACCAATGTCAATAGTGTGTGTGGAGAAACTCTGCTTTAAGGGAGGTGCCCACATCCAAGCCTGATTTATTAAGACCAGGTAGGTCTGGGACTTCCCTGGTGGTCCACTGGTTGAGAATCCACCTGCCAACTCAGGGGACACAGGTTCGATTCCTGGTGTGAGAAGATCCCACATGCATTAGAAGCCACAAGTACTGAAGCCCACGCATCTGGAGCCCATGCTCTACAAGAGAAGCCACCACAATGAGAAGTCTTCACACCACAGTGAAGAGCAGCCCTTGCTCACCACAACGAGAGAAAGCCCGTACACAGCAGCGAAGGCCCAGTGCAACAAAAAGTTAATTAATTAACTTTAAAAAAAGACCAGGTCTGGTCCCAGGGGCTATTTTATTGGATCAGAAGCGGCACTGGTCTGGTTGGAACCCTGTGCTGTGCTAAGTCGCTTCAGTTGTATCCGACTCTGCGACCGTATGGACTGTAGCCCACCAGGCTCCTCTGTCCGTGGGATTCTGCAAGCAAGAATACTGGAGTGAGTTGCCGCGCCCTCTTCCAGGGGATCTTCCCAACCCAGGGATCAAACCCATGGTTCTTACTGTCTCCAGCATTAGCAGGTGGGTTCTTTTCCACTAGCGCCACCTGGGAAGCCTAGGTCCCCAAGATAGAGCTCACCTGGACCCAGCTTCCAGGTGGCTCAAGTGATAAAGAATCTACCTGCCGATGCGAGACACGGGTTCAATCCCTGGGTCAGGAAGATCCCCTGGCAGAGGAAATGGCAACCCACTCCAGTATTCTTGCCTGAAAAATCCCATGAACAGAGGAGCCTTGCAGGCTACAGTCCATGGGGTTGCAAACGGTTGGCTACAACTGAGCACATAACAGTGGTGCTAGTGATAAAGAACCCACCTGCTAATGCAGGTTAGACATAAAACACACAGGATCTATCCCTGGGTTGGGAAGATCCCCTGGAGGAGGAAATGGTGACCCACTCCAGTATGCTTGCCTGGAGAATCCCATGGACAGAGGAACCTGGCAGGCTGCAGTCCATAGGGTCCCGCAGAGTCAGACACAACTAAAGTGACTTAGCATGAGCACACGACAGCACGCACGTGCACCCAGCTCTTGTGTATCAAAAGACACTATCCACAGAGTAAAAAGGTGACTCACAAATGGGAAAAAAAAACATTTGCAAATCATATATCTGATGAAGGATTAATAACCAGAATATATAGAGAACTATGATTCAACAACAACACTCAATTTTGAAAATGAACAAAGAGCTTGAAAAGACATTTCTCCCAGGAAGATACATGAATGGTCAATACGCACAGGAAAAGATGCTCAACATCAATCATCATTAGGGAAATGCACAGTAAAACCAAAATGAAGTCCTGAAACTAACACAACTTTGGAAATCAACTATACACCAATAAAATTTAAAACAGGAAAAACCACAATGAGATACCACTTCATACCCATTAGACTTCTATCGAAAGACAGAAAATAATAAGTTGGCTAGGGTGTGGAGAAACTGAAACCCTTGTACCTTGTTGGTGGGAATGCAAAATGGTCCAGCCGTTGTGGAAAACAGTCTGGCAGTTCCTCAAAAAATTAAACGTAGAATTACCATAAGAGCCAGCATTTCCACCTGCAGGTATATATCAAACAGAATTGAAAGCAGAGTCTGGAAGAGATAGTTGTAGACCATGCCCATAGCAGCATTATTCACAATATCTAAAAGGTAGGAACTACCCACGTGTCTATTGATAGATGAATGAAAGTGTGAAATGGGATCCTACTCAGCCTTGAAAAAGGAAGGAGATTCTGACACTTGCAAAACATGGATAAACCTTGAGGACATGATGCTCAGTGAAAGAAGACAGACACAGAAGGACAAATAGCCTGATTCCATTTACAGGAGGTGCCTAAAAGAGTCACCTTTTACAGACAGTCACCTCATAGAGACAGAAAGTAGACTGGAGATAGGGGCTGGGGGAGGAGACCTTTTATAAGGTGAAAAGAGTTCTGCAGATGGATGCAGTTTATGGGACAAAGCTTGCCCCGGGGTGGGAGAAGGTCTCTGAGACACAAACCTCCAGCCCATTTGCTCCAAATGAACATGCGACTCCACACTCCATGCCCACCATTAGCCCCCAGGCACCCACTGTGGCCAGATGGTAGCCACATCATCAAGCATGTCGATCAATGTGGACTGCAGTGGGACAGAGAAAGAAGAGGAGAAAGAGATGGACAGAGGAAGCAGAGAGGGAAGGAGAGACAGGGCAAGTGAGAGAGCTGATAGCCACCTACCCACACTCCACACACCCACACTCCACCCACCCACACTCCACTGCTGCTGCTGCTAAGTCGCTTCAGTCGTGTCCGACTCTGTGCGACCCCATAGACAGCAGGCCACCAGGCTCCCCCGTCCCTGGGGTTCTCCAGGCAAGAGCACTGGAGTGGGGTGCCATTTCCTTCTCCAATGCATGAAGGTGAAAAGTGAAAGTGAAGTCGCTCAGTCGTGTCCGACTCAGCGACCCCATGGACTGCAGCCTACCAGGCTCCTCTGTCCATGGGATTTTCCAGGCAAGAGTACTGGAGTGGGGCGCCATTGCCTTCTCCGCCCACACTCCACAGACCCCAGCAAACAGCCACCCATATCTGCAAACCGCCCATATCCATCCTCCACGGCCGCTGGAACCTCATCACCAACATGCCAGAGCCCAGAGACCCTCAAATCCTTACAATAACTGGCTCCCCACAGTTATTACCTAGTCAGACCCCACAGCACACCAACCCTGAGCACACATACCCACAGGTCTGCACTGCAGCTGGAGCCGCTTCACCACCAGATCCCAGAACACAGTCGGACTCCTGAGAAACAAACCTGACCCTCCCCTACAGCCGGACCCCTTACAAGACCACCCAAGAGCAGACCCTCCCTGGTCCCTGAAGCAGCCTCTTCTGAGACCTCAACCCCCTACCCAGTCTCCCGGCCACCCACCCCCATCCCCAGGAGGCTGCAGTCTCCCTTAGGGACCCACATTCTTGGGTCCTTTATGGATATGCACAGAGCCTGTGTTTTTTCATCCCATTAGAGCTGACCAGGCTACAGCTAGCCAGACGTCAGCCATCAGCAGTTGCACCATGTGGAGGACAGAGACTGGGTTTTGGGGGGTCGGCAATACCCACCGAAGGAACAGAAACACACGACAGGAGGTCAGGAGCCCTGTGATGGGAGAAGCGGCAAGAAGCAAGGAGAAATGTGGGCTTCGGGGAGAAGAGGCTGCAAAGTGGCCCCCCAAACGAATGTCAGCCTCATTCAGGGTCTGAAGCCTGATGCCCCCCACACCGGGCTCCATGGGGCCTGGGCCTGGCGCCACCTGCACCAGGCGGCCCTCCCGGCTCCTTCACCAGGACAACACCTACCACCTTTCTTCCCCTCACGGGCAACATGGGCAGAGGAGGCAGAAACTAAGAAGGGAGAGGAAGGGGACCCTCGGGTGGGGGTAAGCCTGTTCTTCCCCGCCCCCACCGGCGGGAGAGTGGGGGTTGGATGGGACAGAAGGGACAGTGGCAGAGAGAGAGAGGGACAACCAGGGCAGGGTCACTAAAAGAGAAACCCGAAGAGCCACAGATTCTCAGATCCAGAAACCCAGAGAGAGAAAGAGCGTGCTAAGACAGGGAGAGAGACACATTAAGTGCCGGCGCCAGGTAGGAAAGCGAGAAAGGACCTTGTCGAGAGAGGGCCTGAGATGCCAGGGGGAGATGGTCACGGTGTGGATTCCCGAGGCCCCCCGAGCCCCCCCACCCCGCCCCTGCCAGCAACCCGGTCCCGGGACGTTCACCAGCCTGGCTGGGCCGCTACCTGCCTGCGAGGATTACCTCCGGGTTGCAGCAACCGTGGCGAGTCCCCCGTGAGCCACATCGGCCTCACGGGGCCTCAGACTCCTCCGCGGAGGAGTCAACCAGGGCTTCCGTAGAGGCAACACCCGGCCCCCGCCTGTAGTTCGTGGCTTTCCCTGCAGGGCTGTGCTCCCCCGCACACCTGGTGTCTGCCCAGAGAGCAGGTGCTGTGGGCTGGCTCAGGCTGGGGTCGGGGGCAGGGGTATCACCAGGGAGCACCAGCCCCACCAGGAGGGTACATGGGGAAGGGGCACCCGCTGATCTAGCCACTGGTCACCAAGGTTGGAGAGAGTATCGGGCTGAGCAAAGTTATGGCCTCTCACTTTCAGCCCCTGAAGACTCTTCTAAGTTAGATCAAGGGGCACTTGATCTACCCGCAGGGACACTGTCCTGCTCAAGCACCTTCTGTGGCTCCCCAGTGCCCTGCAGATCTTCTGATTCCTCCGTTTGGACGTAATTTCTCTATCCAGGCTTCCCATCAGAAGAAACTAAGGCACGGAACACCAGGAGAAAGTGGGTCTAGGGACTTCCCAGGCAGTCCAGTGGGTAACACGTTGCTTCAAATGAAGGAGATGCAGGTTCAATCCCTGGATGGGGAGCTAAGATCCCACATGACTCATAGCCACGAAAAGAGAGAGAGAGAGATAATATAAACAATGGAAGCAGTATTGTTCTGCATTGAAAATGGTCCACATCAAAAAAAAAATTTTTTTTAAGGGAGTGGGAGGGGGCCTTCCCAGGTGGTAGTCCAGTGGTTAAGAATCCACCCTGAAGTGCAGGGGATGCGGGTTCAATCCGTGGTCGGGGAACTAAGATCCCACATGCCACAGAGCAACTAAGCCTGGGTGCCACAACGGGGACCTGATGTAACCTAATTAATTAATTGTGTGCTTAGTCGCTCAGTCATGCCCAACTCTTTGCGACCCCATGGACTGTAGCCCACCAGACTCCTCTCTCTATGGATTTCTCCAGGCAAAAATACTAGATCCCTTCTCCAGGGGATCTTCCCAACCCAAAGATGGAACCTGGGTCTCCTGCATTGCAGGCAGATTCTTTACCATCTGAACCACCCAGGAAGCCCCCAATTAATTACTTTTTTAAAAGATAGAAAGTAGGTCTAAATCTTTCCAGTATGAGTTTTCTGAGTGAGCATCAATAAACAAGAATAAAAACATTCCAGGAAGGGGAAATAGCTGGGCAAAGGCTCAGAGGTAAGGATCAGCAGCTGTACATTCAGAGAGTCCTGCAAGGTGAAGGGAGGTGGGCAGAACTGCTTGTGGGAAAGATCTCCTACGTGGCCTCTGGAGGGGAATGAACAGACTGAAGAGGCAGGATGGGGACCTGGAGGGGGCGAATAATCTGAGGCTCCCTCTGCATTCTGTGTGTGTGTGTGTGTGTGTGTGTGTGTGTGTGTGTGTGTGTGTGTGTTAGTCGCTCGGTCACGTCCAACTCTGACACCCCAAGGACTGTAGCCCGCCAGATTTCTCTGTCCTTGGGATTCTCCAGGCAAGAATACGGGAGTGGGTCGCCATGCCCTACTCCAGGGCATCTTCCCTACCCAGGGATAGAACCTGGATCTCTTATATTGCAGACAGATTATTTACCGTGTGAGCTACCACTGAAGCCCCTCTCCACCCTCTGTTGGAGCCCAAAACCTGGCCTGATTGAGGCAGAATCGTTCCTCGGTGGACTTGAGCAAGCCTTGATTTGGAAACAGCGGCACCTGGTGGGAGACGTTTGAAACTGCACCCTTATTCTTGGGTTCCTCACAGACGGTTATTGCAAGCCCAGCGGCCTTGGAATGAAAATCGACATTTTCCAGTCCTGTGGCCACTGCTGATTTTCCCAAATTTGCAGGCATATTGAGTGTAGAGAAGCTCTATACAGTCAGCAAAAACAAGACCGGGAGCTGACCGTGGCTCAGATCATGAGCTCCTTATTGCCAAATTCAGACTTAAATTGAAGAAAGTAGGGAAAACCACTAGACCATTCAGGTATGACCTAAATTAAATCCCTTATGATTATACAGTGGAAGTGAGAAATATATTTAAGGGACTAGATCTGATAGATAGACTGCCTGATGAACTATGGACAAAGGTTCGTGACATTGTACAGGAGACAGGGATCAAGACCATCCCCATGGAAAAGAAATGCAAGAAAGCAAAATGGCTGTCTGCAGAGGCCTTACAAATAGCTGTGAAAAGAAGAGAAGCGAAAAGCAAAGGAGAAAAGGAAAGATATAAGCATCTGAATGCAGAGTTCCAAAGAATAGCAAGAAGAGATAAGAAAGCCTTCCTCAGTGATCAATGCAAAGAAATAGAGGAAAACCACAGAATGGGAAAGCCTAGAGATCTCTTCAAGAAAATTAGAGATACTAAGGGAACATTTCATGCAAAGATGGGCTTGATAAAGGACAGAAAAGGTATGGACCTAACAGAAGCAGAAGATATTAAGAAGAGGTGGCAAGAATACACAGAAGAACTGTACAAAAAAGATCTTCAAGTCCAAGATAATCACGATGGTACGATCACTCACCTAGAGCCAGACATCCTGGAATGTGAAGTCAAGTGGGCCTTAGAAAGCATCACTACAAACAAAGCTAGTGGAGGTGATGGAATTCCAGTTGAGCTATTCCAAATCCTGAAAGATGATGCTTTGAAAGTGCTGCACTCAATATGCCAGCAAATTTGGAAAACTCAGCAGTGGCCACAGGACTGGAAAAGATCAGTTTTCATTCCAATCCCAAAGAAAGGCAATGCCCAAGAATGCTCAAACTACCACACAATTGCACCCATCTCACATGCTAGTAAAGTAATGCTCAAAATTCTCCAAGCCAGACTTCAGCAATATGTGAACCATGAACTTCCATATGTTCAAGCTGGTTTTAGAAAAGGTAGAGGAACCAGAGATCAAATTACCAACATCTTCTGGATCATCAAAAAAGCAAGAGAATTCCAGAAAAACATCTATTTCTGCTTTATTGACTATGCCAAAGCCTTTGACTGTGTGGATCACAATAAACTGTGGAAAATTCTGAAAGAGATGGGAATACCAGACAACCTGATCTGCCTCTTGAGAAATTTGTATGCAGGTCAGGAAGCAACAGTTAGAACTGGACATGGAACAACAGACTGGTTCCAAAGAGGAAAAGGATTACGTCAAGGCTGTATATTGTCACCCTGCTTGTTTAACTTCTATGCAGAGTACATCATGAGAAACGCTGGACTGGAAGAAGCACACGCTGGAATCAAGATTGCCGGGAGAAATATCACTAACCTCAGATATGCAGATGACACCACCCTTATGGCAGAAAGTGAAGAGGAACTCAAAAGCCTCTTGATGAAAGTGAAAGAGAAGAGTGAAAAAGTTGGCTTAAAGCTCAACATTCAGAAAACGAAGATCATGGCATCTGGTCCCATCACTTCATGGGAAATAGATGGGGAAACAGTGGAAACAGTGTCAGACTTTATTTTGGGGGGCTCCAAAATCACTGCAGATGGTGTTTGCAGCCATGAAATTAAAAGACGCTTACTCCTTGGAAGGAAAGTTATGACCAACCTAGATAGCATATTGAAAAGCAGAGACATTACTTTGCCAACAAAGGTTCGTCTAGTCAAGGCTATGGTTTTTCCTGTGGTCATGTATGGATGTGAGAAGTGGACTGTGAAGAAAGCTGAGCACTGAAGAATTGATGCTTTTGAACTATGGTGTTGGAGAAGACTCTTGAGAGTCCCGTGGACTGCAAGGAGATCCAACCAGTCCATTTTAAAGGTGATCAGTCCTCTGTGGTCTTTGGAAGGAATGATGCTAAAGCTGAAACTCCAGTACTTTGGCCACCTCATGCGAAGAGTTGACTCATTGGAAAAGACTCTGATGCTGGGAGGGATTGGAGGCAGGAGGAAAAGGGGATGACAGAGGATGAGATGGCTGGATTGCATCACCGACTTGATGGATGTGAATTTGAGTGAACTCCGGGAGTTGGTGATGGACAGGGAGGCCTGGCATGCTGCAATTCATGGGGTCGCAAAGAGTCGGAGACAACTGAGTGACCAGACTGAACTGAACTGAATGGTTTAGTGGTTTTACCTACTTTCTCCAATTTTACCACTAGGTGGCAGGAATTCTTTATCTGACCCAAACTTAACTTAAGCTAGAAGTACTCTTGCCTGGAAACTCCCATGGACGGAGGAACCTGGTGGGCTGCAGTCCATGGGGTCGCGAAGAGTCGGACACAACTGAGCGACTTTACTTTCACTTTTCACTTTCATGCATTGGAGAAGGAAATGGCAACCCACTCCAGTGTTCTTGCCTGGAGAATCCCAGGGACGGGGGAGCCTGGTGGGCTGCAGTCCATGGAGTCGCTAAGAGTCGGACACGACTGAGCGACTTCACTTTCACTTTCACTTACAGGCTAAGGAATCAATTTGTACATTTACTTCAAAAAAAAAACCACTATTATCTTTATCTTGGAAATCATTATCTCAGTTTTGCAGATAAGGAAACCAAGGCATAAGGAGATTACATCTCTTGCTGATAAGGGATGGAGCCAGGGCTTGCATCCAGGCAGACTCTGCAATTAATAATTACATTGGACTGACACCCAGCTCTATCAGATTTTCTGTGTAACCCTGAGTAAGGTTGCTATGCTCTTGTGCCTCTGTTTCATTTCATGCAAAACGAGAGAACCAAACTAAAATCAAAAGTTCCCAACCTGGAATGAACAATCATGATGACATGTAACTGTCCAAGAGACACAGATATAGATGCCAAGGGGGAGAGATGGGAGTGGGATGAATTGGAAGACTGGGCTTGACATATATACATTATTGATACCATGTATAGAATAGATAACTAATGAGAACCTACTGCATAGCTCAGGCAACTCTACCCAGTGCTCTGCAGTAACCAAAATGGGAAGATAATCCAAAAACAAGGGGATATATGTATGCATAGAGTTGATTCACTTTGTTATACAGCAGGAACTAATACGGGCTTCACAGGGGGCACTAGCGGTAAAGTACCTGCCTGCCAGTGCAGGAGACATAAGAGATGTGGGTTGCATCTCTGGGAGTAGCATGGCGACCCACTCCAATATTCTTGCCTGGAAAATCCCACGGACAAAGGATCCTGGAGGGCATAGAGTCGCAAAGAGCTGGACATGACTGAAGCGACTGAGCACACACACACAGAAACTAACATAACGTTGAAAAGCAACTATACTCCATGTATGTATGGCCAAGTCTCTTCGTTATTCACCTGAAATTATCACAATATTGTTAATCAGTTATACCCCAATACAAAATGTTTTTGGTGTTTGAAAAAACATTTTAAAAACTAAAAAATAAAGCAACTATACTCCAATTAAAATTTTTTTTAACTTTGGAGTAAATATATTTGGAGGTGGGGGGAGTTGGGGTCAATGGATTGGAGGTAGTCTTTCGATTCAATTAGATTTCCAAATATGTCTGTGATCCAGAGAAGGTTCAGAAACATTGCATGATATCCTCTTCAATTCTTATTCCAGGTGTCAGCTTCCTATTCGAATTGATACCAAATGCCACAATTACAATTGTGCAGGAACCAAGCAAACCTTACAGAGAACAGTCTCGGTGACAATGTGGTCTGGTCCGTGACACAGCAGTACTGGACTGTGCTCAAGGCCAAACATGACCCTGGTCTTAATCTCAGGCTTGAGTAGAACACTTCTTTCTAACACACCCTCTATTCTTCTCTTGGAACTTAACCAGTTCTGGGCTTGTCATGGTGTCATGGTGGGGGCGGGGGTTCAGCGAGGGTCGTTGTTCTCACCCTGCCCCATGCAAGGTTCTGTTGCTACAACTTTAACCTCTGAGCCCTACGTCTATATCCACACCCAGAGCAAGCAGTTAATGATCACGTGCTGCATGTGGAGTCGCTGTAGCCCACCAGGCTCTTTTGTCCATAGTATTTTCCAGGCAAGAATACCAGAGTGGGTTGCCAGGTCCTCCCCCAGGGGATCTTCCTGACCCAGGGATGGAATCCACGGCTCTTACATCTCCTGCATTGGCAGGCGGGTTCTTCACCACCAGCGCTATCCAGCAAGCCCCAGCGATAATCACAGGAACTACCAAAAAAAAGTCTACAGCAGATTCTGTCTGAAGCAGCCCTTGCCTAATCTTCCAGGAGTCTGAAGTGAAGTGAAGTGAAAGTCACTCAGTCACGTCTGACTCTTTGCAACCCCATGGACTATGCTGCTGCTAAGTCACTTCAGTCGTGTCCAACTCTGTGCAACCCCATAGACCGCAGCCCACCAGGCTCTGCCATCCCTGGGATTCTCCAGGCAAGAACACTGGAGTGGGTTGCCATTTTCTTCTCCAATGCATGAAGTGAAAAGTGGAAGTGCAGTCACTTAGTCGTGTCCAACTTAGTCGTGTCCAACTCTTCGCGACCCCACAGACTGCAACCTACCAGGCTTCTCCGTCCATGGGATTTTCCAGGCAAGAGTACTGGAATGGGTTGCCATTGCCTTCTCCCCCATGGACTATAGCATCCATGGAATTCTCCAGTCCAGAATACTGGAGATCTCCCCCTTCTCCAGGGGATCTTCCCAACCCAGGGATCAAACCCAGGTCTCCCGCCTTGCAGGCAGATTCTTTACCAGCTGAGCCACAAGGGAAGCCCAAGAATACTGGAGTGGGTAGCCTATCCCTTCTGCATCAGATCTTCCCTACCCAGGAATCAAACCGGATCTCCTGCATTGCAGGTGGATTCTTTACCAACTGAGCTAGCAGTCCTGAAGTCTGACTCATTGTAAATGTTTCTGGTGGCTTGATGCTTCCCTGGAATAAGCTGTTATCTCTCACAGCTGCTCACCGCCCACCCTCACCCCCACCCCCACCAGCCTCCTCTCTGTTCTGTGCCTGCTCCTATCTGCCCCTGCCTTGACTTCCGACAGCCAACTTTGGTCTTCCTACCTGCCTCAGGATCTTCACACTAACCTGATATCAAAAGCTCCTACAGCTGTTCACAGCCACTGGCCTTAGGTGTCCCCCGCGAGATCCCCCTCTGCCATGACAGCCCAGTTCACCGTAAGTTGCTCATAAACTTTGCTGTGTGGTGCGAGAAGCGTGCAGACTTTTCCTCTGGGTGGTGGAATTTTTGCCAAGCAGTGTCTGACCGGAAACTCAAACCCTGTGAAAGTCTTTGGGATGGCAGGATCCCAGGGAGAGCATCCCATCTTGCAGGGGAAAGGGTGGGGCACCCACAGGCAATCAGGTAAGTATGCAGAGATCCCACGTGGGTGGTCTGTGAGAAATCAAGAAAACAGAACTGGTTCCCCTAAAGGGTTGGGCCCCGGGGAAGGTGGGTTCCATGGGGCAGAAACTTGGGCCAAGAAGCAAGCAGGAGAACACAGGCCCTAGAATTTGCAGAAATCTACGGGGCAGGCTTGGGCTCCCCGCAGGTTGTGGGACTGAGGCAGACACCAAATCTATGAGGCCTGAGTAACCCTGGCTGACATCTGGGTAACAGCTGTTATACAAAAGAGCCCGTCCCAGCCAGATAGCAATAAGCCCAGCAGGGCTTTCAAACACCCAGTGTGGTGTGTGTTTTTTTTGTTTGTTTTTGGGGGTTTTTTAAATAGGTTTAGAGAGATTCTTTCACAACAACAAAGTCACTAGGAGCCTTGGCTCAGCTGCAGGGCAGACACACCCCGAGACACACATGTCCACCACATAGAACGACAACCTAATGTTTCACATGTGGGCAGCGTGCATCGGATTCTGCACTCTCTCTTTACACATAGTAATTTATGCAATTCTTTTTTTTTTAAGGAACCATTTTTTTAAATATTTATTTCTTTATTTGACTGAGCCGGGTCTTCGTTGCAGCACATGGGGTCTTCAGTCTTTACTGGGGCATGCAAAGTCTTAGTTACAGCACGTGGGATCCAGTTCCCTGACCAGCAATCCAACTCAGAGTCCCCTACATTGGGAGCAAGGAGTCTTAGCCGCCACTAGCTCATCAAGGAAGTCCTTCAATTGTACAATTCTTTTTTTTAATATTTTAGTGTTTTCTTAATTTTATTATTTTGGGCTGTGCTGGATCTTCATTGCTGGACACGGACTTTCTCTAGTTGGGGTGAGGGGTAGGGGGCCACTCTTCCTTGCAGTGAGCAGGCTTCACATTGAGGTGGATTTTCTTGCTGCGGAGCACGGGCTCTGGGCTTCCCAGGTGCTCAGTGGGTAAAGAATCCGCCTGCAATGCAGAAGACACGGATCCAGTCCCTGTGTTGGGAAGATCCCCTGGAGAAGGGCACGGCAACCCACTTCAGTATTCTTGCACGGAGAATCCCATAGACAGAGGAGCCTGGTGGGCTATAGTCCATGTGGTTGCAAAAGAGTCTGACACAACTGACCATACACACATGGGCTCCATGTGCACAGGCTTCCGTGGTTGCAGCACACAGGCCCATGGCTTGTTGGCTTAGTTGCTCCACGGCATGTGGAACCCTCCCAGACCAGGGTTCAAACCCATGTCCCCTGCAATGGCAGGAGATTCTTAACCACTGAACACCAGGGAAGATGCTAATTCATATAATTCTTATAACAACTCCTTAGAGTCAATGCTGTCATCATCCGCATAGCAGGCAGAGGACTTGCTTCAACACCCTCCCGGGGTGAAAGCCCAAGCCCCTCTTCTTACCCATAGAGACCCGCATGACCTGCCATGTCCCCTCCCTGCCCTCACCTCCTCCCACTTCCCTCCTCGCTCATTCTGTTTCACCCATGTGAACTCACGGAGCTAACTCCTGCCTCAGGGCCTTTACACATGCTTCTCCCTCTGCCGGGGGCTTCCCAGTGGGTACAGAATTCATCTGCCAATGCAGGAGACATGAATCTGATCCCTGGCCGGGAAGATCCCCTGGAGGAGGGAGGAGGGGGATGCCTAGATGCCTTCACTGATCCCCACACCCCAGTCCCTGGAGCCATTCATTCCTTGGATGAATGGATGTTGAATTTTTTTTTTTATTTTGTCTTTTTTTAAAAAAAATCTTAAATGGTGGGTAATTACTTTACAATATTGTGATGATTTTTGCATACATCAACATGAATCAGCCATAGGCATACAAGTGTCCCCTCGCCTCTGAACTCCCCTTCCACCCCCATTCCCCGCCCCATCCCTCCAGGTGTCACAGAGCACCGGCTTTGGATGCCCTGGTCATACACCTAACTGTTGAGTTCTTACTGTGTTTTAGACCAGGTGTGGAGGATAGGGGATGAAGAAGCAATCATAGTCTCTGCCCTCTTGAAGATTACACTCCAGGGGAGAGACAGGAGTGCAATGAACATGGAAGAGACAAAAATCATGATGACAGACTGAGGTAGGTACCACCAAAGAAACAAACACGGATCCGTGCAAGGGAAGACAGGTGGCTGTAGCCCAGTGTCATCTTCTCTGAGGACGGTAGGGCTCACTGTTTACAAAGCCAGAGGTGGGGCTTCCCTGGTGGTCCAGTGGCTAAGAATCCGCCTGCCAATGCAGAGGACACAGGTTCAATTCCTGGTGGGAGAACTAAGATCCCACATGAGGGGGGCAGGAGGTTGAGAGGGGCTGAGGGGGAGTGGGAGGGCGGGGGCCACTAGGACCACGCCCCACAACTACTGAGCGCACATGCCCTAGAGCTGGGACTCCGCAACATGAGAAGCCACCACAGTGAGAAGCCAGACCACCGCAACCAGAGGAAGCCAGCATGCAGCAACGAAGACCCAGTGCAACCAAAAATAAATAATAGAAAAATAAACAAAGGAAGGAACTTCCTTTAAAATAAAATAAAAAGGAATGAAATGATGATACACCAAGACCAGCAGTGAATCTCCAGTGCATTCTGCTAAGGAAACTAAGCCAGACTCAAAAGGCTATGTGTTGTATGATTCTGTGTGTACACTATTCTGGAAAAAGCAAACTGTAGTAACAGAGCTCAGACCAGTGGTTGCCAGAGGCTGTGTATGTGGCCATATTCTGTATCTTGACTGCGGTGGTGTTTTTGCAACTGTCGTTGTTCTAAGTCATGTCCAACTCTTTGCTGCCGCAGGGACTTCAGCACGCCAGGCTCCCCTGTCCTTCACTATCTCCCAGAGTTTGCTCAAACTCATGTCCATTGAGTCAAGGCTGCTATCCAACCATCTCATCCTCTGCCACCCCCTCCTCCTCCTGCCCTCAGTCTTTCCCAACATCAGATTCTTCCAATGAGTCGGCTCTTCGCATCAGGTGGCCAAAGTATTGGAGCTTCAGCTTCAGCAACAGTCCTTCCAATGAATATTTGGGGTTAATTTCTTTTGGGATTGACTGATTTGATTTCCTTGGTGTCTAAGGGACTCTCAAGAGTCTTTTCCAGCACCACAATTTGAAAGCATAAATTCTTCGGTGCTCAGACTTCTTTTATGGTCCAACTCTCACATCCGTACATGACTACAGGGAAAATCATAGCTTTGACTACATGGATTTTTGTCAGCAAAGTGATGTCTCTGCTTTTTTAATACACTATCTAGCTTTGTCATAGCTTTTCTTCCAAGGAGCAAGTGCCTTTTAATTTCATGGCTGCAGTCACCGTCCACAGTGATTTTGGAGCCCAAGAATGTAAAATCAACCACTGTTTCCACTTTTTCCCCATCTATTTGCCATGGTACAACTACATGTATTTGCCAAATACCAGAATTGTATACTAAAATGGATGGATTTTACTGTGTGTAAGTTATTCTTTACTTTTTTTTCATGAAAGGGGGGGATAGAGCCAGTAGGAAAGACATACTATCCAGTGAAAATAATGGCTGAATAGGAAAGGAAAGGCCGTCTGTACTCCACAGACCCACTTCCTCTCCCCCAACCTCTTGTCCAGGCTCACAGTCTATTCCTGATCAGACCTTGTTACCTTGACTGGTTGTGCTTATGCTTAGTTGCTCAGTCGTGTCTGACCCTTTGCAACCCCATGGACTGTAACCCACCAAGATCCTCTGTCCATGGGATTTTTCAGGCAGGAATACAGGAGTGGGTTTCCATTTTCCTCCTCTAGGGGATCTTCCCAACCTAGGGATCGAACCTGTGTTTCCTGTGTCTCCTGCATTGCAGGTGGATTCTTTACCCGCTGAGCCATCAGAAAAGCCCTCCAGCTAAATGGCTAGGGCCATCCTCTCGCCCTGCTCATTCTCCTTGCCCTTCTTGTTGCTAAGTCCCATGGATGCTGGTGAATACTCTCTTCTGCTTGAGACTCAAAGCTCTCTAGGATCCTTATGCAACTTCTCCCGCTTGCCTCCTCCATCACTGACAGCTCCTGTTCTGTCTCCTCCCCAACTCCTCAACAAACACACCACCCCCTGACCTGGGCCATCCTGTTTGTGGCTTCACAAATTAAAAACATACCAACCATACCCAGGTCCTCCACACCCCATCCTGGTGTCTCTTGAGTTTAATTTGTACTGACCTCACCTCCTTAGTTGTCCATGACATATTTCTATTAATATGACCTGGGATCCAGATTTGACTCACATTGTGCCTTGTGGTTGGTCGAACTCCAAGCCTGTTTTCCACCTAATCTGTGCTTTGAAGTTTCAAGATAATGTTTGCCAAGTCTTCCCTGAACTTTCCTTGCTCAAAAACCTCTCATGGGATTAAAGACCTAGAGTTAAGAGTTAAAACTATAAAACTCTTAGAAGAAAATATTGGGGGGGGATTCTTAGTAACATTGTGAGAAATCATGACGTTGAATTTGGCAACTGTTTCACCTATCAATGTGCCTGCTCAGTTGCTGAGTCCTGTCCAACTCTTTGTGATCCCCATCAGGTTCCTCTGCCTATGTGATTTTCCAGGCAAGAATACTGGAGTGGGTTGCCATACCCTTCTCCAGAGGAAATTCCCAACCCAGGGATCGAACCCTGGTCTCCTGCATCTCCTGCATTGGCAGGTGAATTCTATACCACTGAGCCACCTGGGAACCCCAGTGTGTCAAAATATGACATTAAAAGCACAGGTAACAAAAGGCAAAAGTAGATAACTTGAACTTCATCAAAACTGAGAACTTTTGTGCATCAAAAAACACAAGAAAGCAAAAAGACAACCTACAAAATGTGAGAAAATATTTGCAAACCATATACCTGATAAGGAATTAGCATCTGGGATATATAATGAATTCTCATAACTTGACAATAACAAAAATTCAAAACTGGTCAAAGAACTTGAAGAGACATTTCTCCAAAGATGGCCAATAAGCACATGAAGAGATGTGTAACAGCATTAGTCATTGCTGCTGCTGCTGCTGCTGCTAAGTCACTTCAGTCGTGTCCAACTCTTAGCCACTCCATGGACTGCAGCCTACCAGGCTCCTCCATCCATGGGATTTTCCAGGCAAGAGTACTGGAGTGGGGTGACATTGCCTTCTCTGGCATTAGTCATTCAGTTCACTTCAGTTCAGTCACTCAGTCTGAAAGTGTCCGACTCTTTGCAACCCCATGAATCGCAGCACGCCAGGCCTCCCTGTCCATCACCATCTCCCGGAGTTCACTCAAACTCACGTCCATTGAGTCGGTGATGCCATCCAGCTATCTCATCCTCTGTCGTCCCCTTTTCCTCCTGCCGCCAATCCCTCCCAGCATCAGAATCTTTTCCAATGAGTCAACTCTTCGCACGAGGTGGCCAAAGTACTGGCATTTCAGCTTTAGCATCATTCCTTCCAAAGAAATCCCAGGGCTGATCTCTTTCAGAATAGACTGGTTGGATCTCCTTGCAGTCCAGGGACTCTCAAGAGTCTTCTCCAACACCATAGTTCAAAAGCATCAATTCTTCAGTGCTCAGCCTTCTTCACAGTCCAACTCTCACATCCATACATGACCACAGGAAAAACCATAGCCTTGACTAGACGGACCTTTGTTGGCAAAGTAATGTCTCTGCTTTTCAATATGCTATCTAGGTTGGTCATAACTTTTCTTCCAAGGAGTAAGCGTCTTTTAATTTCATGGCTGCAGTCATCATCTGCAGTGATTTTGGAGCCCAAAAAAATAAAGTCTAACACTGTTTCCCCATCTATTTCCCATGAAGTGATGGGACCAGATGCCATGATCTTCGTTTTCTGAATGTTGAGCTTTAAGCCAACTTTTTCAGTCTCCACTTTCACTTTCATCAAGAGGCTTTTGAGTTCCTCTTCACTTTCTGCCATAAGGGTGGTGTCATCTGCATATCTGAGGTTAGTGATATTTCTCCCGGCAATCTTGATTCCAGCGTGTGCTTCTTCCAGCCCAGTGTTTTTCATGATGTACTCTGCATAGAAGTTAAATAAGCAGGGTGACAATATACAGCCTTGACATAATCCCTTTCCTATTTGGAACCAGTCTGTTGTTCCATGTCCAGTTCTAACTGTTGCTTCCTGACCTGCATAGAGGTTTCTCAAGAGGCAGATCAGGTGGTCTGGTATTCCCATCTCTTTCAGAATTTTCCACAGTTTATTGTGATCCACACAGTCAAAGGCTTTGACATAGTCAATACAGCAGAAATAGATGTTTTTCTGGAACTCTCTTGCTTTTTTGATGATCCAGCAGATGTTGGCAATTTGATCTCTGGTTCCTCTGCCTTTTCTAAAATCAGCTTGAACATCTGGAAGTTCACAGTTCACATACTGCTGAAGTCTGGTTTGGAGAATTTTAAGCATTACTTTACTAGCGTGTGAGATGAGTACAATTGTGCAGTAGTTTGAGCATTCTTTGGCATTGCCTTTCTTTGGGATTGGAATGAAAACTGACCTTTTCCAGTCCTGTGGCCACTGCTGAGTTTTCCACATTTGCTGGCATATTGAGTGCAGCACTTTCACAGCATCATCTTTCAGGATTTGAAATAGCTCAGCTGGAATTCCATCACCTCCACTAGCTTTGTTTGTAGTGATGCTTTCTAAGGCCCACTTGACTTCACACTCCAGGATGTCTGGCTCTAGGTGAGTGATCGTACCATCGTGATTATCTTGGTCGTGAAGATCTTTTTTGTACAGTTCTTCTGTGTATTCTGGGAGAAGGCAATGGCAACCCACTCCAGTACTCTTGCCTGGAAAATCCCATGGATGGAGGAGCCTGGTAGGCTGCAGTCCATGGGGTCGATAAGAGTCAGACATGACTGAGCGACTTCACTTTCACTTGCACTTTCTGTGTATTCTTGCCACCTCTTCTTGATATCTTCTGCTTTTTTAGGTCCATATGATTTCTGTCCTTTATCGAGCCCATTTGCATGAAATGTTCCCTTGGTAGCTCTAATTTTCTTGAAGAGATCTCTAGGCTTTCCCATTCTGTTGTTTCCCTCTATTTCTTTGCATTGATCACTGAGGGAGGCTTTCTTATCTCTTCTTGCTATTCTTTGGAACTCTGCATTCAGATGCTTATATCTTTCCTTTTCTCCTTTGCTTTTCACTTCTCTTCTTTTCACAGCTATTTGTAAGGCCTCCCAGACAGCCATTTTGCTTTTTTGCATTTCTTTTCCATGGGGATGGTCTTGATCCCTGTCTCCTGTACAATATTACGAACCTCCGTCCATAGTTCATCAGGCACTCTGTCTATCAGATCTAGTCCCTTAAAATCTATTTCTCACTTCCACTGTATAATCATAAGGGATTTGATTTAGGTCATACCTGAATGGTCTAGTGGTTTTCCCTACTTTCTTCAATTTAAGTCTGAATTTGGCAATAAGGAGTTCATGATCTGAGTCACAGTCCGCTCCCGGTCTTGTTTTTGCTGACTGTATAGAGCTTCTCCATCTTTGGCTGCAAAGAATATAATCAATCTGATTTCGGTGTTGACCATCTGGTGATGTCCATGTGTCAAGTCTTCTCTTGTGTTGTTGGAAGAAGGTGTTTGCTATGACCAGTGCGTTCTCTTGGCAAAATTCTATTAGCCTTTGCCCTGCTTCATTCTGTATTCCAAGGCCAAATTTGCCTGTTACTCCAGGTGTTTCTTGACTTCCTACTTTTGCATTCTAGTCCCCTATAATGAAAAGGACACCTTTTTGGGGTGTTAGTTCTAAAAGGTCTTGTAGGTCTTCATAGAACCGTTCAACTTCAGCTTCTTCAGTGTTACTGGTTGGGGCATAGACTTCGATTACTATGCTATTGAATGGTTTGCCTTGGAAACGAACAGAGATCATTCTGTCGTTTTTGAGTGCATCCAAGTACCACATAATGCAAATCAAAACCACAATAGGATACAACCTCACATCTACTAGGATGGCAATTAAAAAAAGAGAGAGAGAGAAAGCAAGTATTGATGATAATGTGAAAGAGGAGAGTTAAAAAGCTACCTTAAAACTCAACTACTGCTACTGCTACTGCTAAGTCACTTCAGTCGTGTCCGACTCTGAGTGACCCCATAGAAAACTCAACTAAGATCATGGCAAATAAATGGGGAAACAATGGAAACAGTAACAGACTTTATTTTGGGGGGCTCCAAAATCACTGAAGATGGCGACTGCAGCCATGAAATCAAAAGACGCTTGCTCCTTGGAAGAAAAACTATGACCAACCTAGACAGCATATTAAAAAGCAGAGACATTACTTTGGCAACAAAGGTCTGTCTAGTTAAAACTATGGTTTTTCCAGTGGTCATGTATGGATGTGAGAGTTGTGCCATAAAGAAAGCTGAGTGCCAAAGACTTGATGCTTTTGAACTATGGTGTTAGAGAAGACTCTTGAGAGTCCCTTGGACTGCAAGGAGATCAAACTAGTCAATCCGAAAGGAAGTCAGTCCTGAATATTCATTGGAAGGACTGATGCTGCAGCTGAAGCTACGATACTTTGGCCACCTGATGCAAAGAACTGACTTCTTAGAAAAGACCGTGATGCTGGGAAAGATTGAAGGCAGAAGGGGATGACAGAGGATGAGATGGTTGGATGGCATCACGGACTCTATGGACGTGAGTTTGAGCAAGCTCTGGGAGTTGGTGATGGACAGGGAAGCCTGCTGTGCTGCAGTTCGACAAAGAGTCGGACATAACTGAGCAACTGAACTGACTGATGTGAATGTGGAGAAACTAAAACCCTCACACATTACTGCTGAGAATGGAAAACGGAAAACTATGGAAAACAGTTCGGTGGTTCTTCAAAGAACTAACTGAGAGTTACCCTATGACCCAGTAATTCTACTCTCAAATACATACCTAAAGGAATAGAAAGCAGGAACTCCAAAACAAAAAATCTGGGGACTTGCCTGGTGTTCCAGTGGTTAAGATGTTATCACTGCATGGGGTATGGGTTTGATCCGTGGTCAGGGAACTAAGATCCCTCATGCTGTACATGACTCTGCATAGCAGCATAACTCACAGTAGTCAAAAGGTGAAACAACCCAAGTGTCCTTCAACAGATGACTGGGTAAATAAAGTGTGGTCCATCCATACAATGGAATAGTATTCAGCTTCCAGAAAGAATGAAATTCTGACACATACTACATCACGGTTAGACGCTGTAAACATGTAAAGTGGAAGAAGCCAGACATAATGAACAAATATTATATGATTCCTGGTGCTAGTGGTAAAGAATCTGCCAGTGTAGGAGATGCAAGAGATGAAGATTTGATCCCTGGGTCAGGAAGATCCTTTGGAGTATTTTGCACTTTCCTAGTGTCTCAAATGGTGAATCTGCCTGCAATGCAGGAGACCTGGGTTCCATCCCTGGGTTGGGAAGATCCCCTGGAGAAGGGGATGGCAACCCACTCCAGTATTCTTGCCTGAGAAATCCCATGGACAGAGGAGCCTGGCAGGCTACAAGTCCATGGGGTTGCAAAGAGGCAGACACGACTGAGTGGCTAACACACACACACCACTTACATGAGGTCCCTAGAAGTGTCAGATTCACAAAGATAGAAAGTAGGATGGGGGACCAGGGGGTAGAGGAGGGGATGAAGAATGTTTCCCAGCTAATTCCGGATGCAGCCAGCTCTGCATCTGGCTCCACTTTAATGGAGACAGTTTGAGTTGGGAAGATGAGAAAGTCCTGGAACCATACGGTGGGGATGGCTGCTTGGCACTGAGAACGTGCATAACACCAGTGAATTGCACACTTAAAATGGTTACGATGGTAAATGTTAAGTTAAAATTGTTAAATGCAATTTTACCACGATTTTAAATCTTTTTGATTCCCTGGAGGTCCAGTGATTGAGACTCTGCCTTCTAAGGCAAGGGGCACTGGTTCAACCCCTGGTTGGGGAACTAAGGTCCTACCTGGCTCAGTGTGCAGCCAAAAAAAAGCCTTTTTTTAAGAGCCTGCCATGACTCCTTATCACTTCACTGACTCTTAAACACCCCAACCCTCTGCTCCAGCCAGCTCCTCGCCTTCCCTCTAACACCCGCTCCCCACACCTTTGCCCACGCGGTGCCCCCCACCTCCATCTTCCCAGATCAACCAGCCCTGCCTTGCAAACTCACAGACCTGCTCCCTCCTGGAGAATGAGGGCAAGGCAGCGAGGTGGGGGCTTGTCCTAGGATCTGAGAGGGGGTAGTAGCAACACTGGTGTCGGGGCAGCAAGTTGAAGCAGGAAACCACCCTTGGTGTATAGTTAGAGAGGCTGCTCCCCAAGACAGCTGCAGGTGCAACTTGAGAAGCCAGAGGTGGAAAAGGCAGAGACGGGGGCAGGGGCGGATCCTCCGAGCCCTAGCAAGGGCCCCCAGGTCAAGGCATCTCGGAAACCAAGCATTTTCTCTGCATCCTGAACTGTGTCCCAGCATCTCTGTCTCACTGGCAATAACAGCGACAACAGTAATCATAATAACAGCCCCGGGGCAGCCAGCTCTGCATCTGCCTCCACTTCCCTGTGCCTTCCTGGACGGCGCTCCTCGGGGCCACCCAGGGGCGAGACCGGGAGTGACTGAGTCCCCGGGGTCCCCACAGCCAGAGATGGTGGGAGAGGCCAGAGTGGGTGGGCAGAAGGAGGTGGAAGGTGAAAGGCAGGGAGGGGGGAGGCTGACCTGCCAGAAGGGCCGCAGAAGGGGGCTGGGCACAGGTCTAGCGGCTGGACCGAGGTGGGAACCAGGCCAGCAGGGCGTGTTTACTTTCTGTGGCCTCCCACTGCGACCCGGGATTGGGGGCCCGCGGGGGACCAGATGTTTCTCTCCTGAGCTAATCTCTGGGCTTCATCCCAGGGGACTCTGCCGGTTTCCCAGAAGACACGCCCACCTGGAGAACCCTCCGACACCCAAGAGCCCGATCCGGTTCGCAATCTTGCCTCTCCGCCCCGCCCCTCCAGGAGTCCCACAAGTCCAGCCCCCAGTCCCGCCTGGGCTGACCCCGTCCAGCCTCGTCCTGAGCTCCTAATTTGGCTGCCCAGAGTTTGCAACCCCGCCGGGCCACCCCAGAGAGAGCCGCGGGATGCCAGCCCTGTTCTCAGGTCCTGGGAAAAAGAGGAGAGGGAGGAAAACTCTGATGCTTGGCCAGAGCCTGTGCCTGAAATTCCGTCATTCAAGTTTCCCCTTTGGGTTAAAGCAGTTGTTTCCTTTACCTATTTCAGAAAAAACCCTCCAGTCCCTCCCAAAAATGCTTCCGAGGGGGAAAAAAATGCCAAGGGGGCACATAGGTTGTGGAAAGTTGTGAGTGAATGAAAGGCTCTGAGAAGACCTGTGTGGAATGGCCCCATTTAGCTCTGCTAATCACCACACTTGGCTCCAGTTCCACAAAACATGCTCTGGACGTCCACAGCCCCAATTAAATGCCCATTGTGACAGCCCGGAGGGGCGGAGAGCCATCAAACTGCAGAGAGAGGAGGTCAGTTTGACTGGACCTGGAGGGAGGGAATGTGGGAAACAAAAGCCCTGAGAGCTACCGTCAGTGAGAGACCAGAAACAACCACAGAGGGCAGGAGAGGGGGCTCAGCCCTCCTGCCCCAACCTTGGTCCTCGCTCCAGCCCCTGGCTCTCTGATCAAACCCTCAGTCCTGCACCTGAGATCTCAGATTCCCCCAGTGCCTCCTGCTGTCCCTACACCCACGTGGCCATGGCAGGGGCCATGCTGCTATCCAAGGCATGGCAGGCATTGTCAGTGACCCAGATGCCATGAGGGCACATTATAAAGACCTATGATAGCAGTTAGACTTTAACGAACACCCTCATCTCTTATTCCTGACACCAGGACAGACAGGTATGGATTCGAATTGTGAATGGAACATGATTGTTCAGGGAAGAGTTAGCAGCTGTGTGATCCCGGGGCCACAAATTAAATCAGTTGGCAGACCTCATCTGGAAAATGGGGCCAGCAAATGAATCCATCACTGGATGAGGACGAGGGCTCTGTGAGATACGGAATCTGCTCTTGCGCCATTTCACCCTTCTGTGGAGTCTCCTGTCCCTTCTCTACCCACAGCCCTCCAGGGCTCCCACCTCCCTTGGGGTAAAAGCCCAAGTCTTTTCCCTCCTTTCTCTCCCCACCTCACTCAGACACCTGTGTGAGTTGTTCAGTCATGTCCAACTCTGGTGATCCATGGACTCTAGCCCACTAGGCTCTTCTGCCCATAGATTTCCCAGGCAAGAATACTGGAGTGGGTGGCCATTCCCTTTTCCAGGGGATCTTCCCTACCCAGAGATCCAACCCCAGTCTCCTGCATTGCAGGCAGATTCTTTACCATCTGAGCCACACATTGGCCTCTTAATGATCCGAGAACAAGTCAGGTACATAGTCCGACCTCAGGGCATTTGCACCAGCTGTTACCTCTGCCTGGAACACTCTTGCCCCAGATCTCCCACACTTCCATCAGGTCCTGTTCAAATGTCACCTCCTCCAGGAAGCCATCCATGATGTCCCACACTGAAATAGCCCCTGGACTAGGTTGGATATTTGTTATTGTTGTTATTTAATTGCTCAGTTGTGTCTGAGTCTTTGCTACCCCGTAGACTGCAGCACACCAGGCTTCCCTGTCCTTCACTATCTCTGGGAGTTTGCTCAAATTCATGTCCACTGAGTCGATGATGCCATCCAACCATCTCATCCTCTGTCGCTCCCTTCTCCTCTTAAACATGTGGCTTCTAATTCAGGCCTGGAGGAGGCCAGACTCCCACTGATGGCCAAGACAGGAGGTTTTGCCAAGAGAAAGAGGTAGTAGATGGCCAGCCTGGCTGGATGGAGGACAGACAGGCCAGAGGATGGTCAGGCACGTGGTTCTAGGAGTCTAGACAGACTCCTAGATGAGCAGGAAGGCCATCTCAGCCATTCAAGACACTCACACTGTCACACACTAGCCTTTCTGAGCCTCCGGGTCCCTCTCTGATGATGGTTGTTGATGGAAGTGCCAGTGGGGCAGGACTTTAAATGTTCACTAGTGATTGTCTGATGCTAGGGGTTTTCCAGTTATCAAGGCTCTTCCTTCATTTCAGTAACAGCTAGGAAGATACCTTGGAGAAGGAAATGGCCACCCACTCCAGTATTCTTTCCTGGGAAACTCCATGAACAGAGGAGACTGGTGGGCTACAGTCCGTGCGGTCGCAGAGTCAGACACGTCTGAGTGATTAAATCACCACCATCGCTACTGGGTTCTGTTCTAAGTGGTACGAGGGTGGCCGCTCACCTGGATGAGCCAGGGGGCAGGATGGAAGTCCAGGACAAGAAAGGAGGCTGCATTTGAAGTTTACATCAAAGTGACAAACTGCTTGAGTAGGATCGCCCCCCACCGGCTCTGAGGGTGGCAGAGGAGGACAGCTGAGACGTCTGTGTCCCAGGAGCAGAGGGGAAACTGAGGCCAGCCCGCAAATCAACACTCTAGGATCAAGAGTGATGTCCCTCACATGCACGCACACCAAGTTGCTTCAGTTGTGTCCAGCTCTCTGCGACCCCATGGCCTGTAGCCCTCCAGGCGCCTCTGTCCATGAGATTTTCCAGGCAAGAATACTGCAGTGGGTTGCCATTTCCTTCTCCAGGGCATCTTCCCAATCCAGGGATCGGACTGGCGATCTTAGATCTCCTGCATTGGCAGGTGGATTCTGTGCCACTAGCAGAGGGACAAGGGACCTGTGTTGGGGGTGACTGGGGAGGAGGGGGTGCTGGGGAGGCAGTGGGACGGAAAACCTCCAGGGCTCATTGGAAACTGAGGGGGAAGGTGGGAGGGGTGTGTCACCTTTACAGGGCAGACTTTGGGGGTTTGGACTTGTTTTTCCTGCAGCTTTTTAAAAGTATGACAGTGTTTTTTTAAAAATAATTTTATTTATTTATCTATTTACTTTTGGCTGTGTTAGGTCTTCATTGCTGTGCAAGCTTTTCTCTAGCTGTAGAGAGCAGGGGCTACTCTCCAGCTGTGTTAATTGTGGTCCTCAGGCTTCTCACTGAGGTGGCTGCTCTTGTTTCGGAGCACAGGCTCTAGGGTGCACGGACTTCAGTAGCTGTGACTCTGGGGATCTAGAGCACAGGCTCAACAGTGATGCCACACGGGCTTAGTTGCTGTGTGGCACGTGGGATCTTCCTACCAGGGATTGAACCTATGTCCCCAGCTTTGGCAGGCAGATTCTTTACCACTGAGCCCCCAGGGAATCCCTCCTCCAGCTTTATTGAGATATAAGTGACATGTAACATTATGTAAGTTTAAGGTGTACAACTGCAATAATGTAATACAATTCTATGACATTAGCTAACATGTCCACCACAACACATGATTACCATTTCTTTCTTGCAATGAGAACACTGATGGTCTACTCTCTTAGCAACTTTCAAGTACTCAGTACAGAGTTACCTGCAGTCATCATGCTGTCCATTACATCCCCAGGGCTTATTCATCTTCTAATCAGAAGTTACCCCCTCTGACTGACATCTCCCCCTTTCCCCAAGCCCCAGCCCCTGGAAACCACTATTTTACTTCAAATCCACACAGAAGTGAGACTGTACAGTATTCGTCTTTCTCTATCTGACTTTTGGGGAGGAATTTGAATAAATATTCACTCCAGACACAGGAGTGAATCCAACATTCCCTTCCCTCTCCCACCCCAAGCTCTGCACTTGCTGTGTTCTCAGCCTGAACTCTCTTACCTCTTCGATTGCCTAGTCATTCTACAGATCTCTTATAGAATGATGTCTCCAGAACTTCCCAGTGGTGAAGAATCAGCCTTCCAATGCAGGGGACATGGGTTCAATCTGCAGTCAGGGAACTAAGATTCCACATGCCACAGAGCAATTAGAAAGAAGCCCGCATGCTGCAGAGAAGATCCTGCATGCCATAATTAAGACCTGACACAGCCAAATAGATACTTTAAAAGAGAAGAGGAAAAAAATCAACTTTCAATTAAAAATATATATGAATATGTATGGCTGAGTCCATTTGCTGTTCACCTGAAACTATCACATCATTGTTTGTTAATTGGCTATACCTCAATACAAAATAAAAAGGTTAAAAAAGTAAATCTGTATTAAAAAAAAGTTGTGGTTTCCTCTGGAAAGCCTTTCCTGACCCTCTGACTTAGGAGCTGCTACTGCTGCTGCTAAGTCACTTCAGTCGTGTCTGACTCTGTGCAACCCCATAGACAGCAGCCCACCAGGCTCCCCCATCCCTGGGATTCTCCAGGCAAGAATACTGGACTGGATTGCCATTTCCTTCTCCAAGGCATGAAAGTGAAAAGTGAAAGTGAAGTCGCTCAGTCATGTCCGACTCCTAGCGACCCCGTGGACTGTAGCCTACCAGGCTCCTCCGTCCATGGGATTTTCCAGTCAAGAGCACTGGAGTGGGGTGCCATTGCCTTCTCCGAACTTAGGAGCAGATGGTCTTTTTGTCACTTTCAGCTGACCTTGAGCAGGTGCTATTTGTCTCAACATTTAAGGGGATACCAACCATGTGGCTGGGGAAAATATCTGGCAGGCGAGCTACAGATGGGGGCTCCAGACTCCATGATCCTGTTAGGGCAAGCACCCTGATTGAAACCATCCACCCTGGCCAGGTACCATAGTAACTATTTGCATAAGTTCACAGGAGGTCCCAGTAAGCAACACGGAACTAATGAGCCTCCACCAACCGGAAGAGTTCAGGAAAGGTCAAAAAGAGACACCACATGTCAGACCACCTCTCAGAATCCTTCCCCTGGCATCCATCTTGGCTGAACAAGGCGTGCACCACCAGGAAGGACTCTGAGTCAGAATGATTGGCTAAAAACAACCCAGAAACTAATCCCATCACCATAAAACTGGACACTGCGAGCCACGTGGCAGAGCTGTTCTCCTGGGTTCCCTTACCCCGCTGCTCTCCACCCAGGTGCCCTTTCCTGATAAAATCTCTTGCTTTGTCAGCATATGTGTCTCCTCGGACAATTCATTTCTGAGTGTTAGACAAGAGCCCAGTTTCAGGCCCTGGAAGGGGTCCCCCTTCCTGCAACAATCCCACTCTTCCACCTCGAAGCTCACCTGCCTTCCCTCTAGATGCTGCTGCTGCAAAGTCGCTTCAGTCGTGTCTGACTCTGTGCAACCCCATAGACGGCAGCCCATCAGGCTCCCCCGTCCCTGGGATTCTCCAAGCAAGAACACTGGAGTGGGTTGCCATTTCCTTCTCCAACGCATGAAAGTGAAAAGTGAAAGTGAAGTCGCTCAGTCGTGTCCGACTCCTAGCGACCCCATGTACTGCAGCCCACCAGGCTCCTCCATCCATGGGATTTTCCAGGCAAGAGGACCGGAGTGGGGTGCCATTGCCTTCTCCGCCTTCCCTCTAGGTTGTCAGGTAACTGGTGATTTGTACCTTGGTTCTATTCTGGTTCTGCCACTCCTCAATGAGCAACCTTGAGCCTCTCCATGGCTCAGTTTTCTCAGTTGGAAAATGGCTAGGATAATAGTGCCCACTCCCCTGGGCTGATGTGAAGTTAAAACGATGCTTCAGCATCGCAGGCATCGTCATTCTTTTCCTATCTTCCCTTTTGCTACAGTCCAACGGCAACAATGAGGATCCACTGCGCCCTCCTGTGGCATCACTGGAGTACTGCATCCCTTCAGGCCCAACTCATTACATCACTCCGGATTCTAAAGGTTGCAAGTTACCAAAAAAAAAAAAAAAAAAAATCTTTTAAATCAGTCCAAGCTGGTTTAAATCAAAAGATGATGTACTGGCCATAACAACCTCTGCACTTGCTGTGCCCTCTTCCAAGAATGCCCTCACTCCCCGCCCCCACTTCCTCCTCTTTAACATTCAAACCACAATGTCTATGCCACCTCCACAGGGAGCCGTTTGCCAGCTCCCGGTTTAGTCAGTACTAAGCACCAACTCTGGGCCAGATCCTGCTCCAGGCACGAGGGATACTGCTGTGGACCACACAGATGAAGATTCTGTCCTCAGAGCTGACATTCTGATGGGAAAGATTGAGAATCAACAAATACAAGTATTCCATAGAGTATGTCAGGCGGTGACTCACGCCGAGTAAAAGGTCAGAAAATGGGAGAGAAGGAGTTGGGGTGGGGGGGGAGGCTGTAACCTTGAAGTGAGAGGGGGCACACTGCGGGTCTCACTGAGGGGGCTACACTTGAGATTAGACTTGAAGAATAAGATGCAGTGGGCATTCCAAGCAAGTGGCGATTGTCCAGTCACCAAGTCCCACCTGACTCTTTGCAGCTCCATGAACTGCAGCACGCCAAGGCTTCTCTGTCCTTCACTATCTTCCAGAGTTTGTCCCAAGCATAGAGAATAAAGAGAACAATAAGTGCAAAGGCCCTGAGGCAGGTCAGTTACCTTTGGGGGATGGAGATTGTCATTGCTCCTGGCTGTGTCCCCAGTACCTAGAACAGCACCTAGCACAAAATAGCGCTTAATAAAGATTCCCTGAATGGAAGCCCAGCTATGGGTTTCAGGAACAGCTAGTTTAGGGCTGAAATGAGGGCCCTGAGGCTATTACCCTCCTCTACCTGGTGGCCCCGGTCACTGTTTGTTTGTGTTTAGTTGAAGCATAGTTGATTTCGCCTTCCCTGGTGGCTCAGGGGTAAGGAATCTGCCTGCCAATGCAGGAGATGTGGGTTCAATTCCAGGGTCTGGAAGATCCCCTGAAGAAGTAAATGGCAACCCACTCCAGTATTCTAGCCTGGGAAATCCCATGGTTAGAGGAGACTGGTGGGCTACAGTCCATGCGGTTGCAAAGAGTCAGACATGACTCAGTAACTCAGTGACAACATAGTCGATTTACAGTGTTGTGTTAATTGCTGCTATTCAGCAAAGCAATTCAGTTATACATACATACATTATTTTTCATATTCTTTTCCATTATGGTTTATCACGGGATATTGAATATAGTTTCCTGTGCTGTACAGTAGGACCTTGTCGTTTATCCATCCTATACGTAACAGTTTTAATCTACTAATCCCAAACCCCAACCGTTCCCTCCCCCATCCCCTTCTCCCTTGGCAGCCACAAGTCTGTTGGCTTCAGTCTTCGAAGATGTCTCTCCCATTGTCTAAGATGGGGTTGTTGTTCAGTTGCCAAGTCATGTCCGATTCTTTGCAAGCCCATGGACTGCAATACACCAGGCCTCCCTGTCCCTCACAGTCTCTCGGAGTTTGCCCAAGTTCATGTCCACTGAGTTCATGTTCCCTAAGATGGGGACTCAGTTTCAAATGCTACAAAAGTCTGTTTCCCAGGATTCCACGCAAAAGCCCTGACATAGCTTATTAAGGGTGGTTTTCGTGCCCATCATCCCATCAGTCCAGGAACCCAGGAGATGGGATGTGGGTGTGGCTTACAGCCAAGTTACACGCTCTACCCAGACCACACCTAGTGGGGAGAAAGAGCACCCAGAGGACATGTGGGCCTGTGGCATAGATGCAAAGAGCCAGTTTCCCAGATAATTATGAGGTTTTACAGCTAGTAAGTGGCCGAGCCTGGGAGCTCTCCCGGCTGAAAGCAGCTCAGAAATTCTCGGTGCTGTCTGGTGGCCACCCATCAGCAGACTAAGGGCCTGTGGCTGGACCAGACTGGGCTGAAAGGAGGAGCTTCTAGCATCAGGGCAAACAGAGAAGACAAAGGCAGCCACCCCCCACCTCGGACGGAGAAAGAGGTAAACAAAGGCACCTCGACGGAGAAAGAGGTAAACAAAGGCACCTCGGGGCGGGCTCCCAACAGGCCCACGAGGGGAACAGAGGGTCAGGCTGGCAGAGGCAGAGAGGGCTCATTTAGACTTGCTCCTCCCTGCCACGAGTGGGTAGCAAACATGAGGATGGGCTGCCCCTCCCCTCTGGCGGGGTTGGGGGGGGGCGGGGGTGGGGGGTGGAACAGGGTGGGATGGAGGTGGAGGGTCAACTTGGTGGGAGCTCCAGGAGGACTGTGGTATTTACAGAGCACCTACTGTATGCAGGAGCCCTGATATGTCATTCCAAGTTCAAGGCAAAAACAAGTTTGCTAAGGGGAGAACCCCTCCCCCAGCGGCCCAGTAAAGGCTACTACCGGCCCCCTCAGCCACCCAGGGATGAGGAAGCCGAGGAGGCCAAGGGCAAGGCCAGCCCAGCCTCTGCATAGCTCCCTGGGGGCCAGGCCTGGAAAATACCTGGAATGGTGAGGTCTAGGGGTCACCGCCTCGTCCTGTCCGGGAGCTTCAGCCTCCTGGACAGATGTCCAGAGGCCTGAGGGGGAGCCGGCCACGTAGGGTTTGAATCCCAACCTTGCTCTGACCTTCCAGGTCACCCTTGTTCATACATTAGCTCATCTATGGCACACTGACCCAGGGGTGTCCAAAACCCACAGGACCCCTACTCTCAGAGAGCGGTCACTCTCCCCCCACTGTCTGGCCTCAGTTTCCTCTTCTGTGAAATGGGCCCAGTCAGGCCATGCCCAGGCTTAGGGCTGGTCAAACTCCCAGAGGGTAGAGCTGGGAGGGAGCAGGTTGAGATGGATCCAGCCTCCCTGGGCACTGTGCCTGGCACACGGGAGGCGCCCAATAAATGCTTGCTTGAGCGAGGAGGAGCCTTCAATAAATAACAGCTGTTGTGGACGCTGTGGATGCTAGCGAGGGAGTGAGCCCTCCCCTCCCCCTCCCTGTTCCCCCTTCCCTGCCTCTGATCCCCCCACCCGATTTTGCCGCCTCCCCCTCGCCCCGCCTCTTTCCCTTCCATCTCCCCCTCCCCCGACCAGCCCCCTGCTCCCCTTTCCCCGTTTCCCTTACCCCTGCCTAATTCTCCCTCCCTCCTGATACCCTGACCCTCCCCTCCCCCACTCCTCCGCCCCCTCCGCTCCCCCAGCCCCCGCCCACTGTCCCCGCCCCCACTGTGTCACCCCCCTCTTCCCCCACCCCTCCCCCGCCCCCACGGGGGGGCGCCGGTCCGGGCGGGGCCGCCCGAGCTCCCGGGGCCCTGGCTCGGGTCCAGCCCGCGGCCCAGGCCGGGCGGCGGCGGGCGGGGTCCTGGCGGCGCGCGGTTTGGGGGTTTTTTATAACCCTGGCAGGCGGCTCAGGAAGTGCCGTCCCCGCGCCCCCTCCCCCGGCCACGCCGCCGCGCTCGCTCCCTCCCTTCCTGCGCGCGGGCCGGCGAGACCGCGGCGGGACAGCAGGCGGAGGCCCGGGCGGGCGGCCGGCCGCGGGTAACGGAGCGGGCGGGGCGCGGCGGGCCGGGGGGCTGCGGGCGACCCTGTGCGTCCGCGTCGCAGCCCGGGGGTGTCCCTGGGCCGCGGGACGGGGGACGTCGGGCCGTGGGGGCTGCAGCGGTGTGTGATGTCCCTGAGCGTGTGCGACACTCAGCGCGCCCCTGAGGTCCTGGGAGCTCCTGTCTGGGTTTGTTTGCTCCGTGTGTGCGTGTGTGTGTGTGTGTGTGTGTGTGTGTGTGTGTGTGTGGATGTGGATATCCACGTCTGTATAAATGCCGTGTGTCGGCGCCTGTGTGCCTACGTGAAAATCTGAATGTCTGGCTGTGTTTGAACTTGTGTGTGATGTGTGATGTGGGTGTTGTGTATCTGCGGAAGTGTGAGCGTAAGCCAATGTGTGCACGGAGTCCAGTGTCTCCTGGGTAAGTGTCCGGATGAGTGTGTATTTGCACACATCTGCCGGCGTGTCTCCCTGTGTGTGTCAGGGTGTAAGGAGTGTGTAAACGCCTGTGGGTACATACATCTGGTGGGTCTCGAGGCTTGCAGGACTGTGTGAGTGTGTTCCTGGTCTGTTCTGAGTGTGTACGTGTCTGTGCACGTAGGCCCGGGTGTGTGTGTCTGTCTGTGGGGTGTGTGTGTGAATGAGTGTGTATGCACACAGATCTGGGGAGTCTGTGGTTGTGTCTCTGGTGTTGGGATGTGTGAGTGTGTACTGAGTAGGGGGGTTGTCTTGTGGGTCTGGGGTGTCTGATTGTTGGTCCCCCTGCTGCACAGGTATGGTCACCCTCAAGTCTCTGTATATGTGTGTGTGTGTGTGTGTGTGTGTCTGGGTGTGGGAGGGCCGCCGCCCACTTCCCCTGAGTTGGTGACTGGGGCCTCGGAGACGGAGGTCTGTCTCCAGTGTCTCCAGCCAGGGGCTCAGGGCCTTTAATTAGCGGCTGGCTGCGTACCCACCGGGTGCCTGGGTGCCGGCCTCCTCCGGGCTGGGCCTTTGTCTGCTCTCCTCTCCAGGCAGGGACTCCTGCCTGGCCTTTGCCCCGGGGCAGCCTCCATCTCGGCCTTGGCCTCCACAGGGAGGCTCTGTGGCCCTGGCCCCCAGCTCAGCCCTGGAGTCTGGATGTAGAGCAGTGGGGGTCCCCCCAGGATCCCCAGGATGGGATGGAGTCTCCGTAGAGGCGGTTTCCGTCCGGCATTTCCTCCCCCAGCCTCCAGCGAGCTGGCACCCTCCCCCACACCGGCCACCTCCCTCCTGCCTTCCAGGAGGAGGAGCTGGGGGGAAGGCCAGGCCTGGGTACACACACACACACACACACAAACACACTCCTGCAGCTGCGCGCAGGGTCACATGGGCAGACACCACACACAAAGTCACCCAGTCGCAGACGTGTGATCACCCCCCACATGCAGCCTGGGGGGACCCCCTGCTGACATGCTATTGCCCCCACCCCTAGAGGCTCAGGCCCAGGAATCCTCTACCTGTCCCCTGGCCTCCTCTCTTCCCTGCCCCAGAGCAGCCAATCTGTTCATGGGCCCCACCACCACCCCCACCCCCAACCCCCTGCACAGGCTGTCCCCCTATTACAGATGCTGGCCTCCCCCTGGTAGACTCTTCGTACCTGTACCCTCCCAGGCTCCTCCCACCCCACACCCCACCCCACCCCACCCATCACCTGTGCTGGGTCCTCCACCCTCTCCACTACACCCCCTTGAGCTGGAAGCACCAGAGGCGGGTGAGGTTGTTGGGGAGAGGGGCCCAGCTTCAGAGGAATGAGGTGAGGACTGTACCAGGCCTGGCAGTGCGAGGAGTAGGAGGAGGAGGAGGAGAGACAGGACTGGGGTGAGGCCAAGGGGCTCCAGCCTCATTTGCAGTGAGAATGCTGCCGCCTGGACATGGGGAGGTGGTTAAGGCAGGAAGGGGCTCAAGGGACCCCCACACAGGGAGGGCTTGAATCCCAGAGCTAGTCAGGGATGGAATAGGAGAGGAGATGGGGGTGGGGTGGGAGAGGGGGACAGAAGTGGGGGAGGAGGGAACTTTGGGGGAACGGGGGCTAGGAACCAAGGGAGGATGAAAGCCAAAGGGAGGTTGACCAGGGCTGGGGAGAAGGTGTCCTCAGTGACCCCTGAACTGCAGCCCCAGCTCCTCTCTCCTCACTGCCCCTTCCCACCCTGTCCAGGCTCCCAGAAGAGGCGCTGAGGCCCAGAGGGACCCGCACACAAGGGTTCGACACCGCGCCACCAACTGAAGCCCCCGTAAGGTAAACAAGAGGGGGAAAAAGAAACCCCTGGGGTAAACATCAGCCTGTCTGAAAAGAGCAACACAAAGTGTGAGAGTGAGCTCCCCATCACTGGGCTGGGCCGAGGGGCTCCAATCAGAAGAGGGGAGAGGTCAGCTTCTAAGTCAGCATCTATCTGGCTTCATCCCTCAGGAGCTGAACTGCCCTGTTTGGGGATCAACTCTCAGACTTGGCCAGGCTGCAAAGAAAACAAGACAGTGTGTGATTAAGGGGGAAATTGCACAGAGGAGGAGGAGGAGGGCGGAGACAGGAGGGGGTGGAGGGCTTGGCACAGGGCGGTGGCCCAGAGCGGTGTCTGTGGCAGGCTGGCCCAGGGTAGATGCTGGAGAAACAGACCAGGGTAGATGCTGGAGAAATAGACCTGCCCCGCAGGCCTGAAGCTTCGAGGAAGAATCGGAAATGAGAGGAAGCGGGACTAAGGGCCAGGCTGGAAGGGCAGGGTGGAGGAGAGGTCACGGGAACAGAGATCAGGATGCAGGGTGGGGTGAGTGGTGCTACCCATGGCAGAGACTCCCAAGGCAGGACCCCTCACCCAAGGTGGGAGGGGCACCAAGCACTGGCCTTGGGTCTCCTCTGGGTTGAAAATGCACGCTGACCAACCTTCATGTGTCCCAGGCCAGTCTCCCTCTCCCCTTGTGGTCCTCCTGCGCTGGCCCTCGGGGTCGTGGGTCCGCACCAAGCTCCTCCCTGCCCCCGGGACCTTGCCCCCTGCTGCTCCTCCACCTGGCACACCCTCTCCTGTCTCTTCATCCTCCCACCTCCACTTCCAAGCCTCTCGGTTATTTCTCATAAAGAGCATGGCCTGATCTGAATCATGTGTCTCTTCATTTACTGGTCTGTCATCTTGCTCCTGGGAGATTGAGTCCCATAGGTTGAGGGGGGAGTGGGGCAGAGACTGTATTCATATTATCCATGGACTGTACCCTGCCAGGCTCCTCTGTCCATGAGATTCCCCAGGCAAGAATACTGGAGTGGGTTGCCATGCCCTTCTCCAGGGGATCTTCCCTACCCAGGATTGAACCTGTGTCTCTTGCATTGCAGGCAGATTCTTTACCACCTGAGCCACCAGGGAAGCCTATATTATGTAGTCACCACCTGATGAATGAATCCTAAGGGTTATCATGGAGATGAATGTGCTTGGCCAGTAGCCAGCACATAGTAGGTGCTCGTGGAGTCCAGATCCTCAGCTGTCCTAAGAGGATAAGGGGGATGCTGGGGGCATGGGGGGAAGGGGAGGGAGTTTGCTGAGCTAGAGATGCGTTCAGAGTCTTCAAACCTGGATTGGGAAGAGGGTAGGTTGCAGGTGCCCTTGTCCACCTGGCAAGGGACCTTGGCACTGCTCCAGCCGGCAGTAGGGCCAGGCCCCCCTGACCCAGCTCCCCACCCTTTCGCCTCCCAGGAGCCCGGTGATGCTGTCCAGGCTGTGAACAGGGAAGGCAGCGCTGCATGGGCTGCCAGCAGCCGGGGCTGGGGAGAGACATGTGGACACGTGGCCTCTATGGCTCCCGCCTGCCAGATCCTCCACTGGGCCCTCGCCCTGGGGCTGGGCCTCGCATTCGAGGTCACACACGCCTTCCGGTCTCAAGGTAGGCCCAACCCAGGGTGGGGGGTGGCAGTGGGAACTGAACGGGGATCGTGGGCACTGGGGAGGCCCTGGGGTTGGTGAGGCCAGAGTCTTGCGGCCAGTGACCCAGATTCAGGGGCCACTGAAGCCAGCCTCACTCACCCTGCAGCCAAGCAGGCAGGACACAGGGCTCCTTCCCGGGGCCCACCCCAGGCCTCTGACCCTCACCCATAGATGAGTTCCTGTCCAGTCTAGACAGCTATGAGATCGCCTTCCCCACCCGAGTGGACCACAACGGGGCGCTGCTGGCCTTCTCGCCCCCGGCCCCCCGGAGGCAGCGTCGGGGCACGGGACCTCAAGCAGAGTCCCGTCTCTTCTACAAGGTGGCCGCACCCAGCACCCACTTCCTGCTAAACCTGACCCACAGCCCTCGCCTCCTGGCGGGGCACGTGTCCGTGGAGTACTGGACTCGAGAAGGCCTGGCCTGGCAGAGGGCCGCCCGGCCCCACTGCCTCTACGCGGGCCACCTGCAGGGCCAGGCCAGCAGCTCCCACGTGGCCATCAGCACCTGCGGGGGCCTGGTGAGTGGAGGGTTCTGGGAGATAGGGAGGAACGCCTACAAGCTTGGGAGTTAAGAAAAACACTTATATAGGTCACAGAAGGAATCACAGTGGCAGGGGTTTTTATTAATTCCAACTTTTTTTTTCCCCTCTCTTTTTTCCTTTCTGTCTTTATTCAGCTGCGCCAGGTCTTAGTTGCAGCACACGGGATCTTTAATCTTCATCGTGCATGCCGCATCTCTAGTGGCAGCACGCACACTCTTAGTTGTTCCATGTGGGATCTAGTTTCCTGACCAGGGATTGACCCCGGGTCCCCTGCCTGGGAAGTGCAGAGTCTTAGCTACTGGACCACCAGGGAAGTCCCCTTCCGTGGGAGTTGTTGAAACATTTTGAGCTAACCGAGAGGATTAGCTATTTTAAGATGCAGCTAAAGCAGGACTTAGAAGAAAATGTGTAGCCTTAGGTCAGGCTGAAAATTAATGAGCTGAACACCCATCTGAAGAAACTGAAAAGGCAGTAGCACCGTAAACCAAGTAAAACGGAATCAAATCAGAACGACAGAGATAGGGCCCCAGGGGTCCCGGGACCCGGAACCTGACCGAACCTTCTGTCCCACTTTCCCGACCCCCAGCACGGCCTGATTGTGGCAGATGAAGAAGAATACTTAATCGAGCCCCTGCAAGGGGGGCCCAAGGGGCACCGGGGACCGGAGGAGAGTGGCCCCCACGTGGTATATAAGCGTTCCTCTCTGCGTCACCCTCACCTGGACACAGCCTGTGGAGTGAGAGGTACAGCTGTCTGTCTGGGGCTGGGCAGAGGCACAATACCTGTGCCTCAAGATAGAGGTGCATGCCGGCGTCCCTCCACCTGGAAGGTCAGCTGCGTGCAGGGAGCAATGCAGATGGTCAGCAGGGCAGTAGGCAGTGGACAAGCCCATCTGTCACTTCCAGAGTCCGATGGCCCAACAGTGAGTGAGAAAGGCAGCCGGATAGCCAGCTAGGTGCTGTAAAACCATCCATCTGTGGGATTATCGTCTGATCAGACAGTTAAGCAGCGGGATAGTGGTAGCAGATACTGGAGCAGTTGCACAATGGAAAATGTCAGGAGAACTTAACCACCATTTGGGAGATCAGATTTACAACCAGATGTGCAGGGGGACAGTTATAACATCAGATATTTAAGGGATGGGAAAGGAAGTAAAGTGTTAGTTGCTCAGTCGTGTCCAGCTCATTGCAACCCCATGGACTATAGCCTGCCAAGCTGCTCAGTCCATGGAATTCTCCAGGCAAGAATACTGGTGTTGGTAGCCTTTCCCATCTTCAGGGGAACCTTCCCGACCCAGGGATCGAACCCAGGTCTTCCACATTGTGGGCAGATTCTTTACCATCTGTGTTACCAGGGAAGCCCCAAGAATACTGGAGTATGTAGCCATTCGCTTCTCCAGGCGATCTTCCCAAACCAGAGATTGAACCCAAGTCTCCCACATTGCGGGCAGATTCTTTACTGTCTTAAGCCATTAGGGGAGCCAGCTGGACATCAGTGATTCACCAGGATAGTCATAGAGCTAAAAACAATAATCTCTGTCCGTGAAAATACAGACCACTGGAATGTTGTTAGTTGCATAGCTGACAGTCTCAAAGTAGCATATCGTGGCAGACACACAACCACAGTGGGTTGTACTAACAGAAAAGTGGTGTCATAGTTGGATGACCAGTGAGACAGCTGATCAGAAAAGACTGTCAGGCAGGGGGATTATTCTACAGCCAGACAGTTGGGCTGCAGGGTGAGTAAAAAGTTGCCCAGTCAGAAGGCCAGGGAGCCATACCAGCACACAGTTCTGGCAGTAGAGCAGGCTGCTACACACCTCTATTTGGGCAGTAGAATTGTCGGGAAGCTGCATGGTCATGTTAATTGTCATGGGATGCTGGGTGGCTGTTCGACCAATGAGTTTGGCAGTGGGGCAGCCTCACCACTGTAGAACCAAGAGCAAAAGAATGAGGTGTTTGACAGGCAGATGAACCGTCAGACAGGGACTCGGACAGCTAGAGAAAGCAGCAGAATGACCAGAAATTGCCCATCCAGATGAGAAACCGTGGAAGGGGCGGCCGTGGTGGCTGCGCACCCTGAAACCGCCACCTGCCCGGCCCCTCGGGAATGAAACAGAGCGTGGCCAACCAGGCCTGAAGCGCTCCGTCAGCCGAGAGCGCTACGTGGAGACCTTGGTGGTGGCTGACAAGATGATGGTGGCCTACCACGGACGCCGGGATGTGGAACAGTACGTGCTGGCCATCATGAACATTGTAAGTGCCTCCCCCTCCCTGGACATGGACCCCCAAAAATGTGGAGCCCACCTCCAGAGTCAGGAAAAGGGCTGTCACCATCCCCCCCCATCACTGATCAAATGCCAGTGAAACAGAATGGGAAGGGGACAGGGTGCCTCAGAAAGAAAGCCTGTTAGTGAAAGTAGCCTAGCACAGTGGTTAGGAGCATGAACTCAGGAGCTAGCCAACCTGGCCTTAAATCTCAGCTTTGCCAATCTTTGACTGTGTGCCCTTGGGCAAGCTACTTTGCCTCTCTGCCTTGGATTACCCACCTGTAACTTCATAAGGCTACGTGGATACAGTGAATTGCTAAAGTGCTCACCATACACCTAACTCATAGTACTTACCCTATAATTGTTTACTGTATAAAATTAAACAGGCAGCTTGCAGGTACTTGTTGAGGTTAGCAGTACACTTATGGGCGTGCGTCTCTCTGCATGCAGGGCTCACCCGAGCACCGTCCTGTAAATTCATACAAGATGAGCTGGCTGACTCACACTCAGAGTTGGCGCCCGTCTTGGATCTTGATCAAGACTCTGGACCTTTCTGAGCCTCAGTTCCCGCCTCTGTAAAATGGGATTCTAATAGTACCTGTCACAAAGCTGTGGTGGGAGGGAAGACAGCTAGACAACTTGGCATGTAGTCAGGGTTTGATGAGTGATGCTGTTGTTCCACTGAAGCAAAAAGGGAAGAGAGAAAGTTTAGCACAGACAGATGACCTATTATGTAGACATAATATCATGCCTAACCCCACTGGTTTCTGCCCAGGCTCTGCCTCCCTTCCTTGGGCTTCCAAGTTTCCTCAAACCTGCCAGGGTTTCTGGGGAGTTTCCACATTGGATGGTGATGGCTCAGGGCTTCAAGGTCATTGCACAGAGTGGCCTCAGTCATCCACCTCCCCTCTGACCACTGGCTCCAGAGCTTCCAGCCTCCACACATCCACTTTCCAGTGGTGATGCTCAAATCGGTGCCTTCAGACAGTATGGAATGAGGCCAGATGTGCACATCTTTCAGGCCGCCTCTGGGCAGAGGCAGCTGTTGGGTGGGCCTCGAGGATGGAGGACAAGTAGACAGGCTGAGCTGGGGGTTTGAGTCAGAAAGACAAACGCTAGCAGGAAGGCTTAGCCAGACTGGAGTTCCACTTTCAGCACCTACTAGCTGTGCGTCCTGACCTCTCTGAGCATCGGGTGGCTTATCTGTAAAATGGAAATACTAATATCTACTGTGAAGATCTGGGCGGCAGGCATAGCCTGAGCCCCAGCACTCAGTAGGCTCTTGATTGATACAAGCTGTTGTCCTCATTTCTTTTTGTTTCCTATTCTGGGCCCCTCTTAAGACTCGGTCTCTCTTGTTTCTTGGAGGTCAGGTTGCCAAACTTTTCCAGGACTCGAGTCTGGGAAACATCGTTAATATCCTGGTAACACGCCTCATCCTGCTCACAGAGGACCAGGTGCGGGGGTGGGGGGAGGTTCCCCCACCTTCCACCACCACAGAATTCAGCACTGCCTGCGTTGCCCCCTGGGTGGCTGGTACCCGCGTACCTCACTCTGTCCATCCTCAGCCCACCCTGGAGATTACCCACCACGCCGGGAAGTCCCTGGACAGCTTTTGTAAGTGGCAGAAGTCCATCGTGAACCGCAGCGGCCATGGCAATGCCATTCCGGAGAACGGTGTGGCCAACCATGACACGGCAGTGCTCATCACGCGGTGAGGGGCAAGGAAGGCTCCGGGGGGCGCCTTCTGTTGGGGAGGGGGCCGGGGGAGGAGCAAATGGTCCAGGGGATTGCCCAGGTCCAAGCAGAGGTCACTTCTGCTGGGAGATGGGAGAGACCAGGACTGTCTAGTCGCCCTGTCGGGGAGCCAGGGAAGGGGAGGGGCTGCTGCAAGCCTGAGAATGTGGGGAGGCAGGTGGGGATCTATTTGGGCACTTGACGCATCCCTCACTCTGTCCTTTGTTCAGTCGGCCACTCGTGCACCCCAGCATCTCCAAGGCTGGCTGGGAGAAGAGCATAAGGTTTCGGTTCAGGGGCAGGACTCAACCGTGAGAGGGTTGAGGGAGGGCGGCCCTTAGGGAGGCAGCCCAGCCTCCTGACTCCTCCGTCTCCTCCCACAGCTATGACATCTGCATCTACAAGAACAAACCCTGCGGCACACTAGGTACCCGGGTCCCCTGGGTTTCAGGCACCTCTGAAGGCAGTGGGCTGGGTGACACTGGCCCCGGTGGGGGTGGGGACCTGGCAGAGTGGACAGAGCCGACAGACACAGCCCTGAGCCCCCAGCCCCGCCCCACCCCCACGCCCATTCCCCAGGCCTGGCCCCTGTGGGCGGCATGTGCGAGCGAGAGAGAAGCTGTAGCATTAACGAAGATATCGGCCTGGCCACGGCGTTCACCATCGCCCACGAGATCGGACACACGTGAGGCCGGGGACACGGGAGGCGGCGGGCAGGAGGAGCAGGGAGTGTCGCCCGGCACCTGGTGGAGCTGCTCACTGGCCCTGTCCCCAGGTTTGGCATGAACCACGACGGCGTGGGCAACAGCTGCGGGGCCCGTGGCCAGGACCCAGCAAAGCTCATGGCGGCTCACATCACCATGAAGACCAACCCGTTCGTGTGGTCCTCCTGTAGCCGCGACTACATCACCAGCTTTCTGGAGTGAGGATCTGCCCGCCCGCCTGCCCATCCCGCCCAGGGTCTCACACTCATGTTGCAGGGAGAGGGGCTGCCTCCGAGGAGGGGGATACGCTCAGGGCTGCTCCCCAGGGCCCCTGTGTGCTTGGCCTGCAGCCCTCCAGTGTGACAGCCGCACTCTTCTCTCCACAGCTCAGGCCTGGGGCTCTGCCTGAACAACCGGCCCCCCAGACAGGACTTCGTGTACCCAACCGTGGCCCCTGGCCAGGCCTACGACGCGGATGAGCAGTGCCGCTTCCAGCATGGAGTCAAATCGCGTCAGTGTAAATACGGGGTAGAGAGAGCCTTCCTGCTTTCCTTCCTGGGAGGGGAGGGGGCCCACCACCACCAGGGTCAGGGGTGGGGTGGGGACAGGGGGTGGGGATGGGAGAGCTGGGAAGGGATGTGAGCCTCAGTGGCGGGTTCGGGGACAGAGATGGATGGGAGGGTTATACAAATGTCACACGCAATCTCAGTGCTCAAGGACAAGAATGGGATCCCCTTGCTTCTCCAGACCCCTGTTTTGGGGGCTGAACTGGGGAGAACCTGGGGGGTACCCCTTCTGTTGCAGCAGGACCAAAGTCCCAAGATCCCTAACGGGGCCATTTTTAACCAAACATCCAGACTTGGTGGAAATAGTTTCCCAAGGGATGAACCATCTTCCCCACTTGGCAAAAAAATGGGACAAAGGCTTCCAGGGACACCCTGTCTTCATTCCCTGCATCCCCCGCTGACTGGTTCACAAGATCTCTTGGCCCCAGTCCTTAGCTGGACAAGCTCTGAGCCTCCTGATCACGCCCCACTCTTTCTTGAGGCTTAGGCTCAGCTCTCAAAGCCCCATCCACCCAAAGAGAAGCGAGCTGGGGGTGCCCTCCCAGCTCCTCCCAGGAAACTGGTGCCCCACTGGCTTCCCTCTTCAGCCACCAGGGACCCCCGGCTCATCTAGGGCCTGCCCCTCCCCTGCCCATCTTCCCCAATTCCCTGAACATGCTCCCCAACTCGTTACAGGCTCACCCCAAATAGCCCAGCCGCAGCCCTTCACATCCTCAGGACTCAAAAAGATCAGTTTGAATGTCCAAGCTGAGGCCGTGTCAACTCCAAACAGGGAGCAGGGAGGTGTTAAAAGCCCTCACTTTATTCCAGTGCGAGACAGGGAAAGAAACCCTCAATCCATTAAATCTTTTTAAAGATTTATTTTATTTACTTATTTAGCTATTTTTGGCCGTGCCAGATCTTTGTTGCTGTGTGCAAGCTTCCTCTAGTTGCAGAAAGCGGGGGCTACTCTTCGTTGCAGTGTGTGAGCTTTTCGTTCCAGTGGTTTCTCTTGTTGCAGAGCACAGGCTCTAGGCACGTGGGCTTCAGTAGCTGTGGTTCCCAGGCTCTAGAATGGTGGCTCAGTAGTTGTTGCGCACAGGCTTAGCTGCCACATGGGATCTTCCCAGACCAGAGATCAAACCCATGTCTCCTGCGTTGGCAGGCAGATTCTCAACCACTGTACCACCAGGGAAGCCCCTTGATCCATTTATATTTAACCCACTCTTGCCACCCCACTCCACCCAACTTGGCTCCCTCTAGTGAATTCCTAAAGAATTCAGAAGCCACTTGAGCCTCTGCTGTGTCCCAGGGGTCCTAACTGTGACGGTGATGGCAGACACTTACTGAATGCCCACTACAGGTCCAGCATGCCATACCTATCATCTCAGTTAAACTCCTGACAATCCTGACAGCCACACATTGCGGGGGGACGGACTGAGGAATAGGAAGAAGGCCTTACCCAAAGTCACAGTTCGAGAATATGGTGGAGCCGGGATTTGAGTCGAGGTTTTTTTCTGAATCCAAAGTTTATAATGAGGTAGGGAGGTGGAGGAAGTGCCAGATTATCACGCACAGACCACTGCTGGTTGTATGTTGCATAGACTTTTCCTTTTATTTTTCCAAGGAACATCTTCTGGGCCCTCCTGGCAAAGGGATAAATAATGGACTACATGTAACTCAGTTAATATGTGTAAAGAGCTGGACCTGAGGCATGGTCCGGAGGTAGTCGCGGCCTTTATCACTCTGTAACAAGATGTTTGTGCAAGCCCTTTCATACTGACTCTGTCGTCACATGCCTGTCAGGCATATGTAGGCAAGGCCCATCTTACAGACAAGGCGCAGAGAGGGGGGATGTGTTGCAAATCAGTGGTGGAGTTAAAGTCTCCCAGAGTTAAATGAGACCCAGGGCTCATTTCTTACAGACCATGGCACGTCCTTGTGGAAAGGAGGATAAGCAGAGCTAGACTAGGCAGTTCTCTTTAAGAGGTGTCAGAAGTGGGATCTGTCATATTTTAGCAAATGGCCAGGAGAATATAACCCAAGTGAAGCCAGAAAACCAGGCTGAGGTGTTGTTCTGTTGTTTTTTTTTTTTAATAATTTTATTTATTTATTTATTTATTTTTGGCTGTGCTGGGCCTTCATTGCTGTGCGGGGTTTTCTGTAGTTGCAGTGAGCGGGCGCTACTCTTTGTCGCAGTGCCCAGGATTCTCCTTAAAGGAGCTTCTCTTGTTGTAGAGCACAGGCTCTAGGGTGAATGGGCTTCAGTGATTGCTGCACACAGGCTCAGAAGTTGCGGCTCCCGGGAACAATAGTTGCGGCACACTGGCTTAGTTGTTCCGAGGCATGTTGGATCTTCCCAGACTAGGGATTGAACCCATGACTTCTGCATTGGCAGGCAGATTCTTTACCACTGAGCCACCAGAGAAGCCCCAGGCTGAGTCTTTAAGATGAGAGTATCCTTTGAGGGAGCAAGTTTGAGGACCACCTTGTAAGCTTCTCATATGTGTGCAGTTGTCTCAGAGGCTGACACAGGAAATGTCCCTTCCTACAGCCATTGATGGGTCCAATCCCAAATCTTCAAAGCTTAGGAGGATCAGGTTCAAAGAGAAGATTACATGTGATTGTAAAATGAGGCAAGAAGGATTTCCACATCTCAGAGGCAAGACTCTAGGAAATGAACAGGATGTAGGCTAGAAGGTCAGATTTGGCCACACCTGAACCCAGTAAAGCTTGTCCAGGGATATTAATTAACCTGGACCTAAAGGGTCAGAATGGCTCCCTGGGACTGATCCAGCTTCCTGCCATGGACAGGACCTGCTGCCAGAGTCTTTGTGTTGTGTGTTTAGTCACTCAGTCGTGTCCAACTCTTTGTGACCCTTTGGACTGTAGCCCACCAGGCTCCTCTGTCCATGGGATTTTTCAGGCAAGAGTACCAGAGTGGGTTGCCAGGGTCTGGGCCAGCCCAAGTAAGACTCAGGAAGAAGATGGGCTGATTTTTCACTGGGAGAACTAGAGCAGCTTTCCACACAGACCTAGCCTGGCCTTATCCCCTCTCAACCTTCCATAGATTAAAACTTTGAGGAGCTTCGCCAGTTTAGGTTGGGGAAACAATAAGAACCACCTGCTGGGGGAATAAAAAGTTAGAGGTGGGACCCTTGACCTGAGCCATCATCAAGCCTGGATTTTTCAGAACCACAGCTCTTGAGGTGGGCTGCTTTGCCCACTCTAAAAAGAAATCCAGCATCCTTCCTCCTTATTCCTCAGCCGGTCCCAAGTTTCCTTCTAGAAATTTGGGAAGTGCCAGGGGTTGAACTCCCAAAAAGATCCCCTGGGGAAGGAAATGGCAACCCACTCCAGTATTCTTGCCCAGAAATCCCATGGATAGAAGGGCCTGTGTGCTAAGTCACTTCAGTTGTGTCCAACTATTTGTGAACCCGTGGACTGCAGCCTGCCAGGCTCCTCTGCCCATGGGATTCTCCAGGCAAGAATACTGGAGTGGATTGCCATGCCCTCCTCTAGGGGATCTTACCAACCTAGGGATCGAACCTGTGTCTCTCACATCTAACCTGCATTGGCAGGCAGGGTTTTTACCGCTAGTGCCATCTGGGAAGCCCAATCCATGGGCTTGGGCTACAATCCATGGGGTCGCAAGGGTGGGACAGGACTTAGCTACTAAAGAAGGGGCTGAACTACAGAGGGATTAGATCGTAGACCCAGCTATCGATTAAAGTTCTGGGATAGAATCCAGATTGCCTCCTTAGCAGCTGTATGACCTCTAGCAAGTGACCCTACCTCTCTGATCCTTGGTTTTCCCACAGTAAAATGGAGAGTATAGTGCCTAAGGGAGTTTGAGGGTCTCCTAGGTGTTTGATAGGACTTCCCTTGTAGCTCAGCTGGTAAATAATCTGCCTGCAATGATGGAGACCTGGGTTTGATCCCTGGGTTGAGAAGATCCTCTGCAGAAGGGAAAGGCTACCCACTCCAGTATTCTGGCCTGGAGAATTCCATGGACTGTATGTATAGTGCATGGGGTCGTGAAGAGTCGGACCCGACTGAGCGACTTTCACTTTCACTAGGTGTTTGATAAGAGCTGCTTATAGCCCGAGAAGAGGTCCCTTCCTATACCCTGCCAGTAGTTGCAAAAAGAAACCCAGGAAAGGAAGGCTGGAGCCCCACTGAGCGGGTCGCCTGGGTTCTCCCAAGGAAGGTGGGAGGGAGGGTCCGAGCCTGAGCGGGCACCTTGGCCCGCAGGAGGTCTGCAGCGAGTTGTGGTGTCTGAGCAAGAGCAACCGGTGCATCACCAACAGCATCCCGGCCGCCGAGGGCACGTTGTGCCAAACACACACCATCGACAAGGGGGTGAGCCTCGACCGGCCTGGGCCACCGCCGGGGCCCGCCATCGGCTTTGGCCACGCCCACTGCCTGCAGGTCCCGCCCCCTGCCCGAGGCCACACCCCTCCCAGGCTACGCCCTGCATGCTTGGCCCAATACTAGCTCCACCCACTGCTGGGGACTGTGCTTAGGCCACGCCCCCACGTTACCCTGTACTATCCAGGTCTACGGACCCCACCTCCATCCTCCCCCTTTCGCCCCACCCCCCGAGGGCTTAGAGCTCCAGCTGTGGGCCTGGGGAGGGGGTGGGAATGATCGCCAAGGCCTCGAGACTGCAGAGTCCGACTCACCTGCCTCATCATCCCACCCGCAGTGGTGCTACAAGCGGGTCTGCGTCCCCTTCGGGTCGAGGCCGGAGGGCGTGGACGGCGCCTGGGGCCCGTGGACCCCGTGGGGTGACTGCAGCCGGACGTGCGGTGGCGGCGTGTCCTCCTCCAGCCGACACTGCGACAGCCCCAGGTCAGTTCTCAGGCCCTTCTGCAGGAGAGGCGGGCGGCCCCTCCCCCCGTCCCCCCTGCCCCATTTCTCTCCTGTCCGCCCCCGCTTCCAGGCCGACCATCGGGGGCAAGTACTGCCTGGGAGAGAGACGGAGGCACCGCTCCTGCAACACCGAGGCGAGTTCCCCCAGGACCTCAAGCCGGGTCCCTCTGACACGAGGAAAGAAAGGCATAAGTCAGTTTCCAGTGAGCTCTGACCGGGTGGCCACCATCTCTTTGGAACCTGCAGCGGCCACCCGCTCCTTTCCGGGCCCTCCCCACACCTGTCCTGGGTCCCAGCTCCTTCCAGCTCACACATTTGCAGTAGATGCATCTCGCACCAGCCACAACGGGCCCCTTCCTTTACTGCCCAATTCTACTCCCCACCAAAGCCCCACCCCTGCTCCAAAGCTGACCCTGTGCTCCTTGCCAATCCAGTGGCCAGGTTTTCATTGCATTCCTTTCTGACCAGGGATCACCGTCTCCTGTCCAAAACTCCCAGCCACAAGTCCCACACGCTCATGAAGAGTGTGCTTGACTCCTTTCTAGGCCCGCTCTCTCAAGAAAGGCCCCATGGTCTGAAGCCAGAAACCCAGGTGTCATTCTTAGCTTGCCCACAAACTCGAGTGAGTCACCTACTCCCATTGCAGAGGCACCTGTCCCTCGGGCCTCCTTCCTGGCTTCCCTGCCTCCAGTCTCAGAGCATGAGTTCTCCAGCCTCTGGGCCTCTGCCCTAACTACATCCCCCCATACTCCGTACCTGGCCTCCTGACTTCTCCCTTCTGGTGCCCCCAGGACTGTCCCCCAGGCTCCCAGGACTTCAGGGAAATGCAGTGCTCTGAATTTGACAGCGTCCCCTTTCGTGGAAAATTCTACACATGGAAGACATACCGGGGAGGTGAGCAGGGAACTGAGAAGGTCGTGGAGTGGAGGGGGACAGCTGCAGGTGGAGGCAGGATCATGGGTTTTGTCTTGAGCAGCCCCTCTCCCAAGGAACCAGAGTGCCCATGAGTGCCTGGACTATACAGCGGGGACCCCACTTCCTCTGCTCAACCTGCCCATCCTCGTTGGGTCTGGGGTCTGGCCTTTGGTCTAATGGGGCTGTGCCCCCCAGGGGGCGTGAAGGCCTGCTCTCTCACATGCCTAGCAGAAGGCTTCAACTTCTACACGGAGAGGGCAGCAGCTGTGGTGGACGGGACTCCCTGCCGCCCGGACACAGTGGACATTTGTGTCAGCGGCGAGTGCAAGGTGGAGGGGACTCCCAGAGAGAGGGCAGGGGAGGCGGGTGGCTGGAGGTGGGAGGCGGCTCCCTGACACCCCCTCCCCCACCACTGCCCTTCCCAGCACGTAGGTTGCGACCGCGTCCTGGGCTCCGACCTACGAGAGGACAAGTGCCGAGTGTGCGGGGGTGACGGGAGTGCCTGCGAGACCATCGAGGGGGTCTTCAGCCCAGCCTTGCTTGGGACTGGTGAGAGACCCCAGCTTCTCTCCTACACTCCCCCATTTGGCAGCTGGGGGCACAGTTCACCCCAAAAGATTCAGGAGTAGTGCCCCAGGTCACAGTCAGGAACTGGCTTGGGCTCTGGTGCCTAAACCTTCACATTGAAAGCATCCCAGAGGGTGGGTACCTAAATCTCTCCCATGCCCCATCCTGAGGGTCTCATGCCATCTTGAGGAGCCAGGAGCATGACTCTCCAAGGGGACTGAGGGGCTGTCTGTGCCAGACCACAAAGCTTACTAGGGGCAAGGGTAGCTGCAGGGTGTGGTAAGTCGAGGGCTTCCCAGCCTTGGGCTGAAGGAAAGAGACCCCAGGGAGTGTTTGGGGGGCGGTGAGAGTGGGAAAGTGTTAAGGGCCCAAACAGCCACTGAAGCCCAAGTGTGGCGTCCAGGGGACAGGCAGTTAAACCAGTATGCATGGGGGATGCAGGTGGGCAAGGATAGAGGGTCCACAGGGGCCCAAGATCATCCAGTCATAAGTGATGGAGCCCACTGCAACCTGACTCTGACTGCTAAAACCATCAAGTCACCGTATATGGCTCAGGAACCCCATGGTACCCCCTTCCCTCTGCCCAAAGCTCAGTCCTGCTGCTTGTCTTAGGGTGGGGGTGGGTTGGACCATTTTAGTGGTTTGAGAGGTAAGAAAATTGGAGGTCAAATCCCAGCTGAACCACTTCCTAGCTATAAAACCTAGGCAAGCTGTTTCATCTCTTTGAGCCTCAGTTTTGTCATCTGTAAAGTGGGTATGATGACGTGTCTACTTAACAGAGCCAGAGACACAGTGGGCCTCTCTGTAAGCGCTTAGCACAGTAATGGTTACCTGCTGTCATCAGGGACCAGGAGTGGGGGGTGGGGTGGGCAGGCAGGTACAGGGACAGACCAAGCCTGTGACACCTGAACTCTCCTCTCCAGGGTATGAGGAAGTCGTCTGGATCCCCAAAGGCTCCGTCCACATTTTCATCCAGGACTTGAACCTCTCCCTCAGTCACCTGGGTGAGCCAGAGGTGGGGGAATGAGGACTGGGGTTAGCGGGGGTATCAGTGTGGCTGGAATTCTGACCTCTTTGCTGTCCCCCAGCCCTGAAGGGAGACCAGGAGTCCCTGCTGCTGGAGGGGCTGCCCGGGACCCCCCAGCCCCACCGCCTGCCCCTGGCCGGAACCACTTTTCAGCTCCGACAAGGGCCGGATCAGACCCAGAGCCTAGAAGCCCTAGGACCCATTAATGCATCTCTCATCGTCATGGTAACGGCAGGGCTGGGAGCACGGTGCAGGAGGACGTTAGCATCCTTTTGGGATCTCAAACTTGGCTTCTATTTGATTCTCCCCCACCCCCCATCCCCCACCGCTGCGACCCCAGGTACTGACCCAAACTGAACTGCCTGCCCTCCGCTACCGCTTCAATGCACCCATTGCCCGTGATGCACTGCCTCCCTATTCCTGGCACTACGCACCCTGGACCAAGTGCTCAGCCCAGTGTGCAGGCGGTGAGACCCAGGAGTGGGACGGGATGGGGCAGGTTCTGGTCACCAGGCTGACCTTTTGGGCCAGGCAGGGCTGAGCGGGCCTGTCACCCGCCCCCAGGCAGCCAGGTGCAGGCTGTAGAGTGTCGGAATCAGCTGGACAGCTCCGCCGTGGCCCCCCACCACTGCAGCGCCCACAGCAAGCTGCCCAAGAGGCAGCGTGCCTGCAACACGGAGCCCTGCCCACCTGAGTGAGTGCCGGTGGGGTTGCAGGGCCGGGGCGACAGGCTCCTGGGATCAGAGGAGTCAAGGCTCCCTAAGGTGCAGACAGGGGTGTCCCAGAGTCAGACTCAGAGCAGTGGTGCTCCCTGATGTGCCTCCCTGCCCCCAGTGAGGGTCCAGAGTAAAGATGTTCTGAGTTTGGGGTGTGGGGTGGTGGGAACAGCAGGCATTCGGGTGCCAGTTTCCATAAGGATGCTGGTTGTTAGGCGGGAGGACCTGCCAGTGCCCCGAGGTCAGGGTGCTGCCCTGCCTACTGTCTCAGACCGCCCCTCCCCCCACAGCTGGGTGGTAGGGAACTGGTCGCGCTGCAGCCGCAGTTGTGATGCAGGCGTGCGCAGCCGCTCCGTCGTGTGCCAGCGCCGCGTGTCAGCGGCCGAGGAGAAGGCGCTGGACGACAGCGCTTGCCTGCAGCCGCGCCCCCCAGTACTGGAAGCCTGCCACGGCCCTGCCTGCCCTCCGGAGTGGGCCGCCCTCGACTGGTCGGAGGTCAGCCGCCCCTTCCCGCCCGCAGCCCACCCACTACTCCCTAGGCAGAACAGGGAGGGGCCGGGGTGGCCCCACGTCGGGTGCCGCCCCCCCAGGCGCCTCCCCACTCCCGCTGGCCCTAGTGGGCCCCCCGTGATTGGTCCTAAGTTAGCTATACCGTCCTCCATTCCCACTGAATCACCATCCTCCCCACGGCTTGTTCAAGCGGGGAGCAGGGTGCCCACTGAGCATGAAACGCCCCCTCCCAACTGCAGTGCACCCCCAGCTGCGGGCCGGGCCTCCGCCATCGCGTGGTCCTCTGTAAGAGCGCAGATCACCGCGCCACGCTGCCCCCCGCGCATTGCCAGCCCGCGGCCAAGCCACCAGCCACCATGCGCTGCAACCTGCGCCGCTGCCCTCCGGCCCGCTGGGTGGCGGGGGAGTGGGGCGAGGTAGGCGCGTGCACCCTGCCGAGCGGGGACCCAGGGCAGGGGTGGCAGGGTGGGCGGCGGTGCCGGGCTTCCGCTCATCGGCGACTCCCCACAGTGCTCCGCGCAGTGTGGCTTCGGGCAGCAGCAGCGCCCTGTGCGCTGTTCCAGCCACACCGGGCAGCCCTCGAGCGAGTGCGCCGAGGCCCTGCGGCCACCCGCCACACAGCAGTGCGAGGCCAAATGTGACAGTGCGCCCCCGGGGGACGGCTTGGAAGGTTTGTGGGGCTGGGGGGCCGAGGGGCACTGGGAGGGCCCTGTCCAGAGGATGCCATAGCTAGGAGAGCTGAGGGACCCTTGTCCCTAGGGTGCCTCCAAACACTGACATCCCTTTCTCTGTCACCTCCAGACCATCTTTCATCATCTCCTGCCTGCCAACATGTATTGGGTACCACTGTGTGCCAGGCATTGTAGGAACCTGATTTTTCTGGGGGTCCAAACTCAGGTCATTCCTTCAACCACCTCCTTGACTCTAACCCTCCCTGTTCATTTCCATCTATGACATTTGCTGTTGTTCACTCGCTAAGTTGTGTCTGACTCTTTGCGACCCCATGGAAAAATTGCCCTCCATTCTTTCCCAGTGTGAGCTTCTCTTGTGGTTCTGACTAGCAGAGAATCTGCCTGCAATGCAGCAGACCCAGGTTCGATCCCTGGGTGGAGAAGATCCCCTGGAGAAGGCAATGGCAACCTACTCCAGTATTCTTGCCTAGAAAACTCCATGGACAGAGGAGCCTGGCAGGCTACAGTCCACAAGAGTTGGACAAGACAGCGACTAACACTTTCACTTCCCCAGTAGAATATTGAATACCTTCTGATCTGGGGGGCTCATTTCCCGTGTCCTCTTTTTGCCTTTTCAAACTGTTCATGGGGTTTTCACAGCAAGAATACTGGAGTGGGTTGCCATTTTCTCCTCTAATGGACCACGTTTTGTCAGAACTCTTCACCATGACCTGTCTGTCTTGGGTGGCTCTGCACAGCATAGCTCATAACTTCATTGTTATGCAAATCCCTTCACCATGACAAGGCTGTGATCCATGAAAGGGATCTGCTACATTATCTGCCTGATGTTTTTCTTTCAATCAGTTTCTCAGCCTCGGGCACTATTGATGTTTGGGGCCAGAAGGTTCCTTGTCTTGCGGGCGGCCCTGTGCATTGTCAACGGTTCAGCATCCCTGACCCTGCTAGATGCCAATGGTACCCCTCCTCCCAGTGGTGAAAACCGAAAAATGCTTCCAAACATCTCCAAATATCCCCTGGGAGGCAAAACTGCCTCCCTTGGAAACCACTGCTCTAAATATACCCATCTCTTTCTACCTAAGTAAATATATATTTCATAGAGAGCTATAGGTTACTTACTCCAGGCACTGGGACCAAACTGCCTGGATTCATCTTCCATCTCTGTGTCTTGGTTTTCTTATCTGTCAAGAGGCGGAGGAGTGGTGGTATGTGTTAATATATTCACTGGAGGTAATACCACCTTAAGCTGCTGCTGCTGCTAAGTCGCCTCTGTTGTGTCCGACTCTGTGTGACCCCATAGACGGCAGCCCACCAGGCTCCTCCATTCCTAGGATTCACCAGGCAAGAACACTGGAGTGGGTTGCCATTTCCTTCCCCAATGCATAAAAGTGAAAAATGAAAGTGAAGTCGCTGAAGTCGTGTCCGACTCTTAGCGACCCCATGGACTGCAGCCTACCAGGCTCCTCCGTCCATGGGATTTTCCAAGCAAGAGTACCAGAGTGGGTCGCCAGTGCCTTCTCCATACCACCTTAAGGAGAGAGACTAAATCCACGTGAAGCCCTGTATTAGCCCAGGCTCTGTCATACGTCAGTGACTGCTAAGTGAGAACCCTGGTCCATTGTCAGGAACAGACTGTCAGTTACCTTGAACACAGAATACACATATACCCTAAGAGGAAGGACCACACTGGAGTTCAAGGTCCCCAGTGTGTGACAAAGGGAAACGAGCAAGGGTTATATACACCAAACGGGTAATTGGAAAAGGAACACTTTTCTCGTCATTTTAATACGGTGTCCAAGCCCCAGACCTGCACTCTCTTTCAAAATTCTCCAGAGAGCCTAGTGACATGGTTACTGTTAGAAGCCCCACTTTGAGAGCTGAGAAGCCAAGGCACAGAGAAGCTAGGAAGCGGTGTGCAGCCATTGGTCGCACTACGGGGGGAGGGGGGGAGGCGCTGAGACCAGATTCCCCTCCCCTTCCTCTTCTCCCGCCCCTTTCAGAGTGCAAGGATGTGAACAAGGTCGCCTACTGCCCCCTGGTGCTGAAATTTCAGTTCTGCAGCAGAGCCTACTTCCGCCAGATGTGCTGCAAAACCTGCCAGGGCCGCTAGAGGGCGCTCGGCCTTCGGAGCGAGCCCTGGATGTGCGCGGGCTGGGGGTGGGGGGAACCAGGCCTGCAGCTGACCAGCCTGAAGGAGCCCGAGGGGGCAGGAACTGGGAGTGAATGGTGAGATGGAGCTGGAAGTTATTTATTGGGAACTCCTGCAGGGCTCCTGACTGGGGGCGGGGGGAGGGGGGGAGGGAATGGAGAGGGGCTGGCCACGCCCACGGCCCCTCCTCTGCGCACCTCCCAGTTCACAGAGAGACCACCCCCTCCAGGGTGAGCTTGAGTTGGAACAGTTGCTCTCCCTAGAACTCTTGCCACCCACCTTTAGGGAGCCCCCCACACAACACCCGCCTTTGATCGGAATATGTACTGTGAAGAGTGGGGGTGGGGAGGGGGTCAGCCGGTGCCCTGCCCCCCCCAGCACTGCCCTGCCCCTCCACTCTGAGCTGGGGGGCGAAATCTATGTCCGCTATGGGGGAGGGGATTAGCACCACCTCCCTGCCACCCTGCCCCCAACCAGACCAGCTAGAAGCGGGAGGCAGAGCTGGGAAGACCCACCCCATTCTCTGCCTTACCTGCCCCAGGGGGACCCCGTCATCCAGGCTACCCCCATGATGGTGCTACAGGCCCTGCCCTGGGGCCCACACACCCCCTCACCAGGAAGCCCTACATCAATAAAGTTCTGTCTTGTGTAGATTTCTGTGCCCGACTGTGTGTGTGTGTGTGTGTGTGTGTGTGTGTGTGCGCGCGCGCGCGCGCGCAAATGGGTCCCATCCAATTATCCCCCCGCCCTGGAAGCGGCCACACCCCCTCACAGGTCGGCCCCAACAGCCCAAAGGGGACTTGTACCAATACAGACTAGAGCCCAGTAACCTTAGGTCAAAAATACAGTTGCTTCTTGGACTTCCTTGGTGGTCCAGTAGTTGAGCGTCCGCCTGCCAATGCAGGGGACACAGGTTAGATCCCTGGTATGGGAAGATTACACATGCCCGTGGGCCAACTAACCCCGTGCACCACAATTCCTGAGCCCGGGCTAGAGTCTGTGTGCTGCAACTACAGAAGCGGACCAGCCCCATACTCTGCAAGAGAAGCTACCGCAATGACAAGCCCACACGCAATAAGGAAGAGTAGCCCCCACTCGCCGCAACTAGAGGAAGCAGGGTGCAGCAAAGAAGACCCAACAGAACCTAAAATAATCTTTTTTTTTTTTTTTTTTTAATACAGCGTCTCTTAGAGACTCTCAAAGCAACGCAATCTGGCACCTGTTACCCCAGCCACCACACTCCCTGTCACTCTGCCATCTCCAGCCGCCCTGGACTCCTGAAATTTCCTCAGAGTCCCCATCTTCCCATCTTAAGGCCTTTGCTAGAGCTGTTTTCCTCTGCCAGGTGTACCCTCCCGTTCCCCCTTCACCTGGTTAACTCCAGCTCACTTCGCGGTCTCAGCAAAAAAAGTCGCCTCCTCCCAGAAGCCTCCCCTGACGCCCTCAATAAGGTGGGGGGCGGGGGTGTCGACCTGACTGTTCACTTCTAGTGCCCTGGAGACATTGCTGAGGTTTGCAGGCACCAAGCCCGTCGGTTGAGAAACGGGCTGCTCCCCAGATGTGGCCACTAGGGGGCGCCGCGGCACTCCAGTCTCCGCGCAGGATGCGGTGTGTGGCCTGGAGCGCGGGGATACCCGAGTATGCAGGCCTTCCTGCCAGGCTCTCCCAGGGTCTGTTTCTGCCTCCGCCACTTCCCCACTGTGTGTGGCAGACGACAGCCTCTGGGAAATGCCATTTCCTCACACGTCAGGAGGAGACCAGCACACGGCCTACTGGTCTCCCAAACATCAGAAGATGGGCCATCATTTGACGGATGTCATGTGCTTCCTTGGTGGCTCAGACGGTCAAGAATCTGACGGCAATGCTGGAGACCCGGGTTCGATCCCTGCGTTGGGAAGATCCCCTGGAGGAAGGCATGGCAACACACTCCAGTGTTCTTGCCTGGGAAATCCCATGGACAGAGAGGCCTGGCGGGCTACAGTCCATGGGGTCACAAAGACACTACTGAGCGACTAATACTGATGTGCGCGCCAGGCGCTCCCGGCAGGATCCCCAGCCCCACCGCCGCCGTTTTAGGATGAGAAAATGAAGAGAGCTGGGGCGGCGGGTGCAGTCATTAATTCTAGACGTAACATTCAAAGTCTGGGACCTTCCAAATGCCCCTGGCTCTCGGGACCCTCCACTCCCCTGGCAGAAACGCACCTGATTCCCAAGGTCCCTCCTGGAAGAAGGACCAGCGGAAGCGGCTTCGGAAGTGAGAGTTTGCCCAGGGATGCCCAGAGCAGATACACATCTCAAGTGGGTCTGGAAGACTCCTAAGCAGCCCAGGACAGAGCAATCAGTCCGCAGCCAACGGATCCTTGTCCCGCCTGCTGCAGCCGCGTCCCGCGGGGGGCGGGGCGGGGCGGGGGGCGCGAGGGAGTTGGAGACTCGGTTTCCTGGGGTCTGGCAGCTGCTGCCTTCCATCCTTAACCTCTCCCTTCGGGCTCTGGGCTCCAGACCAGCAGCTCCCTCGGGCCAGTCTGGGCGCTCTCCCCGCCCCCAGGCTCAGCTTCCCTCCCCGGTAGCCGCGGGCCCCTCCCGCCAAAGGAAGTGAGAAGGGGGCTGTTGTAAGAGGAACTAGGGCCGGGAGTCTGCAGGAGGAGCAGGAGCAGGGCCATGCCCGAGCCGCCCCCAGGAGCTTCCTGAGCCTGCACCCCTTCCACGACCCCTCCAGGCACCTCCCCAGGGACCCAGACACCAGCCCCTACCATGGTAAGTCATTCAGGGTGGGCCCTGAAGTGCAGCAGTCGGGGGCACCAGTCAGATGGAAGTGCCTAGAGGCCACCACCAGAAAGTGGGGCCATGGGAACGGGCACAGCAGACCCTTTGGGATTCTGCAGTACAGCTCAGGTGCTCCAAGCATCCCACACCGGGCACCAAGCTCCCACTGGATGGTGGACAAGATGCCAGGGTGGGGATGGGGCACCAAGGATGGAGCAGTAACCGGAGGACAGAAGGTGGTTTTGAAGGCTCCCACAGTGCCTGCAGGTGCAGGGACAAACCCCTTTTCTGGGGCGTGGGGAACCCAGTTCCTAGTTGAGTTTGGTGCCTCATCTCCGTGTGGCCTTGGGCCAGTCACTTCCCCCTCTGCGGGTCTCAGTTCCCACACGTCATATTTGGAAGTCTCTCAGGATGTGGAAGGTGTTTGGGGGCTCCTCTCCATTGGAACCTTCAGAGGGTCTTGGGATCCAGCCTCTGTGAGTCCACCAGAGCTGGGAGAGAAAGCTGGGTCAAATGGGTGGTGGGTTGCCATGATGGTGGCATGCCGGCATCCCAGTGTGGGTGACAGGGTGGTTTGGCAGTAGTCATCACAGAAGCGGGAATGGGTGAGATGAAACATTCCACACCACCACGGGTTCCTTCTGCTGGAGGGCAGCAGGGAAAAAACACTACACCCAGAAGCCTCACCACCTGCTGAGACTGAGGTCTGATGATGACTGTGGTGATAAGGCTGTGGAGATGGTCATGGTCCTCGGTCTAGATCCAGTAGCATCATGTCACACGCATGAAGAGGAGACTTGGCTGGCTATAAATGTCACACCTCCGTCCCCCGCAGCCAAAGTTCCATGGCTCTGCAAGCCACTTCAGCTTTCATTTTTTGTCAATCTGTCCATGAGGGCGTGTGGCTGGGGTCAGTCACAGAGCTAAAAGTGACAACTGCAGAGTTGCTGGCAGTTGCCGTAATGTGGAGGCAGGGGTTGTGAGATCACCCTACTTCAGAAAGCCAGTGATAAATGGGGCACCACGGGCCACGGACCCCTCTGGTTAACCGGCAAGCAAACCATCAACTAGAGCTCTGGGCTTGAGACAGAAGCCCTTCCAAGACGGAGCCAGCCCAGGAAGACTCCTTGATCAAAGAAGCACAGGAAATAATTTGCTACTTCAGAGAAAAGCAACCCCTCCCAAGGAAACCATGTGAAATGCTGAGTCAATGATCTGCTTGGCCAACTGGGTCTGGGAAGGGAGAAACTCACCCAAGAGGATCATGAATTAAAAAAAAAAAAGAGTGGAATTTATCCATGAGGTTAATACCTCTGTCTAGAGGTGCTGACATCTTTCTGGAGGAATGCTGGATGCCAGAAAGAGGTGTTGAAAGATTCAGTGAAATGATGTTCGTCAAGTGCTTCACAGAGCACATAATGTGCTCCATACACCGCAGAAGCCATATTCACAGTGGGAGTTAGCCATGGTGATGGATGGATGTGGCTTCATTCTTGGTTCCTGTAGAAGAATTGGGCTGTTGATGTCATTGTTCATGATGGTGGTCATTGCTGTCCATTGTCCCATGTTGGTGGTGTGGTGGTGGCAGTGATGGCTACTTTTAGTGCCAGCTAGTGTTCAATATTGGTGGCTGGTGGTTGCTTGTTTTCCGCTGGAGGGTTGATCTCTAGAATAATGGCAGCTGGTCATCGTTTGAAGTTGGGTGGTGACAGTGATGTTCGTTTGCTGTTGGTCATTCATTGATGATCTGGGTGACTGTCTTGGGACTGGCGGTGATGCACTGTTGGTTTGGAAAGGGGTACGATTGAAGGCTGAACTTCCTAGGTGGCTCAGTGGTAAAGGATCTGTCTGCCAACACAGAACACTGCATTTGATCCCTGGGTCTGGGAGATCCCCTAGAGAAGGAAATAGCAACCCACTCCAGTATTCTTGCCTGGAAAATCCCGTTTACAGAGGAGCCTGGCAGGCTACAGTCCACAGGGGGTCACAGAAGAGTCTGTGACTACTAGTTACGATTTAGTTACTAGACAACCACGACTGCTTCAGTGGTGGTAGGTTACCTGTGTTTGTTGATGGCTACTATTGTGATCGTGGTTGTTACTGTCCATGGTGATTGGTTATTATGGGTTGTTGGTGCCGGTGGTAATGCGTGCTGATGGTGATGAGTGATGGTAAGGAAATGGGTGGTGGAATCTTTCGTACTTCTGCTTTATATTAGCTGGCATTAAGGTTATCAGCAATTTCTGTTCGACTTCGGCTCAGGGGCAGGTAAAGGCAGCAATTGGTTGTCCTCAGTTGATAATGGTGGTGACATGAGGGTAATGGTGGTTGTTTTGAAAGTACAGATATGAAGCTGGGAGGCCAGTAATGTGGCTGCTTGATCCAGGGGCAGCAGTCACAGGGATGGACAGAAAAGGCTGGAGGCCAAGAAAGGGTGAAGGAAAAAGATTCTAGAAGGACAAGGATCCCCAGATGTTGGAGAATGGCCTCTGGTTAGGGTCAAAGAGCCTGAGACACCCCTCCCAAGGGAGGGGGAGACCTGAGAGCTGTTGGAGGTGAGAATGTTGTTTGCGTGGGGTAGAGACACAGGGTGTGTCCCCAGAGCCCCACAGAGCAAGACCCAGGCTCCAAGGGCACATCAGGGGGCCAGGGTGGGGCCAAGGGCTGAGGGCAGCTCCAGCAGCCACTGCCACAGCAGCTTCACCTCACCACCGGCTGGCAACCACAGTACACAGGACCCCAGAGAGGAAGGAAGTGGCTGTTTCGTTGTTGTCTCCAGTCTGGGGCTCTGCTCATCACCACCCAGGAGCAGGGAGGCCAGAGCAGTTGGTGCAGATTGCAAAAGCTGGCTCCTCCAGCCCTTCCTCCTGGCCCTGTGTCCCGAGCCTGTGGGATTGGCCAGCTTAAGGCTGCTGCTGCCACTGGCGATGGGGAGAGAGGCTAGTGTTTCCGCTTGACAAGCTTCACCTCGTTGAATCTGCACAGCTGCCCACGAGGCCCATAGTCCTCAATGTTCCCATTTGCCCGATGAGAAAACAGAGGCAGGGAGGTTCAGCTAGCTGCAGGACAACCCAAGATAGTAGAAAATTTCAACCAGTGATCCCCAAGGTCACACTTTGAACAGCCACCTTGATCGACAACCTCTTCCTCCTCCTTCCAGCTGAGAAGCTACCTGAGGGTGTGGGCTGACTCCTATAGTCTAGTTTTAATTCAAGCAACTAGAATGCTGGTGTGCCACACACACCCAAGGCCTTCTGGCCCATCGCTCCAGCTGCCACTACTGACAACATTCTGAAATATTCATGTTTCAAGGTCTATCTCCTACAGGAAGCCTGCTCTGATTGCCTCAGCCTCCTACAGGAAGCCCTCTCTGATTGCCTCAGTTCTTCTTCGTGCAGTCTGATTGGGATCACTGTCTCCCCTGGACAACTCGCTTCTGAGCTACTCAAGAGCAGAGTCTAGGCCTGGTCCCCACAGACCTCCATGCACAGTAGGAGTTCAGAAAGTGTTTTCACTACAGGGCTCCAATGCCCCAGCCCTTGGTTCTCCCTTCTTTGGCACCAGGGAAGCTGCAACCCCATGCCTCTACTGTAAGTTGCGGGGGGGGCGGGGGGAGCCTCTCTGAAGAGCTGAAGTTAGAGACTATGTTCTCTTCTGTCCCAGTCACCTCGCGCCCCTGACTATCTTTCACAAGAACTCCAGCCTCTTGAGTCATATCTGACTTGTGGTCAACTGTGACCACAAGCTCTCTGTTACACCCTCACCCCTAAGGGAGGAACAAACAGCTTCAGCTTGACCCTCGGAGACTTGGGGGACACAGAGAGATGGATACCAATGACACAGGATAAGAGGCAGTCTTATTGCAATGATACTTCATTCATTTATTCATTCAACAAGTGTACATTGACCAGTTCCTCTATATTATCAAACACGGACCACTTTCACTAAATGCTCCTGGGGACACTGGCTGCCATTTCCTGAGGTAACCCAGTAGGTCTTTTCTCAGCACCGGCTTGTTTATTTTCCCCAGCAAGCCCACGGAGGAGATTTATTATGGCACCCGTTCTACAGATGGGGCAACTGAGGCTTGGAGAAGTGAAGTGGCCTCCCTAGGGTCCCATAGCCAAGTGTCAAGCCAGGCCTCACACCCAGTTCATCCCTTGCCAAAATTCTCGACTCTCCTCACACTATACCCTCTTGAGCAAAACCTCTCTCTCCGCCACAAACAACCCATGGGTTTTTTTGTGTGATTGCGTAGAACTCGGCTGGATCCAGGAGTCCCGGCTTCCTGGGGCTGGACACAGAAGGAGGGATTGCTAGAGGCAGAGGCCCATTCCACTGGGTGGGGAAAGAAGGGAGGGACAGGAAGAGGAACCAAGTTCTCGGGGCCAGGAGAGCCAGCCAGACACAGCCGGCCTCAGGGCCTCTGACCTCAGAGAAAGGAAGTGGCCTGAAGTCTCAGCTGAGCCCGAGGGGGTCCCAAGAGCATGGACATCAGGATAACCCCAAAGAGGAAACCCTGGACAGGACAATGTGTGTCTCCTCCCCGTCCTCATCTGACCTATAGCACCAACCCTGGCCATTCCCGTCGCAGACCCGGCTTCCCTTTCTGCTGTTTGACCTTAGAGAGGACACCTAACCTCTCTCTCTGGGCCATAGTTTTCTCTTTCGCAAAATGGATCTAATCAGAGCAATGACCCAGTCGCGTGCCCAGAGGATGCGATGAGATAATTCACGGAAAAAGTTTAGACCAGAGTCTGGCACAAAATAAGTGCCAGTGGGGCGTGAACTTTTGTTACCTATTGTTGTTCCCGGTTACCATAGTTACCACCCACGCCCCACCCTTTGAGGTCTTCAGAGAGAGAATCCACTTCCAGTTCGCCCACCCAACCTCCCCACCCTGACTCAGGGAAAGGACAGCCCCAGCAGGTCCCTGAATGACACCACTTCATCCCCTGTATTTAAAATTTCATCGGCTCTTACCAACAAACCAGCTGGTCTCCTTATTTTAAAAACAGAACATACACTCCCCTGACCCCTCTTCCCCACAAGCCTATTTCCCTCTTTCCCCTTCTTGGCCAGACTGTCCAAAAGCAGTCATCTCCCTGTCTATAGCTCCTGACCTCCCAAGTTGACTCCTGACCCTGAGGTGTCCATGGGGGACCCTCTGAGCCTCCAGTGAGTGTAAAGTTCTTTAGCATCTGGGGGTCCAGTCGACAGCTCCCTGCTTCTCCAAACCGGCCACCCCAGGTCCTGGCTGTCTCCAAACTCAGCCTCTTCCGTGGGCATGCTTGCTAACCCCTCCACGCTGCTGTTTCCGAAACCTTGTCCTCCCCCACCTACCCTTCCTGCTGTATCCCAGGGCTCTCAGAGCATCACACCAGCTGCTGTTGTTGCTCAGTCACTGTCTTGTCTGTCTCTTTGTGACCCCATGGACTGTAGCCCACCAGGCTCCTCTGTTGATGGGGTTTTCCAGGCAAGAATATTGGAGTGAGTTGCCATCTCCTCCAAGGGATCTTCCCAACCCAGGGAGAGAACCCACGTCTCCTGTATCGGCAGGCGGATTCTTTACCACTGAGCCACCTGGGAAGCCCATTACACCCCCTTGTACCAAACATCTTAGCAGGCCTCCTTGAAACACTGAAATGAAATTCACATGCAGCAAAACACACTAACTTCCATCTTTCAGAAACATTGAATGTGGTCCCCCGCAAGACCGGGAGAAAGTCATTTAGAATAAAATGTGCACGAAAAGATGAAAGTGCTCGGGCCAGTGGCCCAAGAACTCTCACTGGAGTGGCCGGGTGCTCACACCTCAACACAGGTGTGTCTCAGCCCGCAAGACAGCCGCACCCCCCGCCCCAAGTAGGACACACACATTAACCTCACGAGCAACGTAAGCTTCTAAACACTGGATGCTTCTTTCTTTTTCTTACATTAGTTAATTTACCTCTTTATGGCTGCGCTGGGTGTTTGTTGTTGCCTGTGGGCTTTCTCCAGTTGCAGTGAGCAGGGGCTAATCTTTGCTGAGGTCACAGGCTTCCCACTGTGGTGGCTTCTCTTGTTGCAGTGCACGAGCTCTCGGGCGTGCAGACTTTACTAGTTGTAGAGCGAGCTTAGTTGCCCCACCACCAAGTGGGATCTTAGTTCCCAGATCAGGGATCAAACCTGTGTCCCCTGCATTGGCAAGCGGATTCTTAACCACTGGACAACCAGGGAAGTCCTCCCACAATTCTTAAAGCACCCCCAGGAGCAGTATACCCCCAGATAGCACTCAGAACATCCAGATCGGGGATGGGGTTATGGAGAGGGATGCCCAGAGAGTTGGCAGATGTAGAGGGAGCGCTTGACCTGGACTGGAATCAGGGAGGTCTTCTCAGGGGAGGTGTCACCTGAGCCGTGTCTAAAGGCAAAGGTTGGCTTTTTTATTTTTGGGCTGCACTGAGTCTTTGCTGCTGCATGTACGCTTTCTGTAGTTGCCACGAGCGGGGGCTCCTCACTAGTTGAGGTACAAGGCCTTCTCATTGTGATGGCTTCTCTTGTTGCAGAGCACAGGCTCTAGGCACACAGGCTTCGGTAGCTGCAGCAAGCAGACTCAGGAGTTGTGGCGCATAGGCTGAGTTGCTCCGCAGCATGTGGGATCTTCCCAGACCAGGGATTGAACCCGTGTCCCCCACATTGGTTGGTGGGTTATTAACCACTGGACTGGTAGGAAAGTCCCTAGATTGGCATTATTAACCAGGCAGGAAGGATGTTCTGGGCAGAGGGCTCAACATCTGCAAAGACTTAGAGGCAAGGTAGTGAGGAACTGAGTTCTTCCTGAAGTCCTAGGTTACTGGCGCAGACTAGGTGCTCAAGAAATCTCTGTGGAGTGGCTGCATGGGGATAGCAGTGATGGGAAGCCACCGACAGAGAGATGGTGTCATAATTGCCATTGGAAAAATTCACACTTGGGACTTGCCTGGCGGTCCAATGGTTAAGACTGCACTTTCAATGCAGGGGGCATGGGTTAAATCCCTAGTCAGGGAACCAAGGTCACAAATCTGCATGGCACAGCCAATAAATAAATTAAATAATAGTAAGAATAATAAAATCGTGTTCTTTTTTAAAAAAGAAAGAAAATCTCACTCTCAATAATCAGGCTAGAAGCAGTCTCAGGGGTTCCAGCCCTGCCCCTTCCTCCCCGCTACCCTCCCCAAAACACTCCCTCCTCTACCTTCTCTTCTGCTTCAGTCACACCTCTGCATTTGCCCTGGCAGTTCACTCTCTCTGGTGAACCTTTTCTCCCTGTACTTGATCAAAACCCTTCTCAGCTTTCACATACCATCCCCAAAGCCCCCTGGGGCCCAGCCACTCACGACTGTAGATGCAAAAACCTGGTCTTTGCTGTCAGATGACCCCAGATTTGAACCCCACATCCTTGGAACCAGGTTAGCTGCATCCTTAGTCAAGGGTCAAATCCCTCTCAGGCACCAATCTCCTTCCCAGACTTTACCACACTGAGCTATGATGATTGCTGATAATATGGGTGACATTTTGCATGGCTGAGTCCCTTCACTGTTCACCTGAAACTATCACAACATTGTTTGTTAATCAGCTATGCTGCTGCTGCTGCTGCTGCTAAGTCACTTCAGTCGTGTCTGATTCTGTGCGACCCCATAGATGGCAGCCCACCAGGCTCCCCCATCCCTGGGATTCTCCAGGCAAGAACACTGGAGTGGGTTGCCATTTCCTTCTCCAATGCAGGAAAGAGAAAAGTGAAAGTGAAGTCCCTCAGTCATGTCTGACTCTTAGCGACCCCGTGGACTGTAGCCCACAAGGCTCCTCCATCCATGGGGTTTTCCAGGCAAGAGTACTGGAGTGGGGTGCCATTGCCTTCTCCGGTTAATCAGCTATACCCCAATGCAAAATAAGTTTTTAAAAAAATCAGCAATACCTGCTTCCAGCATCGGACATGTCATAGATGCTTGGTAAATGTTAATTTCATCAAGTGTCCCTCTTCCGGGAACCCTCCCCCTTCCCCACTTTGTTCCCCCAGAGCAGCTAATCTCTCTTATCAACTCTGGGAAGTAAGGCTGCTTCTCCCTTTTTACAGATGAAGTCACTGAGGCTCAGAGCAGTGTTAGGTCACACAGCCAGGATCAGAACCCAGATCTACCCCACACCCAAAACTAGGCTCATTTCATGCCTCTGGATATTCTTCCATGAATCCCACCCCTCCCCCAACCTCAGGGACTGTCAGCATGACCAGAATCTGAGCTAGCACCTCCCCTGCTCAGGAACCTTCTATGGCTCCCAATGCCCCCTGGGGAGCACTGGGTGGAGACTGGCTTCTCATCTATCTCTGCCCTGGAGTTGCCCACACTGACCCTCCCACTTGATCTCTGCCTGAATCCCCTCCCAGATGGGCCCAGCACACCATCTTCATTTCCCTGGCAAGTCCTGGTCATCTTTGAAGACCTGACTTTGGTTCCCAGTATCTTTGCTCTTGAGCTTCCCAAGTGGTGCTAGTGTTAAAGAACCTGCCTGCCAATACAGGGGACATAAGGACTGCGGGTTCGATCCCTGGGTCGGTAAGATCCCCTAGAGGAGGGCATGGGAACCCACTCCAATATTCTTGTCTGGAGAATCCCATGGACAGAGGACCTGGTGAGCTACAGTCCATAGAGTTGCAAAGAGTCGGACATGACTGAAGGGTCTTATCACATATGCATTTTTGCTCTTGGGGGCTTCCTCTGAAGCTGGGTTTCTTTCTTTGCCCTTGTCCCTTGCTAGGCCCTCCCTGCGGGGGCTGAGAAAGGACTCAGTCCAAATCCCTGTCCTCCAGGAGCTCCAGGTCTGGGGTGGGTGTGGGGATTTCTGCAGGAGGGACACCTTGTCTGAGCATGAGTTACCAGCCAGGAGAGCTCTATCCAAGTCGCCACCGCTCCGTGTGCCAATCCCTCCGTGACAGTGTGTATTGAACGGAGGCAGAGAGGGCCTGCGAGAGTCAGTGTGCTGAAGTGTTTAAGGTGCCGGATGAGCTCAGCTGGGCTGAAAGGAGAGAGCATTCCTGGCAGGCTTCCTGGAGGAGGAGTTTAAATGGGGAACCTGTGTCTGAGTCTCCTCCTTGGGGCCTACGGAAGGTGTCAGCTGATGAAAAGCTGAGGGAGAGAATTAAAAGGGAAAGTGGGAGCTTGGAATGTGCCAGAACTGGCTCTCTAAGGATGGAGACCACAGCAGAGGTGGTGGGAAGGCTGGGGGAGCTGAGGACCAAGGTCATAGCAGGGCACTAGACATGGTGACTGAGAGAATCTCAGGGGGATGGGCCAGGAGGATGCCAAGGTAGGAGGAAGCAAGTGAGGGGGAAGAAAGTCATCCTGAGGTGAAAACCTTGTTGTTGTTCAGTCACTCAGTCGTGTCCGATTTCTTTGCGACCCCACGGACTGCGGCTCGCCAGGCTTTCCTGTCCTTCACTATCCCTAGTTTGTTCAAACTCATATCTGTTGAGTTGGTGATGCCATCCAACCATCAGCTTCTGCTGCCCCCTTCTCCTTTTGCTTTCAGTCTTTCTTAGATCAGAGTCTTTCCCAATGAGTCAGCTCTTCACATCAGGTGGCCGAAGTGTTGAAGTTTCAGCTTCAGTATCAGTCCTTCCAATGAATATTCAGGGTTGATATCCTTTAGGATTGACTAGTTTGATCTCCTTGCTGTCCAAAGGATTCTCAAGAGTCTTCTCCAGCACCACAGTTCGAAAGCATCATCAGGACTCACCCTGCTTTATGGTCCAACTCTCACATCCATACATGACTATTGGAAAAACCATAGCTTTGACTATATGGAAATTTGCCAGCAAAGTGATGTCTCTGCTTTTTAATACACTGTTTGTCATAGCTTTTCTTTCAAGGAGCAAGCGTCTTGGATCAAATACCAGGGAGAAGTCAGGAACTCAGCCTGGGCCAAGGGAGGGAGACATGGGCTGGGGATGTGACAGAGAGGGTGGGTGAGCTCCCCCATCAAGCCTTCGCTGATCCCCTCCTCCCCTCCCACAGTCGCCAGATCCCCAAGCACACTCTGCCCCACTGGACCAGGCATCACCCTCTGCTCCATGGCAATGGGATACAAAGTGGAGGGACGCTGGTACCAAAAGAGAGAGGGCTAAGGGACACATCCAAGCTGTCATTCTGTCTGTCCTCCTCTTTGGGGAGTAGACCTTGTCTCCCTCTCCTGTCATCCCTGAGATGGGGAAGGAGGGAGGGAGGTGGCAGGTGGGCAAGGGGACAGCATCAGAAGCTGATGATGTAGGTGAGCCAGGTGGGAAGGGGAGGAGTGCTCATGCACCAGTCCCCACCACGCCCCCTGCAGGGGCTCATCGTCACCCCACCGCCCCCACCCCCAGGGCAGCAAGGAGCGCTTCCACTGGCAGAGCCACAATGTGAAGCAGAGCGGCGTGGACGACATGGTGCTTCTACCCCAGATCACTGAGGACGGCATCGTGGGCAACCTCCGCAAGCGCTTCATGGACGACTACATCTTTGTACCCTGGGCCGTGGGCGGGGTGGGCAGATGCAGGACTCAGGGACAGAGGACGACTGACCAGCGGATGGAGGGATGGTTGGTGGGTGAGGGCAGGGGAGGATGAAAGAGAGGCTGTAGCACAGAAGGGACATGCATACCTGAGCACAGGAACAGAGTGGGGATGGGCAGCAAGAGCAGGGGGCGTTAGGACACAGGGGACAGCAGAGTAACAGCGGGGCTCCAGCTGGGGGTGGCCGTGGCTCTCACTGCTCCCTCTGCTCGAGGGTGACTCAGGCACAGCACCCTCTGTTCCCCTCAATCTGGATCCAGCTCAGTTTTTTCCTAAGACACCTGGAGTATCTCCATCCTTTCCTCCAAGCCACGGGGCTCTAGGAGGCCCCAAGGGAGCAGGAGGAGGGGGCAGGGCCCCTTGAGGGACTCAGCTTGCCAGGACGCTGCATGGCCCTTAACCACCTCCACCCCAGACCTACATTGGCTCCGTGCTCATCTCCGTAAACCCCTTCAAGCAGATGCCCTACTTCACAGACCGCGAGATCGACCTCTACCAGGGCGCGGTGAGGCGGGGGCCGGGTGGGAGCCACAGCCCCAAGGCCTCCCCCCAACCTTAGACCTAGGCTGAGCCCTGATCTCTCCCACCAGGCCCAATATGAGAATCCCCCGCACATCTATGCCCTCACCGACAATATGTACCGGAACATGCTTATAGACTGTGAGAACCAATGTGTCATTATCAGGTACAGAGTGGGAACCCCAGACCCTCCTCCCCAAGGTCCCCTCAAACAGCATCACCACCCCAGGGAGGTTTAATTGGAATTCCGGATCCAAACAGAGCCTTGCTGTCCCTCTCCACCCCCAGCGCCACTCTACTTAGCCGCTCACCACCTGATCCATGACGTATTTTATGCATTCATTCTGTTATTGCCCACCTGTTCCATCTAAGGGTCAGGAAATTTAGATCCATCTTGTTCACTATGGTATCCCCAGTAGCCTGGGCTATTGCCTGGCACCCAATAGGCGTCAATGAATGAACAATCAGAGCCCCAACCGGAAAGGGCACTTCCTCCACTTCTGGTCACTCATCATCCTTTTCCCTCACCCATCCTCAGTGGAGAGAGTGGAGCTGGGAAGACAGTGGCAGCAAAATATATCATGGGCTACATCTCCAAGGTGTCGGGCGGAGGCGAGAAGGTCCAGGTAAGGCAAAACAGGAAGAGGGGCTGGGTCTCCCCACACAGAATTTCATCCCCTCACCTCCAAACTCCCACACCCTACCTCAGTCTGACCTCTTCCCGCCCCCACCTGCCTCTTTCCCCAGCATGTGAAAGATATCATCCTTCAATCAAACCCACTGCTGGAAGCCTTTGGCAATGCCAAGACAGTGCGCAACAATAATTCCAGTCGCTTTGTGAGTCTCTGTGGCCTCTACACTGTTTGTCTCTGTCTCTTTCCTTTATCTATATGCTCAAGAGTACAGGAAATACCTGCTCCTCAATGGGAGACTGGCTTCCTGTTCATGATCCCTCTGGAAAAAAAGTCCCCGATCAGCAGCTCTATGCAGGCCAGGACATGTTCGTGTACCATTCTTGAATACTCCTCCCATGGCTGCAACTAGGCTATTCTGTTCCTACTTGCATTTCAGGTCCCTCGTTCATTCTTTCTTTTATCAAATGCTTCTTGGAGTCCTTCTCTGTGTCAGGTGCTATGCTGAGCCTAATGAAAGACAGGATAGGTAAACAGACTTGGGCTTGTCATCATCTTCTGTCACTGTTTGGATGTGTGGCTTGGACAAAAACAAACCAATGTAACCTTGTGGGTCTCCTCTGTTGGAATGGGATGGTGTGGTGGCTCAGACAGTAAAGAAACTCCCTGCACTTCAGGAAATCCAAGTTTGACCCCTGAATTGGGAAGATTCCCTGGAGGAGGGCATGGCAACCCACTCCAGTATTCTTGCCTGGAGAATCCCATGGACAGAGGAGCCTGGTGGGCTGTGGGGTCGCAGAGAGTTGGACACAACTGAGTGACTAACACTTTCACTTTCATAGACTTCAATAATTTCAGTAAATGCTTGAACATGGAAATGGCTTAATGAATTCTGACACTAATGAGATTTTCTCCCCTGGATATTATTATCTATAATATTAATTATATTTTATTTTTGAATATATTTTAATATAATTATATTTGAAGTATTTTCTCCAACATTTTATTTTAAAATTTTCATATACATGGAAAATCTAAACACTACAGTAAATGCCTGTATGCTCATCTCCTAGATTCTACCATTAATATTTTACTAATCTTGCTTAATCATATGTGTATCGATCCACTTTTTTTATGCACTATAAGTTAAACATCATACCTTTCCCTCAAACACTTGAGCATGCAGATGGTTAATCAGAGTCCAATATAAATTTGCAGCTCTCTTACATTTCTTTTAAAGTTAAATTTGCATACAGCAAAAATGTAAATCTAAAGGGGACTATTCATTAATTTAGATGAGTGCAGACACCCATGCAACCAACACTCCTATCAGTACACAGAATATCACCATCTCTGCAGAAAGTCTCCTCTTATCTCCTTCTAATCAACCTCTACTTCTACCTTATCCAAGAAGAAGTCACTCTAATTTTTTTTTTGCACCGTAGATTAGTTTTAATAGTTTCAGAATTTCATATAAATAGACTCACACAGTCTGTGTTTTCAGACTACTAATATACAGCAAAACATGGATGAACCGCAAGAACATGTAATTCTATTTTATTTTATTTTATTCTATTGCTGCTGTTGTGCTCAGTGGTGTCCAACTCTTTTGCGACCCCATGGACTGTAGCCTGCCAGGCTCCTCTGTCCGTGGGATTTCCCAGGCAAGAATACTGGAGTGGGTTGCCACTTCCTTTTCCAGGGGATCTTTCCAATCCCCTGGATCGGACCAGAGGTCGAACCCAAGGTACTTATGTCTCCTGCATTGGCAGGCAGATTCTTTACCACTGGTGCTACCTGGGAAGCCCTTTATTTTATATAATTTTGGCTCAGACGGTAAAGAATCCACCTGCAATGCAGGAGACCAGGGTTCAATTCTTGGGTTGGGAAGGTTCCCTGGAGAAGGGAATGACAACAGGGCTAGAGGCCCCAGGTTAGGGCTTGAATCATCAGGGAGCAAGGAAAAGGTATTCCTGGCCCAGGACCCATTTTAAGCAAGGGCTGGAGGAAAGGAGCTGGTGAGAAGAACAGTAAGTGGAAGTTGGGGAGAGAAGAGCTACTTGAGGTCACTTGGGGAAGAAGGCTCATAAGACCCATCCCCTGTCCTTCCTCACCTGCAGCCCTGGGACCCTGGACAGGTACTGATGTGCCTTTCTTGGGTTCAGGGCAAGTACTTTGAGATCCAGTTCAGCCGAGGGGGGGAGCCAGATGGGGGCAAGATCTCCAACTTCCTGCTGGAGAAATCCCGCGTGGTCATGCAGAATGAAAATGAGAGGAATTTCCACATCTACTATCAGGTACAAGGAAGGTGGCCATGGGCTGGGGCAGAGGGAGCCTCGCTGGAGCCCAGGGGGGATACCATGGGAGGGTCGGTGTTTGGGAGCCCGTGACGGCGAGGACTGGGGGGTTACGAGGGCTGCACCCGTCCACCACAATGGGAATGAGCTTCACTCGCCCTCCAGCTGCTGGAAGGGGCCTCTCAGGAGCAGCGGCAGAACCTAGGGCTCATGACTCCCGACTACTATTACTACCTCAACCAGTCAGACACCTACAAGGTGGACGGCACCGATGACCGGAGCGACTTCAGTGAGACTCTGGTGAGCACCGTTGCCGCTTCAGCCCTGGGAAACCTTCTTGTATTACAAATTGGGAAACCAAGGCCCGGAGAGGGACAGAGACTTGCCCAAGGTCACACAGAAAAAAAAAAAAAAAAAGCCAGGAGAGGGGTCCAGGTGTCCTGATCTTTCCCCCTGCCCCACATGTGTGTGCTGTGGCCACTGAAGCCTAACCCGCGGGTCGGCTGGAGGTCAGCCTTTGCACCACAGGCTCTGTGCCCCATGTGCCTACAGAGCGCCATGCAAGTCATCGGGATCCCGGCCAACGTCCAAGAGCTGGTCCTGCAGCTTGTGGCAGGCATCTTGCATTTGGGAAACATCAGCTTCTGTGAAGACGGGAATTATGCCCGGGTGGAAAGCGCAGACCGTGAGTGTCGGTGCTGCGGAGGGTGTGGTGGAGGCGTGTGTGTGTGTGTGTGTGTGAACTGCTTCCTCCCAGTTGTGGCCCCCAGAAGCTGAGGACCTAAGCGGACAAGATCGATGTCACGGGGCAAAAATGGGGAGAGATGGGAGCCCCCGTGTGAGGCCCAAGAACCCGACCGGCTGCTCCCTTTCTCCCCACCCCACCACCTGGCAGTCCTGGCCTTCCCCGCCTACCTCCTGGGCATTGACAGTGGGCGGCTGCAGGAGAAACTGACCAGCCGCAAGATGGACAGCCGCTGGGGCGGACGCAGTGAGTCCATTGACGTGACCCTGAACGTGGAGCAGGCAGCCTACACTCGGGATGCTCTGGCCAAGGGACTCTACTCCCGTCTCTTTGACTTCCTCGTGGAGGCAAGTAGGGCTCTGAGGACAGGGGTAGGGAAAGACGGGCTCTGGGGCAGCACCAGGCCCAGGGCTTGTACCAGCCAAGAGGGGGAGGGGGAGCGTCTTGAGTGTCATGACCTCGCTAATGCTCAGCTTTGGGAGGTACCACATAGGGCAGGAGGTGATTTGATGGGACATTTAAGGTCTTCCTTAAAAACTAATCTGTGGGCTTCCCTGGTGGCTCAGACAGTAAAGAATCTGCCTGCAAAGGAGTGAGATTTGGGTTTGATCCCTGGGTAGGAAAGATCCCCTGGAGAAGGGAATGGCAAGACACTCCAGTATTCTTGCCTAGAGAATCCCATGGACAGAGGAGCCTGATGGGCTACAGTCTATGGGGTCACAAAAGAGTAGGACACAACTGAGTGACTAATACTTTCACTTTCACTTTGGCTGTTCCATGGAGCCCAAGCAGGAGGGGGCTATCGGAAATGTCCAGGCCTGGATCAAGAAGGGGGCTGCTGGAATGGAGAGGGGTGGGTGCCTTAGAGAGAGCCACGAGAGCGGCTGTCAGAAGGACAAAGTGATGGACCAGGTGATGGTGGATGAGAACAGGATTTGTCAAGGTCAAGAATGGTGACTAAACGTGCAATGATTGCAAACAGCAGCCTCCTTGGTAGTGTAGGTGGCCTGTTGCCTAAGGGATCTTGGAGACAGTCCTTTCCAGGGGACATTCATGATGGACATGCTGCCCCCTCTCCCCAATCTAGGCTCTAGACAGGTGTGCAAGGTGCCTTTGAAAAGCCCCAGGGCCCAGTGGCCAGGGTCCACCCTGGCCAAGTCATGATGTCCATCCGCACCAAGCTGCAGAATAAGGAGCATATGTTTGAGGCCCTCCACAGGGCCAAGTTCAAGTTCCCTGGCTGCCAGAAGATCCATATCTCCTAGAAGTGAGGATTTACTAAGTTTAATGCAGATGAATTTGGAAACATGGTGGCAGAAAAGCGGCTCATTCCAGATGGCTGTGGGGTCAAATACAGCTCTAATCACTGCCCCCTGGACAAATGGTGGGCCCTGTGCTCACAAGAGCCTGGGCACTGTCCCCTCCTGATTTGGGCGTGCTAAGTCACCTCAGTCATGCCTGACTCTGCGACCCTATGGCCTGTAGCCCACCAGGCTCCTCTGTCCATGGGATTCTCCAGGCAAGAATACTGGAGTGAGTTGCCAGTTCCTCCTCCAGGAGGTCTTCCCAACACAGGGATAAAACCTGTCTCTTGCACTGATAGGCACTCATGCCCACCAATAAATCCCACTTTCCTGTCAAAAAAAGAAAAAAGGATTGTGACTGTAGTAGTCAACACTCCATAGCAATTAATTCATACCAGCTATGGTTCCGTTCTCCATGCATTGATTTATTTAATTCTTAAGAAAAAGCCCTCTAAGAGAGATGCTACTGTGAACCCATTTTAAAGATGAGCAAATAGAGGTGCAAAGTGGTTAAGGGGCAGAGCCAGCTCCCAAGGCAGGAACCCTAATGTCCTAACACCTGGTTTATTGTAGGAATGATGGACAGGGGTGAGGGTAGGTACAGCGATGGGGAAGGCAGGAGAGACACTGGTGGGAGGGGACAAGAGCATTTCAAGAGAGTGGCAGGCCTGTGTAGCCACTCACCTAGTGTCCCTGTGCATCACAGGCCATCAACCGTGCCATGCAGAAGCCCCAAGAGGAGTACAGTATCGGCGTGCTTGACATCTACGGCTTTGAGATATTCCAGGTATGACCCTGTGGCCAACCCACACCCACCCTGAGGGAGGGGGGGCTCCAGCATCACCCCACTGAGAGAGGCACACTTTTCCTCCCTTGGCAGAAAAACGGCTTTGAGCAGTTCTGCATCAACTTTGTCAATGAGAAACTGCAGCAGATCTTTATTGAACTCACTCTGAAGGCTGAACAGGTGGGCAGGGGAAGACAACTGGCCAGGGCCAGGGGTCACTGGGGAGGAGATGTGGGACCATGAAGGTTGCCAAGCAACCAGGGACACCTCAGCCCCACATGGACACTTCTCTCTGCTGACATGTCCAAGCTCCTTCTTCATAGGAGGTTTTCTACCTCTAAAGCTCTGATGAGGGCTGGAGCATTGCCTCTTTGTTCAAACCTTCAATGGGCTTCCTGGTGGCTCAGACAGTAAAGAATCTGCCTGCCAATACAGGAGACATGGCTTTGATCCCTGAGTCAGGAAGATCCCCTGGAGGAGAGCATGACTACCCACTCCAGTATTCTTGCCTGGAGAATCCCATGGACAGAGGAGCCTGGCGGGCTACAGTCCATGGGGTTGCAAAGAGTCGGACATGACTGAGCAGCACCTGCTATGTAGCAGGCACTGTTTGCAGTGCTGAGAAGACCCCCATGAATGGGATGGACAAAATCCTGCCATTTTCATTCTACCCATCCTGCAGAGGCAGAGCCTGCGACTAGGATTCAGGGCAAATACCAGGAGATGATTGAAGAAGTGAGAAAGGGATTTTTGTTTAATTAATTATTTATTTTTGGCTACACCACACTGCATGTGAGATCTTAGACTCCCACCGGGGATTGAACCCATACCCCCTGCAGTGGAAGAGCAGAGTCTTAACCACTGGCCTTTCAGGCTCTGAAAGGGATTTTTTTTTTTTTTTTAAGAGCCAAATGGGATGTATTCACGAAAAGATCACACTTCGGGTAACTGGGGCTGAATTCTGGGACCCCAGAGGGAAGGTCTGACCTCCAGAGAAATGAGATTTGTTATCAGAGACAGTCCTAAGTGATGAGACTGGAGGGACAAGTTATGGGGGGAACATCTGTCACACTTCCTCCACCCATGCTTGTGAAACTAACATTCTAGAAACACTCACATCTTTGCCCAGATGCCCGGTCCCATCCCTGCCCCCTTTGCCACCCCCAGGAGGAGTACGTACAGGAGGGTATCCGCTGGACCCCCATCCAGTACTTCAACAACAAAATCGTCTGTGACCTCATCGAAAACAAGCTGGTAAGGGCTAAGCCAGATTTGGGGGTTCTCGCTGGGCCCCAGTCAGAACTAGGCTTGGGAAATCACTGTGCCCCTGAGCTGGGCTTGGAAGAGCTGGGAGAGCCCTGGAGGTGGGCCGCTATAGACCCTTCTAACCCACGCTCCCCCTTAGGCAGATGGAGGCCCACGGACATACGCATCAGCCACCACGTCCATTCACTCTGCTCACCTGTCACTTATTCACTCCACAAACATGGCCCCCAAGGCAGGCTGCGGGGGAGAGAGGGGTCAAAGTTGACAGGTCCCCCTTCATCTCCATCTGGGGAAAGGATAGAGGCACGGATCCCTTATGGGGTTCCTCACCCCACCCTGTACCAGAGAGCTTCCACAGCATCCCCACACATCGGAGCTTCCCATCACTTCCGCTCCCTCCCAGGAGCGGCAAGGGGTTGGGGCCAGGCCGGGCTGAGCCCTTCCCCACCTCCTCACCCCACAGAACCCCCCAGGCATCATGAGCGTCCTGGACGACGTATGCGCCACCATGCACGCCACGGGCGGCGGCGCCGATCAGACGCTGCTGCAGAAGCTGCAGGCAGCCGTGGGCAACCACGAGCACTTCAACAGCTGGAGCGCGGGCTTCGTCATCCACCACTACGCTGGCAAGGTGCGCCCTGTCCCCGTCCCTCGGACCCCGCCCCTCGGATCCTCAGACTCCGCCCCTCAGACCCGACCCCACCCATCAGACCTCGCCCCTCGGACACGCCCCCTCAGACCTAACCTGACTCCTCCCCTCGGTCTCCGCCCACTAAGACCCAACCCCGCCCATCAGATCCCACTCCCTCGGGCCCCGCCCCCACTACTCAGACCCTATCCCTCGGACCCCGCCCATCAGGCCCCGCCCCTCAGACACCCCCACACACACCTCCAGAGGCTTTTTCCCGCTGCAGCCTCCCAATCTTCCAACAGGAGTTTACCCAGACACCAGCCAGGGCTAAAGAACACTAATCCCCTTCTCGATCCTTCCCCCTACTGACCAGAAATACGATGCCCCCCTCCCACTGACCCCCAGGAATTGGCCTAGCCCCCCCACTATCATGGCCTTTCAGCAGGGCTGGTAAACCCACTGTCCACTCTCCTATCAAGGCCACAGCGCTCCCAACTAACAGAACGGCGACACTTGCCCCTTACAGACTTCTTGGGTGGCTCACTGGTAAAGAATCTGCCTGCCATTGCGAGAGATGTGGGTTTTATCCCCGGGTCAGGAAGATACCCTGGAGAAGGGGATGGCAACCCACTCTAGTATTGCCTGGAGATTCCCACGGACAGAGGAGCCTAGTGGGCTACAGTCCAAAATGACTGAGTATCCCCCCACACACACACACCCTACAGGATACAAACTCCCTCCCATCAACCCCAAATTAGGCAGCAGAGCCCCCTAAGCCCTAATCTGAGCTATAAGCCCCAGTGTCCCCCTGACCCAGAACATGGCCACCCTTCTTCTGATCCCAACTTGGAGACCCCTGGATCGTGCTGCAACCTACCACCTCAGACAGACCCCCTACAGACAGACCCCTACCCAAAGTTTCAGAAACCCACTGTCCTCCCACCCTGGCCAAGGTCCCCCTCCCCAGTTTACAAGACTGCGCACTTTCTCTTTGATCTTATCATGGGCAGTAAACAGTCCCAGTGGTTCCCTGACTGTGCTGCAGCCCACCATTCCTAAAATGGGCTGGGGCTCCGTGCTCCTCATCCTGAGAGTAGCCCGACCAGAACTATAGGGAGGCTGCACCTTGGATACAGACCCAGTCTACATGCCAGGCTGAAACCCCCCCACCCACCCACCCACCAAACTCCAGTCAGTGCTATAACCCTCCTGACACAATCCCCCAGGCTCCCAATCAACCAGAACACAGAGGCTCAATGTGACCTTTTGATTCCAAATTAATTAGCAGACACCCAGGGACTGCTCCCCCCTACCCTCACTCCCCAAGCTGGGCTATAACTGTCACCTCCTCCTTCCTCTGATCCAGCCTGCAGCTGCCTCCCCCAATCTGGACTGTAACCCTCCATCTTCTCTCCCCTCTGACCCAGACTGCAGTCCTAACCCTCCAATCTCACCTTGAACATGAGACCTCCAGGCTGTCCCCCAACCAGGTCCATGCTGCTCCCGACTGCCTAATGTGAACCATAGATACTGCCCAGTCTTCTCACCCCAGAGCGGGCCCCCATGGGACCCCCCATCCCTCACTTCAGATTCTCACTCCTCCCCGTGCCACCTTCTTCCAGGTCTCCTATGATGTCAACGGCTTCTGCGAGAGGAACCGTGATGTCCTCTTCTCTGACCTCATAGAGTTGATGCAGACCAGTGAGCAGTGAGTGGTCTCAGGCGTGGAAGTCTCTGGGCAACTCCCCGTGGGGATGGGGGAGGCCCAGGGACCACCTCACCTTCCCCAGAGCTCCCATCACTCCATAGTGTTTGTGGGGACAGCTGTTTCTAGTCAATTTTGTTGTTCAGTGGCTCAGTCACTTCTGATTCTTCATGACCCCATGAACTGCAGCATGCCAGGCTCCCCTGTCATTCACTGTCTCTCGGAGTTTGTTCAAATCCATGTCTATTGAGTCGGTGCTATCCACCCATCTCATCCTCTGCCACCCCCTTCTCCTGCCCTCAATCTTTCCCAGCATCAGGGTATCTTCCAATGAGTCAGCTCTTTGCATCAAGTGGTCGAAATATTAGAGCTTCAGCTTCAGCATCAGTCCTTCTAGTGAATGCTTAGGGTTGATTTTCTTTAGGATTGACTGGTTTATCTCCTTGCAGTCCAAGGAACTCTCAGGAGACTTCTCCAGCACCACAATTTGAAAGCAAATGGAATATAGCACAGGGTGAATGTTCTAAGACAGTGGTTCATAAAGTGCTGATATTGTGGTTTCTAGAATGGTAACATGAGCATCTTCTGAAAGAAAGAGAATCTCAGGCTCCACCGTAAACTGAATGACTCAGAGTCTGCATTTTAACAAGATCCCAGGAGCCATGTGTACATTTGAGTTTGGGAACCACTGATTTAGAGCAACACTGTCCAATATTACTCCACATCCAGTAAAACTGAGTCTACACAGACACTTATTTTTAAATGGCCTGATTCAGATATAAATTGCATTCCATTAAATGCATCCATTTTTAGAAATGATTTTTAATAAATGTACAGAATTGTACAGCCATCACCACAATCCAATTTGACACATGTGCCTTACCCACAAAGATCCCTCATGCAAAACTGCAGTCAAATCCCCATTCCTATCACTTGTGTGGGCTTCCCTGGTGGCTCCAGCAGTAAAGGAACCCGCCTGCAATGCAGGAGACGCAGGGGTTCCACCCCTGCGTGGTGGGGAGAAGATCCCCTGAAGGAGGAAATGGCAACCCACTCCAGTATTCTTGCCTGGAGAATCCCATGGACAGAGGAGCCTGGTCCATAGGGTCGCAAAGAGTTGGACATGACTGAGCACGCATGCGTGCAAACACTAGTCTGCATCTCACTCAAGGGGTCCACTCATTCTGGATTATAGCCCTCAGGGAGGATCTCATCAAAGAGGAATGTAACAATGAACATAACAATGTTGCCAAACCAAACTCAGGCCTGTCCACCTGACTCACTGCAAAGTCAACCTCCCAAAACTAGGAGGCGGTGAAGGAAAGTACAGCATTAATTGCAGGTCCGAGCAAGAACAGGTAGGTCTACTCAAAAGACCCCAAACTCCCCAAGGGCTTTCAGGGAAGGATCTTTACAGTGTGAGAGAAAGGGTCACAGGGTGTGATCCTTTCACAATTTTCTGATCAGTTGATGGTGAGGTAACAGGGTGATGTTTCAGAAATCTTAATCAACCTGGTTCCAGCTGGTCTGGGGTTTACATGCTGCTGGTCAGAATGTATTTAACTTCTTCTACCTGGCAGGGGTTTTAGTATCTGCAAAACAGCTTAAGGATATGGCTCAGGATATTATCTATAGCCCTTTGTTGTTGGTTGCCAAGTCGCGTCCAACTCTTTGCGACCCCGTGGAACTGTAACCCCTCAGCCTCCTCTGTCCATGGGATTTCCCAGGCAAGAATATTGGAGTGGGTTGTCATTTTTTTTCTCTCTCCAGGGAATTTCCCAATCCAGAGATTGAACCCTTGAACCCTCATCTCCTACACTGGCAGGAGGATTCCTTACCCATGAGCCACCAAGGAAGCCCTCTACACCCACTGAGGAAGAATTGAAAGTCTTCAACTTTCTTTTACAGCTAAACTATCATTATTTTTTCCTGCTTGACTGCTTTCCTTTGTTTCTTTATTTTCTCACTTTTCTGATTAAATTTGCCCTTTGGATTTCAGAGAAGGCCTAGGAGGCTAAAACTTTCAAACAGAAAATAGGCGGGGGACATGGGAAGGAGGAGGAATTGTCTGTCTTTGGGAAGTTCCCCTCAAGGGTCCTGCTCAGGTTCACCAAAGTGAATTTAACCAATCCCCTGTTGATGGACACTGAGGTTGTGCCCATCTGTGGGTATCACCCACGGGGCTGGAGCATCAAGGTCCTTGTCTTTATTTCCCCGCACGCATGTGCAAGCCCCTGCCTGTAAGACATTTCCTCCAAGGGGACCTACCTATGATGCCAGAGATGCCACATCACTTAGTCAAACTGTCTTCTTTTACTTGCTACCCAAGTCATGCACAGTCACGGAGGGAAAAGTAACAGTACAAATAAATCAAGGAACCAAAAGGATGAAACCCACCCTCTGGTTCTCATCATCACACCCACCAACCTTCAGGGAGAACCGCACATGTACAGCATGATCTCTGGGTCCCAGACACCTCAACAGCCCCACCTCCAGGAAGGCACCCAAGGTTCACCTACACCTCCAAACTCCTTCTCTTCCCCCACCCAGGGCCTTCCTCCGGATGCTCTTTCCCGAGAAGCTGGACGTGGAAAAGAAGGGCCGCCCCAGCACTGCCGGTTCCAAGATCAAGGTGGACATGGGGAGGGACAGGCCCAGTTCTACCATTCCTGTGTCCATCTCTCCCCATCGCAGAGCCTCTGCCCCTCCCTCTGGCATCTCCTATTCAACAAGGGCTTCTTCCAGTGCTGGGGTTGGGGAGCTTGGACCAGCTTCCTTAATGTCCTCCTAACCCCCTAAATCCATACATGAGCCATCATCCTAATGATTTTTTTTTTTTTTTTGGTCTTTTGGTCATTTGTCACTTTCTTCTTCGTTATGGTAAAATATACAAAAAGTCAAAGTGTTAGTCACTCAGTTGTGTTCAATTCTTTGGGATCCCATGGACTGTCACCAGCCAGGCTCCCCTGTCCATGGGATTCTTCTCCAGGCAAGAATACTGGAGTGGGTCACCATTCCCTTCTCCAGGCAATCTTCCTGACCCAGGGATTGAACCCACACCTCCTACATTGTCCGGAGGATTCTTTACCTTCTGAGCCTTAACCATTTTTAAGTGTACATCTCAGCGGCATGAAGGACATTCACATTCTTATGCAACCATAACAACCATCGATCTCCAGAACTTTCTCACCTTCCCAAACTGAAACTTTGTCCCCATTAATCACTAATTCCCCATCCTCTTCCCCAGCCCCTTGCACCTGCCATCTTGCTTTCTGTCTCTATGGGTATAACTCTTCTGGGGATTTCCTATAAGTGGAATTGGACACTTATGTGGCTGGTTTATTTCCCTGAGCATAATATCTTCAAGGTTCACACATGTGTCAGAATTTCCTCCCTTTTTAAGGCTGAATAATATACCATAGATATAATGGATATTTTCTTATGCATTCCTCCACCGATGGACACTTGGGCTGTTTTTACCTTTTGGCTATTGTGAAGAGTGCTTTTATGAACATGGGTGTACCATCATAATAATACTTTAATAACAGTATATTGGGCACTTCTCAGTGCTGGCAGCAGACACGAGACACTTTACAGACAGGAGATTAGTCCCACCTGGCAGATGGGAGGCCAAGGCTCAGAGAGGTGCAGTCACTGGCCTGGATCGCACAGCAGAACTGTGATCCATGCCAGGCTCTCTCTACCACTCCTCCAGTCTTCCCCCTTGGAACGATTTCCTTTCTAGTCTCCTCTGCAGGACTACCTCTCAGGCATACACGTGTGATTCTCTGCTTTTAAAACACCTGTGCCCCAAAGGACAGGCAGAAATAACCAGGGAGTGTGTGCTCCCACGTGCTCAGCTATTCCATCAACAAACCTTCGCTGAGCACTTACTCTGCGCCTGGCTAAGCAGTGAGTGCGGCAGGGGTTCAAGGGTCAGGTACACACACATGATATCAACCCCATGTGGTATGTGCTAACAGAGCCACACAGGGACCAGGGATACCTGAGTCCATCAGGTGCCACCCTCCACGTTCCCGTGCAGCATGTCTCAGTCTCTTGGGGCTGTATTCAGAATGGGAAGAGAGAGGGGCCAGAGGGTTGCATCTGTGCCCCCCATCCCCCATCTTCTCTCCCCTCCTTAGAAACAAGCCAATGACCTGGTGTCCACGCTGAAAAGATGCACTCCCCACTACATCCGATGCATCAAGCCCAATGAGACCAAGAGGCCCCGCGACTGGGAGGAGAACAGGTGACCCCACCCCACCCCCGCCCCATCTAAGCCAGTCCACACTGCCTGTCCCTAAGACTGACCCTCCCTCGCAAACCTCCCCCCCCCACCCAGGGTCATGGAATCCATCACAGGTCTCACCCAGGCTAACCCCTAGGACCAGCACAAATTTACACCTAGCACTGACCAAGGTCTCCAGGGAGGATCCCAGACTGTCTGTGGAACTAATAATACAGTCCCCCTCATTCCCCAGACCCCAGGATCCACCCCTAGAATTGATTCTAAAACTGACCACGAAGCAAACACCGATCCCTCCCCCTAGAAGCCAGGCCCCCAGTGCACAGAACTAACTCCCAAGTGGACCCCTGGACCAGCACTGAACCCCCTCCCTAGACCTCAGAACTCACCCCCCAAACTGCTCCCAGCATGAATCCAGACACCCCCGGAGCGGTGAGGCCGCCACCAGGGGACTCAGGCTGCCCTCTCCCCAGGGTCAAGCACCAGGTGGAGTACCTGGGCCTGAAGGAGAACATCAGGGTGCGCCGCGCGGGCTTTGCCTACCGCCGCCAGTTCGCCAAGTTCCTGCAGAGGTGAGCTATCTGTGCCACACTCACCCACCGCCCGCCCCACCCCGTTCCCCCGTCCGCCCCCCGCCCCCCAACTCCAGTCGCCCCACCACCACCCGACGCTCCGCCCACCCTGCCCGCAGCCCCACCAGCCGCTCAGACCCTCCCCCGCCCCGGCCTCAGGTACGCCATTCTGACCCCCGAGACGTGGCCGTATTGGCGCGGGGACGAGCGTCAGGGGGTCCAGCACTTGCTGCGGGCAGTCAACATGGAGCCGGACCAGTACCAGATGGGGAGCACCAAGGTCTTCGTTAAGAATCCTGAGTCCGTAAGTGTGTGGGAGAGACAGACAGACACCAGCATCACTTGCATGGTCCTGTTCTTCAGGCGCCTGGGTGGCCCTGGGCACGTTTCCTCCCCGCCACCCTCAAGCCTCGGTTTCTCCATTTGGAAATTGCAGAGAGTCCTAGTCACCCTGCAGGATCAACGTAAGAATTAGACAAAATGGGAAGTCCGAGGCACAGTGCTCAGGAAAACTAAGTTAGTGGGACTTCCCTGGTGGTTCAGTGGTTAAGATGCTGAGCTTCCAATGCAGCGGGTGCAGGTTTGATCCCTAGGGGAGGAACTAGGATCCTTCATACCAATGGGCATGGCGGGGGAAAAAAAAAAAAATTAGCTAGAGGGTCCTTGGGGCCAGGAAGCTGCTGGAGAAACACACATCCACCTGCGGTGATAGCCCGTTGGAAGGGACCAGAATGTCTTTTTGTCCCTTCCTTTCTTTGTTCTTTCCTCCATCTCCTTCTATCATCTTCATTCCTTCCTTTGCCTTCCTTCCTCTTGTCCTGTTTTCTCTCTCTTTTCTTATTTCATTCCTTCATTCATGAGTACCTGGACCAGAGATTCAGGTCAAAGTGGCAATTTTCTTAGTTTATTTTTATGTGTTCTTTGGCTATGCCACACAGCATGCAGAATCTTAGTGCCCTGATCAGGGATCGAACCCAGGCACCCTGCAGTAGAAGTGCAGAGTCTTAACCACTGGCCTGCCAGGGAAGTCCCAAAGTGGCAATTTTCTTGTTATAAGACAAACCTCATTTCACATCCTCCAACATAGAAATAATCCTTCCAGCACACTGTCATCAGTTTCTAGCCTTTTATCAAAAGGCTGGACGCACCTGAAACTTTATGCTGCCTCTACTTTCAGGAACAAAAGCAACGAGTTCTAGGGATCTAATGTACAGGGCAGTGTGGTGATTAAGGCTGGCAGTACTGTATTATATACTGGGGGCTTCCCTGGTGGCTCAGACGGTAAAGAATCTGCCTGCAGTGTGAGACCTGGGTTCGATCCCTGGGTTGGGAAGATCCCCTGAAAGAGGTCATAGCAACCCACTCCAGTATTCTTGCCTGGAGAATCCTCAAGGACAGAGGAGGCTGACAGGCTATAGTCCATGGCATCGCAAAGAGTTGTACATGACTGAGTGACTAAGCTGCTGCTGCTGCTAAGTCGCTTCAGTCGTGTCCGACTCTGTGCGACCCCAGAGACAGCAGCCCACCAGGCTCCCCCGTCCCTGGGATTCTCCAAGCAAGAACACTGGAGTGGGTTGCCATTTCCTTCTCCAATGCATGAAAGTGAAAAAGTGAAAGTGAAGTCGCTCAGTCGTGTTCGACTCTTAGCGACCCCATGGACTGCAGCCTACCAGGCTCGTCCACCAGTGGGATTTTCCAGGCAAGAGTACTGGAGTGGGTTGCCATTGCCTTCTCCTGAGTGACTAAGCACAGCACATTAAATACTGGGAATTTGCTTAGGAAGTAGATCTTCAGTGGTCTTGCCACAAGAAAGACATGGTAATTATGTGGTAATTATGTGACAGGACAGAAGGGTTAGCTAACCTATAGTGGTAATCATTTTGCAACATAATAGGTGTATCAGATCAACATATATGTGTACACTTTAAACTTACACAGTGCTGTATGTCAGTTATAGCTCAATAAAGCTGGGAGGGGGCAAGTTTTTAAAAAAGCAACAGTGACAAGAATAACAAAAAGAAACCAAGGTGACGAAGCCCCTAAGGGCCTGTCTGGCCACCTGCTTTGGTGTGAGGACTGGAAAGTACACAGAGAGATGACCATCTCAGTGAACTGGGCCGGTTCACCTGACTTCCAAAGGAATTAGGTTCCAGAGAAGCTGGAGCACGGGGGCAAGGTGTGCTGGGGGTGTGGGCCAGGCCCAGCTGTGTGCCCATCACGTGCATAATCACGTCACCTGCTCCATAGCCTCTCAAGGACTTTATGAATACAACCAGGGGATTGTCTGCCTGATTCCCTTAATGTTACTGTAACTTACAAGTAACTGTTCTCTCAGCAAAGCAAAAACGTAACACAGTGGGGTGGAGGCTTTAGAGAGATTCCATAGCTACAAAAACAGTCTCTTTCTTGGAAGGTCCAGATTCTTCATCCCCCAGATATGTTGGCCTTTACCTCCTAGAGCTTTTCACTATGGATGTACTTTGCTCCACAGAATAAAAACAGTTATAGAATCACATTCAAGATAGATATTGTTAGTGATAGAAACTTGGGCTGCTCTGGTGGCTCAGATGGTAAGGAATCTGCCTACAAAGCAGTGAGATCTGGCTTTGATCCCTGGGTCGAAGGGAATGGCTACCCACTCCGGTAAACAGAACAAACCAAAACTGTCTGAGGCTAAAACTGCACCTGGAAGAATTTAAGTGTTAACACATAAGAAAGAGAAGAGAGAGGGAGGGGTAGGAAAAAAGAGGAAAACGGGAGGGTGAGAGAGAGAAAGAGAATCCATCTTGCTGGTTACGGGCAAGTTGGAATATGTGACTCTGAAAGGAAAAGATAAAAATTGACACACACACACACACAGACAAAAGAATGCTCAGTTCAGTTCAGCTGTGTCTGATTCTTTGTGACCCCATGAACTGCAGCACACCAGGCCTCCTTGTCCATCACCAACTCCCAGAGTTTGCTCAGACTCATGTCCATAGAAATCAGTGATGCCATCCAACTATCTCATCCTCTGTTGTCCCCTTCTCCTCCTGCCTCCAATCTTTCCCAGCATCAGGGTCTTTTCCAATGAGTCAGGTCTTCCCATCAGGTGGCCACAGTACTGGAGTTTCAGCTTCAACATCATTCCTTCCAATGAACACCCAGGACTGATTTCCTTTAGGATTGACTGGTTGGATCTCCTTGCAGTCCAAGAGACTCTCAAGAGTCTTCTCCAACACCACAATTCAAAAGCATCAATTCTTCGGTGCTCAGCCTTCTTTATGGTCCAACTCTCACATCCATACATGACTACTGGAAGAACCATAGCCTTGACTATATGGACCTTTGCAGCAAAGTAATGTCTCTGATTTTTAATATGCTGTCTAGGTTTGTCATAGCTTTTCTTCCAAGGAGCAAGTGTCTTTTAACTTTATGGCTGCAGTATGAAAAGAATGCTAGCGCTGGCTAAGACAATAGAGGTAAAATCAAATTTTGACCAAAATTGCGCTCTGCACATTTTGAGGGGGGAAAGGTGAACTAGCTGGAAATAATGAAGCTCATAAAGGTAAAAGCTTGGTGGGAAAGTTTTTAAACTTTATTTTGTTTAATTTTTGGCCCCACGCTGCAGCATGTCGGATCCTAGTTCCCCAACCAGGGATCAAACCCACACCCCCTGCATTGGCAGGTAGACTCTTAACCACTGGACCACTGGGGAGGCCCCTGGTGGGAAAGTCTCATAAGGAAAAAAAACAGAGACTAAAAATTTGCACAGGAAAAAAAAAAACAAAAAGAAAACTATTCCTAATGAAAATAATTTTAGTAAAATGGAAACAGTTAAACTGTGGTTTCTCAAAAATTGATCAAAGAATTAAGTTAATTAATGGAGTTGGAGCTTTTCTCAACTACAGATGCACTTATTTAGAGTTGGGTCTTGTTTCTTGTAATCATGAATTCAAAATGCCTCAAATGTTTAATACATTTGGCGACCCATTATCCCAAGCTTCCTGGGGATGCTGTAAGAGAGTACCACAAACTGGCTGGCTTAACCTAGTAAAAATTTATTTTCTCAACGTTTCTGAGGCTTGTGCTTATGCTCAGTCATGTCCAACTCTTTGCTACCCCATGGACTGTAGCCCACCAGGCTCCTCTATCCATGGGATTCTCCAGGCAAGAATACCGCAGTGGGTTGCCATTTCCTCCTCCAGGGGATCTTCCCAATCCAGGGATCAAAGCTGAGTCTCCTGCATTGCAGGCAGATTCTTTACCTTTGAGCCACTTGGGAAGCCCATTTCTGGAAGCTAGAAATCCAAAATCAAGGGCTGTGAGCCCTCTGAAGGTGCCAGGGAAGAATCTTTCTTTGTTTCTCCCTAAATTCTGGTGGTTGTCAGCAATCCTTGCCATTCCTTGGTATACAGATATATCATACCTATATTGTTGGTGTATAGTCTCTGCCTCTGGCACCACATGGCCTTCTTCTCCGTGTATCTGGGTCCAAATTTCCCTCTTTTTTTTTGACACACCATGGAGCATGTGGGATCATAGTTTCCTGGCCAGGGATCAAACCCACACCCCTTGCATTGGAACCATGGATTCTTAACCACTGGACCACCAGGGAAGTCCCTCCTTCTTATAAGAACACCAGTTAGATTGGATTTTGGATTCACCCTATTCCAGTCTGCTGCTGCTGCTGCTGCTAAGTCTAACCTCATGTTATCTTGATTACCTCTGCAAAGATCCTCTTTCCACATAAAGTCACATTCACAAGTTCCCGCCAAGTGCACCTAAGTTTGGGGAGAACGATATTCAGTGCAGTCAAGCTCAGATCTGGGGTGTATGTGTCATCCACCTTAAGCACACCCACCCCTGCCCTTAGCAGCATGGAAAGAGATGCCTTTAATACTGTGGAGAAAGAAAGATTTTATTTCCCCAGCTGAAACCAAACCCTCTCTCCTGGGCAGAAATAACAAGGTTGGAAGACACTTGTCCTGGTTGACTGGTCTGCCCCTAGTTCTGCACGGCTGGTCTCCCTTTACTCAGACCTGCCATTCCCTCAGCAAACCACAGAATGCATGTACGTGCCCTCCAGACACCCTATACAGGCATTACTTGCACAAGATTTGCACACAAACTCCTGGATCCACAGAGTACTGGTCTGAGAAATAAAAGAATATGTAAATACCACTCATTGGAAAAGACCCTGATGTTGGAAAAGACCCTGATGCTGGAAAAGATTGAGGGCAGGAGGAAGAGGGGACAACAGAGGATGAGATACTTAGATAGGCATGAATTTGAGCACTCTCTGGGAGATAGTGGAAGACAGAGGAGCCTGGTGTGCTGCAGTCTATGGGGTCACAAAGCGTCAGACAAGACTTAGCGACTGAACAACGACAAAATACCCCTCAATCGCCTGCAACCTGCAACAGGTTGTTTTTTCCCTCTGGTGAGAAAGAAAACCTACTTTTTATGATCAGTTATGAACACTGTTGACTTAATAGTCACAACCGAAAAGTTGAGAGTTATGTCTTGCTCGGTGGGAATTTTTAGGACTTAAGCCCGGGAGACAGAATCTCAAGTGACCCTGAGAAAACTGCTCCAAGGAGTTAGGGGGAGGGGTCAGTTTACGTAGAAGTTTGCAACAAAGAACAGGTAGTCTGAACGTCAAAAGTATTTTGTGAATTAAAGAAAACCAGACACCCCAAGTGAAGGAATTTAGCACTTTTCTATGTATGGGAAGATGCCAGAGTCTGGGCTCACCGAAATCACTCCTTTCATACGCATCTCAGCTATCTGGGGCCAATATCCAGTGTTTTCATATCTAGAGTCCCTCAGTGCCCACTGTAGGGAATGGCTACAGCCTGATGACTCTCAGGTCACACAGGTATTCTCCTTCCTGAGTGCCCTTAGGGCTCAGGTATTTACATTTGGACAGCCAGAATCACTGATGACTGAAATCCTTGTTTACTGACATGGCAGGAGATACTCCAGTGTTCAATACTCACAGATCTACAAGCCCTCCAAGATATTATGTATTTTTAAAGTGAGCTTGAACCAAGTACCGGCAGAATTCTTTTAGTCCTGCCAGGGAAGTCTGGGGTTTCTAGGAGACATTAGCCATCAGTGTCATCAAAATGGCAGGCTTTCAGCAGTGATGTGATGTTTGTGTATTTGAGAAAACCCTCTGGCTGAAGTGCTAATTATTTTTTTCTAAATAAAGCCCAAGTTTATTTTCAATTATTTTCCCATCGTCACTGATTGACCATACTGTCCTTTTTGTCACTAAATTTCCATTTGAACTACAGTGTTTTCCAACTATCTGTCGTGGTCCAAGGTTGTTCTATTCTTTGATCAACACTCCATTTTTTAAATTACTGTTATTGTTGTTCAGTGTCTTACTGTTTGCAACCGCACGGACTACAGCATGCCAGGCTCCCTTGTCCTCCACTATCTCCCAGAATTTGCTCAAATTCACGTGCATTAAGGCAGTGATGCTATCTAACCATCTCATCCTCTGCTGCCACCTTCTCCTTTTGCCTTCAATCTTTCTCAGCATCAGGGTCTTTTCCAATGACATTTCGCAGCAGGTGGCCAGAGTACTGGAGGTTCAGCTTCAGTATCAGTCCTTCCAATGAATATTCAGGGTTCATTTCCTTTAGGATTGACTGGCTTGATCTCTTTACTGTCCAAGGGATCCTCAAGAGTCTTCTCCAGCACCACAATTTGAAAGCATCAATTCTCCAACGCTCAGCCTTCTTTATGGTCCAACTCCCACATCCATACATGACTATGGGAAAAACCATAGCTGTGACTATACGGGCCTTTGTTGGCAAAGTGATGTCTCTGCTTTTTAATACGCTGTCTAGATTTGTCATAGCTTTCCTTCAAGGAGCAAGCATCTTTTAATTTTATTACTGTAGATTTGTAATATTTTATCCCATAGGTTCCTTCCCTGATATAGTCGCTGGTTATTATTCCAGGTGACTTGCTCTAATAATTTATTCTCTATATCCTGTCTGGGTGGAGACTCTTAAAATTCAAATTTTCTCTGCTTTTCTATCAGGGCTTCCTTTCAGGGGCTGCCATGGATGGGTGTGCAGGTTGTATCCTGTACAACCACATGGTCACTAGTCACTTCAACAGGCCTGTCTGTCCAATTTTCATATTTACAGTACTTTTATTGGTTTTCCAAGATGCACATTGGTTCACATTTCTAACATCTCTGAAATGGATATGGACCTCCCACGGATGGTAGGCCATAGCTTAATAAGGGTGAAAAGTCATGATGTTGTAACATTTCTGGCAAGACCACATAGGTGGTAAGTGACAGAGCTGGGATTTAAACCCAGCAAGCAAATCTACAGTTGTAATTTAATGCAGAAATTATGCTACATATTGGGAGGGATTCCTGGGTCTGGTCATTTGGAAAAAGACAAAATTTTTTGTCCATAACGTAAAAGCATGTATGCAGGTGCCTGTCAGCAAAAGCACATGGGTGGGGTGGAAACACAGAGGAAACTGGAAACTGTGCCCCCTGGGTAGATTCCAGGACCCACCAGCCCTCCTTCTCCAGCTCTTCCTACTAGAGGAGATGAGAGAGCGCAAGTTCGATGGCTTTGCCCGCACCATTCAGAAGGCCTGGCGGCGCCATGTGGCAGTCCGGAAGTATGAGGAGATGCGGGAGGAAGGTGAGAGGCTGCAGGTGGGAAGCTGGGGCTGAGGACGGATTGGCTTGGGGGAGCCAAACCATGACCTCTGCCCCCCTGACCCTGTGCCCCCACAGCTTCCAACATCCTGCTGAACAAGAAGGAGCGGAGACGCAACAGCATCAATAGGAACTTTGTTGGGGACTACCTGGGGCTGGAGGAGCGGCCGGAGCTGCGTCAGTTCCTAGGCAAGAGAGAGCGCGTGGACTTTGCTGACTCAGTCAACAAGTATGACCGACGCTTCAAGGTGAGGTACTAGCAGGCGGCCATATCCGGGACCCTGCCCATGCCCCACCAGAGGTACTCCTGCACCTTGCCCAAACACATCTGCCCATGGACATAGGCTCAACTAATGTAGATATGGCTGTATCAGATATATCCTTATATATAGCCCAGACACACTTGTCCATCAGATATATCCTCACCAGGTCAGACACATCTGTCCAGAACTGCAAGTTTACCTTGTTCAGCTCTGACCATAGGACCACCTTCACTTATCCAAGACACACCTATCCATTAAGTATCCTCTCACGCAGTCTAGACAGGCCTCTCAATTAAACATACCTTCACCTAGCATGGATATATCTGTGTACAGGTAAACTCTCATCAGGCCTTTACACTCATGTCCAGCAAACATACCTTCACCTATCCTGTACCTGTTCATTCCCCACACTCCTTTCTAGCCAGCATAACCTTATTTAACTTCCTGTTTCTTATAAAAAGTAGCCACTCATATACCTTCATGTAGAGGGACCCTCCCCTGACCTGTCCTTCATCTGACCTGCCGACACTACCCCTCTGCCTGGGCTGATGCCCTGAGGCCAGGCTTCCCATGCCCCGGGCTCCTGGCACCAGCCTCTCTGGTCTTGTATCCTCATAGCCCATCAAGAGGGACTTGATCCTGACACCCAAGTGTGTGTATGTGATCGGGCGGGAGAAGGTGAAGAAGGGGCCTGAGAAGGGCCAGGTGCGTGAAGTCCTGAAGAAGAAGCTGGAGATCCAGGCGCTCCGGGGAGTTTCTCTCAGGTGAGGCCCCCTACTAGCACCCTTCATCATCAGCTGCCCTCCTGTCACCCCATCTGTCACCCTGGACATGTTACCTTCTATACCTGCAACTTTCTCTTGGTCCTATCTGTCACCTTCACTTGCCCTCAAATTCATGGTCATTTGCCAACAGCACCGGTCCCCTCCCCGACTCTTCTCTATTACCACCTTTTCTAGCTCCTTGCCACCTCTCCCGTTTGCCCCCATCTGTGTCACCCCTCATTTGCCCCTCCCCTGTTGCATCTCAAATATCAGCCCTTCTGCCAGCCTCACCTGTCACTCTCACCTGCTTTTCCTCCCGCCCCTCCCCCAGCACGCGGCAGGATGACTTCTTCATCCTCCAAGAAGACGCGGCCGACAGTTTCTTGGAAAGCATCTTCAAGACTGAGTTCGTCAGCCTCCTGTGCAAGCGCTTCGAGGAGGCGGTGCGGAGGCCCCTGGCCCTCACCTTCAGCGACACGTACGACCCCCACCTCCGTACCATCCTCTGGCTTGGCTTGGCACAACGCCCCCTCTCCCTCTTCCCAGACTGACCGAAATGCGCCCTTGCCTTGTCCCCTCCCATCTCAGCCCGGGTCCGCAAGGATGGGATGAGGAGGTGACCCCTGCTTGGCGGGTGGGGAAAACCACAGCTTCCTCCTCTCCTCACAGACTACAGTTCCGGGTGAAGAAGGAGGGCTGGGGCGGAGGTGGCACCCGAAGCGTCACTTTCTCGCGTGGTTCCGGCGACGTGGCGGTGCTCAAGGCTAGCGGCAAGGCCCTCACAGTCAGCGTGGGTGACGGACTGCCCAAAAGCTCCAGTGAGTCTGCGCAGAACCAGGAGATTGGAGCACAAGAGGCTGGCCCTGTAGGGGGTGGGATCAGAGACAGGGACCAATCAAAACCGTGGGGCGGAGCCAGTGAGGGAGGTCAAAAGTGGGTAATGGACGAGGCCACGAAGAGGGCAGGGCTAGAGAGGTGACCAATAAGTGAGCGAGAACTATGGAGGGGCGTGGCCATAGAGTAGACACGTGTGTCAGTTGCTGAATGGGAAGATCTTTGGAGAGGGCGGTCCCAAAAGCCAACGAGGGGTGGGTCCTGGGGAGGCGGAGCCAATTATTGGGGCTTCCCAGATAGCTCAGCTGGTAAAGAATCCGCCTGCAATGAGGGAGACCTGGGTTCGATCCCTGGGTTGGGAAGATCCCCTGGAGAAGGGAAAGGCTACCCACTCCAGTATTCTGCCCTGGAGAATTCCATGGACTGTATAGTCTACGGGGTCGCAAAGAGTCGGAGACGACTGAGCGACTTTCACTCCCTCAATCAGTATTCCAGTAATTAAGGGGCTCTGTCCTGATGAGAGAGCCAGTGAGTTAGGGGGCGGGGCCCGGAGTAAACCGGACTTGGGGGTGGGGCCAAGAATCTAGTGTGGCCACCACTCAAATCCCTATATCTTTTCTCCTTTCCCTTTCAGAGCCTACACGGAAGGGGATGGCCCAGGGAAAATCTAGAAGGCCAGGCCAGACTGCTACCCGGGCAGCTCCTGGGCCCCCCAGAGGTGAAGAGACACCCGCCACTAAATGTCTTCCTTGCCTAAGACAGACCTCCTGTCAACGGGATCTTACAAACAGTGGACCACTCTCTTCTTTCTTGTCCAGAACTCTCTATAGTCCCCATCTCCCATAGAATAAAGGCTAAGCATAGTTTGGTATTCAAAAACCCTTCAGATTCTGACCCCAGCTAACCACTGACCTCTTCTCTCCTGCCATCTTAAACTCCTGTCATGCAAGCTACATCTTAATTTGCCAATTTACCAAATTTTGTCTTCCCTCCAGGCCTTTGCTTGAGCTGTTTGCTCTGCCTGTCTCCCAAACTCCTATTCCATATGAACTCCTATTCATCCTAAGACCCACCCACAAAAGCCCTTCTACAGAAGTAGGTGGGGGAAAATCTTACCCCTGGCAGAGTGTCAATCTATGCCTTCCTAACCCCAGGGTCTCTTTCTCCAGGCCAGTCCTTATCATACAGGGTTGAGAGTAGCTGCCTCTTCCCTCAGGGAACTTGGAGCTAAGTCCTCCTCAAATCCTGCTAGCATCACCCTGACAAATGCTCCCATCCTTACTCTTGCTGCAGGCCTGGACCGCAATGGGGTGCCTCCCTCTGCCAGAAGGGGCCCCTTGCCCATGGAGATCACATCTGGAGGGGGCTCCCAGCGGCCACCACGGGGCCCTCCGTCCTCAGCCTTGGGGGCCAGCAGACGCCCACGGGCACGGCCCCCCTCGGAGCACAACACAGAATTCCTCAATGTGCCTGACCAGGGCGTGGCTGGGTAGGTGGTGTGGAAGGACAGCCCCAGGAATGGGATGGGGAGTATCTGGGGCTGTGATGAATGCCCTCATGTGCCCACAGCATGCAGAGGAAGCGCAGCGTGGGACAGCGACCTGTGCCTGGTGTAGGCCGACCTAAGCCCCAGCCACGGATCCATGGCCCCAGGTGCCGGGCACTGTATCAGTATGTCGGCCAAGACGTGGATGAGCTGAGCTTCAATGTGAACGAGGTCATCGAGATCCTTATGGAAGGTGTGTGTGCCAGGGCAGAAACAGAAGGACATCTCCAAGGTCTGGAGGTCACCTCCTAAGCAACCCTGGGAGCCTGGCCTGACTGTATCACACCCAAAACCCCAGCCTCATTTTCCCCACCTGTCAAGCACTAGGGCCACTAACAGACCTACCTTATGAGTTGGAAATGGGCCTTGTCTGGATGGCCCAGGCCACCTCCTACTTTGCCCCTAGGTTGCACCTAGAGGAGCTTCAACAGCACCCTCTGCAGGTGGGTGGGGAATATCTTAGGAGTTATTCCTGGGTCCCCCGTGGGGATCATGGGGATGGACCTATATGAGAAGGATGAGGGAGTAGCACCAGTGGATGGTCTAGAAAAATGAAAGTGTGAGCCAGGGGCAAGGCAAACGCACGTGCAGCTCCATCCCTTCTTTCTGTCTTAGAGAAGACAGTCTCTGCCCTATGCTGGGCCAGTGGAGACAAGACAGACACAGAGCCAGCATGAAGGCTTTCTCTGGGGCGAGCTGGGCATGGGATTATATCTTCTCCTCTCCCACAGATTCGTCAGGTTGGTGGAAAGGCCGGCTGCATGGCCAGGAGGGCCTCTTCCCCGGAAACTATGTGGAGAAGATCTGAGTGGGGCAGGGGCCTGGGACCCTGCCCTCCCACCTGCCTACCTGGATCCTGCAACATGGGTCTCGTTTCCCTCGGCTACATTGGCCAGAAGGTCCAGTTCTGTGACCTCCAGCCCGGCCTAACCCAGGCCCTGGGTCTAGGGGTCACCACTGGAGCCCCTGTCCCCCCGCCCTGGACCCTGGCCTCCCGCAAGTCACACCTGTTTCCTCCTGTGTGAAACAGGGCTAACACGACCTACCTCACAGCTGCCTTGTGAGTAGGATATGAGCTGTGTCCCAGGGGCAAAGAGCCAAGCACATTTGGGGGGACCTTGACAAGCTTGACTTCCCTCCTCTCATAAATGTTTGCTGAATGAAAATATGAATTAACTTACTGAGTACCAACAAGGACTGCCTTCTCATAACTCTGTTAGGTAGGATCAGCAAACAACCCCGTCTTACAGATGGAAAAATGGAGGCTCAGGGAGGTTTAGTCACTCACCTAAGATTCCACAGAGCCAAGTCTTGAACTCGGATACACTCCCGTCCCTCACAAAGCTTGAGTTTGTCTCACTTGCTGGCTTCCAGAAGCTTCATGCCAGCTCTCCTGCAGAAAATGTTCTGGTGGGCCCTGTCAGCTTTTGAATCTACACACCTCCCCAATACCAAACCCAGCTGGGACCCTGAGGAAGGAGGCAGGTCCCACATGTCCCCCCCATAATCCACTCAGAGTCATCCCTGGACCCTGCCCCCACCCCACGTCTCTTTCCTTAGCTGTCACTCACCTGGAGTATGGACCGGTTCTGACATTTGAGGGCTTTCTGCACTTATGTCATGGTGAAGGAGGGGTCGGCCTGGCTACCTGTCCACCCCTTCCAGCTGTCCCAAAACCAGTGCTGGAGTCTGAGCCTTTCAAACCTCCCCATCCATGCAGGTGAATCCTTGGATCTGAGCCTAAGGATGAACACCCCCTCTGTGCTCAGCTCCACAAAGAGCAGTCCGTCTGGGAGAGATGGAACCAGATAAGTGAGGTCAGGACTGAGCCAGAGAAGGGACTGGGGCTAGAGCAGGGGACAGGAGTGCAGAGAGAGTGTAGGCGTTGCTGGAGGAGCCAAGAAGGATGAAAGGGTCAACAGATCTTGATGGTGAATACTACACAGAGTGATCTACGCTGTAACGGAAGGACTCCAGATGGAAGACACCTACCCACCTGGAGGATGGGAGATAGGTATCGAAGAAAAACTGGTCAGAAGAGCCTTCTTCAGGATCCAGATCTACCTGGAAAGCTGAGTGTGGCTGGAGAAAAAAAAAAATCCCAATTGTGCAATTGTGCCTCAACAGCCCTGTTATTAGTCTATCATTACACAAACATTTAACCTGTCTCTTGAACTGGGGGCTTCCCTGGTGGCTCAGACAGTAAAGAATCTGCTTGCAATGCAGGAGACCCAAGTTTGATCCCGGGGTCAGGAAGAACCCTTGTAGAAGGGAATGGCAACCCATTCCAGTATTCTTACCTGGAGAAACCCATGGACAGAGGAGGCTGATGGGCTATAGTCCACGGGGTCGCAAAGAGTCAGGCACGACTGAGTGACTTTCACTTTCACACTTTACAATCTCTTGAATGTCCCTGGTTCCCTCCATCTATGATTTTTGCCCCTCCACTGCCCAGCTACCACTGTGCCTGTCTCTCAGCAACAGTTAGATTGGGGGACAGACTGTGGGAGGACTGTGTGAGCCACAACACCATCAGTTGGGCATTTCCTGGTATTGAAGGGGAATGAAGGCTTCTGTCTCCTCTCTGCCTTAGAACTCACCATGCAGGCTGCCCCTCTTCCCAGTAAGGGGTATAGCCCTGAGGCCCTACTGCAATAACCATCACCACGTTTTCAGGAAGTAGGGCTATTCACTGGGGATGAAGAGGAGAGTAGGTTTGACATCTTCTAGCAGACAGCATCTCATATCTAGGTTATAGCATCTTCAGACTGCAAACCTCAATCATCTCAGCCCCGCCCATTCAGCAACATCCTGTTGACTGTGTTACAAAGTTTCTTAAATCGGGCCCCTCCTCTCCCTTTCTTGGTTCTCTGTCCTTTCTGAGACCTCACTCCACCCTTGCCCAGATTGCACCAACCTCCCCTGCACACGCACACACGCACACACGCACACACACACACCTCCACCCTTCCTAAAAAGGATTTTTTAATGAGTTTTTAACCATATTAATGATAATCAAAAGAAAATTGTTTTTTAAAATTCAGACAGCCCAAAAGTGTGAAAAATCTGTCTTCCCTCTCACTGCAAAATTCCTGTCTGTTCCCCCTCCACCCTAGTTTGTTGATGTCTCCTCCCAATGATATTCTTGGCATATAAAAGCAGATAGGTACATATTAACGGAGTAGAAAATGGCAACCCCCTCCAGCATCCTGGCCTGCAAAATTCCATGGTCAGAGGAGTCTGGCAGGCTACAGTCCATGGGGTCGAAAAGAGTTGGACATGACTGAGCCACTAAGCGCTCACACGCACATCTTATGTACATAGACGGAAATACATTGTATATAAAGCCAACACTTGCCTAGAACTCTCAAATGCTTGAATAATGTATTCCAGAGATCTTACAGCAAAGATCCACTTTACTGTCCCAACAATGATGCATCCTCCAAAGGACACCCAGCAATCAGATGGTGTACCTCCCCCTGCTAAAAATTCATCAGCTAGAATAGAGACCACACACCTCTCTTTCCACGGTTTACTAGGTCCCTGAATGACCTTTCTTGAACCATGTCTACCTTCTGATATTCACTCCCTGCCTCCACCTGGCTCCAGCAGTGAGCTGATCACTTCACTGTTTCTTGAAAAAGATAAGCTTGTCCCTCCCCAACTCAGGCCACTTGCACCAGCTATTCTTTCTTCCCACAGCGATGTGGCCGCCTGAACTTCCATTGGGTAACTCCCTTCTGACAATCAGGCAACAGCTCAGAAGTCATCTCACAGAGAAACTTCCCTGGCCCATGACCATCACATCCTTCTGGGCTTTTTTCCCCCCTCTATTGTGCTCAGCCAGTCAGTCACCAGTGACTCTCTGCAACCCCATGGACTGTAGCCTGCTAGGCTCCTCTGTCCATGGGATTCTCCCCAGCAAGAATACTGGAGCGGGTTGCCATTTCCTCCTCCAGGGGATCTTCCTGGCCAGGGGATCAAACCAGCGTCTCTTACATCTCAGCATTGACAGGCGGGTTCTTTACCACTAGCGCCACCTGGGAAGCCCTTTTTCCTTTATGGCACTTAATATAACCATAAGATCATTTCCCGCATTTGTTGATTCATTGTCTGTTTCCCCATTTTAAAACTTGAGTGCCCCCTGAGAGCAGGAATGTTGGCCTGTCCTGTTCATCTCTGGATCCCCAGAGCCTAGCACAAAGTAGGCACTCAAGGAACGTAAGTTGGATAGGTGACTCATTTCATGCCAGGGCTCTCCACCTATCCTCCTGAAAACACACACTGCTCCATCTTTAGGCTACGCACGTTCCGGGTGTCCTGAGGAAGGATAGTGAACTTGTTTCCCGCCCTTGGCTATCTCAACAGATCCAGTCCAACTTCCGGACTAAGTGCATTGAAAATGTTGAAGTCTGTGGCAATTTCCCTCCAAAGACGCAGCCCTCTAAACATGACCTTCTCAAAACTTGAGAACTGCTGTTTATCCTCCTTCGAGATATGGTGACGGGACGGGAGAAAATGAAGATGCTCATTTTGCACAGGAGAACACAAAGGCCCGGGAAAATTTTAATCCTAGATCCCTGCACACATTTTCTGGGCATAGCTGCTGCTGCTGCTGCTAAGTCGCTTCAGTCGTGTCCGACTCTGTGCGACCCCAGAGACGGCAGCCCACCAGGCTCCCCAGTCCCTGGGATTCTCCAGGCAAGAACACTGGAGTGGGTTGCCATTTCCTTCTCCTATGCATGAAAGTGAAAAGTGAAAGTGAAGTCGCTCAGTCGTGTCCGACTCTTCACGACCCCATGGACTGCAGCCTACCAGGTTCCTCCATCCATGGGATTTTCCAGGCAAGAGTACTGGAGTGGGGTGCCATTGCCTTCTCCCTCTGGGCATAGCGGTTCGGGAGAATCCTGGATCTCAGGCCCCGCCTCCTGGCTGAGCACAGTGCGCGTACCCCGCCCCCGTTCTCGCGAGACCTAGGAGCCGAAAAAATGGCGCCGACGTGAGCGCGAGCCCGCGGCCACCGAAGGAGTCGCCGCAGCCTTAGTTGGAGCCGCTGAAGCCGCGGGAACAAGAGGCTGAACCAAGCTGAGGATGGTGAGCGCGACACCGGGGATGCGGACGCGGCGAACAAGCAGGGACTGGCGGGGAGCGGCCTTCTAAGCCTCCTGCCGACCCCGCCTCCACATCCGGGCAGTCGCCCGCCGCTGTCACTCAGGGAGCACCCTACCCCCTACTTCCGGTCCTGGCTTCGACTGGGCCACGCCTACAGGGCTCAGGCACCGCCCCCTGGTCTTTATATGTTTGGGGTCCCAACACCTCCAGTTCGCCTGCACAGCTCGAACCCCTCTGGTAGCTATATCTCCGTTCTCAAACACCCACTTGGCCACTTCTGGCCCTCCAGAATCTTCCTAGCCGCGCCCTGTTCAGAGCCCCGCCTTTGCACCGCCCACTCCCTCTGGGCCACGCCCCAGCCTTGTAGTGGAGGGGCCCCTCAGCTTTCCAAGTTAGGATCAGAGCATGCTTATTTCATATAGGGGCTTCCTGGAAAGGTACCCCCTTCTACATTTGGCACACCTCCCAACTCTCTTCCAAAGGACGGGGACACTGGAGGCAGACGTTCAACCCCCTCACCCACTGCCTCTCCTTATGATGGGGGCCGACTGGGTGATGTCTCCGGGGCATTCGCTGTTTCAGAAACACCCAATGGTTATGGAGGGGTGAAGGGATTCCTCTAGCTGGCACAGGCAGACCTGGGCCCAGGGGGTTCTCCCCACCTCTTCCTTCCACCAGGATGAGGAACCCTCGGGGCCCAGCCTGGACATGCCGGCTACTGCAGAGCCCAGCTCCAGTGAGACCGACAAGGGGGTGTCCCCAGTTCTGGCTGCTATAGACAAATCCTCTTCTATGGAGGAGGAGCCGGGCCCTGACCGGGCAACCACACCCCCAGTGTGGGAACGTGGAGGGCCCACCGGAGGGACCCAGCAGGGTGCCTCCCCAGCCCCAGACAGTGGCCATTCCGGACCTGGACACACCCTTGGCCCAACCAGCACTGTCTCCGGGACCAGTGAGGACCTGCGGCCTCCCAGACGACGCCCACCACCAGGTGACACGTGATGGGACCTTCTGGGGGATCACAGGCCTGGAACAATAGAAATGCAGACTACTGAGTATCTCCAGACTGGGGGCCCACCTAGAGGGAATCACCACTTGCTGAGCCCCATTGTGTGCCAGGCTGTGGTTCCAACGAAGAGCCAGGGAAACTCAGCCGCTATTTTCTGGTGGGGGAGGCAGAAGGTAAAGGCCTCAGTAAGAAACCATAGTTAGTAGTTGCAGGGTAGTTGCAGCCCCATAAATGCCTCTCTGGGGCAGAGCCCTGGACAACGTGGATGACGAAGGGATGGTGACCCTCCCCCTGCTTCTGTGCATCCTTCAGGGAAGCAGATACCGTGCTCCAGCCCAGGCTGCTGCCTCAGTTTCCCCAGCGTTCGAGACCTGGCACAGCATCTGCGTACCCACTGCCCACCCACACAGTCCCTGGAAGGTAGGGCCAGGGTAGATGGTGGGGAGGCAGGTTAGGGTGGGAGGCGGGCCGACCCTCCCGGCCAATCCTGGCCACCCAACTCCACTCCTCTGTCATTCATCCCTGTGCCGCCAGGCAAGCTCTTCCGCTGTTCCGCCCTGAGCTGCACCGAGACCTTCCCCAACATGCAGGAACTGGTGGCCCACGGCAAGCTGCACTACAAACCCAACCGCTACTTCAAGTGAGACCTGGTCCACCGTGACCTCTGCTGGTGTGGGGGACCAGGCAGCTCCCCCTGACCACCGATTTTGACAGCTACTACCTGGGGTCCTGGCTTTTCTCCCTTCCTTTTCCGAGGGGGTTGAATCAGGAAGAGGACGTGATCTAGGGCCAGCCTTGCCCTTACCTGCCCAGAAGAGACTGGTCCCTAGAGCCAATTCCAGGGACCCCGAGGGCGGGGCTTGGGAGGGAGTATGTGTGTAGAGGGGGACATACATGGCACGACTCCGCCCAGTCCTCTACTTCCCAAGAGGAAAACTGATAACCTAAGTCAAAATTGAGACTTCCTTCCTCTTCCCAGGGTTCCGACCTGGAGAAGTCCGGAAGGGTCGCGACCACTGTGGGCGGCCGCTTAGGGCAAACTCCTCCCCCGCAGGTGGGGGAGTCAGGTTATTTGGGCCCAGGGTCCTTGACCACCCTGGAGCGGCGGCTCTCCAGGTTACCGCGGATAGGCCCCTCCCTGGGTCTCCTGGGAGACCCAGCCCAGCCCTGTGCTGCCCCCCAGGTGTGAGAACTGCCTGCTGCGCTTCCGCACTCACCGCTCGCTCTTCAAGCATCTGCATGTTTGCGCCGAGCATGCGCAGAGCCCAGCCCCGCCGCCGCCACCCCCGGCCCTGGACAGGGAGTCGCCCGCGTCCGAGCGCCCCCCGGAGTCCGACCCTGCGCCGGCGCCTGGCCTGCCGTACCCGCTGCTCGAGCCGTTCACGACCCCTGCCCCTGCCCCCACCGGGCCCTTTCTGCCCTACCTGAACCCCGCGCCTTTTGGCCTAAGTCCCCCACGCCTGCGCCCCTTTCTGGCCGCCGCTCCGGGGCCTCCTGCCTCCAGCGCCGCCGTCTGGAAAAAGAGCCAAGGTGAGTGTGGGCTATCGGGGCCGCCTTCAGGGTGGGCTGGGCTCACTCTGGCTTCTGACCTTGACCCGCCCGTTGACCGCAGGTGCAGGCGGCAGCCCGCGAAGACCCCAGGGCGGCTCCGACGCGCCCTCAGGTGCGTGCAGGTGACCACCAGGGAGGGTGGAGGGGATTTCTTTCCTGCGCCCGGCGGGACCTGGGGGATACCCACCCCCTTTCCAGGTGCCCAGAAATGTCTCCCCCGAAATACAGGATTTTGCCTTTAAAATTGCGGCCCCTGCTCCTTCATCTGCGCCGGCGTTTCCGTGTAAAACTCGCGCCCGGATCCGGAGCCCTTCCCTCCCACATGGGTTCAGAGGATGGGAGGAGGGGACGCGGATAAGTCAAGTTTAGTGCCCCCAGACACTTGGGGAAACAATCGGGAGAAACGGATCGGCCAGGCCAGCGCCCCCCGCCCCACGCCCCAACTCCCGGGAGCTGATGGGGAGGCTGGGAAAGGTCCGACCCGCCCTCGCCCAGGGCCGGGGCTGACCGGGTCCTGCCTGCCCGCAGGGCACGCGGCTCCCAGCCGCATCGTGTGGGAGCACACGCGCGGCCGCTACTCATGCATGCAGTGCGCCTTCTCCACGGCCTCGCGGCCCGCCATGACCCTACACTTGGAGGACCACCGCCCCGGCGGCCCCGCGGCCCCGGCGCCCGGGCAGCCGCGCCCCGACGCGCCGGCGGGTAAGGCCAGGGGGAGCGCGCGGGTGGGAAGGGTGGGGGGTCCTGAGGCGAGGACCGGGGCTGAGGCTCAGGCGCTCTCTCCTCTGCCACCCAGACCCGGCCCCGCTGGCACCCAAGGCATCGCCGCTGCTGTCTGAGGGGGAGTGTCCTGTTTTCTCGCCGCTCTGAACGCCGCCGCGTAGGGAGCGGGCTGTGGGTAATGGTGTCGTTTTAGGGAAAGCCTGAGATGGCAGGGGTGGGGGGCAATAAAAGAGGCAGATGAGCCAGCTGTAGATGTGCCGTGTGTCTGGGTCCCTTGCTCCTCCACTGCAGTCCTGGGGCACCGCCACCTTGGGAGGAGGCAGGTCCCCCCTCACTGCCCACCTGTGTCCCGCCTCCCCTGTCACCTCAACCCTGGGACAGCTGTTGGTGACCTTCCCTTCTGTCCTACCACTTCCAGAAACCAGATGAGATGGCACTTGCCAGTTTTATTTGAAAAGTCCCAGGAGCACCCAGCCAGAACCCTCCAGATCCTGAGGCGTGTGCCAACCCTCAGGGAGGTGACAGAGCAGTCCTGGCAAAAGTGGTGCCAGGTCACCCGGGCTGGACGCTGTGTGGCAGGCTGGGGCTTAGGCCTCATAGCCACTCTCCCTCCCTGTCCTCTGGACTGTCACTGTGGGCTGCCCATCTCCCCTTTTATCTCCAGCCCTGAGGATGAGGCTGGGTGTTGGCCAGTCCTCCAGAGCCTGGCTCCCTCCCTCCTCCTCTCCCCCATATAGGTTCTCTCCTTCCTTTTCTTCCTGGGAGTCAGGTGGGGGCCAGGGTTCAAAATCTGGTCCCACAGCTGCTGTCACCAGAACCCTGAGGGTCGAACCTCCAGGGTATGGAAGCCCCATCCCTCTGGGCCTGGCTTTACCTGCTACATCTTTCTCCCTTCCAGCCCTGTGGCCCCCTAGCCCAGACCTCATCTTGCTTGGTCCTGGGCACCAGAAGCAGTCCTCCACCCCCCGCCCCCACTTCCATCCAGTCTGAAGACCCCTGGAAACAAGTCTCTTCCAATCGTGCCCCTTCCCATGCCTAGTACCCCTATCGCTCCTCTCAGCTCTCTGGATGAAGATCCTGTCCTCCTAGTAGCCCACAGGGCCCCATCTTGCACATCTTCCACTCTTCCTATCAGGGCCACACTCACCATTCCTCTCCTCTTCCTCCTGGGGAACCTAGACATCCTGTGAGCAAGAACCCAGCGACTCCTAGCCCCACCCCACCCCGTTTCATCCCTTACCTCCTCCATCTTCCACGTTATCAGGGTTGTCCTCTGTCTGCCACCAACAAGACACTGGTCACCCCCTGGGGGGAAGTCCCCGGGCCCCACCCCTCACCCAGCAGCAGCCTCCTGTCTTCCTCTTTTCTCCTTTCCTGTCCTCCCCGAGTCCTCCTCAGAATCTTCATCTCTCAGTCTCAGAGCCAAGCAAGGTCCTCAACATGGAAGCCATCCAGGTAAAGCCTAGCTGGGGTATCGGCTCAAACACCTGCTCCCGTTAGTGTGGCCGCTGTGTCTCCTCGAAGTTGAACACTTCCAGGTTCCGAAGGCCCTTCTGCTTCTCCTGGGAAGGGCAGTAGGGAGATCTAGTGCCCTTAGGACCTATCCCACCTGGACATCCAGGAGCCGGACTGCCTGCCCTCCATCCTCGGGCTCTCAAGGGGCTTCAGGGCTCCAGTGTTCTTGATGGGGTTGCAGCTGAGGCCCAGGTAACTCCGGCCAGGTGACCACGCTGCCACCATCTCCAGGCCCCCAGGCCCCTACTGAGGCAGCTGACACTGAACACGAGCTGTGGGACCATTAGGGAACCCTGGGGGCTCCAGACCCCCATAAGCTCCCCCGACACACACTTCTCAGCCAGAAGCCTTGGATCCACAGCTGGGTGACCCTGGGGAAGATTCAGCCTTTTGGGGGAGCCTTTTGGGTATGACATGCAACATGTGGGACTTTAGTTCCCTCACCAGGGATCAAATCCATGCCCCCTGCACTGAGCACAGTCCTAACCACAGGACTGCTGAGGAAGCTCCAAGACCGACCCTCTAAGTATCTCACTTTTCTAGTCCTTAAAGTGGGTGTCATGACAGTCTGCCTTTGGAGTTCTTGTGAGAATTCACAGAGGGATGGGGAGAGAGGGAGGGGGCTTGAGAAACGTTGGCCAGCAGTTGACATCCCTCCAGCCACCAAGCCTGTGGCTGGCTGCCTGGGGCCCTCTCAAGAACCTGGGGAGGAGGTGGGTCAAGGGCCCACTGTACAGATAGAGAAGGCGAGGCTAGGTTGGTAAGCTGACTGAGCCCAACTCTAGCCAGGCTCGGTTCCAAAGTCACACTGATTTCTACACGACCCCAAAAGTGGGACACAGTTACCACTGATGAGAAAACCCAGGCACTCTCACCTTTTCCTGCACCTCCAAGGCCCTAGACACCTTTGGGAATATGGCCCGAGGCTCACCCTTTCCTGCATCTCCAGGGGACCAGGGTCCCCCAGCGCCTAGAAGTCTTCACCCTAAGGCCCTCGTTCAGCCACCCCCGAATCCAGGCCGTGCCGTGTGTCACTTCCTAGTGTGTCAGGACCTTTCCAGAGAGACTCAGAGCCAAATGTTGGCCCAGGTACCTGCCTCCCAACTCCATCATCCACGTAGATGCAACAGCCCCTCCCATGGGTACAGTGGGTCCACGGTCCCCATGCTCCCCGGGCCCCTCGCTGGCCTCTGGAGCAAGCTGAAAGTGCTCTGAGGCCTGGCGAGTTGGGTCACTGGAAACTGCCTCCTACCCTCGTGCATGTGTGTTCAGTCACTCAATGGTGTCCGACTCTGTAACCAGTAGCCTGCCAGATTCCTCTGTCCATGGAATTCTCCAGGCAAGAATACTGGCATGGGTTACCATTTCCTCCTCCAGGGGATCATCCCAACCTAGGGGTCGAACCCACGTCTCTTGTGTCTCCCACATTGGCAGGCAGATTCTTTACTACTGCGCCACCTCCTACCCTCATCCCCTCCCAACTCATGTCCAATCTTTGTCTGCTCGCTTGGGAAGTCTTACTGCTCCCAATGTCCCCAATGTGCCTTATGGGCCTCTGCAGCCCCTGGCCTCTCTCTGGCCAACCAAGCTGTGACCTCAAAGCCTCCACAGGTTCCTCCACAGCCCCACCACCTCAACTCCAAGATGCCTGAAAGCAGTCCCTCTGAGGGCCCTAGCTCCGCCCAGCAGAGGGCGCTCAGGAGTGTCCATCTGAAGGGAGGATGAATGAGGGGCCCACGTGTCCAGGCAGGCACCCACCTTGTGCAGCTACCCGAGGGCGCAGGTTGGCCAGAGACTGCAGGTTCCCAGGCTCAGCAGCTCTGGGACACAGACCTCTTCATCCTCAGCCTCAGCCTCCTACTCGGAGGGGAACCCACACCAGGAATGTGACCCAGAGTGCATGTTGGTCTGTGCAGGGCCCTAGGGGCCCCAGAATCCCCGAGCTCTGCTCTTAGAGCAGACACACAGGCGGAGTCACTGCCAACTGCTGTCTGTAGCCTTCTGGAAACTTCAAACATCCCTGCTAGTCTAGGTGTGATCCTTGGATCACAGTATGGGCATCATCTGGGATGCTTCAGACTCTGACAGACCTGAGGCACAGCTCACACTTTATCGGGATGCCAGGGTGACTAGTGGACCAAGTTCTTTCCCAGCTTCACATTAGAATCACCCTGAGGGTATGTAAGAAATCCCCAGGCTCAGGCCACAACCCAGACCAATTAAGTCAGAATCCCCAGGAACAGACTTACCTGATGGCTCAGTGGTAAAGAATCTACCTGCCAGTGCAGGGGACATGGGTTTGACCCCTGGTCCAGGAGGATCCCTCATGTTGAGGGGCAGCTAAGCCCCTGCACCTGTGCTCTAGAGCCTGGGCCCTGCAACTACTCAAGCCCCGCCCCAGCTCCCTAGATCCTGTGCTCTACAACAAGCGAAGTCACCACAATGAGAGAAGCCTGCACGCTGCAACTAGAGTATCTCTGCTCTTTGCAACTTGAGAAAGCCTGCAAAGACCCAGTGTAGCCAAAAAGTTTTAAATTAAAAAAAAAAAAAAAAGGATCTCCAGGAGTTTCTGTTCACCTCTGTGAACTCTTCAAGGGACCCCGACGGTGTGGCCAAGCTGAGAATCAGGGCTCTGCTCTCCCCCACTGGGTGTTTTCTCCTTTCCTATGAGCCCCAAGGTCACTGACCTCTTGGGAACCAAGCCAAGCCATCAGGGTTTCCCTCCAGACAGTGCTGGTCTTGTGCCCCACCTTTACCCCTCCTTTGCTGGTCTCCCAGCCACCCCCATTTTCCTCCTTCCCTAGTCCTCTGGGAACCTGGACACTGCCCACCCATCCGCCCATCACCAAATCTGCCACCCCACCTGGGCTGTCGGCCTGTGTAGCAGCTGTCCCTGCAACAGGAAGTCCTGAGTCCTGCTCAGAGCTGGAAATCGGGACTGCAGGGAAGTGTTGAAATGAGGAAGGCATCTTGAGGCAACAAGGGCCAGCAGGAGGGCCTCACCCACCCGGCTCACTCCGACTCCCGAGTAAGCATGAAGCTTACCATGTCCCTTCCCTACTGAGAACTACCCCTCCCCTCGCACGGAGGCCCTGGCTGGAGGTGGCCTTGGCCTGCCTCTGTTGGCAGGAGGCCCTCCTGGACTGGCACAAGTCCTCCCTGGAGTTCGGAGGCCAGCACACGGCAGGACTGGGGTGGCAATGAGAGGGCAGCGGAATCTAGAAATGAGTGACTGTTGGGAGGGATTCTGCTAACAGGATGCCCAAAGCTTGCAGGGCAGGACAGGAATTCAAGAAGCACTGACAGGATCTGAGACCAGGCTGGGGCTGTCCCCGCCTCTGCCCCTTCCTCCCCTCCCCTCCCCGCCTGGCCAGCAGACCCCACCCCGTGGAGCAGAAGCCACAGTCACTTCCTGAAGGCAGCGGTCCTGGCCTGGGTCCCACTCGCCTTGTGGTCCATCGCCCTCCTGCAGCCATGGTGAGTGAGTCTCCAGGGCCTGGGAGAGCCCCACACTGGCTGGAGGTGAGGGATGCCATGGGTGGAAACCAGAGGGGCATATTCCAAAAGTGGGGCGGCAGAAGGGCAGGAAAGCTGTTGGGGACATGAGAAAGACCGCCACAAATGCCCAGAGGTAAGAAGCAGCCGGAATCCACTTCTGGGACAGCTCAGGCTCCGAGGGGCGGCGATGGGCTGAGGCTGTGACCAGAAGGGGAACAGGTGGGCCTGCTGGGGTGACTCCCCTCCCCCAAGGTCAGCATGAACAGCCACCGGGTAACAGGCAGCCAGGGTGAGTGGCAGGGACTTCCTGTGGGTGACAAAGTAGGTCATATACCTGCTTCCCACCCCGCCCACCCCAGCAGTCCTCCAGGCCCTGACCTGCTGACCTGACTTCTCCGGCCCCCTGGGTCACCTGGGAGCCTATCCCAGCCCAGCTGGTGGGGGGGTGCTTTCAGAGGTATCTCAGGCCCTAGGCAGGAACTGCCACCCTTCCTTGTTCTCTGGGTCAGGGGAGAGTGAAGCTCAGACAGGGCAGATGAGTGAGGTCCTACCCTTCCCCTCCCCAATCTCCTAGACCCCAGGTGAAGCCAGGCCCAGGGGCCTGTGGCAGGGCCACTTCTGGGGTCATTTGTCAGTCAGAGCAGCCCTGGCCTACTTGTGTGTCTCCTGTGTCTGTGACCGAGGGTGTAGGTCCTGTCGAGACGGGATCCAGGATGGACTTCATGTGCCAGGACTGGTGCACCACATCAGACTGGATGTGGCAGAGTATATGCTGTTTGTCTCAGTGTCCAGTATATATATATAGATAGATAGATAGATATTTTTTTTTTTTTTGCCGTGCCACACGGCATCATGTAGGATCTTAGTTCCCCAACCAGGGATCAACGCACCTCCTGCATTGGAAGCATAAAGTCTCAACCACCGAGCCACAAGGGAAGTCCCTAGTAGATTCTTTATTTCAACAAATAGTTACTGAGCATCTTACTGAGTGCGAGGCACTGGGAAGACAGCGGCGCTGCTGCCCTCGTGTCACGTTCAGGGGCAGCGGGGGAGGGAGTTGACACACACACACACACAAACCCTAAATAGTCAAGACATTTAAAAAACAGTACTGGGTGGCAGTGTAGCAGTTACGACTCCTTGCTTCCAATGCAAGGGGCACTGGTTCAATGCCTATTTGGGGAACTAGGAATATATAGTAGCACATGCTACGTGGCATGCCAATAAGTAGTAAAAAAAAAAAAAATAAGTAAAAATAAATAGGATGATATAGAGTGGTAGGCACTAAGAGAAAAATCAGGCAGGTTGGGGGGATCAGAGTCCTAGGGGGATCCTTTTTTTTTTTTTAAATCAGGGTGTTCTGGGAAAAAAGGCCTCTACCACATGGAATAAAGGAGTAGAAACCCGGAAGAGGAGAGAACGTGCAGTGGGAAGTGTGGCCCAGGCAGGCCAGGCGGCAGGAGCCAAGCAGGAGAGGGAGGCCAGGGAGGCGGCAGCAGGGGGAGGTCAGGCGTGCCGTTCAGGGGGTTTGTGAGCTCTGGAGCTTTTACTGTGGGGAAGTGACAGAGCACACCCAGATTCAGTGCAGACAGACTCAGGCCTCCTCTGGCTGCTGAGGGTGCACTGACCCGGAATGGGGGTGTGGGGCGTCGGGGGCAGGAGAAACAAGGAGGAGCCTCTTACAGTAATGCTGTTGCGGGGGAGGCCGCCTCCCCTGGGTGGATTCCAGGACAGGGGTGCAGGTGGTCCGAAGTTGTTCAGTTCCAGATATACTAATATACATTTCTTGCTTTTGGCTGCACCGGCTCTTAGTGGTGGCACGCGGAATCTTCAGTTGAGGCACATAAACTCTTCATTGTGGCATGTGGGATCTACTTCCCCAAACAGGAGCTAGGAGACTTAGCCACCTGACTGCCAGGGAAGTCCCTCCAGATACATTTTGAAATAAGAAAAGAAAGGCCTAGGGACATGCAGGAGGGGAGGAGGAGCTTGAGGATGCTCTACAGAGTTCGGGTGGGGGCAGGTATGGGAGCAGAAGGCCACAGGGGACCCCAGGAGCGTGGGTCCAGAGTGGGGTGAGGGTGGGTGCACATTCCGGGCTTAAGTGATGAGGTCAGAGGGTGTGTGGTAGTTCAGGAAGAGAGCCTGGCACTCTCACGGGGAGGCTGGAGACAAAAACATGGGAGTCTGGTCAAGAGAAGAGAGTCAACGGCAGAAGGCCGGGAGGAGGACGACAAGGGTGTGTGTCTGTGGTCGGTCTGCTTGTCCCCACGTCCGTCTCTCCATGGCCCCCATGTGTATGAGTCCCTTGCCTGCCTGTGTCCCCTAGGGGAGTCATCAGGACTTCCGGAGCCTTCAAGCAAAGTTCCAGGCCTCTCAGCCGGAGACTGGTGACCTCCCCAAAAAGCCCCCGAAGCCTGAGTTCCAGAAACTCCTCAAAAAGTTCCCACAGCCAGAGCTAGGCGAGCACCCCAAGAAGCCCCCACAGCCTGAGTTCACTGACCTGCCCAAAAAGCCTCCCAAACTTGAGTTCAGTGAACTCTCCAAGAAGTTCCTGCAGCCCGAGGCCACGCCGCTCCCCAGAAAGCCCGAGGTCCCTGAGGCCCCCTCTCAGAAGCCCCCGCAGCAGCCTGAGCTCAGCAACACCCCCAGGCCCCCCATGGAGCCCAAGTTCAGTACTCCTCATAAGAAGCCCCCGCAGCCTGAGTTCTGTGGGCTCCCCAGAAAGCCCCCACAGCCTCAAGTCAGTGGCCTCCCTAAGAAGCCCCTGCCGCAGCCCGAGTCCAGTGAGATCCCTCCAGTGCCCCTCTTAAAGCCCGAATTCAGTGAGCCCCATCCCCACTCCTCAGAGCCTAACTTCAGTACTCTTCCCAAGAAGCTCCCACAGCCTGAGTTCTGTGAGCTCCCCAGAAAGCCCCTGCAGCCTCAGGTTGGTGGCCTCCCTAAGAAGCCCCTGCTGCAGCCCGAGTCCAGTGAGGTCCCTCCAGTGCCCCTCTTAAAGCCTGAATTCGGTGAGCCCCACCCCCACTCCTCAGAGCCTAACTTCAGTACTCTTCCCAAGAAGGCCCCGCAGCCTGAGTTCTGTGAGCTCCCCAGAAAGCCCCTGCAGCCTCAGGTCAGTGGCCTCCCTAAGAAGCCCCTGCTGCAGCCCGAGTCCAGTGAGGTCCCTCCAGTGCCCCTTTCAAAGCCCGAATCTGGTGAGCCCCACCCCCACTCCTCACAGCCCGACTTCAGTACATTTCCCAGAAAGATCGCCCGGCCTCAGCTGAATGACCTCCCCAAGAAGCCCCTGCCACCTGAGTTTGGTGACCTCACCAGGACATCCTCGGAGCCGGAGGTCAGTGTGGTTCCCAAGAAGCCACGCCAGTGTGAGTTCAAGGTGCTCTCCAAGAAGCCCCCGCAGCCCGAGCCCACCAGCCTCTCGAGGACATCCTCGGAGCCCGAGTTCAGCGTGTTCCCCTCAAAGTTTCTGCAGCCCGAGTGTCGGGGGCCCCCCCGCAAGCTCTCCCAGCCGGAGCCCGGTTCTCTTCCCAGGAACCTCCCAAGAAAGCCCCTGCTCCCTGGCTCCTTTTCAGAGAGCTCGCTGCCCTCTGCCGTAGCGGGCTCCAACCCCCGGGTCCCGCTCAGCCCAGGGTTTGGGGCACGGCAGCAGAGATCAGGAGCCCTCGCTCGGAGTGCTGGCTCCAGGCTGGGTCTCAGACCTGGTCACCTGCCCCGGCGGAGGCCTCTACCCCCGGCCAGCAGCCTGGGCCCTCCCCCAGCCAAGCCCCCACTGCCCCCAGGCCCCAGGGACATCCAGAGCTTCCGGAGAGCTGCAGCAGCAGACACAGGTGGGTGTGGATGGCCCAGGTAGAAAGCAGGGGCAGGCAGGTCGATGCTCCCTGGCCTACCCACGTCCCCACCTCCCATCTCATCTCTCCACAGCTCTGCCCAGGACCTCCTCTTCTGCTGGCCTCTACTTAATCCCACAGTGAGCATGGGGAGTCAGGGAGCACAGGCATGGGTCACGGGGCTGAAACAGGCCCTCACTCACGTCAGGTATCCCTGCAGGGACCCAGACGAGGTGTACGATGATGTCGAGCCCACAGACCACTCTGGACCCGGCCCCAGGAGCAGAGGTGACAGAGCGGGACACTCAGCCAGACCAGTCTGCTGAAGCATCCGAGGAGGGGGAACAGTCATCACAGGGGCCTATTCTGTCCATGTTGCTAGTACCAGGCCCCATGACAACCCATATGCCTGAGGGATTGAAAGCAGAGCTGCTGCTGCTGCTGCTGCTAAGTCACTTCAGTCGTGTCCGACTCTATGCGACCCCATAGACGGCAGCCCACCAGGCTCCCCCATCCGTGGGATTCTCCAGGCAAGAACACTGGAGTATAGCTAGGGGAGAAAAAAAGAGAGAAAGGGGTCAGAGAGGTCATGGCAGCTCCTGGTGGAGGAACAGGAAGGACAGCCAGAGGCCAGCAGCCTGACCACGGTGCGGCCAAGCCAAGGGTTGTGTCCCAGGGTGGTGGCCGTAGACATGTAGAACAGGGGAAGAATCCCATAGAGGGGCATTTCCCTGGTCTAGTGGTTAAGACCCTGAACTCCCAACACAGGGGGCACAGGTTTCATCCCTGTTCCAGGAATAAGATCCTGCAAGCAGCGTGGCCAAAAAAAAACAAAACCCAAAACCGGCAAGGATGTAATGGTGTATCACCAGGGATGATAGCAAGCAAACTCAGGATAGGGATGAGGCTTAAATGTTGAGCCTGCACCTGGGTGTCAAGTGGAGGTGACCCTGAGTAAGGAAGAGGTGTCAGGAGATCCACAGCACTGGAGGTGCCTGAGGGGAAGGGCTTGGGCCTGAACTCAAGAAGGAGAGGGCTGGAGCCAGGATATGGCCGACCCTCCAGATCCATGTGCTCTGGGTGTCCAAGGCCCCTTTTGTCTCGTTTTCCATGCCTCCGCTCCTGGAGAGCATGAGGAAGGCCAGGCAGGTCCAGCTCAGGGAAGAGGCATTCACCGACCTCACATGAGAAATGCACCCCATCTCCCCACCAGCACTTAATGGATGTGCACTGTGCCCCCCCACCCCCATTTTACACAAGTGGAAGCTTGAGACATGACTTGCCCCAGCTCACAGCCAGCACATGGGAGCCTCTGCCCCCAGGCTGCTTCCTGCCCTTATCTCTGGAGGGTCTCCTGCCAGGCAACCTCTTGTCAGAGGTACCCGAGGGGTCCCCAGCTGCTGCCCCTCCTCACCAGCCCAGCCCCCAAAGCCTGCTGCCTCTATGGCTTGACTCCTTCCTGGGCCCTGCTACTTCTCCTGGGCTTGCTTTCCCCAGGGGCTGCTTGCAACACCTCTGTGAGCACAGAGCTTCCTGACAGGGCCCCTCTTGCTTCCGCTCTAGTGAGGCTCTGTGGCTCGGGTCTGGAGGGGGCTGCCACTCCGGGGGATGTGGACCTCTGAATGCACCACCTCCAGCAACTCTGCAGGCATGAGCCCACCCTTTTCTGTTTCCCCAACCCCAAGTAGACCAGACACATCCTTAGCTTAGCTCACTGTCCCCCATCCTGTGCCGGTCATTCTCCAAGACTCTGACCCAGTACCACACGCTTGCCCAGATCTCTCCCTCTCGAGGGGTGGGGGTGGGTGCTCACAGCAGTGCAGACTGTCCCAAAGGCTGCTCTGCCCCTTTCATTTATCCCTGACCTGAGGGACTCTGGGTGCCTCCCTCACACTCTCTGCCTCACTCGGAGCGGTGGCAGCTCGCTGCACAGACAGGGAGCTCCTCAAGGGTCAGGAGCTGAGGGCAGCCTGCTCAGGATCTCACTGCCCCGGGTGCCGGGGCTATAGGGCGCCAGGGTCTGCCCTGCTCGGCTGCACCCAGGGCTGTGTGCGCTTAGGTTGCGGGAGGTGTATAGGAGCCCTGGGATGAAGTCAGTACTGCTTCCAGCTGGGTGACAATCTCCAGCCCGGGTGGCCTCTGGGTGTGACTGTCACTTCAGTACCAGGCTGAGGCTGGAGGCAAAAAGTGTCTGGGGAGGGAAGAGTGCACCATGCAGATATGCAGCCCCCTCCCCACCCCAGCGTGGTCTGGTATGCCCAGGGCGGCACTTCAAATCGTTCAGAGAGGACTGCAAAAAGAGCTGGGGGCTACAGGTTCTAGATCCTTCACTCACCCAGTGTTCATGAGGCTCTCACTGTAAGCAGACCCTTGGCCTGCAGTGCCCTCACCTAAAAAGCTGGTCATCTGCCAGGTAGTGAGTGGGCTGCCACCTGGGTGACTCCTTCCAGTCCAGTCTCCTCATCAGCCAGACCAAGCAAGAACCCCAGCCAGACACAGCCCCTTCTCAGAGGCAGGCTTTGTTTGCTTTGAGGAAACACTTTTCTTGGCCTTCTTTTTTGACCCATGCCTCATTAGAATTCCCAAAACCTACGTGCTGTAGGAGGGAAGGGTGAAACTGCCTCAAAAGCTGACAGAGGAGCCCTGCCTCTACCATTTAATGGCTTGGTGGCCTTGGGCAGGCTGCCTTACCTCTCCAGCCCTTGCTACCTCCTCAGCAGGCAACTTGGGATGACAGCCATCAAAAAGTTGAAAGAAGGGACTTCCCTGTTGGTTCAGCGGCTAAGACTTCACATTCCCAATGCAGGGGGCATGGGTTCGGTCCCTGGACAGGCAATTAGATCCCACATACTGCAACTAAGACCGAGAGCAGCCAAATACATTTTTTAAAGAAAAGAAAGTTGAAAGAAATGGTTAACGGTTTCTGCCGTGCCTGGCCTGTGGCAGGAGTTAGGAAAATGGAAGGGAATCTACTATGAGAGGCCTGGGCAGCTGAGGGTGAGGAGGAGACCCAAGTCCTGAAAACTGACCAGGGAACATCAGGCCACCAGAGCCAGAGGCCCACACTCAATGGCCCTGCCCTAACTCAGCACTCTGACTGTCCCAGATGAAGCGTTGTCGGCTCAGCAGTACCCGTGGAGGCCACCTCAAAACCCAGAGCTCAGGTACCAGAGGGAGGTGGGCAGGGCTGGGCTGAGCTGGGGAGAACAGTAAAAGGGGGTCCCTGAGAAGCATGAGCACCTAATTCCTTGGGGGGGCGGGTGCTCAGGAAGGAGAAGGTGCCTCTCCAGCCACCGCAGGTGCCGCCCACGGACCTGAAGTCCCTGAAGCAGCTCCGGAAGGCAGAGAAAGCTGAGCGGGAGTTTCGGAAGAAGTTCAAGGTGTGAATGAAGAGTCCTGGGAGGGCTGGGCTCGGCCCCAGGTGGCCACCGCCCCACACGGGGTTCTGAGGGCAGCAGGGCAAGCGGCAGCTCTTGTGTCCCCCTCCCCAGTTTGAGGGAGAGATTGTGGTTCAGACGAGGATGATGATCGACCCCAATGCCAAGACTCGCCGTGGGGGTGGCAAGCACCTAGGGATCCGGCGTGGGGAGATCCTGGAGGTGATTGAGTTCACCAGCAAGGAGGAGATGCTGTGCCGGGACACCAAGGGCAAGTGTGAGTGAGTCACCAGTGGAGGGCAGCCTGGGAAGGCAGGCCGCCCAAGGAGGGAGGAGACCTCACCCACCCACCCTGCTCTCTTCACAGATGGCTATGTGCCTAGAACAGCTCTACTGCCCTTGTGAGTGCCAGCGCTGACTGGGGACAGGGGGTGGGGGTAGGGGTGTGACAATAGGGCAGGGTGACCCTGACCGACCCAACTGTGCTCTCCACCAGGGAAACGGAGGTGTACGATGACGTCGCTGCCTGGGGTATGTAGATGCTCTGGGTGGATGGGACGGGTGGGGCGAGGTCCTCTGCTACTCCTCCAGGGGCTGCTGGCTACCTGCTCACAGGGAAAGGGTCACTGAAAGTCACCTTTCTTGGCAGATCCTTTGGACAGCCAACCATTGCCCTAGGGACAGTAAGGCTGCAGGTGTGGGGATGAATGGACAGCCCACCAGTCCAGTCACCTGCTAATCAGGAGCTCTGGACCCCAGCGGTTGCCTGGGCTCCTGTCTGGCCACGTCCACAGACCACATAAAGTCCCTCTTTTAAAGTGACTCCTGTGTCTTGTCTTTTCTTTCCCTGCTAATGACCACACACAGTGGAGCCATGATCAAATACTGGGGGGAAATCTGTGAGGTCCAGGTCTCCTCACCCCTCAAGGATAAAGGCCAGAAGGGAAAAAGGAGGGCAGGGGAAGGTGGCAGGGGAAGGTGGCAAGGGAGGGGGCCACTCTTGGAAGCTGAGCTGAGGGACCCTCTGATGGCACCAGGTCAGCTGCGGTCAGCGAGCAGAGGGAGATACTTGGGGGCCCTCCACGTCCAGCACGACAAGCAGCTGCTGCAGCTCCTCACGGGCAATAGCCCAAGTCAGTCACATTGTGGAGAGAATGTGACCCAGTTCTGACCAAGTACAGTATCAAGTTCAGCCGAAACCTCTGACAGGGCAGAACATGCTCAGAAACCTACACTCTTCTTGGTCTGTTTTAGCAAAGAAAAGCTGCTATGGACTGAAGTTTGTGTTCTGGCTGTCAAAAACAAATTCCTAAATTGAAAACCTACCCCTCTAGGTGACGGCACAAGAAAGCATGAGGTCCAGAGGCAGAGTCCTCGTGGATGGGATCTGTGCCCTATGAAAGAGGTCTGGGGACTTCCCTGGTTGTCCAGTGGTTAGGACAATGCACTTCCATGGCCAAGGGCCTGGGTTCAGTCCCCATCCTGTTTGGAGAACTGAAGACCCACAAGCCACATGGCACAGCCAAATAAAATATTGTTTTAAATATCTGAGAAAGTTCCCTCAACGACTCCTGCCACGTGAGGTTACAGCTAGAAAGTGTCATCCATGCACTAGGACAAGGCCCTCACCAGGCCCTGGATCTGCCAGCACCTTGACAGGACCACCCACCCTCCAGGACTGACAGAAACAAATGCTCCTTTCAGCAGCTGGGGCAGACTGGGACAAAGTCTGGAAGTGGGCCCCTTGCAGTATCTGTGTCCCATAGAATCACTGCACTGGGGAGACAGGCTGGTTGTGACAGCCAAGTACACCACCACTGGCACTGGAGACTCAGGCCCACTCAGGACTCGGTTTCCATAAAGAGATTTTTCTCAAGAGGCTGAGGGCAGTGGCCTCTCACCTCAAGGGTCCACACAGCTCCAAGGGCAGAAAGGAGACTGAGTGGCTTTGGTTCCTCAACCTCAGGTGGTTACCCCACAACACACACACAGAAGCAAGCAGCTTTCAGGAACTGGTATTTATTATCAAAGTCATATTCGATGTCAACAAGATGCCACAACTACAAAAAAAATTGCGCACATTGCAATCTCAATGCAAACAGTCAAATGGAACCCCAGTCATTAAAAAAGTAATTCAAATTACCCCAAAAAGCAACTGAATTTTTTAAACATCTTTATACATCCAGCCAACAAATTAAAATGGTTAACAAGAAAAAATACAAATTCAGAGGTCTGGTATCGATGTTTAAAAAAGGCAACTGCTTAAGCATTTCTATCGATTCGAACATCAATCTCTCGGCCACTCAGCTTCATCCCATTCATCATCCGGCAGGCTCTCTCAGCCACCTCTGGCGACTCAAACTTAACCACACCGCACCCCTTGGACTTCCCATTCTCCATCTTGATGTCAGCATACAGCACGTGGCCTGGGCACAGGGAGGGAAGAAGAGACCACAACTCATCAGGCAAACCCAGAGCTCAGTCTGGGCTCCACTCAGTCCAGATCACCTGTTGGATTTCGGTTGACAGAGTCAAAAGGGAGAGCGGCCCTTGCGCCTGACGCAAGAATGCTCAGAACACAGCGACTGGAACCCGGCTACCATGGCCCTCCACCACACTGCCATTCTTCTGCCCACGGGACAACAATCTGACTCATGATAAGCAGTCCTGAAAGTACACCTTCATGCTCAAGAGTTATTAAAAAAAATACGCTGTGTGAAGCCAACTTTATAGGCAAATTTTACAGAGGCTTCACTTTTAATACACTGCTCCTCTGTGTTTACAAGGCCATCGCCAATACCATGGACACTTCTGTACTGTCCAAATACAAGCTTTGTAATCATTAACAAGCAGGTTATTCCTTCAAGCTCTGGTTAAGCATCCTGGTTATGTGTCAAGCACTGTGGAAAACAATACAAGGGAAGAGCTACAGAAACGCAGGGCCAAGAACACAAGTGTAGCAGGGCTGGCCTGCACAGCACTAGGGCCATGAACTCTGCTTAAGAGAAGGTCAAGCCCTGGAGGGCTTCTCACAGGCAAGTTCTAAAACAGCTTGGGCAGACACTAAGTGGTACAGGGCTTATAGTTTTAGATTTCTCTTGCCAAGAGAGGGACAGACACCTCCAGGCCTGGGAGGGGAAGTGGCATGATCCACTTGACTTTTCTACTACAATCTGTGAACTAAGGAGTAGGGAGAGAGGGCAAAAGGGCAAGAAGGCAGGCTATGGCTCAATAACTGACCCAAGAGAAGAACCAGGAGAGGCTGCAACACTGGTGAAATCTGAGTTACTGCGGCAAAAGGAAATGCGAAAACACTGAGGAAGCCTTGATCCAGAGTCAGCCAGGCCTCTGGCTTAAGGCTGGGGCTCCCAACTTGCCATGGTTCAAAGAACAAAAGTGGTGGGGGTGAGGGGCAGTGCCTCACCCAGAGACAACAGAACTTCCTTTTGGCCACAAAGCAAGCCATCCAGAGTGGCTGCCCGGTTTGCCAGGAAACCACACTGCACACAAACTAACACCTGCCCTGAGCCCGGGAATCCTCATCCGTGCCTGCTGGGTGAGTGCTCTTTGAGACACAAACCCATGGTGCGGTTGTGGAAGGCACCCTTGTCTCAGATGTACTTATTTTACTGAGCTTTGTCACTTAGAAGCCATGTGATCTTGGCAAAGTGACTTTGCCTGACTCTGTACAATGAGGACAATGCCCACCTCTTTTCAAAAACCGGAAAAGGCACACTGCAAAGATGAAATGAAAACAGGGGTGAAGAAGTGTCTGACACATAACAGGAAACTCAACAATCGGCTTGAGCATTTGCACAGGCAGAAAAATGGCAAGTCCCATCCGTCCTCTATAGAGTCATGGAAGGTGTCTACAAGACAAGGATGGGAGCCTTGACACAAGCCACAACACAAGGAAGCATTTAGGAAGCTGCTCTCAAACACTTACCGCATTCGTTGAACTTGTCTTTTAGCATCTTCCATGTAAAATCAAACGGGAGCTGAGAGTGGAGAAAGGGGGAACTGGTGAGTGATGCAACCAAATCCTAATGCAGAAACCTAAAATGTCTCAGGATGCCTTTAAAACCTCTCATTACACACAGATACTGGCTGACCTTCACACTGCGGTGATCAGCAGAAAACAAGTCTGTCTGGGTGAGGTCCTAAACTAGCACAGCAAGTTCAGTCCCTGTTATCTGAGGCAACTTCACACAGGGAACAGGACGCACAGCTGCCCGTAGTCAACAGCCCACAGAACCACAGCACAGTGGCTAAAAGTGGTCCATCTGGTAAAGGTAATTCAGATATAGCCTTCTCCCCACTCTGAATTGTCATGCCAGGTATTTAGCAGCTCATCAAGCTGAGAGTTAAAAAAAAAACAAAAACCCTCAAGTTCTCCAGATCACAGTCTTCTCTACCTAGTAGTCAGAGAAGCCCAGGATTTCACAAAACCCACTATTTCTGCTGCACAAGTGTCGTAAGCTCTCATGTTCCCACCTCATTCTACCGACACCAAACCTTGGGGACAAAGGCAAGGTGGCCTTGCATGCTAAGCTCTCCTTCTGAGGCCATCCCCTCTCACTGCAACCTGCCACCCTTGGTCCTGCTGACCTCTGCCTCCCTCTTCCCCATGTGCACAGGGGCCGAGATGTTCCTGAAGAGCCACTTACATTTCTCACAAATATCTGGCAGGCCTTCCTGGCCACCCCAGGGGCATGGCCTCCAGCTCCACCAAAGGAACCCGCGAAACTTCCTCCAAAGTTGCCACGCTCCATCTCGATGGCACGGTCAAAGCTGGCACCGCCACCGCCACCCATGGCCAGGCCCATGCGCTCAATGCCAGCGCCCAGGGCCGGGCCCATGGCAGGACCCATACGCTCTAGGCTGTTGGCGCCCATGCGCTCCAGGCCCATACGCTCGAGACTGTTGGCGCCCATACGCTCCAGGCCCATGCGCTCCAGGTTGTTGGCGCCCATGCGCTCCAGGCCGGTGGCCATGCGATCCATCACGGGGCCCATGCGCTCCAGGCCTGCCCCCATGCCTGCGGGCACCATGCGCTCCATGCCCAGGCCCATGCGCTCGATGGCAGGGCCCATGCGCTCCACACCAGAGCCCATGCGCTCGATGGTCTGGCCCACACGGTCAATGGGTGCGGCCATTCGCTCGAGGCCAAAGCCCATGCCGGCACCCATGCGCTCTACGCCAGAGCCGATGCGCTCCATGGTCTGGCCCATGCGCTCGATGCTGGAGGCCATGTGGTCGAGGCCCAGGGGGCCCATGCGCTCGATGCCAGAGCCCATGCGCTCGACGGAGCCCATGCGGTCCATGACCAGGCCCATGCGCTCAATCTCGGAGCCCACACGATCCATGCCGTGGCCCAGGCCTGCGCCCATGCGTTCCATGCCGGCCCCCCCGATGCGGTCAATGCCAGGGCCCATCCTCTCAATTCCAGGGACACTGCCTCCGCCTCCACCTAAAATGGAGACACAGAACAGGTGTATATCAGGGGCTTGAGGACCTGTGTGCACATTGTGCCTGGAGGGCTCCCTGGGTGCAGAGGCCTGGGCAGTTTACAAGCTCAACCATGGTTCAGCAATAATTTATCATAGATAACCCTCAAAAGCTGGGTAGTGAGTACATCATTCTTCCTACTTCGGTGCCACAGTTAATTTCCACAGAAAAATTTAAAAGGGGGGAAAACCCACCCGAGGACTTTTATCAACAATGTCCTTCACATCACTTTGAGGGTGCTGATACTTGGGACAAGCTTTGTGAGCAACAGACATCAATTCCTGAGAACTCTGCAGTGCCCCCCCAAAAAGACATTTATAGGGGTGGGGGACAGAAGCCCCACACTCAGCTGGTCACCCAACCAGCTTACATGGAATATAAATAGTGACAATTAGGATTGCTCACAAGCTCTATCACCCCCCAACTTGTCCTCTACAATCCCCTGCTGGTAACCAGTTTGGCTGCATGTCCTTAGCACCTCCACAGCATACAGAAGTTATTACACAGCCATGTGATCAGGAAGAGACAAATAAAACCAAAATCAACACTAATACAGACCCTTATCTATGAATGAACACAGCCAGCCACTTCCAATGAACCTCACTCTGTCTGTCAGGGAAACCGTCACCTGACTGTGCCATGTGTAACTCTGCCAGCTTTGAAAGAAAAAGCCGATGGCACTGCAGAGAAGATTCTGGAAGTGGCCTGGGATCAGTCCCTCACTGCCATGGTTCCTGGTTCAGCTGGACACTGAACTACAGCAGGTCAGCAGGGCACAGGGACCCTGAGATACCTGCAGTTTTAGAGAGGAGGGTCTGCTCCATCACCAAGGCACCGCCCACCAAGTTTTTCCACATGCAAAGCCCAAGGGTTCCTCTCATTCAAGTTTCACCACCACCACCACCACCACCACCACCACCACCACCACCGGCCTCTGAAAAATGAGCAGCTGAGCACCCAGCCTGCCACTACTGAATCAAGTAGCCAAGGCCAGGATGCACATCAAGAAGAGGAGATTCTTTGATCCTCTAACTGACCAAGCCCATGACCTTGCACAAGTCATGCCACTTCTTGGTGACTCTTTTCTTCTCTGGGTAACAACATACCAAGTGGCAAAATATAAACATAATTTTAAGTATATTAAACTTCCAGAGCCAAAATATCTCAGAAACTATAAAAATGTTAACAAGTCTAGAGAGGTTGGACAGCATACCCAAATGATTATCAAAAATGAGTGTGACACTTTAGATGCCAAGAGCAGCAGAGAACTAGGAAGAAACAGTACCCACATGGAATTCTAGAATCGGCCCACCACAGAGTAACTCCAGCAAGTGGAGTTAGCAAGGACATGCCAAGATGCTAAGAGCCATAAGAAAAAAAAAAACAAAAACTCCCCCCCCCCCCCTTTTCTGAAATAACTACATTTAGTTTTAGGTACCCGTCAAAAAAGGTGTACTAATGCAAGAATGTATTTCAAAATATTTATAGCATTCATCACTGGGCAGTGAGATTTCAGGTATTTACGTTCTTCATAATTTTCTGAATTTGAGTACATGTATACAGTCCATTTGTTATGATTAGGTGGTGTACACTTTTATAATCAGGTTAAGATATTTACTTTTAGCAATTTGCAATTTTACACTAGAAACAAGTAAGTCCCCAAATCACATGGACATTCTGACAATGGCAAAAGTGTACACATTAACTCATTTCCTTTACAGACCAACCCTATGAGGTAGGTACCATGATAGCCCCATTTTACAGCATGAAAAACAGAGAAGTTCAGTAACTTGCCAAGTGTCACACAGCTAAGAGAAGGCAGAGCTGGTTCCCCACCCCAGGCAGTCTATTTTTGAGCCCATGCTTTCAGCACTACACTCTACTACCCCCAGTAACACAAGCCTATTCTAAACATCAAAACATCAAAACTAAGCGTTTCCTACCTCCTCCCTGCTTTGCAATGATCTCTCCTCTCTTCAGGGCATTACTTAGGATTTCTAAGGAAATCAGGAAGAAAAAAAAATTAGCCAAATTCCTCTATGGAAATAGAAATTTATCACAGATTCCAGAGCAGGACTACTACTAATTAAAAAAGGAAAGGGGGAGGGGTTGAGAAACACACACACAGACAAGGTCATTTTACTGGGAAGCTGCAAGAGTCCTGACGACGGGTCAGATGGCAGGGCCCATGGAGCTCCAGGCCCAGGCCTGCTCGGGAGGGCCTCTGGAAAGAGGCACCCGTGAGCTGAACTCGGTAAGTCACAGCAGGAACGGGGGGCCAGCAGCCCAGTTTTCTAAAGCCGGTCCAGACCCTCAGGACTCGCAGACTGAAGAGCGCACTCACCCGCCCATTTCCAGTCAACCCCTCACAGGTACTCTTCAACAAACTGCTGTAGCTACACTGAGAGCCCAAACCATAAAAACCAGCAGTAACCCTGTGCAGTGCTGGAAGTTCGTCCCAGTCCACAAGCCAGGCCAGGCAAGGCGGTAGCCAACTGAGCCCACCAGCCCTGCGTGGAGGGAGCTACATGTGATGGTGACCAAGTGACGGACGCCACCGCAGGCGAACAAACCCCAATATGCTCAGCTGTCCAAAACAGCAATACTGCTGCTTGCTTGCTGGAGGTTCAGAAAAACCTATTTTAAGCTAGTGTTAGCGTTTCAGTTTCTTCTGGGTCTTTCATTATGTAAGAGAGACCTGTCCCCACCCTCTCACTGGTCTTGAAGAGTACTAAGCAACATGGACAACAGCCATACAACACATCTCATATTGTGACGAGGAGACTGAACCCTCGCCCTGCAGCTGTTTTAAGTGTTACAATTACCTGCTAAAGGAAGGGGGCGGGAAGGTACACCAAGAAGCAGACCTCCCACCTGCAAGCAAGACCAGGGCTTACTCTTGCATGACGCCTGGGAGCCTGCTCTGTATGCCCAGGCCTGTGGTTTAGTTCCTATAATATCACATGGATCAAACCATTCCCTGCAAAAGACTTCGCAGTCGGCCCACTGCTGATTTGAAGAGAAAGACCAAATTATTTTCACAAAGGGCATTCACAGGCCTCTCTGCTCTGACTCTCAATTTTAATCTGTTCTTCCCATCCAAGGTAGACCAACACCTCCAAGCCTCTGCAACTGACTCTGTCAGCCCTCTCTATGGGCATGGACCCTTCTACCATGCTGAAACCCAGCCCTCCAGCGTGCCCTGCAGTTACTGCATCATCTTCCTGCACCCCCACCACTTCTACCAGTCAACTAGAGTGGTGCTTTTATAAATCCTAACACAGAGAAAACAAGAGCCTTTGTGTGGTGCTCACATGGTTGCCAAGAGCCCAGGAGCCAGCATCTCCACGGCTCCCTCAATTAGGTCACTTCTCCGAGTTGACCTGTGGCGCTGCCCTGAGCCACTCTTAGCATTACTCCTAGGTGACAGCACACTCTTCAAGGTCAAGGATCCATCTACGTCCCTGCAGTACGAAGTACAGCTGTCCGTACAGAGAGGTAGAGATCTACTGCCTTGACAGGAAGGGACACCGAATGGCACACCAAAATGACCTGTCAAATAAGCCACACAGGAATACAAGGCCAGAAACTGAATCTGAAAAACCACCCAGGCAACTCCTCTGAAAACCTGACTTCAAAATTTGCTTTGTTACAAAGACCGTTTTGCTAACTTGGGTCTGATCCTAAGAAGCAAGAGAACAAAAGCTCTTTACTGTTGCTATGGCCACTGTGGGAAGGCTCAGGACAAACAGGATGCGGTCTCAATCAGAGAGAAGGCCCAGAGGAGCAGGAGAGACCGAGGCCGGCAGTGGCCGTTCTGTATTCAGGTCGGGAGAGGACAAGTTTCCTGGCACCACACAAGAGGACCTCAGCAGGCCACCTCCTTCCTGGGCCACCACAGGACCTGGGGCAAAGCTGACAGCCTCGTCAGAGCTGAGAGGTACCCAGAGCAGCAAAGGATCAAGGCTCAAGAGGAGGAGAAAGTGCCCGAGGGAGCAAAGTCATGTGCCATTTTGTTCTCATCTACAAATTAGTATCTGCAGTCAAACGACAATAACTAATTTTTTTAATATCCCACCATTCCAAGACACAAAAACAAAGACAGTTATGGCAACAAGAAACTTGTAACTGACCTAATCACTTACCCCCAAATTCTAAAGCTCAATCTAGAATAAAGCAACAGTCATAACAAGCAAGCCAGGAAAAAAATCTTGACTACCAGTCAATGTCGATACAAGAAAAGTCACTCAACTTTCCTAACCACGGTCAGGGGGGTAAATGAACCAAAGTTCAACCGGCTACTCTGAAAGAAACAGTTCTTAATAATTCCTGATTTTCATGACGTAAACACAGAAGACTGGGTTCCTGGAGATAAGCTGCAGAATGTTGAACCCTGTCTCACTGATGACAAATTTTCTAGGGCCTTCATAAATTCTAAGAATACAGCTCAGCTCACACAAACTAGACATAAAAAGCTTACAATTCTCACACCTAGCCCAAGGTGTCCCACAGAGACAGAGGCTGAGCACTCTGAGGCTAGGACCTAGCAGCCGCCTATCTGCTCAGGATGATGTGCCAGTGAAGATGGGGAAAGGGGGCATGTGTGTGGCGGGGGGGAGTTATCCACGTTCTAAATCTCCTGAGAGAAACAAACTCTAGAGCCCATGAATAGCCAATCTCCTTGTTCCACGCTAATTAACAGAGAAGAATTAGGCTGACAAATTCTTAGAAACATCTAAGCTCAAAACAGGGGAAACCAACTATGGAAAAGTAAAGAATATACTGCTCTGCAAACTAACCAAAACTACATTTAGATGGACCCAGTACTCAAAGTCTTCCAACATTAGGAAACTTCCCTGGTTCACCAAGAGCTCTTTCACATGCAAGAGCAAGCACACCCTCATTCAACTGGAACCCTACAGGCCACTGGACTAAGGAGACTCACACCCCCGCTGAGCCTTGACAATCTTCCCCATGACTAGAGAGCCACAACCTCACATAAATACAGCAGTCTTAACTCTGCAGCAAGAAAACACCTTATACCAATGTGAAAAAAGCAGCCATTTGAAAAGACTGAAACAATAATAGTGCTGCTGCTGCTATCAATAAAAAATTCAAGGACCAAAAGTTTGTATCAGGTCTAGAAAACATACAATTTTTTAAAAGCCTTCAGAAAAATAGCTGACTTGCCTAAGAACCTCCCAATATCAGGGTGAGCCTGCACCCCTGGAGGGTTGACCCTGCCCACATGGGGTCCATGGGGCCTTCTTACCCATTCCTCTGCCAAGGGGCTCTCCAAAGCTTCGAGACATTCCCATCTGCTTTCTGGCAAAGTCTCTCTCAAATCCTCCACCCCTGCCACGCTCCATCTCTGTGGAGAAAAACATTACCCTCGGCCTTTCCAGGAATGCCATTATGTTTTAGACATTAAACCCCAAAACTATAGATACACAACAACTACCAGCAAGTCAGCACGTTTAGTTTTCTACAGGAAACCAGTATTCATCCTCTATTCCTTAAAAAAGCAAGTCACCACAAATGAATCCCTGAAAATACCCTACCTTCACTGAGATGTAACTTCCGCTTACATCACAATCACACAGAGAGTGCACTGAGCACCCACTCCCGCAGTAGCTGGCGTGGGAAGACTACAGGAGAGCCTGCCCAGGTTACACACAGCAGCAGCAGCAGCTACCCGCTCTAGGGCACCCCCTCATGCTTGCCCAGCCCAGGGCCTTTACATGTGCTATGATTTCATGGACTCCTCATAACCAGCCTGCACACCTGCATCACCCTCCACCACTACTGGCCCCAAAGTGAGGCTCAATGACTGAGAAACTGACCGATGTCATATGCTCCATAAAGAGGGAGGCAAAGGCTGGAACCTAAATCCAACACAGAAGTCCACGGTCCAGTCACCAGCACAAGAACAGAAAGACACCTGTGGACAGACAACACAACTGCTCTTCCAATAACTGGAGCAGTTTGATCTATATAATGGGGTTTGGGAACTTCATTCTTCTACACTGACTGCAGGAATACTTATTACTTTTTCACAACGTCTTCTAGAAACAAAGGTCTTAGCTCCTGTGCGGGAAAAGCCCTGCCACTGCTGTCACCTGTTTGAGAAACCCTTTCAGGATTCCTGTCATTCACTACTTCTTCCCTTGTACATTCCTCTAAAGCAAGACAGAGTGTGCATCACACTGTCTCCTTTCCATATTGAAAGGTCCTTGGAAAATCTGGTTTATTAATTTGCTCCTGAGAAACATGAGGTGTACAGGTGCTATATAATGGATGCTTTCTATTGCACAATTATCAAAAATGCAGCTGGAGCCCCTATACTTTCAATGAAGCAAATGAATGCATTACATATTTATAAACATGGAAGCAGGCCAGCATTATGAATTAATAAGATACAGCAGATAACAGCAGTGGACTTCAGTCACAATTTGAATCCACCCCACTGAGCGTCACAGGTTGGTGGCTTGCTATCTGCTAGAAATACATCTAACTCAAGCAAGCCTGTGTATGGTAGGCAGAACAGAAATCCCAGAGTGGTAACGGATGGGAGCTCTGCCGTGCACCCTTAATCCTTATCATAAGCCCATGAAGAACGCAACATCCCCCAACAAAGAAATCATATGCAGGCATTAACGTGTTGGCAAAGGCCTCAGAACTTATCTTCCCAAGCACAGGGAGCACTATACAAACTCCAAGGTACTCTCCCCAACACAAAAAGGAGAGCAAGAGTCAGAGAAAGAAGTTTCACTGTCAAATACTGCATCAAACCAATCACTGCTTGATATGTAATGACCTTCCCATAAAAAAATGTTTGTATGTATCCTAAGATTTGACCCTCACTGGCTGGTTGACTGGCCCTGAGAATCTGATCTCTAACAGTCTAATGTCAGCACCCGTGACCATAATGGGATGGCATCATGATCATCAACTAAACATTAAGAGTTAAATCTGACACATCTTTATTAACTTCTCCAGTGACTGAAACCTTCCTTGGACCCAGCGCCCAAGGGCTCTGAAGCCAATTCAACTCAAATCTCAAAACAGCTCCAATGCAGGAAACCTCCAACTCTCTGCTGCAGAGGATGGAGGAGGACGACTCCGAGTCTGGATCTGGGAACATCCAAGAACACAAGAGCAACAACACATCCTCCACTATGGCTCTTCAAGACACTCAGCACTTGGAACCTTAAATCACCAGGCTCACAAGCGTAACTGCTGAATTCCATTGGCCAGGTTTCCCAAGACTTAGTCCCCATGGCTCAGCATAGGCCCACCCTCATTTCCATCAACTTCTAAATCATATCACTCCACTCCTCAGAGCAACAACCCAAATCTCCTTTTTAATGGTTCATCTGCTCTGAGCAAATACTTCATCAAGCCAGACTTCTCCAATTCTTACTTTTTATTAAAAATCCCATGCACACATGAGCTAAAGACAAGCCTGAAAGTACACTGGAAACACAAACCTCTGTTCCTTCATTTCTTATTATTCTTCCTAAATCTTTTTATCATCATCTAGAACAAGGTACTCCATGAAGAAGAAGGGCAGCTTATTCAACAGGAATCTGTCTTTCCAGTTTGATAGTTACTATCTATCCTAGTAAGGTTCTTACTTGCTCTATACAGTCTTCACATGGTATGTTACACAGACCAGCAAAGAAACATTTAAACCGAAATCCTTACGTGTATAATAACTGAGTTACTTTGCTGTATAGCAGAAATTAACAAAACATTGTAAATCAACTATACTTCAATTTTAAAAGTTTAAAAACAAACAAACAAACAAAAAAACCCTCCAGCCCCAAATTCTTAATAACTTCTCATTCCACAAAAGTTAGTAAAACAGCAGCATTCCCACAGCTGTGGGTCACAGAGGATTTCAGAAAGACTCTCAAAAGCAGCAAGATCTTCATGGCCCTCTATAGCCCTATTTGGGGGAAGGATAGGGTGGGAGGGAGTGGTGTCTATGTTGGAGACAATTCTAAAAGGCAGGATCTCAGATTAAGAGCCAAGCTCTGGAGTCAGACAGCCTGGGTCCACATTCCATCATTACTAGCCATGTGACCTTAGGCAAGTCACTCTGGGCCTCAATTTCCAATGAAATGGGGATAACAGTACCTACACATCATATGGTTCTTACAAGAACTAAATGAAATAACAGTTTTATCATTATACTTGACATAACTATGTCTCAGTTATTAAGATGGGAGGCCTGTAAGATTTAAACAGTAGTACACCAAATTTCACATGATATAAATACAAAATTAAACAAATGCTGCATCCACTCCCAATTTGCAGACATCAGAGCAGATGATCAAGCCTCACCCAGTCCAGCACTCTAGGGGAGACAAGTGCTGGAGGCCACAGGAATGCTTTAAAGTTTTTAAAGTTTTATTGGACAATTACCGGGAAGATCTGAAACAGAAAACCTCAAGAGTTTAGTAACTAAGAGAATGAACACTTGCCTACCATTAAATCTAGCTTCTGGAATACAAACTATTTAAGGCAATTCAAAGTTATCAGATTCAGCACAAAAGTGGGAGGGTGAAATCACTTATTAAAAATCAGTCTGCTGCCTAAAGGTCACCTAGAGCCAACAGACAGGAAAGGGTAGGTAGGCACACAGAGCTTACCGTTTATTCTGCCCATGTTCATCCCAGATCCAAATCGACCCATGTTTTCCATACCACCACCAAAGGGTCCTTCCATGCCTGAAAGAGACATATTTACATTTTAGCAGCAGCCTAACAAGACTCAAAGTGAACAGGAATAGAAAATGTTTTCACAAGTTTCACCTAGGGCATGTGCTGCCAAAAACTTACCAAGTCTTAAGGGCTTTTGGAGAAAAAAGGCTAGAGCCCTTACTTAAAAATCACTATCTTCAAAAGGCTGATCTGATCCAATCCAGTCAATGAACAGACAAGCAAAGAGAGACCCAGAGAGATGGAGTGACTTGCCCAAGGTCACAGAGCTAGTCAGTGAGAAAGCCAGAACCAAAAGCCAAGTCGCCCAATAGAAGGATCAATGGGTAAAAGTAATCTCTAGACTTAAACTGTTTGGAAACCCAAGTGAAAATTTCATGCAGGGCTTAAGAGAAAAGCAAAAGGGAAGAAAAGAGGGGAAACCATACCTAAAAGTAGTTACATTCATACTTCATTTGAGTTGTCTTACCTCCCATTTTATTTATTCCAAATCCTATGCCTTCCATTCCCATTCCTTAAAAAGAAAAAGTCAATGCAAACTAAAATTATGTCAAAGCCGTAATGTTTGAACTTAAAAAGCACAAGAAATTCCAAACAGCAAAAAATATCCCTGACTCCAAATATAGTTTAATTGTCAAGGGGGAAAAAAAAATGGGGTAGGGGCTCTTCCATTTCAACTGACAAACTAGTACATCCCAAGAAAGCAACTTATGCCTTTAACTAAATAATCATCCTGTGACTCAAAATTTGATAGTGTTCATACAGTTTCACTAAATGACCAAGTTAGACATGAAATGTTAAGTTTTAGGAAGAGAGTAGGGCACATTCACTTTTTAGAAGCTTACTTCAGGGAACAGAAGTACATTTTAAAATCTCCTTTAAAGGTAAAATTCTCTAAGAGCAGTTCCTAAAAACACTGAGGCTTCCCTCTCCTCAACCCCAGACTCTCCTCTGAGGTGTCAGGTCAGGGGATGTGGTGTTCAGATCAGTAAAGCCACCTGAAATACTTTCTTCAGCCCCAGAGCTTAATCTGGGAGGGAGACAAAGGAAAAGCAGAACTGACGGTAGCAGGGTTGAGAGTATCCATCTTGCAATTCAAAGAACTGCAAGCAAGACATAAGTCTGAGGCCATAAAAACGCAGTATGTTTAAATGATATGAATGCCTCATTGCACAAAAACACCAAAAAGTGAAGTTTAAAGTTCATTCTACATGTCAAAGCTTTAATCGTTAGCTATTGCTTTTCTTCTTAAACAGGCCTAGGAGAGCTATGCAGTCATGCGACGAGGCCCTCCATGTCTTTCTGCATCCGACAATGCCCCTGCCTCAAGAAGCCCTGTAAACACCAGGGGACAGCCCACAGGCATCTGGGTGATAGATGGTGGCAGTGAGGTGGTCCCAAGATCAGGAATTTCTGTCACTAACTGATAGTGTGACCTTGAGCAAGACCATCTCTCTGGCTTGCCTCCTCTTATCCAAAGGCTTAACTGAGTATCTCAGCTCAGAAGGACTTGTGAGGATAAAATGCAAAGCACGAAAGTATTCACTTGGTAAAAATGCAAAATACTGCCTTAATCAAAACGTTAGTTAGTCGCTCAGTCGTGTCTGACTTCTTGTGACCCTCTAGGCTCCTCTGTCCATGGAATTCTTTAGGCAAGAATACTGGAGTGGGCTGCCATTTCCTTCTCCAGGAATCTTCCCGACCCAGGGATTGAACCCATGCCTCCTGCACTGCAGGCAGATTCTTTACCGTCTCAGTCACCAGGGAAGCCCAATTAAAATGCATCAAAGATAAATAAGGAAGGAATTAATTTGTCCCAATATGAGCCTCATTCCACTTGAACTACTCAATGTCCAATTATCCCAAAAATTATTAAGATAACTTTAACTTCCCCAGAAATCCCCAGTCAAGAGGCACACTGTACTTCTCACCTGCAGGTCCCAGGTTGCCCATTCCAATGCCTTTATTCAAATGGTTGGCATCAATAGGCTGCCCTCCTGGTCCTAACCCCATGCCAATACCACCAAGTCCATCTGAAAGGAAATGAGAAAGTCAGAGTATTGATTCTACTTCCTTAGGAAGCCCTGACCCTAAAAGTTAAAAAGACCCTTTGTTTACTGTGTAGTAGCTGTTACACTCGCCCCACCGCCCATCTGCACCACCAAATCCAGGGCCTAATCCATGATTCAACACTGATGCATTTGGGAGCTCTCCCTTTAAAGGCATAAGCTCTCCTAAAACAACAGGGACTAGAATGTGTGATCTATATAAAACGAGCGCAACTAAAAATCAGTTCACATGAGAACTACAGAGAAGATCTGTGAACAACAACCCACACAGTGACAAGTTGTGAGCACCTACTTGTTTCCCTGAATAGTGAAATGAGAAATGTTTAATCAGAAAAGGCAACTGGAGACCTCACAAAGAAAGCAGCACAAATACACCCAACCCTCATCTCTCAACCTGGTGACCCAAAGGACTTTTCTCCGGAAAAAAACAATGTGATAAACCAGCCAATTAACACATTGGGCTTAGGCTATTCTCTGACTCTGCTGCAGGTGGTTTGAGTAATGAAGCTAGTGTATCCAAGGAACCCATCTAGTACCCAGAAAGCTTCCTGAGCCAAGGACTGCACCCTACCCACAGAATACAGGCCGATCCCAAAACAGCCAACGAGGCCTCAGAGTGTATGATACTTGCAATGCTCTGGGTGATTATGGCTTGGAGGCTAAGACCAGGTGAGATTTTTAAAAATAGGAACAAAGTTCACTTAAAAAAAAAAAACATTGACAAAACAAAAAAACAACAGTTCTCCAATTTTTAATCTGATAAAAACCGTGTTCTGAAACCGCACATAAACAGCAGCAAGAGCTCACCAAGGTTACTTACTCCCCAAAGCACTGAAGTCAACCTGAGATTTTCTGGGGAAACCAAAAGCCACAAATAATGGGCTCCCTGGAGCCCAGGGTGCCAGTCTGGCTGCCAAGCAGCCCTCACCTCCTCCTCTAGGCACAAAATCAGCAAGAGCCAGCACCCTGTTCCTGGTAATTACCGTAAGAGACCACACAGATTATGACAAGGAAATGGGGTCCATCTCTAAATAATGCTAACTTTCAACAGATTACCCATCTTATATTCGTGAAACCATGGACTTCCCCTCAAAAATCTGTCTCTACTATGCTTCTATAATCCTAAACTGCAAACAAGAATTAGTATGCTAGTCTAGGCTCCCATTCAATTCAACCTCTGATGGCTAAGCATTAGGCATGAGCCACTGCTCCAGACAGGAGGTGGCCCTGGCCGGCCTTCCAAACACCTCAACCCCACAGCCTCACGTGAGGAAAAGTCCTCTCTCACAGACACCAGCTGGTCTGGCCCTATCCCAAGCCTCAGTCTGCCTCCCACAGGCCAGCCCTGCCTGCACTGCTGACACACAGCCCCTCAGGCCACCACAAACCTCCCCTCCACTGCTCCCTGTGCTCAGACTCCCTGCCCTTCTGTGGGCTCACCCAGGATGACTTCACTATTACCCGCTCTTCCCACCTATGCCTTCCCTGCCCCAGGATGGACTTTCACCTGGATGTCACAAATAACCCTATATAAAAATTCTGACTGTTATACTTCACACACCATAAACTTCACCCTTTCTCCAGGCCCTGGCAATCACAATCCACCTGTCTTATGAACTCGCTTATTCTAGACATTTCCAATAGACAGAATCAAATTCATCCATACTGTAGCATGTTACCAGTACTTTGTTTCTTTTTTACAGCTGACTAATAGTCCACTGTATAGATTTACCATGTTTTATTTACCCATTCATCAGCTGAAACCATGCAGTCGTGAATATCTGTGTACAGGTTTCTGTGTGGGTATAAGGTTTCAGCTCTCTTGTAGTGTACACCTAAGAGTGGGACTGCTAGGCCATATTGTAATAACCAATCTCTTCTGAACCCAAGTGCAAGCTGGCTTTCATTTTTTTTTGCAGTTTGTTTCTTCCCAGCTACACCTTCTGTGTCCTGGGCAGCCTGCCTCACCGCAATGTAATCCTAACAACCCTTCCTATATTGTCTCTCTGCTTATTTTTCACCCCAAAAAAATTTATAAGGAAAACAATCTTTTTGAATGTTTTGCTCAAGAACAGTCTAGATAACTGCAGACTGACAGCCCAAGTTCAAATGTAATTGTAATTTTCTGGTTAGAATATGTTAAATTCAAAATCGTAGCCATAATAATTGAGACACTTACGGGGAAGTTGTTGTGGACGCTCAGGAGGGAAAAAATCTCCCTTTGGTAAGGCCCTCTCATCCTGAAAGAGAAAGTGAATAAATCTCAGTATTCCCTGCAGCACTGCCAGCATCAGCAAAAGCTGGAAACAATTCCTATCAACAGAGGACAGATCAGAGACATGATGATACACCCATGCCACGGAAGAACATGCCAAGTATAAATAAAAGAATATGGGGGAAAAAAAAGAATACGGGAGAGTTGCGATCTTTCATGTAAAGGGGGAAAGATAAAAAATAAACGTTCACGTCACTGTGGAGGAAGAATGGGACCTGGACACAAAGTAAGAGAAAGACTCTCACACTCAACTTTTCATGTGTTCTGACTTTTGAATCACATGAAAGTGAAAGTCGCTCAGTTGTGTCCAACTCTTGGTGACCCCATGGACTGTCCATGGAATTCTCTAGGCCAGAATACAAGTGGGCAGCCTTTCCCTTCTCTAGGGGGTCTTCCCAAGCCAGGGATGGAACCCAGGTCTCCCGCATTGCAGGTGGATTCTTTACCAGCTGAGCCACAAGGGAAGCCCAAAAACACTGGAGTGGGTAGCCTATCCCCTCTCCAGCAGATCTTCCCAACCCAGGAATTGAACCGGGGTCTCCTGTATTGCAGGTGGATCCTTTACCAACTGAGTTATCAGGTGATAACTTGATGTTATAATGTGATAATGTGAAGCAATTATCTATTCAAAAAGCTAAACTGAACGCTTAAAGGAACAAAACAAATCCTTAATAGTTTCTTCTGTTTTCTTCCTGACCTTCAGTCCTAACTAGATGACCCTCAGCACGTTCCAGTCATGCCTGTATTAATCATTAATACTGTTATCTTTGGCATCTTTGGCACAGCCACAGCTGGGCTAATGTTTATACTAAAATGCTCCAAAAGAACTTTAAAGGCTTTCTGAATCAGACTTCATTATGTTTACAACAGATAGGATGCTAACCAAACATACTTTTAATACTCTGAAAATTGAAACCTATGTATATAACCATTCTCTGAAACCAACCATTTGCTCAAGCAGGATACAGGATACTCAAGTGACTCCTGATCATGCAAAGGAAAAAATATCTGAAGAGCTGCATGAGCAAAAGTTATTGGTTATTTCTGTCATAAATTTGCTCAACATACTGCAGACTCTGACTCAGACTGATCCATAAATAGAGCAGAATGGCTATGTGCATGTACACTCTTAAATAATCCCATGTTTTTGCTAACCTTATTTGAGTATATTAAAGAGATCCTTGGAATTCCCTGGTGGTCCAATAGTTAAGAATCCACCTTCCAATGCAGGGGACACAGATTCAACCCCTGGTCCAGGAAGATTCCACATGCCATGGAGCAACTCAGCCCATGAACCACAACTACTGAAGCCCATGTGCCCTAGAGCCTGTGCTACACAAGAGAAGTCACTGCAATGAAAAGGCCTGTGGCCCACAACTACAGAGTAGCCCTCACTCCCAGCAACTAGAGAAAGTCAGTGTGCGGCAACAAAGATCCAGCACAGCCAATAAATAAATAAAAGATCCTATTAACTTACCATTTTCACGTGCATTGGTCTGTCAAACAGCAGCTGGCCATTAAACATAGCTGATATTACAATTAAGGCTATTTCTTGCAATTCTAAAAACACGCATAGCACGAGAGAAATACCCAAGAGAAAAATACTCCAACTGCTGCCACCAGTCCCTCTAAGTAGTGAATTTATGAGTAATTTTGATTCCTGCTTATACTTTCAAGTATTTGTTCCTACAGTAAACATAAAAGCAACAATAAACAAGGCTCAAGGGGGATAAAACGAAACCTCTGCTTACTCCTTAGGTGTGGATCTTCATTCAAAAAACCTTAAAAAAAAAAAATCTTATACTTCTCACTAAACCATTCTCCTCTTAAAAAGCACTCACATTAGGGACTCCCTCCATGGTCCAATGGTTCAACGTCATGCTTCCAATGCAAAGAAAGCAGATTTGATCCCTGCTTAGCGAACTAAGATTCCATGTGCTACATGAACGCCCCCTTCGCCCGCCACCTCCCCGCAAAAAAAAGAACAGCACTGACATCAGTTTTCCTACTGCGTCCAATAAGCCCGGTCTTCTAGCATGTTTTGAAGTACTGTGTTTTCTGGCTAATATACTCAGTGACAATCTTACCAGAGTTTAAGATCAGTGTTCCTGTGTGGTATCCTCTCTGTGGTCACTCTAGAGTGAGCAGCCTAGAGTCAGAGAGGTGCTTCTTCCAGAATGTCAATCCACTGGAGAAGACAGGCCCTGTAAGGATTTACCTCTCCCTTCAAATCAGACCCTCTAAAAAGAAAACCCTGGAGAAGACCACCCATTGACATGTGCCCATTTTCGAACCATCGCTTCTATCTACACAGTATTGGACTCCCGTAATAATATCCACAGTAACATATTCTCAATCCCAAAGAAAGGCAATGCCCAAGAATGCTCAAACTACTGCACAATTGCACTCATCTCACATGCTAGTAAAGTAATGCTCAAAATTCTCCAAGCCAGGCTTCAGCAATATGTGAACTGTGAACTTCCTGATGTTCAAGCTGGTTTTAGAAAAGGCAGAGGAACCAGAGATCAAATTGCCAACATCTGCTGGATCATGGAAAAAGCAAAAGAGTTCCAGAAAAAGATCTATTTCTGCTTTATTGACTATGCCAAAGCCTTTGACTGTGTGGATCACAATGAACTGTGGGAAATTCTCAAAGAGATGGGAATACCAGACCACCTGTCCTGCCTCTTGAGAAATCTGTATGCAGGTCAGGAAGCAACAGTTAGAACTGGACATGGAACAACAGACTGGTTCCAAATAGGAAAAGGAGTACGTCAAGGCTGTATATCGTCACCCTGCTTATTTAACTTACATGCAGAGTACATCATGAGAAACGCTGGACTGGAAGAAGCACAAGCTGGAATCAAGATTGCCGGGAGAAATATCACTAACCTCAGATATGCAGATGACACCACCCTTATGGCAGAAAGTGAAGAGGAACTAAAAAGCCTCTTGATGAAAGTGAAAGTGGAGAGTGAAAAAGTTGGCTTAAAGCTCAACATTCAGAAAATGAAGATCATGGCATCCGGTCCCATCACTTCATGGGAAATAGATGGGGAAACAGTGGAAACAGTGTCAGACTATTTTTGGGGGCTCCAAAATCACCGCAGATGGTGACTGCAGCCATGAAATTAAAAGACAGTTACTCCTTGGAAGGAAATTTATGTCCAACCTGGATAGCATATTCAAAAGCAGAGACATTACTTTGCCAACAAAGGTCCGTCTAGTCAAGGCTATGGTTTTTCCTGTGGTCACGTATGGATGTGAAAGCTGGACTGTGAAGAAGGCTGAGTGCTGAAGAATTGATGCTTTTGAACTGTGGTGGTGGAGAAGACTCTTGAGAGTTCCTTGGACTGCAAGGAGATCCAACCAGTCCATTCTGAAGGAGATGAGCCCTGGGATTTCTTTGGAAGAAATGATGCTAAAGCTGAAACTCCAGTACTTTGGCCACCTCATGCGAAGAGTTGACTCACTGGAAAAAGACTTTGATGCTGGGAGGGATTGGGGGCAGGGGGAGAAGGGGACGACAGAGGATGAGATGGCTGGATGGCATCACTGACTTGATGGACATGAGTTTGAGTGAACTCTGGGAGTTGGTGATGGACAGGGAGGCCTGGCGTGCTGCGATTCATGGGGTCGCAAAGAGTCGGACACGACTGAGCAACTGAACTGACTGAACTGAACGTATTTTCTCTAGTCATGTGTACATACACGTTCACTTGTGTCTGACTCTTTGAGACGCCAAGGACTGTAGCCCGTCAGGCTCCCCTGTCCATGGGATTTTCCAGGCAACAATACTGGAGTGGGTTGCTATCGCCTCCTCCAGGGGGTCTTCCTGACCCAAGAATCATACCCATATCTCTTGCATCTCCTGTACTGGCAGGTGATTCTTTACCACTAGCGCCACCTGAGGATCCTCTAGTAACACAGGAAATGCTAATACACAAAATTACCACTTCCCCACACAAACCTGCATTACTAATACAACATTTAAGCCAAACTAAATTCACTAAGTTGAATTCCAAAAAAAGGATACATATAGCTTGCACGGCTTCAATGGACTGTTCAAAAGTAACAGTGCCTATTCCACGACTTTTTCCGTCTTTATCCTCAAGAATGTCTGCTCGGACCACCACACCAGCCATACTAAAAACTTCCTTCAGTTTCTTCCAGCCAACTTTATAATCCAGCTAATCAAGAGAAGAGAGAGGCAAATCTCACTGTAAACATTTTTACTACATGAATGTGACATGCTTTGGGTAGAAAACAAGCATTAGAAAATGTTACAAAAATAATGTCATAAGCCTATTTTAACTACTATTTACTGAATAGTAAAGTCTTTTCTCTAAAGAAACGATTTAAGTCACCTCATTCCTTTCAAGGTAATGCTTATTTTGTGAATACTAAAAAACTTTGCTCCCCATTTAAGGTTTACCATCATCCTCCCCAATCCACTTTTTCCCTTTGCAAATGACAAAGGTTTATTACCATACACCCAGACGTAACAAGAAGGGAACATCAATATACAACCTCTGTTCATATACGTTACCCGGCACGTACTCTTACAAACACAAGCAGAACTCAGTAAACATGCCCCAACAGGACCATGGGTCAAGCCTGTGTGACTTATGACTACTGTGGTCATTAGGGGACAAAGCCCATAACCCTCCTTTAGCTCCCCCACCTCCCCACCCCCAGCTCAAATGTCAGAGCTACTGTTTTAACTCATTGACAAGACCATCTAAAGCAGTAACTCAAACTTTACGAAACAATGTGTCCATTTACTTACATTTGCTACAAATACTGTGCTTCCAAGTCTTCCAGCCTGTAATGCATGGATAATCTCATTTGGGATGTTAGGATTATTTAGGATACTGGGTGGGATATTAATCATTCCTGGGCCACCTGGTCCCATACCCATCCCACCAGTCGTAGCCATCACCTTTTGCATTGCTCTCCTGGCATGTTCACCATCAGGATCCTAAAATAAGCACAAAAGGGTTATATTTAACTGACCCAGTGACAATTAAAACCAGCTCCAACAGTTAAGTGATGTTCCTAAAATTTCAGATACTGAGAGGATGTTTAGAAACCATTTCTCAAAATCTGTAACAAGAAATTCAAATGAACTAAAACCAAATTGCCAGGCCAGGAACAATTCCAGCCAAAAGAATGAGGAAGAAAGGAAGGGTATAAAATTTAGCTCTCAATTTGAACTAAGAAAAAAACAAAAGGTAAAGGGGTGGATGAAATGATTAGCCAGAACTTCCAGGTTGAAATAAGATCTTCAAGGGCTTGGTATAATTGAATTCTCACTAATTCAATGAGGTTTTATAATTTGTGTAAACCCCTTTGGTGATTTCCCAAAAGTTTGAAAACACAGCTCTAAATCACCAAGGTTATTTACTTCATCCTTCAAGAATTCAGGTATTCAACTCATGAGTAATGTGTGCAAAGGTTCATGAATCGCTGGTGTTTATTCTTGAACTCTGCTGTTTTGTGTGCCACCTTCACATGAGAGCACTCAAGTCCTACCATGCTTCCTCTCTGGCCTCTGTGTACTTACTGACCTTCCTTCAAGAGTAGGAGGTAAAAATAAGTCAAGGAAGGACTGAATTAACCAAAAACCTCCCATTTTCATTCAGGGACAGAAGACACCTGATTTGGATTAGCTACGAAAAAGGACTCAAACACATTTAACAAAAAAAGATGAGGATTCAGACTGAGTAAAACTGCAGATGTAGAATACCTTAAAAACAAACACACACACAGTAGAAAACCATGGGCTCAGTTTGAGTGGCCAAACCAAGGCAGGCTGGCCTAAGACAAACCACAGGTGTCAGGAAGGCAGCAGGCAGTGGCTCAAGACATGTTCAGCCACTATCCCAAAGTTCTTATGGGAAAGATTGCTGAAGCCTGCGACTGACCCTCCTCTTTACAAAACAACAGGATGTTCTGCTCTGTAAAATGTCACCAAGGACTATGTCTGTCTTTTCCTATCTCCAAACAGGGACAACTCGACAACTACAGATGGTATCCACAGTGTTTCATGAGCTTACTTCTTTGACTTTCAGTGGTCTTCCACTCAGACTATGCTTGTTTAGAACTTCAGCAGCTTTTTTCATGCTCTCTTCCATCTTGAATTCAACAACACTATGAAGAGTCAAAAGGAAATGAGTGAAACCAGTCCTACAGCTAAGAAGGTTCAATTGCCAATAAGTAATGAGACAATACTTACGCACATCCCTTTGGAAGAAGCCACAGACCAGTCAGAAGAGCAAGAGGGGGAAAAAAGAAAAAAAAGTAAATTTCAGTGACAGTTATAAATTAAAAGTATGATTTTTGTAACAGTTTTTAAATTAACCCTTCTAAGGGGAAGCTGACAGAGTGTCTTGCCTGGCCTTCCTTATTAAGAGCTCCGCTCCTAGCGTCTCCTCTCTTCACATTACCAGCTTTTGCACTAGTGCTGCTGAAGTTATAATGAGCAGACCTAATTCAGGTTCTCCAAGAAATCACACAAACTTTAGATCTGCTTCCCTCGGCACTCAATCAATTCCTTGTCATACTCCTCCTTAAATCCATCCCTTCCATAAATTAAGCTCATCCTTTTGATTATTCTAAGCCATTCTATTGCACGACAGAAAATAGTTAATTTTCTCTTTAAACGAGGCCAATTTTAAACGTTCACATTTTATTATTTGTTTTACAATTTACTGGCACAAAGGCAACTTTTCAGAATCTTTGGTTCACACAACTTTCAAATTCAGCAAACAACCAAAAGTAACATTTTCTAGACAAGAACACACGTTTTACATTAATATACCACCGCTAAAATTCCATGCATAATTCACACACAGCCAATTCCTCTGTTAACAAAGAGACAATGCTGCTCTTGGTCCCCAGTTATCCAAATTGGGCATCCAAAAAGAATACCAAGAAGCTCATTGGCCAGCCATTTGGAAAAGCGGGACTCCAGTTGGCAAATCCCCTCCCACCCCACTCGGATGTTTGGCAAACCAAACATAGCTACTGTAACATGAGCACTCACTGCCTTCCTGATTTCATTCGATTCCACGCCACCATACAGTTACATTTTTCATGTAGTAAATCCACAGAAGAAATTCTCTCAGACACTTACCCTTGACTTTCCTTCAGCGTCCATTAAGAGCTCCACGTATGTTACCTCACCAACTACAAATCAGTTTCCAGACGACACATAAACCAAGGGAGAAAAGCCAAGAAAACAATGGGAATTTAGAACAATCATCAGCAACCTTGTATGGAGCCTCTGCCTTATAAGAAAGCCCAGAAACACTCCATGTTCTCTAAACCGCCACACTAGGCATTACAGGTGTGCAGTAAAAGTAGGTGAAAGTTGTTAACAATATGTCCTTGATTTTCCTCCCACCTCAAACAAGCTATTTCCCTGTCTGAAATGCTCGTTCATGACTACAGGCAATCCAAATCTACAGGAAAGAAGTCTGCATGATTCACTTTTGGGAAGAAGGAAGGAAAACACTTTTACACATACACTGACTGCTGAAAGCAGGTAAACAGCACACTAAATGCAATGCCACTGAATGAGCTCAACTGTTCACTACAAAGATGTGTACATGTATATGCTCAAAAGGCGCACACACAGCGTGGCTGGCTACAGGAGTGTGCAACCTGTCCAATCGCATCGGGCTCTGCTGAGGGCCATGCACATAGTTAACGCTCTGCTGCTGTCTTGAAATGCTCAGTAGTTTTTAAATAAGGGGCCCGGTGCTTTCATGTTGCACTGGGCCCCACAAATTCTGTGGCTGATTTCTGCACACAGCACTAGGCTTCATAACTATCACAAGCAGGATGTATAACTTATTCATCACAAAACCAGAGCAGCATCTGCATTCTTTTCAATGAATTAAGCCAGGCTTTATTCTCACTGCTCTCTCAACCTTCTCACTACAGGACACAGATAAATGCAGACTTAGAGCTCAGTTGGCACCTCAAGAGCTACAAAGACTCACTCAGAAGGCTAGTCGACACAAAAGGGGAAAAAAACAAACATTTCCAAAGAACCCACAGATTTTCCTCCAGGTTTGGATTGCCAATTCATGACCACCACAACCAGATGTTAGAACCCACCAAGACAACCACCAAAATGGCTGCTGAACTTGAAGATGGCACAAACACACCAAAAAAGCCTAGAAATTTTAGTGTTAACTTGGAGGAAATAACAACTAAGCAGACTCTCCAAAGTCAAGAAAGGGCTTTTGTTTCAAGAAATATTTTTTTCATTTTCAGGATTATTCTTTATGATGATAAAGCCTCCTCTCACTCAGTTTTCAATTTGGTTTAGCAGTACAAAAATAAATCTCTTAATGGCCCCAAGTCTTGCCTAGCCTATTCCTTTGTTCAAAGGATATTAAAATTATAAGGATTTTTAAATTAATATACCACAAAAAGACTTAAGTGCAAAGTAAGATTAATTTTTTTTAATTTGAAGAGCATACTTATTAGTAATATATTTGCATGGCAGTGGACAGGAAGAAGGTCAAGGATTCAAAGTTTAAATCTATAGCCTCACCTCCTTTGTCCTTTCCTGAAATATTACAGACTACACCAGCACTTTGCACAAAACAGGAAGGAAAATCGGTGCAAAGAAAAGAAATTAGGATTATTTCTAAAGAAAAAATTAGGAGGAACTGGTTTAGTTTAACTTTTGGAGTATGCACAACTGAAAAATGATCACAGCCAAGGAATAAATAGTCATACAAATTGGCTTTCTGTCATCCTTACAAAAGTAAAGAAAGTCCAAAAATGCTGTGGTCATTCTTGAGGCCATGTTAAAAGCCATTTATTTCAATAGCAGCAGCCATTTGAGGACCAACAGCCCTTGACTCCACGTTGATGAAAATGTCAAGTTGTATCAAGACAGTGAAAGAGACCCCATCCCAAGTTAACCTCCTAGAGCTGAGACTACTACCTAATAACCTTAAAAATAAATTTAAAAATCACAGTATCTAACTCTGACAGCTGTAACCATGTTGTCAGAATTCAAATACTGTTGCATTTTTAGAAGTTTCTAGTTTGTGCCTATAAAGACACTGATTTATCAAAAAGTTGTCACTGCAACCCAGAAACCAAGCAAGTCTAAACCAAACCTTTTTCCATGATCATAACCATTTTAACCAAAAGCCAGGTTTAGAAATTAGGACTTTGTCTACTTAACATTCTAGAGACAGCACGAATCCAACTTCAATCCTCTCTACCAATAACTCTGCTTAAAGGGTCCTCTCTTCCCCAAAAGGTACAGCTGCTTATTAAAAATTATATTTAAAAGACCTCCATCCTCAGTTTAGCTATAGGTCAGGCAAGTCTTGCGGTTCTACCATGAGTAGCACTGTTTCCATAATAACCACGTTCCTCATAAATCCATAATTTTCTGATCTCTACCCTGAGAGACCACATGAATTCAGAGGTGTAAGCAAACCACGGTTAGACAATCTGCAACAGTTACCAATTCATACTTCTCTACAGGAAGATGGTAACAAAACCTTTAAAAAGGTCACCTCTCCTTTAGTTTTACATTATTAAAGCAAAGGCCTGTTAAGTACAGTCAGTGCAACTATTAACACTTTGAAGGCAAAATGTGTCAACTATTCATAGTCTAGTCACATTCAATGAAATGAAGTTTAAAAGAACAAATCAACCCAAGCACAGAAGTTAAGGCTGTGAGGCAGAGTTAACAAACTGGCAGTTTCAAGTCTCGTAGAGATAGAATCTGCAGGTATTAATGGAAAATACTGCTGCTCCTCTTGTTCCTGATCATGGATGGAATCCATGGAATCCCAAGAGTAGATAGACTGCTAAATTCTACTGCAGCTTTAAACATCAAAGTTTCTGAATGAAAAAACGAAGTCTTTGAAAAATTGAATGCCAAATGTTATTACCTACCTTTATTTTAAAATGCTCCAAGAACTCACTGTTAACCAACATTTAGGTGGATTATTCAAAATATTACCTCAAGAATAAAACATGATGAGGATAAGAAAATGAGCAACTCCCCAAGAACTCAGGTAGTCCCTTGGAGCTACTCTGCTCTAACACTCCTGCGCGTCTTTGTATCAAAGTACAGGGGCTAAAGCTTCACTGAAGAAAACTCGTAAGTGAAAGGAATAAAGGGGGTGGGGGAAGAGCTCAAAACCATGTTATCAAACATTGTCACTCAGCCAATGCTCAGGGAGCCACTCTAATGGAGGGGTGCACGGGGAAAAATGCGTATTTTAACTTGGAAAGCGTGTTTCTTTGCTATACAGCTAACTTGACACGTAACAAAAAACATTATCCGATACAATGAATATTCAATTCATGGACAAGTTAGAAAAAATGATTAAGCACATTCTTGCTGCTAATTCCACACCGCAGAACACTGCCTCTCTAACTTGACCGAAACCCAACAAGTAAGACAGGCAGGCTGTACTGTTAAGGTTCGATCCACGTACCCACAAATATGAATGCTGCAGCAGCAACAGACCTTTCCAAAACGCAGGCTGAATATCCAACAGAGGAAATCATAAAGGAGTCACAGACTTGGTATTTTTACCAAGGGATTTTTACTTAAATTGAAAATAAAGTTCTGCTCTGCAGACTCACAATGTAGATTATCATTGAGAGCCAACAGACTTACTATTGGACTATACTTGCCCTCTGGGCCTCAGTTTTCTGTCAGCTGGAATTTGAAATTTACTTAAAGTGACGCATTCAATAAAAACAGAAGGATTAAGTGCTTAAGAAATCCTTGCTTACACAAGTTAAACTGACTGCTGCTACCCTTGAGATTGACTGAGAGTAAGCTGTACCGCTGGCCTTCTGTCTTCCTCACACTGCGCTCCAGCTCAGTCCTGCCAGGGTGCAGCGGCCCCACCTCCAGGCTGCTGGAGAACAGCTCAACTATGAGCTTTCCTTGGGCACACAGGACTTCTCTAAAACGGTGCATAACACCCTTCAAGTTTACAATTCCCAAAATCAATCAATCACCCTTTGCTCACAGAAGTCTTAATTTTTCACCCAGACCTTACAGTCAAACACTCTTGAGATGTTCGTGTCTACCAGTATTTGTCAAGTGATGAAAACCAGGCAGTTGTGAGACTGTTCAGTCACTTGCAAACCTAGTCTGGCAGTCTCCAATTCAAATTTATCTTACATTGGATTTCAGTTTTTGTTTCAATCCACTCTTCAGTGTTCATGGAGTCATATGTTCCACATAATATCTCCATTAAAAATAAGCATGATCACAGGGACAAAGGAAAACATGAGGAGCCAAACAGACTGGGTAGGGACTTTTACTTAAATTGAAAATAAAGTTCTGCTCCTAGATACACAATGTAGATCTTCTTGAGCCAACAAAAAACCTCTCTGCGCCTTCAGGACATTCAGAGCAGGAACAGGGAAGCTCAAGGAAGGGTGAGTTCAGTTCTGTGGACTGTTTAATCCATCTCTCCCTGAATGGTTTATGATGCAAGAGGGGGCAGCGGAAGCAGCCTGGCACAGAAGGAAACAAAGCTCTCATACCTCTTCTCTTTAAAACCAGCAATGCTGACTGCATGACACTGCCACCAAACAAGCTTTGTGATCCCATCCAGGGGAAAAGGCACCAGCGGCCTGTTCACATAAGACATGCATTACTAACAGGTGCTCCGAGAATACTATTAAAAGCTAACAGAGAAGATACACCTGGTGTCCAAGGAGCAGGAATTAGGGAGGAGTACATGATGAGAAGGCTGTTAAAAGCTAACAAACAGAGAAGATATACCTGGTGTCCAAGGAGCAGGAATTAGGGAGGGGTACATGATGAGAAGGCTGTTAAAAGCTAACAGAGAAGATATACCTGGTGTCCAAGGAGCAGGAATTAGGGAGGGGTACATGATGCATGATCATCCTTAGAAAAAAGCTCCTGTCTTGCCATCTCAAAGCTACTGAGTTCTGAGATGCAGCTATTACATATTATAGGTAGTGCTGCAATGACAGAGCACTTTTCACATCTCTAAGCCGAGGACAACTAATTCTAGCCATCTCACTAGTTTTCTGAAAACAACAGGGGTATGATTTCATCAGGAACAGACCTTAAAATATAGACTGATAAAGAGTGGTTGGATCACAACAGCCCATTATTGTGGTTTGCCCACTTCAGAGACTGTCCTGAGAATAATACTTTTAGACTGTAAGAGCCTCTATCCCCAACTTTTTTCTCCCCTGTGCAATAACAAGTCTTCTAAAACCTTAAAACATTGCGACAGATTTTAAGAATATATTTCAGATTTCAAGTAATCATTGAAACATATTTTTGTTTACCAAGACATGAATTAAAAGTTTTAAAAACCTCAAAATGAAAATAAGAACATTTGTACTTACATAAACAGTAATTTTCTTTTGACTTCACATACTGAATATAAGATTTACCATGAAAAGATTACCTTTCTCTTATGAATCCCTTTATCCACAATCCAATACTGCTAAAACTTAATTAAACAGAAAGGTAATTAATTTAACCTGTACAGGGGAGCGCTAAACAAGAACATTTTAAGGTTTATTAAAAATAACTGATTTACTGCACACCTGTAATTCTAAATTACACCACCAAAAATACACTGAAAGGGCTGAGCCAGGGCATTCATAGCAGTATGCCAGGGGAATATGAGAACCAGTTTGGAAGTATCCGAATAAACCACCAGGCTGGCTCCACACTTAATACAGTGCAAATAGGAAGTTGAGGTGAACTGCTTCTACATCCAGAAACGTCATGGCTGCTGCTGCTGCTACCAGCTTTAAGGCTCCCAAAACTGAATTACTGAATGGTAAAGCAGTAAAAATGTCACCTACTTTATCCATCATGTCCCAAAACTGGTTCACACACTCCTAAAAATGGAAAATAATTTGGCCTGCAATCTCTTACAAAGTTCTAACAATTGCATTTTCAAAGCCACATTCCTGGTTCTTGGAACTACTATACCTTATTATCAATGGATGTATCCATTCAGCGGTTCAACCAAATCGCGAGAACACAAATTTGGAGGTTATTCCAAAAACTAATTCGAATGAGACCCAACTGTGCTGTACAGAAATTCTAAGCTTTATTGAAGCAGCAGTCCCAAAAACCAAGAACACTGCATCTGGGATGCCTCGTGACACGCCCTTCAGACAAAAAGAAACTTCACTCGTGCCCTAGGAGCACTGGCAGGAATGATTTGGCTGATCAAGGCAGGAAAACAAACCTCACACCAGAACGTTTTTCCATCCATGTTACCTGGAGAAATACTACATGGGAGCAGCCTACATGACTGTACAGAGAGGTTCACAGTGCCTAATGCTTCTGGCATGTTGTGGTTGAATTAAATGATGGGACCATGATGGCAGTGGGCCGTTCATAATTTCAAAACCCAATGCTGGGAGCACCAGTACACATACCAAAATGGCCTATCCAAGTGGCATCTGTCTGTCACTGAGATGTTAATCATTTGACAAATCAAGCTCAAATCTCTTTACATTATGAATGCTCCAGAAAAACCAGTACCTTTCAGTCCTTCAAAAAGACTCCGGTTAAGAATTATTTGATTCTAGGTTTCCCATGGGGTAAGAGTGAGGGGAGACCTCCAGGCCTTTAGACAAATGGTTCTCTATCAAGTTTCATCTAAACCAGGGCTGAGCAATCTCTTTAGCCCTGTGTGCCACCAGCAGGGCCCAGAATCAGGAAAAGACGACAAACGCAGCAGAACAAGAGTGTGACGAGGAGGAGGACACACACGGTGTGCACAGGAGGCAGAGACAGAGGACACGGGGGCAGCCAACCGCCCAGGGCCTCCTGGTGGCAGCAGGGCTTCCGTTCCTTCCTCTGCCTCAACCAGACTCTGGACACCAGGGTTGGGACTGGTGGGTGCCTGAAGGCACCAAATTACACAGCGGATGCTTTACTTTGAGCTACCCAACTGCCGATCGAGTCTGTGTTTTCCTCCCCAGGGCATGGATTTATAATTTAGAATCTGAGCAGCACACGTTCCAGCCACCAAATTTTGATCCCAGGAAGACATCCGCAAAATTTAGACAAAGTACTACCTTCCCGCCAGAATTTTAAAACAAAAAGGGAAAAGAAAAAAATTTCTCCCACCTAATAGGAAGAATTCAAAAAGTTTCCTTAATTCCCTAACAAAGAGGCTCCCCTCAAGTTTAATCGAAGCCCTGTTAACCATACTAAGCCAGTGAAATCATTCATAGGCCAAGGGATCATACAAATGCCCCCATCTGACACACAAGTGCATGACCACAAAAAAAAGGAAAAAAGGTAGGGTGGATGGGGACGGGGCTTAGCTCTCAAGCCTGGAGAGAACACATGCTCTACTCAGAACAGCTTCCACTGACAAAAAATAACCAAGGAATTAGGCACAGAGAAGATGACACACCAACCTTCTGACCCTACTCAACCACCAGTACCATTACCTTTTTCTTTAACCAGGTCTTTAAGTGACTGCCATTTCACATCAAAAGGTATGTTTGTAATGAAGGCTCTGTATCTTTTAGTTGGATTGGCATATGGCTCAAAGCGATTGCCTCCTCTTTTTATGTTTTTCTCCTTCCTCTTCTCATTCTGAGCAGGTCGTTCTCCTTCACTGAATTCAAAAGAGGAGAAAAAAACATTCACAAGTTAGCACAACCCAAAAGACAATATTTGATTTTCCAGGCAAATTATCCTGATTATCTCAGGCAAAGTTACATATAACACAAGAATATTGAGTCACTCAAACTGAAGTGGTCCATAGAGCAGAAAACTGCAGTAGTACACTCCTGAAAATCCACCTATCAAAAAAACCATTTCCAAGACAAATGTGCTTTCCTAGGCCTTCACACACTCCTGTGGGGCTCTAACATATGTGGGGGGTGCGGAGGCCATCTCCCTACCTGAGGTGCTTTAATTCTAAGACAGTAACAGGAAAACAGAAGGGAAGATTTATAAGACTTCATGGAACCCCAAAGAGGTGGTACACGTAGGCCCAACAAACTTCAGCCCTACAAATAAGTAATTTTCATTGTGGGGGCAAAAAAAATTTTTTAAGTGGAAACGTAAAATGGTGCAGTTACTACAAAACAGTTTGGCAATTACTCAAAAAGTTAAAACATAATTACCACAGGACCGAGCAATTCCACTCCTAGGCAGTTATTATTCACAGTAGCAAAAGGTGAAAACAACCCAAGCATACACCAAAAGATGAACGGAATAAACAAAATGTGGTAGATCCAGGCAATAAAATATTACTCAGTCATTAAAAAAAAAAAAAAGGAATGAAGTGCTGATACATGTTGCAAAAGAGATGAACTTTGAAAACATTATGCTAAGTGAAATAAGTCAGGCATAGAGAAAAAAAGGAGAGGTAAAGTTACCCAGGACTGGGGAGAGATGGGAATGGTGAGTTACTGTTTAATGGCTACAGAGTTTGTTTGGGATGATTAAAAAAAAAAAGTTCTGGAAATGGTGAGTGAATAGGTACAACACTGTACTAATGCCATTAAATTGTACATATAATCATTTTAAGATGGTGAAATTTACATACATCTTACCACAATTTTTTTTTAAGTTTTTTTAAAGGGAAAGAAACCTTTCTCTACTCAACTCCATTACTTTGAGGCTAGGGAAACTGAAGTCAAGCAACTCTGGTAGGTAAAAAGCAGGCTAACAATTCTTTAGTAGAGAAGGGTGGATTTTTTTTTTTTTTTTTTGCGTGGACTTTCCTGCAATACTCTCTACCTTTGTGTGTTAGGTGCTTCCACGGAGTAGCATTTCTAAACCCTACAGGTACAAATGTGGCTTAGAGTGAGCAGGAAAAAGGTTCACAAAAAATGCAGGCTCCCAAAGGACAGAACCAGACAGGCTGGAAGCCCGGGCCAAAGCCCAGGAACTGGCCAGAGTGTGTGCACAGCCAGGGCAAGGCTGGGCCGGCTGAGCAAGACTGCTCCCTGAGCCCCCGTGATCACAGGCGGACACCAGTGAGAGCTGACCAGGAACAAGTAGGGAGCCAGCAGCCACAGAAGTCCTCTTGTGCATCAAGTCCAGCACTGTCTGCTTCCCAAGCCCTCTGCTTTTCTACCAGTGAGAACTGAGGGACTCCCACAACTACAGATTCCAGCAGAGACTTTGTGATCCATGACAAAAAGGCAAAGAAAACAAAAAAATCAAGACTATGGTATTGATGATTTACAAGACCACCTTTTTTAAAGTAAGAGTTGATCTTTATTCTAGGATATGTCTTCCCTGCAGTGGGGAATGGCAGCTGGAGGACTTTCTTTCAGTGTACCTGGAAAAATTAAAGTTAGCAACTTATTTTAGTCCCCAAGGTATTTTTTTAAAAACTGGTCCCTCACAGCCAAATACAAGTGTGCCAAATGTTAAGGAAAGCAACTTCCTCCATGATCTGATTGATACCAATATCAACATGCAATCAACAGACCTCCTTCACAAGGGCTGGCAGATGACAGAAAGGGATAGGGTCACACAATCCCTGGATTCCTAGAAATCTTTACTCTGTCTACCCAGGCTCATGACAGACTCTCCTTAGGCTGACTGCACACCATAAACACAGTCCACCTGTCTACTCCACAGGAAAGCCCAGCACCAGGGCTGCCAAACAGCACGCGTCCATGCGTCTTACCCTCAGCAGATGCGAAGGACAAGTATTACAATTAATAAAATGGAGATCAATTTTCATTTCATGGGCCTAACTACAGAGGGTCTATGGGTAGAAAAACATTGTAACAGAATTGGCTTCTTTTGAAGCCGAAATATTCCATCAGCAACATTAAAAAACATTATTCTGACACAGGGTCCATGACACAGTTACAGTTTCAGCCTGTGTTTTAACAGACTGCTCAACTCACCTTATAAATTACAAAATGTATAAATAACTCATTACAAGACAAAGGTAACAAAGTGTCTAGGCCAAATTCTGCCGTTCAGCATTACTGCTAAGAATAAACTGCCCAATCTAACCACAGAAGATGGGGATTTGGTTTGGGGTTAATCCACACCACAGGGCTCGCCATCCAGAAGGCAGCTCATGTGGGTTATGCCCAAAGTATGCCCACAGCACCACTATACCCAAATCCTTCTCCAGCTAATCATTTCCTCTCTGAGAAGTTTCCTCCTAAGTAAAACAGGTGAACTATCTCATCACTTGCAGTTTCTTAAAAAATTGACCTTTTCATAAATCTAATAATCATTATCAACTCTATTCTTTACAGAATAGTAGAGAACCATCCTCAAAAAAACCTCACATGACACATATTCAAGTACAGATGATATAACTGAACAAAATCCCATTTTTAAAAAATGTTCAATTTTCTCATTTATCTTCTAGACAGAATTAGGGGAATATTCTTCTAGCCCTAAAATACATGTAACACAACTGTAAACACCTTTTAGAAATACATTTTTACAGGTAGATTATCATTTAGCTACACTGACGAAAAACTGTTTTATCCTAAATACCCCAAATTTATGAGATTATAAATTCAAAATGTTAAAATACACCTACCATGTTATGCACAACTAGATACCCAGAAGAAAATTAACATATCCATGCAAAAACTTATACCTGAATGCTCGTAACAACATTATTTATTCCAGTTTCCCAAAAACTGGAAATCTAAATGTCTACCTACAAACAGGCAGAGATCAAGCTTCCCTGGTGGCTCACTATATAAAAAATGTGCCTGCAATGTAGGAGATCCAGGTCAAACCCTGGGTTGGGAGGATACCCTAAAGGGAACTGCTACCCACTCCAGTATTGTTGTCTGGGAAATCCCATGGACAGATGAGCCTGGCAGGCTGTACAGTCCATGGGGTCACAAGAGTTGAACACCACTTAGCAACTAAATTCACCACTAACAGGTGAATGAATCAACAAACTGTATTCATACACTGAAATACTATTCAACAGTAAGTAATGAATTACACACAACATGGATGAACCTCAAAATAATTACACTCAAAGATACCAGACAGAAAAAGCGTACATATAGTATGACTTCACCATGTAAAACTGTGTGAGAAAATGTAATCTGGCAAACTAATTTACAGCAGGTTCTCTCAGCCTCAACAGTATGAACATTTTGGGCCAGAAAATTCTTTTGTTGTTTGAGCCTGCCCTATGTGCTGCAGGATCCCTGATCTCTTCCCAAGGGAGGCCAGAAGCAGCCCCATTCCTCAGATCTGAAGATGAAGATAAGGGGGAAAAAAAAAATCCCCAAGACACTTTCAAATGTCTCCTGAAGGGAAAGAAATCTCCCAATGAGAAGCACTGATACATACTGATGTGGAGAACAAACTAATAGTTGCCTGGAGGTGGGGGAAAGGAGGACTCAGGATTACCAAGGGGCAGCAAAAACTTCTACAGGTTATAACTGTATTATTTTCATTCAGTGATGATATCAAATCACACACTTCCAACCTGTGCAGTTTGTTGTGCCAATTACACATTTCTTAAAGTTTCTGCTGGTTTCTCAAATTCCAAATCTTACTCCAACATAACTTGACTTGTAACTGCTATATAAAGCTAACAAATTTGCAATCTTTCAAAGAAACTGAAGCTACCTAAACCAGCTAAATAAATGTCTTACCGATAGTCTCCTTGCTAACTTGCTTCCAATTGTCAATAAACACCCTATTTGATTCTGGTACCCAATTATCTATCTGAAGTTCTAAATAGACCCAGTATGTTAAAAACTTTTCCTGACAGTCTATAACCTAATTCCTAATACATCGATAAAGATAAGTCCAAAATACCTTAAGAAGCTTCTGAGTCAGTCAAGTAAGATTAATTATGATTAATATGGTTTTGGAACTGTTTTCCTGATTATACTCTTTGAAGACTGGTAACTTACCATGTCACTGCTCCACCGTACTAGAATTATACTTTACATAAAGATCACAACTAAAAAAAAACAAAATACTGAGTGCCTAGTCCACAAAGAGCTGCTACATTCACTAAGTAAAACAGTAAATCCCTACCCTCTCTTACGCTTCCACAGCATTCCCATGTATAATGCTCTCATAACTCCTGGAGTTTTTCAATCAGGAGTGTAGTTTGAAACAGCAACTACAATATCTTGAAATCCTCACCACATCTCTTGAGGGAAAAGACCCCCCTCAACCTCCATATTCCCTTCAGAACTATCCCTTATATAGAATGAGTCTTCACAAAAATCCTTTCAATCCTGAACTCCACTAATGTATTGAACATGTAGAGAGCACCATTCTAGCTCCAGGTCTACCACTTAACTACCCAGGTGAGTCCAGTTCTTTACCTCTATGGGTCTTTACCAGCAAAACCAGCATAACCTGTATCCACACAGCTCACAGGGGTGTTGTGAGAATCAACAAGCAGCCTAACAAAAAGCAGCTTGATAAATGTTCAGCGCAGTTATCTAAGAGGGTAGTACCACATGTGACTAAGAGGTAGGGTCATCAAAGTCTGAACCCCAATGTTACCAGCTCTTTGCCAGGCCTCAGTTCCTTAATCTGCAAAAGGAGGTTACTATCCACACTCACAAGTTTAAAGGAGAAGCTGGCACACTAACTGTGACGATGACGTATTTTTGTACCAAAAACTTTCTGGAGAATGATTCACTCCTTGCATTCTACCACTGCACATACTGATTAGACTTTAAGCCCACTGGGGCCGTGGCTAAGGAAACCTAAACACTGTACTTGCTGTTTAGCGCCGTGTTTGACTTTGTGTAGTCTCTGACTCTTTGTGACCCCAAGGACTGTAGCCCACCAGTCTCCTCTGTCCAGGGGATTTCCCAGGCAAGAATACTGGAGTGGGTTGCTGTTTCCTTCCCTAGGGATCTTCTCGACCCAGAGATCGAACTCCTGTCTCCTGTATTGCAGGCAGATTCTTTACCACTGAACCACCAGGGAAACCTCCACTGTACTCATCACAGACTACCAAAACGGTAATTCAAATTTAACCTCACTGCAAAACACGGTAATGGAGGAGTCTATCTGAGAAATCCCAAATGAAACAAGCAACCTAATCTTTGCAGACTAGTATCCCCCAGCCTAGCCTTGAATAAAATCAAAAAAGCAAAGAGCTAGCAGCATGCATTCCAACAATCCAGAGCCCCATTCTAATCCTGAGCTCACCATCAAATATGTCTCAAGATTATCAAGCATACAAGCACTTCTTAAAGTGCAGCAAACACTCAAGTTACCGCAAAAAGCACAAAGAATCTGGTTAAAAATTAAAAAAGAAAAAAAAAAACACTTAAAACGTCTGTTTACTGAGAGGTTTGCTGTGGAAACAGCAAAAGCCTTGAAGTCAAGATGGCCTCCCCCAGATTCTTAGCGTCGATTTCTTTAACCTGAATTTTCTCAATTGAAAAAAAAAAAACCTTTTCTTGACTGTAAAACAGTCTTAACACTAACCTTGCATCCCCAGAAATTTACACTAAATACAAATTTTTATTTTTAAAATAGCCCATCTCTCACCTTTCAGATTCGGCCACAGGTTAATCTGGAAGTGGAGTAGGTTAAGTCACTGATTTTAAATGTATAGTGTAACCTCTATTTTTAAACAATAAAAAAAAAAACCCCTAAGCCTATGTGTCCCTCTAAAATGAATATTTTTACCCCCAATACACTCTAACTCTGAATCTTGACTGTCCTTAGATGGAATGCATTTCTCATCAATAAAAAAAAAAAAAAAAAAAAACAGTCGGCTTACAGCTGGGAGAGAAAAGGAATTGCAAAACGGGCTGTGCTTTTCATGGTCCTCATGAAGCTTGCTGTCTCAGTGCCTTTTCAGCTTTCAGCACACTCCACTCCTGGTGGAGACAAAGGTGAGAAGAATCCAGTCTCACTTATTTCCCATCCCGCAAAAGTGGCTCAGCTGGTAAAGAAACCACTTGCAATGCGGGAAACCTGGGTTTGAAAGATCCCCTGGAGAAGGGAAAGGCTCCCCACTCCAGTATTCTGGCCTAGAGAATTTCATGGACTGTATGGGGTGGCCAAGAGTCAGACACGACTGAGCGACTTTCACAAAATCACAAAAAAGCTCTCAAGATAAAAATCTGAACTCCCTAGTCTGGAATTCACTGCCCACCAGCTGGCCTTCAGTGCTCCCGCAGTTTCAGTTCTTTATAAAGAAAGTAAAAGGAAAATGAAGTTCTTTATAAATATATATCAAACATGTCAAAATCTTTGAAAACTCCTCTCTGCTTCTCTCCAATGATCACCTTTCATCCTCCTCCTCCTAGGGGAACACCTGGTGGCCCCCAACAGCCTAGGATTGAGGGAGGGGAGTTCCTCCAAGTTCCCCACCCCTGTAACTCCTTTTACTTATATCAACTTTACTACAAAAATATCCATTGGTCCCTCCCTATGAGCAGGAAGACTGTTTTCTAAAGAGCTCTGCTTTAAAGGCTTCCCGAGGCAAAACACACACACACACACAAAAACACCCAAAATACAAACTTTTCCAATGGCCCTACAAAATAAATCTAAGTGTTCCTAACTGCCTAAAATATTCTCTATTTCAAGAGTCTCAGACTGAGGTTCTCCCAACAAAGACTTTTTTAAATTTCTGAAACCTTCAGATTCTTTCTGAAGGCCCTGTTTTATGTTTGTCAAATGAATCAGTCACAAAATGACTATTTGGAAATGGACTGTGGAAAATGGGAAATTTGGAAAATGTACCCCAGATGCTATAATCTGTAACTAATAACTTCTCACCTAGCACGATTCTAGCAGCACTCCATCCTGTGATAACTGCTTTGAAAGAAAAAAAAAAAAAGGACATAAATGTATATCTTAAAGGCCTCCAAACATGGTCCTCAAATATCCTACCAGGCTCCCTTAAACAAGTTATTTTAAAAAGTCTAAATGAACACGTCCCTTTCCAGAGTTTTCAATAACAAAAGAGTTGGGAATACTTCTAGGATGCCTTTCTCTCGATTTCCAAGGACCAGTAACCACGGTATTCGGCTCCTCCCCACCTCAGGAGAGAGAGTTTTTAACAATATAGCTAGTATTTAGTGAGTGTTCATAAGCAAACTACTCTTAACTACACTCACTTTTAATCCCCATGAACTCTAATTATACACATTAAAAATTGGTGGGAAGGTAAATCCATAGGAGACAGAACGCATAGCACAGGTATCCAGGAGAGGTGAATGGTTAAGTTAACTGCTTAATGGCTACAGTTTCTATTTAGAGTGAGGAAAAAGTTTTCAGCGTGGATATTCGTGATGCTGCACAAAACCGCGAATGCACTCGATGCCACGGAATCATCCACCTAAAAATGGCTGAAACTGTAAATTTCACCAGGTTTTTAAAAAAATGTATGTGGGAAATCAAAAGTGTGCCCAAGCCTTCCCCTCACCTCCCCCTACAGTTGGCGGGCGAAGGCAAAACGTCTTTCCGCACCTCTCAGCCGACTGTAATCAGAATGAGTGGGGTTCACCAGAAACATAAGACGATGCTTTAACGCTTTAAGAAAACTTTCAAAACCGAGGACCTGAGACAGAGCCCCCAATAGGACTCGAAAGCGTGGCCGAGTTTGGATATAGGTGAACCCGCCTAATGATGCAAAATCTTCCCCTAGAACACGGAAAATGTTTCCCTTTTTCTTCCTTTCCTCTTACACTTTGTTTCTACAGATGAACACTGAGCAGCAGATCCGATCGCTCCACATACACCTACCGCGCACCTGGGGAGGAGCTGAGGGACTAACTCCAGGTCGGAGCTTGGGGCAAGGGGCAGTTCCGATCGAGGCACTTCCCGCGGGGCCGGGAGGGGGGAGGGGAACCGCGCGCTCCGGGGCGGAAGGGGGAGGGGGAGTCCGACCGTCCTCGCGGTCCTTCCCGATACCTACCCGCCTCCGCTACCGTTTACCGGGACCGACCGCGCGCGAGGTCCTGCGTGCGCACTTCCTCCCCTATCCCCCACTTTACGGATCGGGAAACTGAGACCCCGGACGACGGCGAAGAGACGGGAAGCCACGCGCCCAACCAAGGTCACCCGACAGGCCAGCAGGTCGCGGACTCCGGGTCTCGTCGGCTCTGGGCCCGCGCGCCATTATCCTTGCGCGCAGAGGCCCGGCCTAAGGCCTCAGCGTCGGACCCGGTCTGGAGAGACCAGAGGAGCTGAGACCCGATGCCTGGGAGAGAGCGGTCCTACAGGCGCTCACGGGGCCGCCCGGCTTCACCCCTCACAGCCTGGGCCGCCTCCACCCTCGGCAGACTCTGAAGGGAAAGAAAGCCCAGCTGAGGCCGCGCCGGGAGGAGGCCCCAACAGATCTAACGGAGCCGCCGCCAGCCACCGCGAAAGCGCCCAGCCTGGGACAAGGAGCCGTAAAATACTCACCCTTTCGGGCCCGGAGCTCCGTTGCCGCTTGGCACGCCAGGCGCGCCGCTCTCCTCCTCCATTTTGGGCTCCGTCGCCGCCACCTCGGCCGCCGCTTCGACCCCTGCCGCCATTTTCTCCGCGTCTGGGCTTTGTGTGAGCGAGAGGGCTGCGCGGCGCTGCGCCTGCGTGCTCACGTGACTCGGGGCGACCAGTAACGCCTGCGCGCGCCGCGGCGGCCTCCGGTCTCCTTCCCTCTCGGCCTGGGCCACGCCCCTGCTCCGGGCCACGCCCCCGCCGCGCGCACGCACGCACCGTCAGCTGTTATTAATTCATTCTTACAACAAACTTGTTTCGCTCCTACTGGATACAGTATCCTCTCTCCAGGTGTAATTGTTGTTATTATGGCTCAGTCCTGTCCGATTCTTTGCGACTCCATGAACTGCAGCATGCCAGACTTCCCTGTCCTTCATTTTATCCCGGAGTCTGCTCAAACTCACGTGAGTGGGTGATCCCATCCAACCATCTCATCCTCTGCCAGATCTAATGAGGGAGGCATCTCTCCACCCGCCACACCTGGACCTCGTCACTCCCAGCTTTCTGTAATCGAGCTGGGGTAGAATGACAGCTAAAGTTCTGTTTCCTAGGCTATAAGGAGTTAGCCAGGCCAGGGTAGGACACTGAAGGGCCAAGCAGTAGGACAAATGTGCAAAATGTTAACAATGTCTCGTTAAGAAATTATCTCATCCTACACCAGGAATACCTGGGCTCAATCCGGCCTGAGAACTCAGTGCAGAGCCCATGGCCCAAATCTCTCTCACTAAACAGCCATCAACTAATAACAGGATGTCTAGCTGGAGACTTCCTTTGTGCTTATGAATGTTTGTTAAGTGAGTGCACAAGCAAGAAGCCAAACCTGTTGATAGAAATCACATGATGAAAGAAACGATTGGACTCCTTCCTGCCTGACCCTGGGTCCTTCTGCTCTGAGAGCTTGGCCCTGTCCTCAGATGGGTTTTCAGGGTTGATACAGGGCTGTGTTCTGGGGCAGCCACAGTGGCCTGGGAAGAGTCCAGAGCCCCCAGCATAGACGCCTCAGGCTCCCTTCCCCAGCAGCCACCTCTCTCTCTGGTGTCTCTGGTACATTGAAATGTTTCACTGGAACTTGCAGACATTCCCATATGACCCCCAAACTCTCTCTAAACTCACAAAGGGAAAGAGTTTTGTTGGTTTGTTCTTGTTCTTATTGTCGTTTTACCCTCTCTCACTGAATAACTACATTCATCAGCCTCTGGGAAACTCTCTCACTTGCTACATCTTCCACCAAATTAAATACTTAATCCAGCCTGGTGATTCTGACCCTGGCTGAGAACTGCAGGCCCAGAGAATAAATTCAGTAAACCCAGCATGAGGCAGAGGCTAAGCCCCACTCACTCTTTCTGCTATGGGGGTTTTGGGGCTTCCTAGGTGGAGGTAGGGCTTCCCAGATAGCTCAATTGGTAAAGAATCTGTCTGCAATGCAGGAGGCCCTGGTTCGATTCCTGGGTCGGGAAGATCCGCTGGAGAAGGCATAGGCTACCCAGTCCAGTATTCTGGCCCGGAGAATTCCATGAACTGTATAGTCCATGGGGTCGCAAAGCTAGTGGTAAAGAATCCACCTGCCAATGCAGGTAGACGTAAGAGACCCAGGTTCGATTCCTACATCGGGAAGATACCCTGGAGAAGGAAATGGTAACGCACTCCAGTATTCTTACCTGGAGAATCCCTTGGACAGAGGCAGGCTACAGTCCACGCACTTGAAAACAGTTGGACATGACTGAAGCGACTTAGCACACACTGTTGAGGTGGAGGCTAGGCCCCACCCTCTCCTGCTCCCAATCCCAGTTCAGTTCAGTTCAGTCATTCAGTCATGTCCGACTCTTTGTGATCCCATGGACTGCAACACACCAGGCTTCCCTGTCCATCACCAACACCCAGAGCTTGCTCAAACTCATGTCCATTGAGTCGGTGATACCATCCAACCATCTCATCTTCCGTCATCCCCTTCTCTTCCTGCCTTCAATCTTTCCCAACATCAAGACTTTTCTAAGGAGTCATTTCTTCACATCAGGTGGCCAAAGTATTGGAGTTTCAGCTTCAACATCAGTCCTTCCAATGAATATTCAGGACTGATTTCCTTTTGGATTGACTGGCTTGATCTCCTTGCAGTCCAAGGGACTCTCAAGAGTCTTATCCAACACCACAGTTCAAAAGCATCAATTCTACAGTGCTCAGCTTTCTTTATAGCCCAACTCTCACATCCATACATGACTACTAGAAAAACCATAGCTTTGACTAGACAGATCTCTGTCAGCAAAGTAATGTCTCTGTTTTTTAATATGCTATCTAGGTGGGTCATAGCTTTTCTTCCAAGGAGCAAGTGTCTTTTAATTTTATGGCTGCAGTCACCATCTGCAATGATTTTGGAGCCCAAGAAAATAAAGTCTGTCACTGATTCCATTGTTTCCCCATGTATTTGCCATGAAGTGATGGGTCCGGATGCTGTGATTTTAGTTTTTAAGCTAAGTTTTAAGCCAACTTTTTCACTTTCCTGTTTCACTTTCATCAAGAGGCTCTTTAGTTCTCCTTTGCTTTCTGCCATAAGGGTAGTGTCATCTGTGTATCTGAGGTTATTGATATTTCTCCCGGCAATCTTGATTCTAGCTTCTGCTTCATCCAGCCCGGCTTTTCACATGATGTATTCTGCATATAAGTTAAATAAGCAGGGTGACAATATACAACTTTGACATGCTCCTTTCCTGATTTGGAACCAGTCTGTTGTTTCATGTCCAGTTCTAACTGTTGCTTCTTGACCTGCATATAGATTTTTCAGGAGGCAGGTAAGGCAGGTATACCCATCTCTTTAAGAATTTTCCAGTTTGTTGTGATCCACACAGTCAAAGGCTTTGGCATAGTCAATAAAGCAGAAGTAGATGTTTTTCTGGAATTCTCTTGCTTTTTCTATGATCCAGCGGATGTTGGCAATTTGATCTCTGGTTCCTCTGCCTTTCCTAAATCCAGCTTAAACATCTGGAAGTTCTCAGTTCACGTACTGTTGAAGCCTGGCTTGGAGAATTTTGAGCATTACTTTGCTAGTGTGTGTGAGATGAGTGCAATTGTCCCAATCCCAAGCACTTCTCAAACTTCTTGTCTCAGAATTCCTTTCTCTCCCCCATCTGCAAGCCCCTCCTCCTCTCATCTTGGCCCCTCACCACCTTACCCTTGCCCCTCCCACTCAGAAATCTCTGATCTACTAAAATCCACCCTGCATACCAACCCTTCTCTGCTGGCCCCACTGGAATCTATCTCAGTTTAATGTCTTCTCCCTTCGACCTCTCTGACCAGAGTGGCCCTTGAACCAGAGGAAGCCTCACAAATCTCTGAATTCCCTTGTCCAGCAGGGCTCAGAGATGGCAGAGGAAGGTGACAGCAATCTGTCAGAATCATGGAGAGGAGTTCGAACACAAAGCACTGGGGACAAGAAGCCACTTCTCCTCTGATCCCTTCTCCCAAAGTGGGTGTGACTGGAGATCAGCCACAAGCCAGACCCAGGGAGAAGACAAACTCTCCACTATAGGCTGGTGGATGTAACCCCACCCTGACCAAGTTCCTGGGTTTTGTCATCGCCTGGGCTATTAATTCTTTCACACTTTGCTGTAACTGATGCTTTACTGTCTTTAAAAGAAGGATGTTTGAGGAATTCCCTGGAAGTCTGGTGGTTAGGACTCGGCGCTTTCACTGTCAGGGCCTGGGTTCAATTCCTGATCAAGGGCCTAAGATCCTGCAAGCCTCACAGCTTGGCCAAAAAAAAAAACAAGAATGATAAAAAAGATGTTTTAAAATGTTGCTTAAAGAAAAAAAGATGTTGCTTTACCTCACAGCCCATATGAGGAAGACCTGAATTTGATCTCTGGGTTGGGAAGATCTCCTGGAGGAGGGCGTAGCAACCCACTCCAGTATTCTCGCCTGGAGAATCCCCATGGACAGAAGCGCCTGGTGGATTACAGTCCATGGGGTCACAAAGAATCGGGCACAGTTGAGCAACTAAGCACAGCACAGCACACAGCCCATATTGAAAGCTTGCTATAAATAGCTTATTGTAAAGAACAAGAGATGATGCTATTAAAGTACACATGCAGTCGTAGGCTCTGCCAAAGGCTCTAAGACTTGCTCTCTCTTTGCTAGAGTTAAGAGTCATGAAAGACAGCCTAGCACCAAACTACAATTTTCTCTTTGATGTCATGGAAAGTATTGGAAGAGGTTTGCAAGGGAAACAGCTTTCTCTCTTCACGATAGCATACCCTGGGGCCTCTTTACATCATCCAAAGGGCACCACATTCTAAAGCTGGCCTGAGGGGGTGGGTGCCAGTCCTATGTAGAGGGAGACGCTACAGAAGCAAGAAAGGCCCCAAATGACGCCAGTTAATGCCTGAGGGTGAGCCTGTTTCCGCAGATGCCTCCACGTGATGCTCATCTTTCTAACTGCCTCTCTCCTACCCCTCTGCCCCTCAGTCACAGGGCTCCATGCATAACCCATCTGCCATGCTGCTCCTCCTACATGCCTCTCAGGTGCCAGCTTCCAAGCCTCCACCCCTGCATCCCAGCTGGCCTCCCCGGGGCAGAGGGAACTTTACTTTTAGGGCATGCGTGCTCAGTCACAGTCATGTCCAGCTGTTTGTGACCCCATGAACAGCACCATGCCAGGCTTCCCTGTCCTTCATTATCTCCCAGAGTTTGCTCAAACTCATGTCCATCGAGTCGGTGATGCCAACAATCTCATCCTCTGTTACCCCCTTCTCCTGCCCTCAATCTTTCCCAGCATCAGGGTCTTTTCCAATATTCGTGCCCAAAACAACAGAATAGCCAGATGCTGTGCTAGGCCCACTGGGGATGTGCAAACTCAGGTGAAGGACCCTATGGTGGTTTTGAGCCTCAGTTTGCCCATCTGCAAAATGGGACTCATAAGGGACCCCCCCCCGCCCACAGAACCCACTTTCAGGGGGGTGCTCTGAGTATTCAATGTGGCCTGAAGCAAAGAACTATCAAGTGTAAAAAGCTCAGAAGTTTCCTCAGGAAGCAGGTGCTGTAGTTAGAATGACCATGTTCAGCTTCTTTACCTGGGTCCTCCTCAAGGAGAAACACAGAGGCCAGCACAGGGGCCATGCAGACCCCAGGGTCAACCCCCAATTCCACTTCCTGGAGTTGTTATAGTGGAATTCTAAGGAATTCCACTTCTTTAGACAAAGGCTGCCTTGTTGTAGGCCTCAATCTTCTTGTCTGTAAAATGGGGTTAATAGCCATTCCTTCTGCTGATAATGGTAGAGGGGGTTAAAGGGCAGATGTCTGTTGAGGTTTAGAACTGGGCCACATTCGGGGTGACCCTCCATAAGTGTGGATGTTACGTTAGTGAGTGCGAAGGGTCTAGCATGGTATCTAACCCACGGGAAATACACAGGAAGTGAAACCTATTCTTCTCATGTATATTTATTTTAAATCATTTACTACATAGCCCTGCTACCTCCTTGTCCCTGGAAAACTCAGACACTGCTTCTAGCCCTGCATTTCACAATGGATCCCTCAAACCAGTTGGGAGCATCTGCTGTTGCCACTGTTACCTCTGGGTAGTCCCTGACCCCCCTCGGTCCCAGGCCCTCCCTTTGAGGTCTCAGAAATGTGACTGACAAGTCCGTTTTGTCCAGCAAGGGGCTCCTTTTATTCATTCGGGGCGGGGGGGGAGTGTTCTGAAATGTGGTGCAACGTTATAAAGTCAAGGGTGCCTGGAAAGCGAGCCTGCCAGGTGCAGGAAAGTGCAAGAAGCCTGCAGAGCCTCCTGGCCCGATGGGCACTCAAGACTTGCCTCTGGCTGCGACTGGTGGCCCAGGAGGGGCCAGAGAGACTTCAGAATGAGATCAGGGTGCCCGCTCCATCCGGAGCTTGGGACCACATCTGTCTGTTCATCATCCTCGTGTACAAGAGTGTGCAAAATCAATCTGAAAACAGCTTCACTCAGGAATCACAGAATCGGCTCCTCCGCTCGGCATCTCTTGGCCTGAGAAGCGCTCTGGCCGTGCAGCAAGGGTCAGGCAGTTTCTGTCTTTCTGAACACCAGGGCATTGCCAGCTGCCTCCAGCCCAGGCAGCAAGGCCGGCCCGGCCTTCACACGGGTGTCTCCTCAGCCACCTTCTTCAGGAGTCCGGCCGCCAATGGGGAGTGCTGGCTGCCCTCGGAGCCATCAGCCTGCATCTTCAGGCGCACTTTCTGGTTGGTCCTTCTCCACTCGGAGTACAGCTGGCAATGGTAGCGGAATGAGACCTGCAGGGCAGGGTGGACATGAGCGGGAGGGCCAGTGGCTGGAAAACTAGCGCCCCTGGGGCCTCTGCCCTGACCCAGATCAGCACCAGGCCCCTGCTTCCAGAGGCAGCGGCAGCATCAAAGCGGTTCTCACATGGACAGAGCACATACACCCACTCACTCGCCCAGGGACCCTCCCCAGCAGCACTGAGGGCCCTGCCAAGGGTGTGTGTGTGTGTGTGTGTGTGTGTGTGTGTGTGTAGAGGGGGTGGTCCCTTTCTGTTTCTCAGAAGGTGGCAGTGAGTGATACAGCCCCTTTGCGTGCATGCATGCTAAGTCGATTCAGCCATGTCTGACTCTGCGACCCTATGGATGGTAGCCTGCCAAGCTCCTCTGTCCATGGTATTCTCCAGGCAATAATACTGGAGTGGGTTGTCGTGCCCTCCTCCAGGGGATCTTTCCGACTCAGGGATCGAATCTGTGTCTCTTGAGACTCCTGCATTTGCAGGTGGTGGATTCTTTACCACTAAGCACCACCTGGGAAGCCCATTAGACTATTAGTCAGCTCTAAAAAGAAATGAGCTATCAAGCTGTGAAAAGACATGGACGAATCTTAAATGCATACGGCTGAATGAAAGAAGCCAATCTGAAGAGGCTACAGGGAATTCCCTGGTGGTCCAGTGGTTAGTTAGGACTCGGCACTTTCACTAAAAAGACCACTTACTGCGAGATTCCACCTCTATGACATTTTTAAGGAAAGGCAAAACTATGGAGACAGTAACAAGATCAGTGGTTTTCCAGGGATCAGAGAGGGAGGAGGGATGAATAAACAGAGCACAGCATTTTTAGGGTGGTGAAAACACTCTGTATGATCCCATAGTGGGAGATATGTGTCTTTATACGGTGGTCTAAACCCACAAATTGTTCCACACCAAGACTGAACCCTTGATGTAAACTGTGGCCTTGGGTGATGATGCGTCAGTGTTGGTTCATCGACTAATGAACTTGCCGCTCTGGTGCCACGTTGACCGTGGGGGAGGCTGGGCAGGTGTCAGGGAGGATTTTGGAGAACTCTGTACTTCCCGCTCCATTTTGCTGTTAAACCTTGAACTGCTCTAATGAATCAAATCTGTTAAAAAAAATTTTTTTTTCCCCCAGTAAATGTCAGTGGTTCCTACTCTTTGACCAAGGAAGTTCCAAGAAACATTTGCACGGGTGGCACCCAAAGCACTGTTTATAACAGCAAATAAAGGAGAAGGAAAAAAAAATTGGAATAATCCCTGTGTCCATCAAAAGAGATTAGTTAAATAAATATAGCACACCCACACAATGAAGGACTGTTGGGTGACTGCCTTTTTTTTTTTTAAAGGATATTAGCAAAGTGAAAACAAGCAGACTGCAAAGCAGGACCTATGATGCATCCTACTTGTATTAAGAAATCTGTGTGGTGGGTGCACTGGCAAATAATTCTTGAGGAGGGGGCACCCCCATAGCTGTGGTTCTATCTGCGGGACCTTCCCCCCCGAGTGAGGGTTCTCATGCCTCCAGATCCCAGGGACAACACCCCTACCACACTCACTCTCTCCCAACCCCAGTCACCTTTTCTCTCAGTCTCTTTATTTTTTATTTTCTGGCTGCACCACATGGCCTGTGGGACCTTAGTTCCCTGACCGGGGATCAAACCAAGTCCCCTGCACTGGCAGCCTTAACCACTGGACTGCCAGGAAGTCTCTCTCAGTCTCTTGATCGTCCTCTCTGTCTCTCTCATTCTTCTGCCTTTTCTCCCACAGTCTTTCCAGTGGCTCTCTGCCTCTCTCCCTTCCCCTTGCCCCTAAAACCCAGACAGTCCAGTCTTAACAGGACTCGTGGCTAGTGGGGCCTGCACTCAGCTGAAGTGATCCTGTGATCTTGCATTCCTCGGGCAGAAGCCTCACACTTGGCTCCTGGGACCTCAAACCGGCCCGGAATCTGGAGCTCCATGAGATGCTGGGAGTTGCTTCCACCCCACGGTCCAGCCACAAGCCCAGGCAGGCAGAGTGCCGCCCTGTCCCCCACCCCAGCTCCATCCAAGTCACTGCCCAAGCCCCTGACCTGTCTGCTCCCAGATGCCTGCTGTCTGGCTGGCAGCCACTCACCAGCGTCCAGAGGACATAGATGGTGAAGAGGGCGATGGTGAGGGCGATCAGCCCCAAGGCCTCCAGATGGCTGTGGAGCCGGAGGTGGTCCTGGGCCCCTCGCAGGCACAGCCAGCCTGAGATAGCGGCCAGTGGCGTGATGAACAGGAAGCACACCACGTCACAGCACAGCGTCCGCTTCTCTGTCCGAGGCCCGGGATCCTTCAGCCACTGCGGGGAAGGAGGGAGGGGGAGCCGGTGAGAGGGACCACCACACACCGCCCTGCTACGAGCCTATGCCAGGGGATGGGGCATCAGGGCCCTCTCTGCAGACACCCATCTTCATCACTGTTCCTGCAGGACCCTACTCCTGCCTTGCCTCCTACAATCCTTTCTTTCTTTCAGATACTTACTGAGATGATGACAGGACAGGCCTGGGTAGGTGCAGGGCATTTCTGCCCCTGGTTTTGTTTTTTTTGCCACATCACAAGGCTTGCAGGATTTTAGTTCCCCGACCAGGGATAGAACCTGCACCTCCTGCAGTGGAAGCTCAGTCGTGTCTGACTCTCTGTGATCCCATGGACTGTAGCCCACCAGGCTCCTCTGTCCATGGGGATTCACCAGGCAAGAATACTGGAGCCGGTTGCTGTTTCCTCCTCCAGGGGATTTTCCCGACCCAGAGATAGAAACTGCATCTCTTGCATCTCCTGCACTGGCAGGCAGATTTATTTTTTTTTTTTTACCACTAAGCCACCTGGGAGGCCCTAGATGAAGAGTGGAGTTAACCACTGGACTGCCAACGAAGTCCCATGCCTATTTTACAGATGGGAGAAACAGAGGGCATAGAGGGGCTGACTCCTTTGTGCAAACTCACATGGCTAGTGATCTACAAAGCCAGAACTGGAGCCCAGGAAGTCTTGCCTCAGGGTCTGTGTGTCCTTGGCTGCTACGGTACACTGCCTGCCACAGATGATGGGTGGTAGGAATCCCTGCCTGCGGCTTCCCTGCTGGTTGGGGGAGAGAGGAAATGACTGAACGATCAGGGTGGGGACTGCTATGCTGAAGAGGTAAGGCTGCTGCTGCTGCTGCTGCTGCTGCTAAGTCGCTTCAGTCGTGTCCGACTCTGTGCGACCCCAGAGACAGCAGCCCACCAGGCTCCCCCGTCCCTGGGATTCTCCAGGCAAGAACACTGGAGTGGGTTGCCATTTCCTTCTCCAATGCAGGAAAGTGAAATGTGAAAGTGAAGTTGCTCAGTCGTGTCCAACTCTTAGCGATCCCATGGACTGAAGCCTACCAGGCTCCTCCATCCAAGGGATTTTCCAGGCAAGAGTACTGGAGTGGGGTGCCATGGCTGCAGAGACCCAATTGAGCAGAAGGAACCTCATGAGGAATGGGGGAGATGTGCTCCAGGCTGCAGAAACAGCATGTGCAAAGGCCCTGGGGTGGGAGCGTGTGTTCCACACAATGGGTAGTGGGGAGAGGGTGAGCTGTGTGGACAGGCCGGCTTGCCCTCCCACTGTTCTCTTAAGAGTAGGTCCTAGGCGGGCCAGGGGCTCTTCCAGGAGCCCCCACCTCAGCTCAGTGACATCACCCCTTGTAGTTCTCAGATGCCCCATGCCAAGCTAGGCTGGGCATGGAGGAGTCTGGAGGGCACCCTGGTGAGCAGCAACTGCTCTGGGAAGCCGTGTGGCTCCCACCACACTTGGAAATACCTTGTGTCGACCCCGACCCACTGCACTCAAGCTGAGCTCTCGGGATTGGCCCACAAAGTCCCCCGGCCAGGTCACCACCCCTCCTTCAGGGCCACTGTCCTCCTCCTTTAACTCCCTTCTCTCCAACCACGTGGGCTTGACCAAGGACACCAAGCTCCTCCTAAAAGGAGGCCTCAGGGCCTTTACACCTGCTGTGCCCCCTGCCAGGACTGTCCTTCCCCAAGTTGGGGCTCCTCATTCCTCAGGTCTCAGCTCTAGGGTCACCTGAAGTAACCAAAACAGGGAAGGGGCACAGGACCTGTCAGATCTGGAACCTCAGGCCCAGTTCCCACCCCCATCAGCAGAAGTGGCCCCAGGGAGAGGAGAGAGGGTCCTCCCTCTAGAGAAGCCGCTTCCCCAGCCCACTAGGATCCTCCAAGGCCATTTCCTCCTTCGGCCCCATGTCTGCCTTCCTCCCTTCTCCCAACTCCGGCCTCTGGCTCCCAAGCGTACCTCTGTGAGAGATCGGGACCGCTTCTCCACTGCAAACTCTGTATGGCACAGCTCGCAGTAGCTGGTGTTGGATGAGGAAAGCCACCTCTCCAGACAGCTCTTGTGCACAGCGCCCAGCGTGCCACTGCACCCACATGGAGACAGTAGGCTCTCCCCATTTGCCCCCTCATGGCAGATCCGGCAGAAGGGACCATCGCTAGACACAGAGATGGGACACATGAGTAATGGTTGAGCCTCCTGCCTGCTCCTGCTTCACTCTGCCCTGGATCGTAAGCTCAGTGCTGCCCCTATATACTGCTTTTTGGCAAACCCCTATTCATCCCTCAATGCCCAGCTCCAAATGTCCTTTTCTCTTGGAAAGCCTTCCCAGACTCCCACAGGTGGAGTGATGTGCTCCCTCCCCAGGGTTCCTGCAGCATCGTTTTAGGCCCAGGGTGGGCATCACTTGTACCTGCCTGCCCAGTGTCAGCTCCTCCTTCTATACCACCACTCTAACTGTGTTGGGCAACTGCCCCAATCTCAAGAGGACACCCCTGATGACCCCAGGCCTGACCAATCAAAACACCACACATCTCTGGTCACAGAGGCTGACTCAGGGAAGGGCACATGTGATGCAGAGCCACTGGAATTGATTTCTGAAACTCTTCTTTTTTTCTTCTAAACTCCAGAACTACAGGCAGCATGGCTGATGTAAGTCTGGAGCTGCTGGCAGCAGCTTGGGCTCCACCTGGAGTCTGCAAATGATGCTAAAACAGAGGATCACGGAGCCCAAAGGTAGGGAGAGGCAGATTCCCAAGAACATCATCAGAAGCACCAGATCCAGCCACACCTGAAGGCCATGCCACCGGAGAAAGCTGTGCATCCCAGAAGAGCTCCTGGGCTCCTCCACTCTAGTGAAGCTGGGAAAACAGACATAAAAAGGCATCTACAGGAAGCCATTTCCCATTTCAGGGAAGTCTCTGCCCCAGCATGGTCTCAGGGGATTCTGGGTCCTTCCTGGGGCAGTTCAAGAGACCAAGGGCATGGCCTTAGTGGGCCCAGAGGCTGTCCAGCACATGAGTCATTGTTTTCCAGACATTTCTGCCCAGAAAGTGGATTGCAGGAACACATGAAGAAAGTGGAGCAGGAGAGCTGTTTTCCAGACAACACTGCCAGTTTCCCCTAGGAAACTTTCTCTCCTTTTCTCAGTGTCCCTGCTGTGGGGGTGGGGCCCAGCTGCTTTGAAACCCAGGAGCTGAGAGCTGACCCCTCATGTCTGCTTTCTGGCCCTTGGTCCTATGCGTGGGGTGATGCTTTCTCCTCCGACATCAAAAGGGCCTGCCCAGCTCCCCTGTGCTCCCACACCCTGATCCCATGTTCCCGACACACATTCAGTGAACAGGAAAGACATCCCTGCTCTAGGAGCCAAGCCAGAAAGTGGAAGCAATGAGGACCAGGAGAGCGAGTTACGTTGGTTTGGGGGGTTTGTCCCGGGGAACCCTACGTAGGAGGTTCAAGTTCAGAGAAAATGAAATATGGGTAAGCAAAGCACACACTGACTATGATGGAGCGCTGATCAGGTCCCACACACCATTCAAAGGGCAACATGGGGGTTAATCTGTTTCGTTCTCACAGGGAGCCTGGGAGGAAGGTGCTGTTATTGCCCCCATTTCACAGATGTGGAAACTGAGGTATTGAGAGGTTGACTTGGTTGTGCCAAGTCACACTGGATTTGAACCCAGGAAGTCGCTCCAAGGCCTGTGAACCCGGAACCACTAGGTTGCCTGCCCCCAGAAGTAGGGCAAGAGAAGTGGGCTCTACTGTTTGAAATTCTGGCAGGAAAATCATTCAGAGGAAACAGGAGAGGAGAAAATGGGACGGGAGAGTGGGTGAGACATCCACAGGCCGCTGTCGGGCTGCCCGGTGCAGGCTCCACAGAAGAGAGATGTGAACAAGAAAGGAAATGGAAGCCATGCCCAGTGACGCTGGCAGGTATCCAGTTCTCTCCAGGCCTCGGCTTCCGCAGGTATCAAAAGGGAGGGTGGGGCAAGGTGCCCCATGGGAACCCCATGGAGGGAGAAGTCCTCCCCACCCCCATGCTGGCAGCTCTGGCTGGGAACCCCCTAGGCCTGCCAAGGATCCCCTCACTCCCAGGCTGGGTCATGTGGCACAGACACCTTCCTGACTCAAGGGGTCTGATGGAGATGCATACAGAAAAACCAAGACCCTGGAAGAAGCCCAGAAGGAGCCCTCCAGTCTCACTGGGCTCAGGCAAGGCAAAGACCTGTAAGGGGCCCAGCACTGGGCTCCCTCCACAACACGGCAAGGCTTCCGTCTGCTTCTCTGTATGTCTGAATGAAAAGTTTATGAATTAATTCTGACACCTGCTACCCATGTGGATGAACCTTGAGGGCGTGACACTCTGTGAAAGAAGCCGGTCACAAAAGGACAGACTGGCGAATTCCACTTCTGCAAGTTTTCTAGAGGGAAGTCAGATCCAGAGACAGAAAGTAGGAATGGTGTGGGGCCCCGGGGCTGAGGAAGGGGGAGGGGGAGTGAGTGTTTTAGTGAAGACAGAGTGCAAGATCAAAAGAGTTATGGGAGGGACTTCCCTGGTGGTCCAGTGGTTAAGAATCTGCCTTGCAATGCAGAGTACATGGGTTCAATTCCTGGTCAGGAAACTAAAATTTCACATGCTTCAGGGCAATTAAGCCAGTGTGTCGCAACTACTGAGCCTGTGTGCTCCGGAGCCCGCACGCTACAGCTGGAGAGTCTGTGACCCACAGTGAAGATCCCAAGTGCTGCAACGAAGACCTGACAGGGCCAAATAAATAAATATTAAAAAAAGAAAGTCATGGGGCTGAATGATGGTGATGGTTACACAACACCATGAATGCACTTAAAGCCACTGAACAGTACACTTTCAAGTGGCCAAAAAGGTAAATTGTACGTTATATCTTAACCATAAAAAAACTAGAAGGAAAAGTTTATGAATTTGATGATCTGAAGGAAACATCATGGTAATACATTAGACTTGAAAAACTGGTGGCTAGCTTAAATCTTCGGAGAAGGCAATGGCACCCCACTCCAGTACTCTTGCCTGGAAAATCCCATGGACGGAGGAGCCTGGCAGGCAGCAGTCCATGGGGTCGCTAGAGTCAGACACGACTGAGCGACTTCACTTTCACTTTTCACTTTCATGCATTGGAGAAAGAAATGGCAACCCACTCCAGTGTTCTTGCCTGGAGAATCCCAGGGACGGGGAAGCCTGGTTGGCTGCCGTCTATGAGGTCGCACAGAGTCGGACACGACTGAAGCGACTTAGCAGCAGCAGCAGCAGCTTAAATCTTAATGAGTTAAGGCAGATTTAAATTGGCGTGGGGTTTCCTTGGGCTTCCCGGGTGGCGCTAGTGGTAAAGAACCTGCCTGCCAACGCAGGAGACATAAGAGACCAGGGTTCCATCCCTGGGTTGGGAAGAATCCTTGGAGGAGGGCACGCCACCCCACTTCAGTATTCTTGCCTAGAGAATCCCATGGACAGAGGAGCCTGGCAGGCTACAGTCCATGGAGTTGCAGAGTCGGACACGACTAAAGCTACTTAGCATGCACACATGGGGCTTCCTTAAATCTCTTTCCCTTGATGATAAGTTGGTGAACCAAGCAGATTCAGCTCACACATGTGTCTGGAAGATTGGCACCGAGGTTTAAGTACATTAATCGAAAACTTTGCATGCTCAGTCGCTTCAGTTGTGTTCGACCCCGTGGACTGTAGCCCGCCAGGCTCCTCTGTCCGTGGGATTTTTCAGGCAAGAATACTGGAGTGGGGTGCCATTTTCTCCTCCAGGGGATCTTCCCAACCCAGAGATCGAACCTGTGGCTCCTGATTATTTACCACTGAGCCACCAGGGAAGCATTATGAGGTGGCAAAGCCCCTTGTGAGCAATATATGGGGACCATGGCCATGCACTTTCAGAACCACTCAGCAAGAAGGTGCCCCAGGTTAGAGATACAGGGGAGCAGCAACTGTTGCCAGTCCTACACGGAGAGAGGCTCCCATCCCACGTGGGCACCAAGCCCAGGTACCTTGAGCCCACAACCAGCACTACCAGCTACTTCCTTGTGCGGCCTCCCCAAGATGTGAACTACTCACCAACATCAGATCTCCGAATTTCACCCAGTAATCTGGAGTTTCAGCTTTTCCTGAAGAATCTGACCTGTCTACCCAGTTTCCATGTGGTGATTACTCACTGGGCCCCTTTCGCTGATTTATTTGCCTACCTGGCCCCTCTAGGTGGTGAATTTTTCTTTTCTTTTTTTTTGGCTGCACCACTTGGCATGTGGGATTTTAGTTCCCCAACCAGTGATGGAACCCACGACCCCTGTGGTGAAAACGTGGAGTCTTAACCATTGGACTGCCAGGGATGTCCCAGGTGGTTGGATTTCTGACTGCAGGCGGGGCTGGGAATTAACTGGGCTGGAGAGTGAAGCAAGTGAAAGCATCAATTCCTGCTCGGTCACCACTCACCTTGGTGTCTCCAAGGCCCGGATGACAGTCGAGAGGAGCCGGCCATCTCTTGAAGTCACCTGGGCCACATACTGGGGTGGTCCGAGGCCTGTGGCCTCCACGACCTTGGAGAAGGCAGGGCTGTCGGAGCAGTCACACAGGGAGCCGGGGAGATGACAACAGTCACCCGTCGTCATGGCCACAGGGCGCCCTGTGTCCTCAGGGCCCAAGGCCCATGGTCCCAGGAGCCTGGGGAGAGGCCGGCCGGAGGATCAAGAGCAAGGTTAGCAAACCACACACAGCACAGAGCCAGCTCTCTGAGCTGTGGTTGAACAATCTCTAAGATGGGCCTTTGGAGGGGGGCTATGAGGATTCAGTCAGGTCACACATGCAACTCAGGCCAGGCCTGGCGCATCTCAGGGGCCTGGCTATATTCTCTCTGGCTCTCCTAAGAAAGGCCAGCCTGGTCTGGCCCACAAAGCATGCAGGACATCACCTTTCCAGCCTGGATAGCAGTGGCTAACAGTGACTGAATACCATCTGTGTGGTAGGCCCAGTGCACCGTGCTCTCTAGGGCCAGAACTATCCCTGCCAAAATCATGGAGAAACTGTTCCCCGTGGACTGGATTCCCAGGGTTGGACTCAGAGAGAATAAGCCTGCCATGGAGTGGGCTGGAACTGAGCTACAAACTTGGCCCAAATGACCAGGATGGTGAGTCATTTTGACCCTGCTGGTTCATGGCTTCTTGTGGGCTCTGAGTTTCTTGATAATTCAGGCTATCGAGGAAGTGGTAGTCCAGAATGGGGTAGTGTCTGTCCCCACCCAGAAGAGCAACCACTTAGAGCAGTGCCTCTGTCCCCAAGGAGAGGCCATGGGAGATAGCCAGAGCCTCAGGCAGCAAGCTGAAGTCTGCTCTGGTGGCGAGGGTGGGGACTGACTTCAGCAGGATTCCATCCCCCTACCTCCCCACCCCAGGGTCTGACCTGTCAGCAGGAACCCTTGGCAAGCTCCTCTTCCATCCCAGAACCAACCAGCAAGGCTTGTGTGTTTCCCTGTGAGAATTTCAGGAAAGGGACTGAGGCCTCCGGAAGCCAATAAAGGTGCCCCAGAGATTAGGATTTCCATCCCAAACTTATCTCACCCTCCACCATCTGCCCCCAGGAACTGTGGTCCAGAGACCCCAGAAACACTCACCGAGGTACCCCTCCACACACACAAGTGTTTTTTACCCACCCTTGCTAGTCAAACTCTGAGATCCAAAGAGGGGCGGAGGGAAGCAGTGCAAGTCACTGGCTAACTTTGTGTACCAGGACAGTCTCCTGTGGATCAACAATCTCTGAACAGCTCAGCCAGAAGCACTCTGGGCCCAACAGGCCCTTCTGAGCCTCCTAAGTGGGGCCACACAGTCAGCCAGATAAGCAAGTGTCAGCCCAGAGGCAGGAGGAGCCTTCGAGGAAGGCTGCATGACCAAGATAACACCCACAGGCCAGTGGCCAGGCTGCCACGTCGTGCACACTGCTGTCCCTCCCAAGTGAGGCCAGCAGGGAAGTTGCTGGGCTACCCAAGGGAAAGGCTGCAGAGGGGACTCCACGCCTCTTGCCCCTCCAAGGATTGGCCTTCACATTTCTGCAAGTAATTGGGCGTCCCAAGACACATCACAGCTCCTATGCATTAAGTTCTACCATTTCTTTTATTGTCAGAGGAAAAGCAATAACAGAACCAAAACAACACTGGTAAAATCTGCTCATGCAAGGCTTGCAAATCAACCAAATGATGCTAGCAGCTACTGCAAAATAAACTCATGGTTGCCGGGGGAAGGGATAGTTAGGGATAGTGGGAAGGTCATGTACACACTGCTATATTTAAAATGGATAACTGACAAGGACATTTCGTAGAGCACAGGGAACTCTGCTCAATGTTATGTGTCTGCTCTGATGAGAGAAATTCTGTTACTTTCATGTAATTCTCAGAGGGAAACACACAAGCCTTATTGGCTGGTTCTGGGATTGGGCGGGGTGGGGGGGGCAGTGTTGGAATGGATACATATATATGTATGGCTGAGTCCCTTCCCTGTTCACCTGAAACTACCACAACATTGTTAATCGGCTATACCCTAGTACAAAACAAAAAGTTTGGGAAAAAAATAATAGTGGCTACTGTAAGTAACTGGTAGGACATCCCCAGTGGTCTAGTGGCTAAGATTCTGGGCTCCCAATGCTGGCGGACCAGGTTGGATCCCTGGTCAGGGAACTAGATCCCACAAACCTTGACTAGAGATCCTACATGCTGCAACTAAGACCCAGCTCAGCGACAGCATGGACTGTAGCCTGCCAGGCTCCTCTGTCCATAGAATTCTCCAGGCAAGAAAACTAGAGTGGGTTACCATTCCCTTTCCAGAGGATCCTCCCTACCCAGAGATTAAACCCAGGTCTCCTGCATTGCAGGCGGATTCTCTACCATCTGAGCCACCGGGCAAGCCTAATATATATATATAAAAAAATATATATATATATATATATATTTAAAATGTACCTAACCTCAGTGCTATATTTAAAATGGATAACCAACAAAGGTCTATTATATAACACATAGAACTCTGCTCAGTGTTACGTGCCAGCTTGGATGGGAGGGCGGTTTGAGGGGAGAATGGAAACATGTGTATGTATGGCTGAGTTCCTTTGCTGTTTACCTGAAACTATCACAATGTTGTTAATTGGCTATACCCCAATACAAAATGGTGTAAGAAACAATAAAAATTAAAAAAAAGAAAAGGTACCTACTACAAGCCAGGCACTGTGCTGAGTTTATTGAACTCCAATAGTTGTTATAAATGTTCCTTCAAAGGTCACCTCCCCAGCAAGGCCTTCCGTGATCACTTGGGTTGAAGTGCTACTCATGTCCACATTATTGCCCTCACAGATGTGTCCCTCTCTGAAATGCTCTTATTTCTTTTTCTTTTTTTTTTTTTTGCCCACATGGTGAGGCTTGTAGGATCTTAGTTCCTTGACCAGGGATTGAACCTAGGCCCTCAGCAATGAGAACACAGAGTCCCAACCACTGCACCACCAGGGAGGTCCCTTTAATGTTCTTATTTCTTCATCTGCTGTTTAAACCACATCTGTCTTCCACTATCAGTCATCTCCAGCGCCTGATCCAACGTCTGGTACACAGTTCCTGCATTAATTCCTCAGCCCCTCTTCTGTGTAAGAGCAGGGTGGGAGAGCCAGTCCCTTGATCTCCAGACCCTGGTTTGCCAGCACCCAAGATGGGAACCAGAAATCTTCAGAGGCTGGAGATCTGTGCAAAGCACAGAGGCTTGGGCTCAGGAGAGGCCAGTCTCGAGCCTGGATACAAGGGTAGGGTGGCTGCAGGCTGAACTCAGCTCTGGGGCTGCTGGGAGGGGTGACTAAGCCAACGCCTCCAGCAAACTTGGCCCAGTGCCCAGGAGATGGATTTCACTGAATCTTCACAACAAACCTATGATGGAAGTCCAATAACTATCCCCATTTGACAGTTGAGGAGGCTCAGAGAGGGGCAGTTACTTGCCCAAGATCACACAGCTAAGTTGGGACAGTGCAGGATTTGAACTTAGTCCAGTGAGTGGGTCTGGGACCCAAGAGATCTGGGTTCTTTTAAGTCCTGACTCTGGTGCTGATGCTGTGTATCCTGGGACAAGTCACTTGGCTTCTCTGGGCCTCATTCTCCTCTTTTGTCAAATAAGTTGATGAAGCTAGTGCACTGTGTCTGCTGAAGGGCTTCATAAGAAGAAGGGTCAATTCAGGCTCAATTCCTCCAGCAAAGCTTGTCCTTGGCTAGGCTTGTCTGGGGTGGCACGGGGGCACCACAACATTTTGAACAGCTTCTTTTTTCTGAGGGCAGGAAACTGAGGGAAGAAGAGTCAGATGGCCCTAATTCCCCCACAGTGTTGTCTCAGTTCAGTTGCTTCACTCCCTGGGCCTCAGTTTTCTCTTTTGTATAACGGGGGGTTGCAATGAGACCCAGCTCATATATGCATAAGCATGAATAAGTTGATAAATTTTAGCTCTTATGATAATTATTGTCCTCAGCTTACAGACAGCTGTTGGGAGGGTCTGATAATACAAGGCACAGTCAGTGCCTGGCACACACTAAGCACTCAACAAATGCTCAGTTATTTTTTTTTAGGATAAATGTGTAGTCTGTGAAATGCATTCATTCCTCTTCACTTAGCAAAGAGAAGCTCCTGTGTGCCCTTCAGCACTTGCATAGCCCTGCACTGGAGGCCAGACTCTAATCCCAGCTCTGATCTTTACTCACTATGTAGCCCTGGTTGAAAAGCTGGCCCTCTCTGAGCCTTGACTTCCTCAGCTGTATAGCAGAGAGGGGCTTCCCTGGTGGCTCATTGGTAAAGAATCCACCTGCCAATGCAGGAGATGTGGGTTCGATTCCTAGGTCAGGAAGATCCCCTGGAGAAGGAAATGGCAACCCACTCCAGTATTCTTGCCTGGGAAATCCCATGGACAGAGGAACCTGGTGGGCTACACTCCACGGGGTCGCAAAAGAGTCAGACACGACTTGGTCACTAAACAACAGCAACACAGCAGGGAACATTTCTTCCCTTGAAGTACTTGAAGTATCAAGTACTTCCACTTGATATTGTCACTAAAGGATTAAATGGACTAAACCTATAAATTCTGGCTGTCCTGTTTTGAGCACCCACTAACAGCCAGGCTCTCTGCTAAGCAAATGCCTGGGTCATCATCTTGACTATTTTCCTGGCAGAGCCCCTCTGAGGAGGAGGTTGGGGAAGGTGACTGGTCACTTATTGACCGCCTACTATACGCAGGGCGCTTTCTTCGTCTGCACCTCCTTAATCTTCACAACAGCCCCGTTAGGTTGGTCCTGGGATGACCTAGTTTCACAGATGGGGAAAGTGAGGCTCAGAGAGGCACCTACTGTGCGCCAGCCCCCCGGAGACCTCCTGCCTTCTACAAAGACGGAAACTGAGAACACCTACTTGCTGGGAAGGCTGAGGCCGACGGTCCGAGCCTGGCCGTCCTTCAGGGGGCCGGGCTCGGGCCTCGAACTCTGGGCCATGCAGCAGAACGGCACCCCTCCACCCCAACCTCCCGCCCGTGCCCACCTGATCCGCGGCCGGGCCGGGCGGCCGCGCAGGCCCCTCCGCTCGCCCCGGCCCTGGTCCCGGCCCGGCCGGTCCCGTCAGCGCCGCTAGCTCCGCTCTGGCCGGTACCTGCGTCTGGACACCGCCCGCCGAGCCGACGGTGTCACGGACCAATGGCGACCACCTCTCGCCTACACTGGCCAATTGTCATGGATGTCCCGCCCTGGAAGGCGGGGCCACAGGCGACGGGGACGTTCTGGGCCGCACAGGCCCGGCGGCGCCGCAGCTACTGACTCCGCCCCTGCCGCGTCCTGGCTCCGCCCCAACCTCGATCCCGCCCCCCGATCCCCGACCCCGCCCTATCTCGACTCGGGGCACGAGCGGGGCAGGTGGCGCCACCTGCAGACGACCAGTTAATAAATTAAACCGTTACCGAATTCAACGTGACACCAGCAGAGGGATTTGTGTTCCTCACCTCCCTTAAGCGTCTCATCAATTCTGGCGGCGGGATGAACCATCTGATCACATTTCACAGAGAGGAAACAGAAACCTAGAGAGGTTAGGGGGCCTTGGAAGAGCCTAAAGCCATCATTTATTCATCATTCATTTTCATTCATATATACAACAAATTAATTGATTAGATGTAATAAACATCAATATGAGCCAGGCACTGTGCTAGGCGCTGTGGACACAATGTTTAATATGGTAAATAGTGCTGCCCTCACGGATCGCAGTGTAGGGGGTGAAGTAGACGTTAAACAGTCAGTAATGTAATTATTAATTGCAAAGGTGATAAATTGTAGCGAGCGAGAGAGGCATATCACGGAATATTTGGAAAGTTCAAAAGTAATTCCCTAAAGAAGCAATTGAACTGACACTGTCACATGCAAAGTGTCTGAGGTGGGATGGAGAATTTCCTTAATACTCCTTTCTTCCCCTGCCTTTATTGAGTATGTAGATCCAGCTTAGTCACCTTAGTCAAATTCTTTCGTGTTGTACTGGCTTATATTTTTAAAAAATGGAATTATAAATCATATAGGTTACCTATAGAGGGAAGTAGAATAGAAAGGACAAAATAGAAGCTACACTTTTTAATTTTTTTTTTTTTTTTTTTTTACTTTTTGGCTGGACTGATTCCTCACCAGGAATCTGAATCTGTGACCTGCATTAGAAGTGTGGAGCCTTAACCACTGGAGCACCAGGGAGGTCCCAGAAGCTAGGCTTTTAAAACTGTACCTTGTTTTATACATTCAACTTTACAACCATGTAGATATTTTATATAACTTTAAAACAAAATTTTAAATGTAAGATATCTAAAAAACAAAACTGAAATAAAATGAATTAACCTGTATATCCAATTGGTGACAAAATAACCCAGAGATGAACTCCTAGTGACTTTAAAACACCAGAATTTGACTGTCCATACTCAATATAGTGATGGTGGTGGTGGTGGAGATAAAATGGTTATTCTGAGCTTGTTGCACACTTAGTCTGGGATAAAGCAAAGGAGTGATTATGTCAGTATCAAGAACTGGGTTTTTCATAGGGAGTGAAGGAGGCACAGATGTAAGATTGATCACATTAAAGGAAAAAAAAAAAAAACACCTGTGGTCTTGAATTTGGAGTATCACGATACATTTCGTCTTTATAAAAAGCAAACATTTGCTGCCTGTGTCCACTGAAAAGCCTGCAACAAGCATCCCACAGTCCCAGTTGTGCTCAGTCGTGTCCGACTCTTTGTGACTCCATGGACTGTAGCCCGCCAGGCTCCTCTGTCCGTGGAATTTTCCAGGTAACAATGCTGGAGTGGGTTGCCATTTCCTTCTCCAGGGGATCTTCCTCACCCAGGGATCAAACCCACGTCTCCTGCATAGGCAGGTGGATTTTTTTTTTCTTTTTACCACCGAACCACTTCGGAAGCCCCCATAAGCCCAGACAGTGGTCTCTAAATACCATTTCCATTTGAAAGAGGCTAGGAATATTGAAGAAAACAACAGACTGAGTCAGGAGCAGGAAATGTACAGATGAACATGGCACATCTTTAAATACCAGAAAGGGAGTTATCAAAGACATTACCTACTAACATAATGTCAATGGGAACCAATTAGCAGCTTCCATTGGCCACAAATTAGACTATTTCACCTTCAATAAAGATCATGATCGCAGATCAAAATGAAGCAAATGTTCAACTTTATGCACTTGGGTTTTTAATTTTTTTGTTCTAAAATAATGTCAAATTGATGAAAAAGTTGCAGAAATAATGCACAGAACTCCCATAAACCTTTTGCCCAGATTCCTCAATTGTTAACGTTTCTGAATCCTTTGAGTATAAAATAGATATATGGTGTCTCATTAACCCTTAATGCTTCAGTGTTTATTTCTTTTTTAAAATTAATTATCTTGGGCCATGCTCTGTCTTTGTTGCTGTACTCAAGCTTTCTCTGGCTGCGGCAAGCAGGAGCTGTTCTCTAGTTGTCGTGCACCAGCTTCTTATGGCAGTGGCTTCTTTTGTTGCGGAGCACAGGCTCTAGACTCATGGGCTTCAATAGTTGCAGCACACAGGCACAGCAGTTGTGGCACACAGGCTTAGTTGTCCCTTTGAGAGTGGGATCTTCTCAGACCAGGGATGGGACTCATGTCCCCTGCATTGGCAGGTGGACTCTTAACAACTGGACCACCAGGGAAGTCCCAGGGCTTATTTCTTAAGTAAAGTACATTCTTCTACATAATTATAGTATTATCTTCAAAATCAGAAAATTAATATTGATCCAGTATCACCAGGTAGTTCCCAAATCCCATTCAAAGTTTCAATAAAGTTCTTTAAAGCTCCAGACTCCATTCTAGGATCACCTGTTATATTTTGCTGTGTAATTCAGTCTCCTGCAGTCTGGAACAATTCCTCATCCTTTCCTTGTCTTTCATGACCTTGATATATATATATATTTTTACATATGTCCATTTATTGATTGCTGGGAATACAGCTTATTGAGAATACATTGACATGCATTTGAGGGGAGAAATTAACCAAACCTGAAAGGAAGCCATTCAATAAGCCTGAGAGTTAATAAGGTAGGAGAGATCAGATCTAAAGACACAATGTGTGGGGTGACTCCAACAACCACGGAGTCATCCTTAAGATGCCAACTGCAAATACTTGGGGAACGTCTCTGTTCTGAATTACTTTGGAACTACCAGGAAAGAGAGAAGATCACCTCGCCTCTTTAGTTTAATACGAGAAGGAAAGCTGTTCACTGATGTGCCAAAAAACAAAAAACTTGCTGTCACTTCGAACTGTTTTAAGGCAATTCCATTTTTACAAATTCTTCCACACCAATTTGTATGCTTTAGATTTATAAGCAGCTATGAGACTTAGGAAAGATTCACAACTGATGCAAAAGACTGTAGCCATATCATTCCAGTATCTGCTGATTCATGCTCTGTTTTAATACTAGCAGATTTTTACAGCATACTGTTAATTTTTCCCCAAGGTGTTGAACTCATTGATATGATAAAGTGATATAAATTCAAAGAATTCCAGTTACACTTAAAAGGACAGAGAGATTAAATTACTGGAATGTCTCAGATCATAATTTAAAATTATTTAATGATATATGTGGTACATACGACATAAAGATTTTCATCTAAAGGTGGATAAAGCACTGAGACATACTCCTAACTGCAGAGCTACATGCCACAGAGTTTCTCCCAAACTTTTTAATGGGTATTTTTTTCTTAAGATGATAACATCAATGTTACTTGATATTCGAAATGGTTTGAACTGCTTTCTGTGGTAGCAGGAATAAAAAAGAGAAAACAGAAACAGACATACCCCAGCCCAGTGGAATGAAAAAAAACAGGTGGGGAGAAGATTTTGGCTTTTTTTTTTTTTAAGAGGCAGTCTGTTCCTTCCATGAACCGTGTTCTTTTCCCTTAAAGCTCTGGGGGTGGCGGGGGCGGGGAACCGGTCATGGCTTGCAGCGCTGAACAAACCGAGGGGACAAGCGCACATCTTGGATGTGATATCTGTCCAGAATCCAATGACCTTGATATTTTTGAAGATTACTGGCTAGTTACTTTGTAGAAAGCCTCTCAATTTGCATTTCTCTAATATTTCATCAGGGACAGAAACCACTGAAATGATACTGTGTTCCCAGTGCGTGTATCAGGAGGCAGACAATGTTACATACACACACAGACATATATAAATTATTTTTCATATTGTTTTCCCTTATAGGTTATTACAAAATATTGAGCAGAGCTCCCTGTGCTATACAGTAAATTCTCCTTTGTTTATCTATTTTATATATGGAGTGAGTGAAGTGTAAGTCGCTCCGCCGTGTCTGACTCTTTTCAATCCCATGAACTATACAGTCCATGGAATTCTTCAGGCCAGAATACTGGAGTGGGTAGCTGTTCCCTTCCCCAGGGGATCTTCCCAATCCAGGGACTGAGCCCAGGTCTCCTGCATTGCAGGCAGATTCTTTGCCAGCTGAGCCACCAGGGAAGCCTAGTAGTGTGTATATGTTAATTGCAACCCGTCCCTCAACCCACCAGTCATTTTTGAAGGCTACTTGGGAACCAACTCAAAATCTTAAAAATTATGAACCTTGAAAATTGACAGGCAAATAGAGAATTAATTATTTACACTGGCTTATACCATCTGTGGGGCTTCCCAAGTGGCACTACTGGTAAAGAACCTGTCTGCCTTTGATGCCTGGGTCGGGAAGATGCCCTGGAGGAGGAAATGGTAACCCACTCCAGTATCCTTGCTGAAGAATTCCACGGACAGAGGAGCCTGGTGGGCTATTGTCCATAAGGTCACGAAGAGTCAGACATGACTGAAGCAACTTAGCATGAACACACACATACCATCTGTAGCTCCAGGTAACCACATAGATGAAGGGAAATTTCTCTTTACATATGTATTTCAAAAGTAAATAAAGAAGAGGAAGGGGATATATGTATACTTAATAGCTTATTCACATTGTTGAACAGAAGAAACTTTACAAACAGCATTTAAAGGAATCAGAATAATTTTTCTCCAATAAGAAAAATAAATAAAAATGAAAAAGGAAATAATTTTAGAAAAGAAAAAAGAGTAAATGAAGAAGGATAGGATTTGAAAATAAACAACAGTTATCATTTTGTAACTCTTAATAGATTATGAATCTAGGTCATGCTTCTCACCAGCTGCTACCACCATGAATGAGAAACGCACTGACATTACCTGCCACCTTGGGTTACATACACAATATTACCTACGAAGTGTCCACTCCTAAATGCAATCAACCTCTAGATCCAGCTATTCATTTACATCGTTGGAAGGACTGATGCTGAAGCTGAAGCTCCAGTACTTTGGCTACCTGATGGGAAGAGTCAACTCATTGGAAAAGACCCTGACACTGGGAAAGACTGAAGGCAGGAGGAGAACGGGGCGACAGAGGATGAGCTGGTTAGATAGCATCATTGACCCAATGGACATGAGTGTGAGCAAACTCCAGGAGATGGTGGAGGACAGAGAAACCTGGCAAGTTGCAGTCCATGGAATCACAAAGAGTTGGACACCACTTGCCACTGAACATTCATTTACAGGAAATTTGGGGGACAGTGGGACACATTAATGCCACCCTGTGTCCACAGAGACAGAAAGCAGATTAATGATTGCCAGAGGCTGAGGGATGGAGAGAGGAGGAGGGAGTAACTGCTTAATGGGTTCTGGGTTTCTTTTTGGAGTGGTAGAAAACTTCTGGATTAAATAGTGGTAAAGGTTGCCCAACATTTTGAATATCCTAAAATCCACCAAATGTATTTTTGAAACAGTTCTTAAGTGGTGAGTTTTATGTTATGAGAATTTTGTCTGCAATTTTTAAAAAGCAAAAAGATACTCTAGGGATGCCATAAACAAGAAACTACAATACAATTGACCCACTTATTTAACAGAAAAAAAGGGGGGATATTGGGAGATTGGGATTTACATACACACAGTACTATACATAAAAGAGATAATAAGAACCTACTGTATAGCAGAGGAAACTCTGCTCAATACTCTGTAATGACCTATATGGGAAAAGAATGTAAAACAGGGTGGATATATGTTGAATGTGTATAATAACTGGCTCACTTCACTGTACAGCAAAAACTAATACAATATTGTAAATCAACTGTACTCCAATAAAAATTTTAAAAATAGGGACTTTCCTGGTGGTCCAGTGCAGAGGATACAGGTTTGATCCCTGGTCCGGGAAGGTCCCAGGTGCCATGGAGCAACTGAGCCTATGCGCCACAGCTACTGAGCCTGCCTGCTGCAACCACTGAAGCCCATGCACTTAGAGCCTGGGCTCCACAACAAGAGAAAAATCAGGTTATCCCCTGATAACCACAACTAGAGAAAAATCTGTGCACAGCACCAAAGACCCAGTGCAGACCAAGATAAATACATAAAATTTAAAAATTAAAGAAAAATAGAAAATAAAAAGTTTAATGGCAAAAAAAAAAAAAAAAAGGCAAGAAAACAAAGGGATCAGAGGGGGAGAATGTGTACATTAAAAGCGATCAAAGAGAAGTGTCAACCAATTGGAGCCAGTGGACCGTGAGTCACATAAATCATTAACAAATTATAAGACAATCAGGAAAAGCAAACACTAGCTCTTTGGTAATATTAGGGAATTACTGCTCATTTCTTTAGGTGGGATGATAGTATTGAGGTGATGTTTTTAAAAGCCTGTATTTTAGATAAACACACAGAAATATTGATAGCGAGAGCATGTTGGGGATTTGCAAACAGGAGATTAGGGTGAAATTAGATGGGTTGAAGTTGGGTGGTGGGCTGATGGGGATTCATTAAACTAGTCTGTCCACTTTTATGTGTTAAATTTTTCCATAAATTAAAAAAAAAATTTGGTATGCTTCTTCCCAGCCTTTTATCTGGGCATCTTCTCCATTTATTAGGGCTTTCTGGCTTATGGTTGCTGCTGCTGCTAAGTCACTTCAGTCGTGTCCGACTCTGTGCGACCCCATAGACGGCAGCCCACCAGGCTCCCCTGTCCCTGGGATTCTCCAGGCAAGAACACTGTAGTGGGTTGCCATTTCCTTCTCCAATGTGTGAAAGTGAAAAGTGAAAGTGAAGTTGCTCAGTCGTGTCCGACCCTTAGCGACCCCATGGACTGCAGCCTACCAGGCTCCTCTGTCCATGGGATTTTCCAGGCAAGAGTACTGGAGTGGGGTGCCAGTGCCTTCTCCTCTGGCTTATGGTAGACACTCACTAAACATTGGGTAAAGCCCCACAGCTTAGCGGCTATAAACCCAGCTCCAAAGTTGAAATCTGCTCACTTCTTACTAATCGTGGGACCCTTGGGGTGTCACTCACTTCTGTTCCCCATCTCTAAATTGGGGCTATTAAGTTATGCCTACCTCCTAGGCCTACTGTAAATAGTATATAAATGAGATGTAAAAGACTTATTTTTTGTGTGTGGTATCATGTTCTTTTACATATCAGTTTATTTAGGTTAACACAATTCCACAAAAAATTAAACACAGAATTACCATGTGGTTCAGCAATTCCACTTCTAAATATGTGTGTGTGTGTGTATCAGTCACTCAGTCATGTTTGATTCTTTGCAACCCCATGGACTGTACTTGCCAGGCTCCTCCGTCCCTGGGGTTTTCCAGGCAAGAATACTGGAGTGGGTAGCCATTTCCTTCTTCAGGGGATCTTCCCAACCCAGGTCTCCCACACTGCAGATTCCTTACCATCTGAGCCACCAGGGAACTTCTCTGGGTATACATTCAAAAGAAATGAAAGCCGGAAGTCAGATATTTGTACCACTGTGTTCATAGCAGCATGATCCACAAGTGCCAAAAGATGGAAGCAACCCAAGTGCCCATCCACAGAAAAATGGAATATCCATACAGCCTTAAACGGGAAGGAGAGTCTGACAGCTGCTACAACGTGGATGATGTGATGGACGTGATGCTCAGTGAAAAGAGCCTGTCACAAATGAGGATTCCACTTATAGGAGGTCCCTGCTGCTGTTGCTAAGTCACTTCAGTTGTGTCCGACTCTGTGTGACTACATAGACAGCAGCCCACCAGGCTCCCCCGTCCCTGGGATTCTCCAGGCAAGAACACTGGAGTGGGAGGTCCGAGAGGAGTTAATTTCACAGAGACAGAAAGTTGAATGGTGGCTGGCAGGGGCTGGAGGAGGGAGAAAGAGGAGTTAGAGTTTAGTGGAGACAGAGTTTGAGTTTTGTAGGGTGAAGTTTTGGAGATGGATGGTGGTGATGGTTGGACAACAATATGATACTTAATGTTGCTGAACCATATACTTAAATGGTTAAGATGTTTTTTTTTTTTTTTAAGATGGCATGCTTTATGATATATGTATTTTATGGTAATTATGTGTATTTTAGCATTAAAAAAATACTTCAAGAGCAGTGCCTGGCACAGAGAGAAAACACTGTGCTTATTTATTTATTTATTAACACTGTGCTTATTAAATCACTGTGGAGTAATCGAAACAGCATTGCAGGACTGTGACCCCCCCAAGGGCACAGGGACACATATTCTTGTTCTCAGATATGTGCCCCAGGCCTGGGTCATCACAGAGGCTCCATTAAGACTTGATTTTTGGGGGGTAGGGGGTGGGGACGCTGCTTGCAATGCAGGATCTTAGTTCCCTGACTAGGGATTGAACCTGTGCCCCCCTGCAGTGGAAGCAAGAAATCCTAATCACTGTACTGCCAGGGAATTTCCAGATTTCCTCTTCTGATCGCCTGACACCCTTCCGGTGCCTCATCACTTTACCTGGCCCTCCTGAGCCCTCTTTACACCATCCACCCTCTCCATGCCCTGCCCTGTCCAAACCCAGGGGAGTCAGCACCCCCCAGGGGCTGTGTTCAGCCCTGGAGTGTGCAGTCCCACAGGACCCCCAGTTCTCTCACTGGCCTTGGCCCCCTGGACCACACATCCTGATTCCACCTCCCAGGTCAGAACACCCCTGCGGCTCTGGGCTCTGAGCTCTTCCAGGAGAGATGTGTCAGGGTCTGTCCATCCTTCCTGGCAGGGCAGCCGGAGCCTGGAGGGCGTGCCACCACTCCTCCCCCCCCCCCCATCCCACTCTGGTGGCTCTCCTAGGGCTCAACGGCACAATTGGCTTCTCCCAGAGGCTGGAGCTTCTAGAACAGCTGCCAGCGCTCAGGTGATGGGTGGGGGGAGACACGCGCGTGCGCGCGCGCACACACACACGCACACGCACACACTCACGGTTATGTAATCAGAGTGGGGCAGGGCATTGCTCTGCCCCCTCCACAGTGAGAAGTGATCCTCAGGCCAGTCCTGCCCACACGGGCCAAGGGGAGAAGCTGGGTCCTGAGGAGACCCAGAGGAACCGTCAGCGCCCTCCACCCCTCCTCTGTCACAGGTGTTCCCCCAGTGGGCACTCCTCAAAGGCTGGTCTAGGATGGAGTGAGCTGGGGTGGAGCTGACATCGAGCAAGGTGACGGCTGAGGAGGAGGCCAGGTGGGCGGTAGAATGTCAGCTGCTGCTGCTGCTGCTAAGTCGCTTCAGTCGTGTTCGACTCTGTGCGACCCCACAGACGGCAGCCCACCAGCCTCCCCCGTCCCTGGGATTCTCCAGGCAAGAACACTGGAGTGGGTTGCCATTTCCTTCTCCAATGCGTGAAAGTGAAGTCGCTCGCTCAGTCGTGTCCGACTCTCAGCGACCCCATGGACTGCAGCCCACCAAGCCCCTCCGTCCATGGGATTCTCCAGGCAAGAGTACTGGAGTGGGCTGCCACTGAATGTCAGCAGTGAACCCCAACCTGGGGGCTGAGAACGGGGAGCAGTGGACACAGCCCACCCTTTCACACCCTCAGGTCTTAGGCCTGGCAGTCCTAGTGCCGGGGGCGTCTAACTGCCCACCCCCCAGCCTTTCCTCCCTCCCTGCCTCGGGGCGGCAGGAAGAGGGTCCACCCAACCACACCCTCACCCACCCCAGGACCACGGTGGGATCTGCTCTGTCCTGCGCAGGGGCTGAGCCATGGCGATGGGCGCCTGCAGTGAGACCCCAGCTCAGGAGCGCCACCTGGCAAAGAAAAAGAAGACAAAGGCGCAGCGGCAGGTTTCTGTACAGGAAGTTCGAATTATACATTTTAGTAACCGGGCGAGAGAAACGAGGCATCCGGGCAACAATGCAGGGGCCACAGGGAGAATAAGAGATCGAGAGCTAGGGTTTGGCGTAAATCTTACAAAGTGTATAAAGAATCTGTGTTTCTCTACAATAACAAAAAACCAAAGGCTACAAGAGCGGTTGTATATACAAAACACGGAGATATTGCTTCACTTGCAAACAGGTTCCTGACCAGACGGGGAGACAAGACAGAAAGGGGGGCACAGGATGGGGTGAAGGCTGGAGAGCGCGCTGCGTGCAAAAAGGAGGGGGAGGGGGGAGAGGGTCTTCTCCCAGCATAAATCTACAGGCAGGAGCTTGAGTCGCGCACGCGCGGGAGAGGATGAAGGCGTGCGCTGTGCCGGCTGTGCGTGGGCGAGCAGGCGGTTGAGAGCCAAGTGTCCGCCTGCCCAGCCCCCGGCGCCTTGCTTGGCTGGCTGAATCAGCCAGGAGTGGGGTTCGGGGTGGGAACCCGCCAGAGAGGGAGGGCGGCGATCGCTCCTCTGAGGCTGCCGTGGAAAACTGGAAGAGCCTGCTGCTCATCCCCCTGGCCTCTGGCCCGCGCCTTCCTCCTACCACCCTCCCCGCCCCGCAGAGATGAGAGGCCCACTGGAACCCAAGGAGAGCAGGTGCAGCAGCCAGGGGCTCCTAGCTTTCCTTGGTCTGGTTCTTCGTGCGGAGCTTGAGGGGAGGGCCGGAGCCAGTCGTAGAGGGGCGGGAGGGTGGGGGCGGGGCAGTGAGAGGGGCGGAGGGCCGGGACGAGCACGCACGCTCGGAACAGGTGCGGGGCGGTCACAGGTTCTGGCAGCACTGCAGCTTGTTGGGTTTCTGTCCGTCGGTGGTGGGCGGCACGCTGATGTCCACAACGTTGTTTCCGGGGGACTCGTCGTGCGCTGCACGGTCCGCAATTTGCTTCTGTGACACGATGCGATAGATCTCTACGGGGTGGGGGGAGGGAAGCACGGGGTGAGGCCGCAGTACTCTTCCGGATGTCACCTCCTCCAGGCAGCCCTCCGGATGCTGAGTTGGAATCCCTCTCAAAGGCTCCCACTGTGCCCTGGGCGCCCCTTAATGGGCTCCCGGAGGTTCCCCCCAACCCCCAAGGCTAGCTGTGTACCCGGAAACAGAAGGACCCACACCTGTCTGCAAATGTACCTCCCACCCAGGGCCACTCGTTCTGTAAGATCAGAGGCCTTCTTTTCCAAGGAGAAATTTCCAGAAGCCCTTGGGCTCCGAGTCCCTGAGGCCACATGCCTCCCGCCGACCCTGCAGGCTGTTCTCTAGTGAAGCTACCCAGGACCCACCTGCAGGAGGGTCCCTGTGTTGTGAGTGACAGTACGGGTGGGACCTGGCCTCATGCTGTGGAGCAGGCCCTGTCTGTCCCCATGTCTAGACTGAACAGTGGTCTTCATGAAGGAAGGTTTGGGGGCTGTGCTCTGGAGCATGTGACCTGGGTGGCTGGGGCCCTGCTCATGCCCACCCTCTGGGACCCCAGCTTGGCCCTGTGACCACCTGTGAGGATGTTCTTAAATGCTTCCTCCACGTTGGTGGAATCCAGGGCTGAGGTCTCAATGAAGGACAAGTTGTTCTTTTCTGGAAGAGAGGATGTGGCCCAGGTGAGTCAGCTGGGGGGGTGGGGTGGGGGGCACCCCTACCCTCTCCTGGGGACCCTGCCTGCCTGCCCACTCACCTGGTCCAGGAGATGAAGGTTGGGGGCCAAAGGGGTAGGACTGGATACTTACTCTCGGGGAGGGGAGACTGGCTCTGTGGCCACAGGCATGGAAGATGCACCCAGTGTGGGCCAGCTGCCTTGCCTGCCTTCCAGATGCTTCTCTGACACCTCAGTCAGAGTCCCGCTCTCAGCAGCATGGCCCCTCGAGGCCCCGGCCAGAGCAGATGACCCAGAGTGACCCCCTGGCTGCCCTCTGGCCACCCCTTCAGGTCTGGTGGGCACTCACCTGCGAAGGCGCGGGCCTCATCCGTGGGCACAGCCCGCAGGTGGCGCAGGTCGCTCTTGTTGCCCACCAGCATGATGACGATGTTGCTGTCAGCGTGGTCCCGCAGCTCCTTCAGCCAGCGCTCCACGTTCTCATACGTCAGGTGCTTGGCAATGTCATATACCAGCAGGGCGCCCACTGCGCCACGGTAGTACCTGTGAGGATGGAGGGGCGGGGCCAGGTGTGAGCTGAGTCAGTGCCTGAGGGGGCATCCCAGGCTCCATGGGCAGCAGCTCCTTGGCCTGAGGGGTGACCAACGTGGCCTCAAGAGAGAGGTGCGTGTCCTGAGGCCCCAGGCTCCACCCCCCGGATTCAGCTCAGGAATGGGGAGGCCTGAGAGAGAGTTGGGAATCTGGGGTCAGAAGACACTCCTTGGGTCAACCACTAAAAGGAGAAGACCACCACACAGGGAAATGCCCTGTGTGGCCTAATGCCCGCTGTGGCCTGTCCTGTCCGGGGCACCAAGCAGATGGATGGACAGGCATTCAGTCCAAGAGATTAAGGAGCGGAGGAAGGGACCTGGCCTCAGTGAAAGGAATCCAGGAGGCAGCAAGTGGCTGATGGAAGTTGGAAGGGTCAGGGAAGAGGCAGCCTGTGGGGTCATGATGGCTACTGGGAGGCCAGGATGGAGTGGGACATGGTGAGCACTGGTGGGGGGCTGGGCGGGCTGAGCAGACAGGATGGGGCGCAGGCAGAGGGGAGTGGCCCAGGCCAAGACTGGCGATGACAGCCCCCACCATGCAGCCAGTGCCCAGAGGCACGGCAATACGTCAACAGGACCCAGGGGTCAGAGGGGCTGTGGGGCGTGCCCACCTGGGGGTCACAGCATGGCCAAGACTGGGCACCAGCCTTCTAGCGGGTCCACAGCTCCCAGGGATCTTGTCCCTCCACCCTGGGCCTCCTGCTCTCGGGGTTGTGTTCACGATTCCCCTCTCCCCTGGCCCCGCTGCTCACGCCGAGGTGATGGCGCGGTAGCGCTCCTGGCCAGCAGTGTCCCAGATCTGCGCCTTGATGGTCTTGCCGTCCACCTGGATGCTGCGGGTGGCGAATTCGACGCCGATGGTGCTCTTGCTCTCCAGGTTGAACTCGTTGCGGGTGAAGCGGGACAGCAGGTTGCTCTTCCCCACGCCCGAGTCCCCGATAAGCACCACTGGGGGGAGGGGTGGGGAGGGGCACGATTGAGGCTCCCTGGGCCAGAAGCGGGCAGTGCCCCAGAGCCGAGACCCCACATGCCGCCCACATCCACCCACAGGGCCTTCACAGCGGCGCCCAGGGTGCTGCAGACGCATGACAAGAGTCAGACGGAGCGGAGTCAGTACTGTCCCGGGCCCCTAGCATGAGGTACGACACGAATAGGGTCCTTTAGAGCAGGGCTGCCCCAGATGGGACCCAGGCACTGGGCAGAAGGCAGCCTGGGGAGTCGCAAACCTCGACAGTCCCAAACTTCCCTGGTGACCTGGGAAGTCAGGGCATGCCTGAGAAAGCCTCAGGACTGGGTGACCTTCCGCAGGTCACTTAACCTCTCTGGGCTGCCTTTTCCACAGGAAGACAGTGACGGGAGCACCTTAGGGAGGGGGTCATGGGAATGCCTGGGATCGGAACTCAGCCAACATCTGGTACACTAGGGCAGGTTTGCAAGGCAGGTAGGGCGGTGGTGTCAGATCATCCTGCAGGCACGACGGAACAAGAGCCTGCCTGAGCCGTGAACGCAGAGCAGGGCAGAAAATGGGCGAGTCTCTCTCCACTCTTCCCTTTATCGTGCTGCCTGTCCCCAGCCGTGTAAGCCCTGCCTCTGGGGGCCCAGCCGCTCCAGGCTCTGGGCTGGAAAGGCCAGGAGGGGCTGTGTTCAGGCTCAGAACACAGTCCCGGGGACTTGTGTCCGTGTGTGCACCGTGTGTGCGCAGTGCAGAAGAAACAGCGTCTCTCTAGATGCTCCAGTTGGAAACCACAAGGACGCCCAAGCGTTGGTCTTAGGCTCTGGCACCCCAGGGGCTGCGGACATGGTCGGTCGCTCAAGGTCCCAGCGAAGTTTTTCCTTGATGAGAAATTCTATGTGTGCACGCCCAGATTCCTGCTGCTTGTTACAGCTTCGCTGCTCCCTGACCCCAGACAGGAGTTTCTACGTTTATTCTCAGCGTCGACGAACAGGCTGTTTTCCTCTACGCCGCCAGAGGGCGACTGTGAGCACCCAGAGTGGGTCCCCCCCCCCCCGCCACCCCCTCATAGGGATCCCACCTCCAAAGTCCGGAGCCCACAGGGCCCTGCATGACCTGCCCCGTCCCCTCCCTGCCCTCATCTCCCCTCTTTTTCCCCCCTCACTCACTCTGTTCCAGACACGTGGGCCTCCTCGCGACACTACCCTTTACCTGGAAGGTTATTCCCCAAGTACCCACCGGGTTCCTGCTCTCCTCTGTGTGGCCCCTCTGGTGGCACTTGATCAAGGAGGCCAAACCCTGCCATTTTCTTAAAACGTCACTCCCCAGTCCCCTTCCCTGTCTTTCCTCCATAGCTTCCAACCCACCACACTCGCCAGCTTTCATTTAATGATTTTTTTTGTCACTCTGCCTCGAGGTCAGCCATCTTGGACAGTCTGGTTTGCTGTCGTATCCCCAGGACCTGGCGCGGTGTGGCGCACAGGACACACCCGATTAATACCTATTGGATGAACGAATGCCAAAGGAGCTGGCGGAGCTTCCCAGGCCCACCTCTCCCCCAGTGGGAGATGCCCAGGTCACCATCCTCGGGCTCTAAGTAAGGAGGGGTAGGCCAGGCAGCTCCCAGGACTCAGTACGCTCTCTGGACTGGCTGCATTAGAGCCAAGAATAACAAGAACAAGAAGAATGTTCTGTGCTGAGAAAGCTCTTGATGTGCTATCACCTCACATATACATCACATGACGCATTTTACAGATGAGAAACTGAGGTGCAGACAGGCAGCCACTTGCGTGGGACCATCCAGTTGAAGAGTGGTTCAGCAGGATGTGAACCCAGGATTCCTAAGTACAGGGCTGAGCTCAGGGGTCTGGGTTTAGCCTCCTCTCCCACCATCTGGGGTATCCTGACCCCCTACAGTAGCTGGTAACTCCTATTCATCCTTCAAAACCCCTGGGTTCAGGCACTCCTCTCCTCTCAAACTACCACCAAGCCACTGATGACAATGCCAATGTCCTCTCCTGACACCATGGGCACCAGACACAAGAATGCCAAGTTGACTTCAGAGAATGGTGGAAAGAGGTCAGTGAACATGGGCCTGAGGGCCAAGGACTCCCAGCCATGCCAGTGGGGCCACGGCTGGACTGACTGTGGGCCCACTGTCCACACCCCCAAGCCCTGACCTCCTTCCCATGGTGATGGCATGAATCTGGCCAAAGCCAAGAAGATTTGCACACAGGTCTCATGTCCTCAGGAACAGAACAGGAAATGCAGAGGAAGAGGGTCCCTTTGGGCCCAGCCCTGTATTCCCCCTACCCTCTCACGGTCTTCCCAGCCCTGTCCATCTGTCCAGCCTGGGGGTCCCATTCTCCACATGGGGTCTGCTCTGGCCCAGCCAACAATCTCTTGAGCCCCCCAGGCCAGGCCCAGCCCTAAGGGCTTTGTTATGGAGTTCGCAAGGCCACCCCAGGGACAGATGCTCACATGATCATGTATAGTTGGGGATGCTTAACCCAGAGTGACCAAGTCCCCTGGCCCAAGGTCACGCCATGAGAACAGTGGAGCCCAGAGCCACACAAGGGCCACCAGCCACAGCCCAGACAAATGGCCCAGAAGGCAGGGCTGCCCCCTAGGTCCCTGGCACACGGTGCCCAGTGCAGAACTGGCTGGTGAGGCAGTGGCCAGGCCAGTCCTGTGTGCAGGCTGTGGAATGAGGATGGCATTGTCCAAAGTACAAGTCATCTGTTGTCTCAGGGAAAGAAAGAGCCCTTGAGGACATGGCCCCCAGCATTTCCCCAGAAGTTGGTGGCATCACTGGCCGGGACACAGTCCCCCAGGGCACACCACTTGGCTGGCCAAGCAGGCAAGCCCCGCTGGCAAAAACAAAGAGCTGGCACCTCTTGGAAACCCTTGGTCCCCTGCCCTGCCCCAGGACAGTGCAGCACATCTAGAGTCCAGCCTCTGACACTCAGGCCACTGAGTGGCCATCAGAGGCACTGCCCTCCCCCACTCCAGGCTGATCAGGGGTCACAGATGCTCCCACTGTGGACCTCACCACCTGGTCCATCAGAGGAGAGGTCAAGGGAACCCCTGGGGAATTGACGGGCAGGCTGGGGAAATGGCCCTGGACTGAAAACGATAAAATGTTAGCAGGATAAAAGTGAGGGTCTATAATTAGATACAAATAAATAAACTCACTTCTGGGGGTGCGAGGGATGAGCCTAGTGGAAAAGGAGAAGCATGTGGGAAAACCCCCAGGGGGACCTGTTGGCCTTGACCAGGAGGACAGGGGAGCCAACCTGTGATGTGGCTGCCAGAAAAGCACATTGGTGCCGGGAGGGCTGGGCAGAGGGCAGCCAGTGTCCTGAGTGAGCGGTGTGGCCCCTCCATGCCCAGGGCAGGGCCAGGGAAAGGTGACTGAAGCCTGGGGGAGGCTGGGCACAGGATGGGGGATGGGAAGATCACAAACCACTCCACTCCAGAAGGGCTCCCCCGACCAGGCGGCAGGGCGGGGGAGCTGTGTGGTGAGAAAGTGGATCCTTGTCAACCCTTCCAGCACAGCTGTGTCTGGACACCTCTCTACTGCCCAGGCCTGACCCTCTGCAGGCCATGGGGTCACAGGAGGGCCTGTGGGGGGGCAGCTTATTCACGTTTCTGTCTACTTGCCATATTTATGGCCAGTGATGCGATAGTGGCAGCTCGCTGCCTGCTGTCTTCCTTCCTTCTTTATTTCCCAGAGTCAGAATTTCCTTTTCCTATTTAACTGAGTGGATTTAGAGACAAATATTAAAAGATAATTGGCAGGGGAGGGGGAGGGTTCTTCCCTGGTGGCTCAGTGGTAAAGAATTGCCTGCCAATGCAGGAGACACAGGTTCAACCCCTGGTCTGGGATGATCCCTCATGCCATAGGGCAGCTAAGCCTGTGTGCCACAATTATTGAGCCTGGGAGCCAACACTACTGAAACACGCATGCCCCAGTGTCTATGCTCTGCAACAAGAAAAGCCATTGCAATGAGAAGCCGACACCACCACAGAGAAACTAGCCCCCTCTTGCCGCAACGAGAGAAAAGTCCGCACAGCAACAAAGACTTAGCACAGCCAAAAATAAATAATAGAGGGTCAAAAAATAATAGAGAGGTCCTCTGACAAGGCATTAAGTGTGAAGGGAGGTCTCAGATGACCAGACTAGGAACCGCTGACCTTGTGGGTTAGACTGTCACTTCTGACCCGGCTCGAGGTCAGCAGGGCACCTGCTAGAGCGCAGGGGGAGAGGGCAGTGGGGCAGGCGGGCATTGCCCCCTGGGGCCAGTTGTCCCTGAAGTATTTCCAGAAAGAGGACTCAGGAGATGGGTCCTGGGAAGCGCACAGCCCAGTTCCAGTGCCCCTGACCCAGTAACTGTTCTTCTGGGAACAGACTTCAAGGAAATAAACCAAAGGACAAAAGATGACTCGTGCAAACACTTGGAGCTGGATTATTTACAACAGCAAATTGTTGTGTTCCGAGTGGGCCTGGAATTAGCTCTCAAGGGTGGCCAATGTCAGCTGGGGAGCCCAGCTCAGCGGCACAGGACCTGACCAAAGCCTAGGTTCACACAGAAGACTCTGGAAAGTCAGTGACCCCTAAACCAGCCCTGCAAATAACAAGTGAGGAAGGACCACAGAAACACTGGGAGGGGGAATTTCCCTGGTGATCGACCCAGTGGCTAAGACTCCATGCTCCCAATGCAAGGGGGCCAGGGTTCAATCCTTGGTCAGGGTACTAGATCCCACATGCTGCAACTAAGTCCCAATGCAGCCAGATAAATAAATATTTATAAAAGAAAAGAGACTCTGGGAGGAACGCCCCCTACCCAGGCCTGCCCAGCAGTACACATCCAGGTGGGAGCCAGTCAGCACCTGGGGAGCAGCCCCCTGGAGTAGGCTGGGTAGACATAGGCACCATGTGCTGCAGGACTGGCATCCAGGCCACCTGTCACCCACCCTCAAAGCCCTGACAGTGTCCATTCTCGCCTCTAATGTGAGACCCCCCAGGACTCAGTCAGCACCTGAGCCAGATGCCTGCTGACCACACAGCCTCACCTGCTGGCAACCTATGAGCTTGCAAGCAGCTCCTGGAGCCCACAATGCTGTGTGACAGAGTGGCACAGGGACTCCCTCTGCCCAGAAACCATTCACTACTGGAGATCCCACTTTCTACATCCCCAAGGTCCCCAGAACCCCAGACTCAACCAGGGATGATACCACAGACACATAGTGACGGGCACACTACATTCCCAGCCATGGCCAAGCTCCCCCAATGAGGCAAAGATGCCAAAGGCTGGCATGGGAGGTAGCATGGCAAGGGTGCCCTGAGTGGGCCTGGAGTTAGCTCTCAAGGGTGGCCAATGTCGGCCGGGGAACACAGCTCAGTGGCACAGGACCTGGCCAAAGCCTAGGTTGGCACAGAAGGCTCTGGAAAGTCAGTGACCCCTAAGCCAGCCCAGCAATGGCTGCCTGACCTGCCCACGTCTTACTTGAGGCCCCTAGAGCCCTCTGCTCCCTGGCCAAGGAAGATCCTTTGGTAGGTTGGAGGAGGAGGTCTGACAACCCCAGGTACACTGCTTAAATGGTCTGGGTTCAAATCCTGCTCCACCACGTAAACTGTGCCCGTTTCCAGGTTCATAAAGAGAAAGACTGGATAATACAATACCGACCTCACTGTGGCGAGGGCTTCAATGAATTCACGTGTGTAAAGTGCTTAGAAAAGTGCAGGTATTTGGAAAGCGCTTTTAAAAGAGTTCTAAGAGTTAACCATCAGGTCTGGGTTTAGCACACACAGTCCCTGACTTCCCCCCCCACTCCAGGTGCCCCTCAACGCATTTCCGACTCCACTTCCCAATCCAGGCTCCACTGCCCTCCCACCACCACCACACCTTGATCCCCATTGTTCTCCCCTACCTTCCCGGGCACCCTACAGATGCACTGCCACTAATCAAAACAGGCCCCTCCCACTAGGTGAGAGCACCGCCCCCATTCGCCCAGCCCATTTCTTGGACACGCCCACCACATCCTAGCACCGCCTCTAACGGCCCCGCCCCCATCGCGAAGGGAGCTTTCCACTCAGCCCGGCCCGCCAAATGCTGGGGCGGCCCCGCCCCTCTGAAGGCCCCGCCCCTAACGGCCTCTCCCACTGCCCGGGGCCCCACCCACTCTGGGCCCTGGCCCCGCCTCGGCGCATCCCGGGCCCCCAAGCCTCTCTGGGCAGCCGGCCTCGCATGGCCGCGCACCCTGGCCCGAACTTGACCAAGACCGGCCTTCACTGGCCTTTCTCGGCTGCCCGGCCTGCTGGGCCCCAAGCTTCGGGCTGCGGCCTAGGCCCAGAGGCCTGAAGCGCAGCCTCGGCTCCTGCCTGCCACCGCCCGCTTGCCCGTCTGTGCCCCACCGACCGCACCTTTGAATAGGTAGTCGTACTCGTCGTCCCGGGTCCCCATTGTCCTGGCGCTTCCGGCGGGATCGGCGACTCCGCAGCCCCACCACAAACACCCGACGGGGGCGGAGCCGGCGCCGCGCAGAGCGGCGGCCGAATGGCCAATCAGCGGTGGGTGATGTAGCGACCGGCACCCAGGGCAGCCAATAAGAGACGGAAGCAGAGCCTCTGGGGTGGGCGCCTCCGGAGACCCACCTTCTTCGCCCTCGGTCTCCCGGAGAAAGGCGGAAGGAATGCGGACCTTTCGGAAGTGACAGCCTCACCAGCCTATCAGAAGCGAGTTCTGGAAGGCGGGGCGGAAGACTGGAAGAATGGAACGGATTGACGGGGCGAGTAGCCAATGAGAGGTTTGATTCAGATAGTACCGGGCCTCCAGATGACCTGTCCGGGAAGGGAAATAGGGCTACGTCCAGGTAGTGTTACGCTATTTAACGTCCCAATGACATCATAGGTCAATGCGCGCTGCTCTGCGGTACGCCCACTCCCACCCTCGCTGCCCCAGTAAATGACAGCTCCTGGCGGGCATCTGTGTGTGGACCTTTTCTTCTTAGAGGTCCCCTTCTTTCTGGGTTGCAGTTTCCATCCCTACGGCGGCCTCGGTTTCCTCACTCTGTATAACAGGGAAGAAATCTTAGGGAATCTTGGAGTATAACTAGATCATTGATCTAAACAGATCTAATCTACCACCACCGTCAGTCATTGGGTCTTTGTTTAACAAATATATATAAATCCTTACTGGATGTCAGAATCCCTCTGCCAAGCAGGAGATGCAGGTTTGATTGTGGAGAAGGAAATGGCAACCCACTCTAGTATTCTTGCCTGAAGAATCCCATGAACAGAGGAGCCTGGTGGGCTACAGTCCATAGGGTTGCAAAGAGTCGGACACAACTGAGCGACTAAACAACATCTGGGATGTCAGACACTCTCTCCTTCTCTGTCTCTTTATCTTGCTTTATTCCACATCTCTTCTGCCGTAAGGAGGATTTATTTATCTTCCCTTGACATTAAAGTATATTTCCCTCTCAATCCTGTTAATAAACAAAATTCAGCTGAGTAAATGTGAAGATCTTATTGCCCTTATTAAAAGGTTCATGAATCAAGCAACATCTCATCTGTCAAGCAGAGATAATTCCCAGTTGTTGTTGTTCAGTAACTCAGTTGTGTCCAACTCTTTGCAACCCCATGGGCTGCAAGCACCCCAGGCTTCCCTGTCCTTCACCATCTCCCAGGGTTTGCTCAAAACCATGTCCATTGAGTCAATGATGCCATCCAACCATCACATCCTCTGTCACCCTCTTCTCCTGCCTTCAATCTTTCCCCTCATCAGTGTCTTTTTCAATGAGCTGACTCTTTGAATCAGGTGGCCAAAGTATTGGAGCTTCAGCTTCAGCATCAGTCCTTCCAATCAACCTTCCATTGAGGGTTCATTTCCTTTAGGATTGTACAAAATGGAAGACTTTTATAGAAAAGAGGGTGGAACAAAGAAGTCATGCACAACAGAAAAATGAAAGCCTTCAGGTGAGGCCAGCTTTTGATTGGCTGAATTGTGGTGTTTCCATTGGCTGGACAGGAAGAAAGTCTTCTTTTCTCCCACTTGAGTGAAGTAGTAGCAGTTCTGTTTGGGAGCGTAAGGTGCCTCTCTTCTGGTTGGGGTCTGTAACTGATGTCTTCCTGTTTGGGGTAATTGAAGAGTGGCAGGTCATAAGAGCTCCCTCTGCAAGCCTTTTTAACTCCTTTTTCTTTTTTTAATTTGCCTGCGCTGGGTCTTAGTTGCCGCATGCGGAATCTTTTAGTTGAGTCATGGAGGCTCTTAGTTGCAGCATGTGGAATCTAGTTTTCCTGACCAGGGATCAAATCAGGGCCCCCTGCCTTGGGAGTGTGGGATCTTAACCACTGCGTCACGAGGGAAGTCCCTTTGATGCCAATTTTAGTTGAGGTTTCCTGTTTTTAATTTTCACAAATATATTTACATATTTAGTTTCTGTCCCCCACCAACAGAACATCAACCCTGTGAGGGCAGAGACTGTGTTTGTGGCCATCACTGCTTTGTCATAGCTAGTGCACAATAAATGGTTGATTAATGATAGTGTAAGTATAGGGGCTTCCCAGGTGGCACAGTGGTGAAGAATTTGCCTACAATGCAGGAGATGCAGGAGACTCGGGTTTGATCCCTGGGTCAGAAAGATGGAGGAGGAAATGGCAACCCAATCCAGTATTCTTGCCTGGAAAATTCTATAGGCAGAGGAGCCTGGTGGGCAGGCTACAGTCCATGGGGTTGCAACAAGTCAGACACAACTGAGCATGCAGGCATGCTCTATGCAGTGTAAGCATAGAGCTCATGTGCTAATTATAGTAATTATTATAATTGCCTCCTAGACCTCATCCTTGGGATGTTCACCAGGCATCCCAAACACAAATTTGACCTCTTTTCCCATATTCTCTCCTCCTCCTGTGACTCCATCCCCCCACTCCCATCATCAAAGCCAGAGGTTGTGGACTCCTCTCTTTTTCTCATCCTTTATTCCCCTGCCCCTCTCTCCCATCCCCTCCCTCAATTGCATTACTCTGCCCCTCCTCCCTCCTAAATTTCTGACCACTTGGCACCCTCTCCTCTGCTGCTGCCCCTGTCCCAGCCCTGTCATCACTACCTGGACCTGTGTTTCCTGTTCCCAAAATTCCCTGCTCTGTGCTCACCTCACACAGTCTGTTCTTCGCATAGGAGTCAGAGTCTTTCTTTCTTCCTTTCTTTTCAAATTGAAGTATAGTTGATTTACAATGGGATTCCCTGGTGGCTCAGATGGTAAAGAATCCACCTGCAATGCCGGAGACCTGGGTTTGATCCCTGGGTCGAGAAGATCCCCTGGAGAAGGAAATGGCAATCCACTCCAGTATTCTTGCCTGGGAAATCCCATGGACGGAGGAGACTGATGGGCTACAGTTCATGGTGTTGCAGAGTCAGACATGATCGAACCGACTAACACTTTCACTTTCACTTGATTTACAAGTATATAAATCACTTGATTTATATACTTTCAGGTATGTAGCAAAATGATTCATGTAAATATATATGAATATATATTCATATAAATATATATATCTCAGATTATTTTCCATTATAGGCTATTGCAAAATATTGAATATAGTTCCCTGTAGTGTACAATAGGCCCTGTTTAGTAGTGTGTATATTGGAGCAGGAAATGGCAACCCACTCCAGTGTTCTTGCCTGGAGAATCCCAGGGATGGAGGAGCCTGGTGGGCTGCCGTCTATGGGGTCGCACAGAGTCGGACACGACTGATGCGACTTAGCAGCAGTGGCGGCGGCAGCAGTGTGTATATGGGGCTTCCCTGGTGGCACTAGTGGTAAAGAACCTGCCTGCCCATGCCGGAGATGCAAGAGACATAGGCTTGATCCCTGGGTTTGGTTCGTGGGTCGGGAAGATACCCTGGAGGTCGAAATGGCAACCCACTCCAGTCTCTTGCTTGGTGGTGAATGGATCCCATGGAGAAGAGCCTAGTGGGCTACAGTCCATGGGGTCGCAGAGAGTCAGACACGAACTGAAGCAGCTTAACACGTGCACACACATACTGAGAAAGTCATACCTTTTTTTTCCAGTTCTTTTTTTTAAGTTAGTTCTTTATTGAAGTATTGTTGATTTACAGTGTTGTGTTAATTTCAGGTGTATAGTACAGTGATTCATATATATATAATATATATTCAATTATATATGGAGACATATTTTTCAGAAATTTTAAAATATTTATTTTTATTTATTTGGTTGTGCCAGGTCTTAGTTGCGGCAGGAGTGACCTTCAGTCTTCATTGCAGCATCTTTAATTGTGGCATGTGGGATCTAGTTCCCCGACCAGGGATTGAACCCGAGCCCAGAACACTGAGAGCCCAGAGTCTATTTATTTAATTTTGGCCGATCCATGAAGCTTGCGGGATCTTAGTTCCCCTAAACCAGAAATTAATCCGCACCCTCAGCAGTGAAAGCACAGACTCCTAACCGCTGGACGGTCAGGGAAGTCCCTCTAACTGGAATTTGAAAGCATCGGCATTGTTTTTTCACCGAGTTTAGTTTTCCTAACCTATTTATAGCAAGTGATATGGGTTTTCCACATGCTGTAGAGATATGCCTCTACTTTTTAAAAAACTGGGTCAATAAGTCCCTGTATGCCTAGGAGTGTGTCATCTGGCTTAATTATTAACAACACACCCCCCTTTCACTCTCAACAGTGTCTCCATTTGGACGATCAATTAGAAGAGTGTCTCTGTTTGGACCCTTATCTGTAATGGGAATACATGCATGGTGCTGAGACAAATCTTTTAAAAATTTATTTTTATTCATTTGGCCGAGCCAGGTATTCGCAACTGGCCGAGCCAGTTGCGGCAATGGGGATCTCTGATCTTTGCTGTGGCATATGGGGTCTTTTGTTGCAGCATGTGAGATCTAGCTCCCTGACTGGGTTGGAACCTGTGTCCCCTGCATTGGGAGCATGGAGTCTTAGCCACTGGACTGCCAGGGAAGTCCCCAGATGAGGATCTTTCTGTTGACTAGCGTGTCCCAAGCACTTGGGACAGGGCTTGGCCTTTAGTAGGTGCTTAAGAAATATTAGTTGAATTTATATGTGTGTGTGTGTGTGTGCACACCCGCGTGCTAAGTCACTTCAGTCTTGTCTGCCTCTTTTGTGACTGCATGGACTGTAGCCCGCCAGGCTTCTCTGTCCATGGGGATTCTCCAGGCAAGAATACTGGAGTGGGTTGCCATGCTCTCCTCCAGGGGATCTTCCCGACCCAGGGATCGAAGAACGTGTGTCTCATGTCTTCTGCACTGGCAAGCGTGTTCTTTACCCCTAGTGCCACCTGTGAAGCCTATATATATATATATATATATATACACTACATACACATACACACATATATATTTTTTCTTTTTATCCACCCCTCCTCACCCACTATATGTATATATTTTAAGGCTAATTTAAAGGAAAACTTTTGCAGACATAGCCAAAAGTGGGAAGAGTTTACACAAAACTCTGCATTAATGTAAGAGTAGAGGGAATTCCCTGGCAATTCAGTGGTTAGAACTCTTGAGCATTCACTGCCGAGGTCGTGGGTTCAATCCCTGGTAGGAGAACTAAGATCCGCAAGTTGCAAGGCAAGGAAAAAAAAAAAGTAACACAGTAGAGCTGGGTTGTGCAAGATGGTGGCCATTGGCCACTGTGGCTGCTGAGCCCTTAAATATGGTCGGTCCAAATGGAAATGTGCCGTAAATGTGAAATCTATACCGGGTTCAGAAGACTCAGTACGAGAAGCCACGTCAAGTATCTCAGTAACTTTTATATTGACCACATGTTTAACCTGCAATATTTTGAATATATCGGGTTCAATCAAGTACACTCCTAAATAATTTTTTCTTTCTTATATATATATATATATATATATTTTTTTTTTTTTTGCCCATGCCACAAGGCATGTAGGATCTTATTTCCAGACCATGGATCAAACCTGTACCCCCTGCAGTGGAAGCTCAGAGCCTTAACCACTGGACCACCAGGGGAGTCCCCTACTTTGTTTCTTTTTAAACTTTAGCTGTTTTTATTTCCTTTTTCTTTGTTTTGCTTTTTTAAAAATGTGACCCCTAAAAAAAAATAACATTAAATATGCAGCTTACATCCCTATTTCTCTCATGTGGCCAGACACTAAAAGGTTATCAAGATTCATGTGCATAAGTATGATCAGGAAGAGCATCAAACTTTCTCTATTACCTGCTTCCAGAAGGACCAAATGAGGGTTTTGCTTTGTACCTCTGAAAATGAACATGAGATCTCCATTATGAAACCATAAGTGAAGGAAGTTGAAAGCAGATGTTGGAGACGGTGGGGATGACTAGCATTGTCCTCAAGAGCCCTGGAGTGTTCACCCTCCACCCTGTGAGCCTGTTTATGCGGACTCTGAAAACTGTCCACTTTGAAAAACAAACCAAAAGACATAAAAGAATGAAATGTTTTGAAGTTGCTTTTATTCCGAGAATTCTGTGGGTTCCACCCAGACGCCGTGGGCGCCAGCTGACTCACAGCACCCAGGCACCACAGTACGGTGAGGGTGCCCAGGCCTACGGGAAGCCCTGGTCCTCCAGCCAGTCAATGTGACTGAATCCACTGGCCATCGAGGGCCGGCCTGGCTGCCCCACCCCCGCAGGGTCCCCTCTGCATCCCCTGCTCCTTGGCGGGTGAGGGGGGTTTCTGTGCCCCTCTGTCCCACGTTTTCGGGGTCTGTGCCCAGCAGCCCTACAGCCCTGCTCTCCTCAGAGGGCATTTCCTGCAGCCTCCCCTACTCATCAAGGGGACCTCTCCAGTCATGGGCATCTTCTCTGTCCTTGAGGCTCCAGACAGCCCTTGTCTGGAGCCCCTGCCCAGGCAGGGAGTGGCCACACGTGGACAAGAGTCACTGTCCTCTGGGGGCCTGAAACCAGGCCCCAGAGAGGAGGCTAGGAGGCCGCTGTGGGCTGTACCAGGATGGTGGTGGCCTGCAGTGGGTAGTAGCGGCCCCGCCAGGTCTTCCAGAAGATGCCCTTCTTACGCTGCTGCCGCTGCCTTGGAATGGAGTGGAAATACTGGCCGTTCAGGTTGGAGTGACTGCAGGTGCCAAACCACCAGCCACCTGCCAAGGTCAGAGAAAAGGGGACATGGTCAAGCCTGTGGGTCCTTGGGTCTCCAGTGGGGCCGAGGTGGGGAGGGGGCTGGGTGTTGGCCATCACCCACTTTAGATGAGAGAACTTTGGCAGTGGTTGTCAGACTGTGTTCCAAGGAACCCCAGCTTGTGACAAAGGCACCTCAGGGGCTCAGGGCACCTCCCCACCCCATCCTGGTAACTGCGGCTTTTACATCTGTGACCCTGGCAAGTTACTTGTCCACACTTGCCACATGGTGAACATTTATTAAAGCCTTTCTATGACTGTCGTGTGTTTCACTAGTTTGTATCACACTGAACCATGTGAAATTAATCACTATTCCATCCTTCTTCCCAAGACGGAAATGGCAACCCACTCCAGTGTTCCTGCCTGGGAAATCCCATGGACAGAGGAGCCTGGCAGGCTACAGTCCTCGGGGTCACAAAGAGTTGGACATGACTCAGTGACTAAACAACAAACAACCATCCTTCTTTGACCCACCACAAGGCAGTTTCATCTGTTTCACTTCATAGGTCGTGGGCTCTGCCTTCAGTTTGTCTTGGTGGCTAGCCTGTGGCAAAGTCATCTCATTGTATTAATATTTTCATAGCAATCATGTGGTGTGGGCAGAGTGGTTATACCCTTTCTTTTTTTCTGGCCTCACCATGCAGGATCCTAGTTCCGTGACCTAGGATTGAACCCATGTCCCCTACAGTGGAAGCTCAGATCCCCAACCACTGGACCACCAGGGAAGTCTCTATACCCATTTTAAAGATGGGGAAAATGAAGGGGGGGAGGCCTTGTCAGTTGCCTAAGGGTCCACAGCAAGTAAGGAGAAGGGGGCACAGAAATAAGGACTTCCCTGGTGGTCCAATGGTTAAGAATCTGCACTCCCAATGCAGGGGGCACGGGTTTGATTTCTGGTCAGGGAACTAGATCCCACATGCTTCAACTAAGACCTGGCACAGCCAAAAAAAAGAACAGTGGCATGGAAACAGATGGGGTTGAAGGCGGGGCAGGGATGCTGAAAAGCTGTGTGGAGAAGGGCAAGATGGGGAGGGACAGGGCTCGCTTACCAGAGAGGCTCCTGGCGCAGTTCTTGTCTCCGCGGAGGTCGTGGTCCTGGTCCCAAGTGGAGAAGGGCAGGGAGAGGCCACTGGGCGAGAAGGTGGTGGCGCCCAGTTTGCTGGCCACCGGTGGCGTGAGCTGCAGGCTGTAGGCGGTGTCTTCACCCCCCAGGTGGATGGGGAACTGCAAGGACTCGGCATTGCCCTCCCAGTCCTGCAGCTGCACAGCCAGGCGGCTGCCACGGTCCCCAAGGATGTGATGCACCTTCTCCAGGCCCAGCCAGAACTCGCCTGCCACGGGAGAGGCCAATCCATGAAGAGGACCCCCAGATCTGTAACACTCTCCTCCCCGCTATGCCTCTGGCCTGCAGGAAACACCTACCTTGGGGGTCTCCGAAGCCATCTTTGTAGGCTTCCCAGGGCTGGTTAAAGTCCACGGAGCCATCCTGACGCCTCTGAATTACGGTCCAGCCTCCATCTGCCCAGAAAAGTGCGAGGTCATCAGGAGGATTCTTCTTATAAGGGATCCTGCCTCCCCTGTTTGGCTCCCTAAACCCCAAAGCACCTCTAAACCCAGGGAGAACAGTTCCTCTCACCCACCCCAGCAGGATGGGAGGAAGACTGGCAAAGAAAGAAGGTGAGCTGGCCAGTAAGCTGGGGGTTCTGCCTAGATCTTTGTCCCAGGACTCAGCAGAGAAGGAGGAAGTGGGGAATAAGAAGTGGCTGCACTTGACGGAAAGACAACCAGGCCTGTGATATTCAGGGTACCTGGGGGCCAGCCCAGCCCTACCTGAGGTCATTTTGCAGTTAACCAGGAAAGGCGGGGATCCCTGGGGCTGGATCTGGAACAATCCACTTTCCCTCTCTCCCTCTTCAAACAGCTCCTGGCAGTCCCTGGGCAGTCCTGAAGGACAGACAAAAGATGGGGGGGATTGAAACGGAGAGCCGTCCTAGGGGCGTCTAAGGAAACAGGCATGTCTGGGGGCTAGGCAGCATGTGACAGGGGCAGGAGGGGGCACTCCTCAGCTCACCGTGCCCCCTTCCACTTGCCTAAAGTTGCCCATGACTCCCCAGGACCAGCCAGACCCATCCTGCCTCCTCCCACCCTGAACGCCCATCCTCTGGCCACACAGCCTTCCTGGTAGCACGCACGCTCTGGCCACAGGGCCTTGGAACATGCTAGTATTCTGCCTAGGACCTCTTCCCTCATGCAGTTCTCTGCCTCATATTAAAAGTCCCAGCTTCTGGAAAGGATGATGTCTCAGACACCCATCCCTCCCCTCCCCTCCCCCACATCCTGTTGCAATAAATAGGGAAAAAAGAGGAATGAGTTTTTTTCTTTCCCTTTCCTGAGAACAAAGAAGATAAAGAGAACAGTGATCAGGCCTGAACATTCCTAGTTGTTTCCTTTTTCTTACTTTAACTGCTCCTAACTCTGCTTGTCTGTAAGGAAGCTTGCTCTTCGGCCTTTCTGGGGTTTACCCTTACAACACCCTTCCCCTTGTAGTTACACACTGGAAAGAAGACCACAGAGCCACGTAACAGCCAGACTCAATCACTGAGTTACCAACACCAGACTATGGCTGTCTTAGAAACAATGCAAGAGGGAGAAATCAAGACCCTGTCGCCTTTGTTCCTCATCACCGACCCCTGACTATGAGCCTTTGCCTTATATAAGGCCCGAGACTCATCATGGGCGTTGAGGGGGCACAGTTCTTGAGGCATGAGCCTACCGTGTTTCGAAACTCTTTGCTGGCTGAGAATTAAAGCCACCTTTCTATTCCCTCCAAACTCTGTCTCTGTATTTTTTTCTTCAGCTTCAGTGGGCAGAGAAGGCCAAGATTTTGGCCATCATTAGCCCGAGACCAGGCTAAGGGCCACTGAGGACTTCCTACTCCCCAACACTGGGGACATCTGTGATCTCTCCACAACTTCCCATACTGTATGAAGTCCCTGAAGTCAGGAATGAGGAATGGCTCTCTGCCCACCATCTGGCACCAGCTGATGCCAGCCCACAGCAGATGTTTAATAAAGATGCCATGAAAGAATGATTGAAGGAGCTGGACCAGAGTGGGGGTGGGGCCGGAACAGAGAGAAACGGGAAGGGGCTCTGCTTCCTCCAGCCTCGGGTGAGCATTAGGCCTGGATAGGGTTTGGAGGGCACCACAGAGGCCCCACCCGGGGTCCCGGGCATCTGAGAGGGAGAAGGAAGGATTGAAGAGTGAAGGAGGGAGGGACGGAGGGATGGCTTGGGCATGTCTGCAGACTGGGGAAGTCCCTGGCCCCCACCCCAGCAGGAAAAGTAGGGGAAAGGTTGAAGGGGGAAGGGCAGGCTCAGGTTGAGGGGTGAACATGTTGGCGCTGTGGGGGTGGGGGCGGGCCCAGAGTGACTGCTGACATTTCCCGGCTCCTCAGGCAGCTCCCCTTTCGCCTACTTTCCTCTCTTCCAATCACAACAGGCAGCCGGCCAAACCACCAGTGTGGCTTCCATTAGCACCAGCTGTTTGTCTCCTCAGCTCTGACCTTTCTCCGGCTTGGCAGGGCTGAGCCTGGAGTCCCCCAACCTACACATGACCCCCCCTCCCCCATCACATTCCTGAGGTGGGACCTTTGCCTGCTGGCCCCTCCCAGAAGCCCCTCATGGCAGGGCTACCATTTGGGAGGGTGTAGCGGACCCTTCCCCTTCCTGGTGGGGGAGGTGGTGGGACCAAGAGGTGGGAGAGCCTTCAAGACCAGAGGGCTGCAAGCCAGCAACCAGCCCGAGGGCGGGTGTGAAGAGGGGGATTCGAACTTTCACCCGGTTGGCTGTAGACTGCTGCAGATGCCAGTGGGGGGATGGGGTAGGAGGACCTCAGGGAAGTCAGCCAGGTCTGGACCTGTGAACTTAGGGTGGGACAGAGACACTGGGGAGCTGGGAGCCAGGGTCAGACACCTACAGACATGCTGGTTTGGAGATGTGGGGTGCTCTGGGGCACACACAATAAAGGATCTAGAACTTGTAGGGGTCGGGGCAGGGTGAGAAGGGGCGATCAGCACTTCCAGGTCAATAGAGCCGTGAGAGCCAGGCAAGGTGCATGGATCAAGGGGCCCAGACTTGTTAAGAGATGCAAGAGTGAATGGTGTGACTGGCCGGGGAGATGGGGGTTCCCTGCCTTAGTCTCCCTTCCCAGATCCACACTCTAAAATGAGGGCCCAGAATTCCCTGGCCGGCCTGTGGTTAAGACTCTGTGCTTCCAGTGCATGGGGCGTGAGTTCAATCCCTGGTCAGGGAACTAGGATCCACATGCCAAGTGATGCAGAAAACAAACAAACAAACAACAACAAACACCTGGTGGCCCCAAACGTCAGAACATCCCCCTCCCCAGCAGCCGTTCTCTTTTAACCCAAGGGGGGCTCCAGTCTCCCAAACTGGCACCCTTTTGTCCACCATCCCGCCCTCCTGCAAGGGTCTAACCCCCAGGAAGTTGTCCCTGAGCCATGCCAGCCCTTTCCCCACACCCTTGCAGCTCAACCCCCTCTTGGACCCACTTTCCCAACCCCTGCTCCAGTTAGTGGCTCTCGAGGCTTTGGGAAAATCCCACTGACTTTCTGGGAAGAAGGGTTTGAGGGGAGCCCAGAGAGGAAGGGTAAGGGCTGAAGAGGGGGATGTCCTGGTCACCCCTTCACCAGAGACCTGTCCTCCCACGAGGATGCACAGCCAGAGCCTCTCTCTTTCTCAGTAAGGTGGACCGAACAAGGAAAGGGGAAAGAATGGTAAGTCGGGGAATGAGGGTGGGGGTTGGGGGGAGTTTGCTAGAGTCCAGCAAAAGGTTGGACACTCACTGTGCAGGCGGCTGATATTGTGAGCTGGGCCAGCAAGCTGGGCCATCTTGGGCAGCCTCTTCCTCCTGGCGGGCTTGGCCATCTCGTGGCCCAGGTGCCTGGGGGCCAGGTGATCCATCTAGGACAGGACCAGGAGGAGGATGTCAGGTCTGGCTGGTTCAGGCTGCTCAACCTGCCTGGCTCCACAGCCAGACCCACAGGGTCCACCTTGAACCTCCCTCCCCATCTGGAGCAAGCACTGGCACCTGGCTCTGTAGATTCTGGATTCGCAGCTGCTGCTTCTCCAAGTGCCGCTGCTGCTGGGCCACCTTCTGGAAGAGTTGCTGGATCCTGCTGTTCTGAGCCTCCAGCTGAGTCTGGGGAGAGTGTAAAAGTCTGGTGAGGATCCGGTCTTCTGCCACCACCTTCTCCATTCATCCGCTGGTCCTGCTTCCAACTCTCCATCCTTTGAGGCCGGGGCAGAAGAGCCCAGGCTTCCCTGGTGGCTCAGTGGTAAAGAATTCGACTGTCCATGCAGAAGATACAGGAGAAGTGGGTTCGATCCCTGGAGATCCGCTGGAGGAGGAAATGGCAACCCACTCCAGTGTTCTTGCCTGGAGAATCCCATGGACAGAGGAGCCTGGAGGGCTACAGTCCTGTGTTGTGCATAGTCGCTCACTCGTGTCCGACTCTTTGCGACCCCATGGACTGTAGCCTGCCAGGCTTCTCTGACCATGGGGATTCTCCAGGCAAGAATAACGGAAAGGGTTGTCATGCCCTCCTCCAAGGTATCTTCCCAACCCAGGGATCGAACCCAGGGTCTCCTGCACTGAGGCGGGTTCTTTACCGTCTGAGCCACCAGGGAAGCTCGTTACAGTCCATGGGGTAGCAAAAGAGCCGGATATCACGGAGCGACTGAGCATGCAGGCAAAAAGGAGAGACCAGGGTGTTCGGGATGCGCCCCTTCTTGTTCACTCCCTTCCAGGGCAGTAGCGTATATGTACCTTCAAGCTGCGGAGGGTTTCTGGGGAGGCGTCGCCGCCGCCGGGATTGACCAAATTGGCCTGGGCACGCGGAGGCGCGGCGGACCCCTCAGGATCCTTGCAGGCGGCCCCACACGCGCCCAGACGCCGTTCCAGCTCGCCCAGCTGCCCACGGGTGCGCTCCACGTGTTCGCGCAGCCCGTGGCCGAGCTGCAAGAGGCCGTGTGCCAGCACGTTCACCTCGTCCCAGGAAGCAAAGCGCGGCGTCTCGGGAGGCTCCGGGCGGCCCTGAGCGCTCAGCAGCCCGGCGGTGGCGGCGCACAGCATCAGGGCTGCTCCGGCTGTCGGCGCACAGCGCATCCTTCCTGGTGGTCCAGGCTTCGGAACGCGGAGATTCGGAGAGGCAGGAATGAGGGGGCGCCAGAGAGACTCTGGGGTCGAGGTGCGAGGGCTGGAAACCCGAAGGCCCTGGCGGAGGACTCGCTTCGGTGCAGAAGCCGGAGGAAAGACTAGAGTGACAGCCCCCGGCCCTCGGCTTGGTGTGTCTGTGCGACGCCCTCTGTTATAAGCGCTGCGCGCGCGAGGAAGGAGGAGCCTAGAAGGCGGGGCGCGTGAAGTTCCGGGGGCGGGGAGTGGGGGCCGGGGTTGGGGTTCAGTACGCTGGAAGCAGGGTAGTTATGCCGGCTCTGGGAAGCCGTGGGAAGTGCAAAAGTCTGGCTTCTCTCACCAGGTCCTGATGTGCGTTTTCCGTCGTGCCTTCTCTGCTGACCATGGGAGACGTGACCTCCTCTCCCCGCGGTCCCCTTCCAGGCACCGGCATTCCGAGGCCCTACCCCCACCCCACCCCAGCCACGTTCGGTGGGGAAACGGCGCCGGCAGGAACGGCATGCCCGGCAGCATTCCTGACCCCCACTCTCCAAGTCAAGAGCTAGAGAAGAGGGTTCTGGTATGTTGAGTCCAGCAGGACCAGGCAGGAAGCCCGGAAGCACGCAAACATCCCCTCCTCCGGGAGAGCATATCAAGCCCAGGCTGGACCCCCTGGGGAGGCATCTCCCAGGCTTCTGCTCTCCTTCCTGCTCAAGGCTTCATCATCGCAGATGTGTTGGTGGGATTTTCGTTTTCTTTTTTAAATTTGGGTGTGCTGGGTCTTAGTTGAGGCATGCAGGGTCTTTAGTTCCCTGACCAGGGATCAAACCTAGGTCCCCTTCACTGCGAGCTCGGAGTCGCAGCCACTGGACCACCAAGGAAGTCCCTTTGCCTGATTCTTAAACATCCCTCATCCCACTCCTTGAAACTTAGTGCCCTGGTGGCAGGGCCCAGATCTGTCTTGCTCAGTCTCCAGCTGGGGCCTGTCTCCCTAATGCCCACTCACCCTCAGGGTCTTCAGAGTCTTGAGTATTTGCCTGTACTGAAGCAGGAAACTCAGAAGGGAAGAGGGGCTGCATGGAAGAATGTTCTTCCATGTTCAGTCTCCCTCTCCTGCATTCATTAATTCAAAAAAAGGGCCCTCTGCTCTACTACATGGAGTCCCCAGGGTGGTGGAAGGACCCCACCATCTGAGCCTGGGGTAGGGGCACAGTTGGGACAGAGGAAGAATTGAATTGAGGCCATGATGCGGACCACGTTCATGATTTGGGCTGCTACTGTTTAGCTGCTCAGTCTTGTCCGACTCTTTGGGACGCCATGGACCACAGCCTGCCAGGCTCTTCTGTCCATGGGATTTCTCGGCAAAAATACTGGAGTGGGTTACCATTTCCTTCTCCAGGCTTAGCACTTATTTGACAAACTTTTACTGAAGTCCTCCCCCTCCAGCCCCACCAACTTCCCTATACCTTGTACAAAAATTGAGGCTGGCATAGAAAACCTGCCTGCCAGGAAAAACCCAGGGCACATTGGCTCAGACAGAGAGAGCACAGGCAAGAAGAACAGAGTTGACTCAGCGGGGCTCTGGAATCTGAAACTCCCCGCCCCGGGGCTGACGTGCAGGTCACCACTCATACACTTGGCTGAGCCAGACCAGGATGGCAGATCCCGGCAGCTGTGACAGGCAGATGGGAAGGGCGGGGAACAAAACCTTGGCAAGGAGTACATCTAGACAGCCACCATCTGCCCAGGCAGCCAGCTGGTTCAGCTGCCAGGCCTCAGCCTCTTTCTGAGTGAGGGTCACTGGTCTCCCAGAATGGGCTCTTCTCTCTGGCTTCTTCTTCTTTTGTCAAAGATATATTTATTTATTTAATTTTTGGCTGTGCTGGGTCTTTGTGGGCCTTTTTCAGTTGCAGTGCGCAGGCTTCTCATTGCAGTGGTTTCTCTTGTTGGAGAGCACGGGCTGCAGTAGTTGTGGCACACGGACTTAGTTGCTCCTCGGCATATGGGATCTTCCCGGACCAGGGATGGAACCCGGGTCCCCTGCATTAGCAGGTGGATTCCGTACCACTGAGCCACAAGGGAAGCCCACCTCCCTAGCTTCTTGAACTGAGAAAAATGATCAATTACTTTTCCAACCTGATGGCCATTTCCTGATCCACTTCTCAGGGGCTTCTATCTCTGTGCTGTGTTTCAGAGGGCACAGAATACACCCAAGCCTCTTAGAAACTCCTGTAGTGAACAAGCTACAAAAGAGTTTCTCCAGGAGCCTGGAACTGACCCTAGACTATATCCTAAAAACTGCTCTGTGGAATATGCCTTTGTTCCAGCAATAATTTATCACCATGATGAATTGTTTCTTTGGCACCTGTTTTGCTCTGGCTGGGGCTTCCCTCATTCAAATGGTAAAGAATCTATCTGCAATGCAAGAGACCAGGTTCTATCCCTGGGTGGGGAAGATCCCCCGGAGAAGGGAATGGCTATCCACTCTAGCACTCTTGCCTGGAGAATCCCACAGATTCTATATAGTCCATGAGATCACAAAGAGTCAGACACCACTGAGCATGCACCATGAGGATCTTTTTAAAAAGGCAATTTCGAGGCTTCCTTGGTGGCCCAGTGGTTAAGATTCCGCCTTGCAATGCAAGAGACAGTGGTCTGATCCCTGGTCTGGGAAGATTCCACATACCATGGGGCAACTGACCCTTGTGCCACAACTACTAAGCCTGTGCACCCTGGAGAGAATGAGAAGCTCTCGCTTGCCACAGCTAGGAAAAGCCCACGTGGAGCAACAAAGAACCAGCGCAGCCAAAAATAAAGAAAGAAATAAACTGAAGCCACTGAGCAGCAGCAGCAAATCAGTTCCGTTCAGTCGCTCAGTTGTGTACGACTCTGCGACCCCATGGACTGCAGCATGCCAGGCTTCTCTGTCCTTCACCATCTCCCAGAGCTTGCTCAAACTCATGTCCATCGAGTCGGTGATGCCATCCAACCATCTCACTCTCTGTCGTCCCCTTCTCCTCCTGCCTTTAATCTTTCCCAGAATCAGAGTCTTTTCAAATAAGTCAGTTCTTTGCATCAGGTGGCCAAAGTATTGGAGCTTCAGCTTTAGCATCAGTCCTTCCAATGAATATTCAGGACTGATTTCCTTTTGGATTGACTGGTTTGATCTCCTTGCAGTCCAAGAGACTCTCAAGAGTCTTCTCCAACACCACAGTTCAAAAGCACCAATTCTTCAGTGCTCAGCTTTCTTTATGGTCCAACTCTTATATCCATACATGACTACTGGAAAACCATAGCTTTGACTAAACAAACCTTTGTCAGCAAAGTAATGTCTCTACTTTTTAATATGCTGTCTAGGTTGGTCATAGCTTTTCTTCCAAGGAGTAAGCGTCTTTTAATTTCATTCCTGTAGTCACCATCTGCAGTGATTTTGGAGCCCAAGAAAGTAAAGTCTGTCCCTGTTTCCATTGTTTCCAGGTCTATTTGCCATAAAGTGATGGGACCAGATGCCATGTTCATTGTTTTTTGAATGTTGAATTTTAAACCAGCTTTTTCACTCTCCTCTTTCACTTTTATCAAAAGGCTCTGTAGTTCCTCTTCGCTTTCTGCTGTAAAGGTGGTGTCATCTGCACATCTGAGCTTATTGATATTCCTCCCAGCAATCTTGATTCCAGCTTGTGCTTCATCCCTCCCAGCATCTCGCATGATGTACTCCGCATATAAGTTAAATAAGCAGGGTGACAATATACAGCCTCGAAGTACTCCTTTCCCAATTTCAAACCAGTCTGTTGTTCCATGTCCAGTTCTAACAGTTGGTTCTTGACCTGCATATAATTTTCTCAGGAGGCAGGTAAGGTGGTCTGGTATTCCCATCTCTTTAAGAATTTTTCAGTTTGTTGTGATCCACACAGTGTATAAAATACACACAGAGGAAAAAAAAAAAGATAATCATGCAATTTTTTTTTCCTGAACCACTTCAGGATATGTTGCAGACTTGATTCTGCTGCAGACCTGATTAGTGCTTTTACTAAGAACAAGGACATTCACTTATGTAACTGCAGCACAGATAGCAACTTGAGGAAGTTTGACCCTGACATAATGCTATTATCTAATCCATGGTCCAGATTCCAGTTTCATCAACTGTGCCCTTTACAGCAATGTTTTATCTCTGGCGTTCCATCCAGGATCACATGGTGAATTTCCTTGTTGTGTTTCCTTAAGTATTAGTCACCTCTGTCGTGTCTGACTTTGCGACCCCATGGACTGTAACGAGCTTCCCTGGTGGCTCAGACGGTAAAGAACCCGCCTCAGTGCAGGAGACCCTGGGTTCGATCCCTGGGTTGGGAAGATACCTTGGAGGAGGGCATGACAACCCTTTCCGTTATTCTTGCCTGGAGAATCCCCATGGTCAGAGAAGCCTGGCAGGCTACAGTCCATGGGGTCGCAAAGAGTCGGACACGAGTGAGCGACTATGCACAACACAGGACTGTAGCCCTCCAGGCTCCTCTGTCCATGGGATTCTCCAGGCTAGAATACTGGAGTGGGTAGCCATTCCCTTCTCCAGGGGATCTCCAGGGATTGAACCCGAGCCTCCTGCATTGCAGATGATGTCTTTACCATCTGAGCCACCAGGGAAGCCCCAAGAATACTGGAGTCGGTAGCCATTTCCTTCTCCAAAGGATCTTTGCAACCCAGGGATTGAACCAAGGTCTCTTGCACTGCAGGTGGATTCTTTACCATCTGAACCACCAAGGAAGCCCAAAGTAGGATCTTGCTGTTTATCCATCCTATATATAACAGCTTGCATCTGCCCAGTCCACCCCTCTCCCACATCGCTCCCCCTTGACAACCACAAGTCTGTTCTCTTTGCTCTATATTTAACCACTTAACTTTTTTTTGTGACGCAGCAGGTGGGATCTTAGTTTCCCGACCAGGGATCGAACCCAGGCCACCTGAATGGGAAGCTTGGAGTCTTAACCACTGGCCTGCTAGGCAACCCCTAACCACTTGACTTTAGTATTGGGTGATTGATGCTGTAATGGGAAGCACAGAAGGTGGCAGAGAAGGGGCCACCCCCAGCAGGAAAGGCTTTTGGTTGGGGGGCAGGGGGCAGCTGAGACTGAGGAGTCATAAGATTATCCAGACGAAAAGTGTCTGGAGTGAGTGACCCAGACTGGGGAAGACAGTGAATAATGCACTGTAGCCTGGGATGTGTGTCTGTTTTTTCCTGGACCAGGTCAGAGGGACATTGGGACTCTGTGTGTAGACATCCTAAAAGAAGCTGCAGGGTCTCTGTCCAGGAACGGCCCCCTCACCACCTTTCCTGTCAGAATCTAGTCACATCCAGGTCACCAGGGAAAGTCAGCTTTAGGGCAGGAGGCTCAGACCAAAAAGGATGACTCAGATTCTGGGCTGAGCCTCCACAAAGAAATGGCGTGGACTCTGCCCAAGTCATTCTTCCCACCTCCTCTAGCCTCCCACCCAGTCCTGTTAGCCAAGGTGCTTGCGTGCGTGTAAACCTACAACCTTTGGACCCCAGGGCAAACAGCCCTGAACTCCCTCAGGAAAGAATAAGTGCAACAGGGCACGTTAACTTAGCATTCACCTTGATCCCATTAGGCACATGCATAGTCCAGTCTTCTGTCACTCTCAAATCAGCCCTGAAAATGAAAGTGTTCCTTTCTCTTTTGGGCTGACCGGAAAGTTGTGAGGTTCTGAAATGTTCACATACTTGACTGAAGACAGCTTGGAAAGGCCAAGATTTGAAACTTGTTCTCTCAAGTTCCTAACTAATGAATCTTAATTTTTTAAAAAATCTTGCCTGTTTTTGTAAGTTACGGCTTTCCCTGGTAGCTCAGCTGGTGAAGAACCTGCCTCCAATGCTGGAGGCCCCAGTTTGATCCCTGGGCTGGGAAGATCCCCTGGAGAAGGGAAAGGCTACTCACTCCAGTATCCTGGTCTGGAGAATTCCATGGACTGTATAGTCCACGGGGTCCAAAAGAGTTGGACATGACTTTCACTTTCACTTTGTAAATTACAGTTTTGAATGGGTGAGGCATTAGCATTGTGCCAAGCCCCACAAGTCTAAAAACCATAGCCAGAAGGACTTCTTTGGTGGCCCAGTGGCTAAGACTCCGTGGTCCCAATGCAGGGGGCCGGGGTTCCAGCCCGGGTCAGAGAACTAGACCCCGCATGCCGCAGCTAAGAGGCTGCAACTAAGAGCCCACATCATGCCTCAGCTAAAAGACCCCACCTACCACAACCATAATAAAAAGATCCTGAGTGTCACATGTCGCAAGTGAGGCCCAGTGCAGCCAAATAAATATTTTTAAAAATAAAAAATCAAAACCCATAGCTGGAAAAGTCTCCCTTTCCTTAATCATGTGTTCACCTGAAACTTTGTTCCAGAGTGTTTATTCAGGTTTATTCATAATCATTTTTGAAGTTCTTTGTGGGTCTAAACATATTTCTTTTCAAAACTTCAAAATTGTTATGGACTGAATGTTTGGATTCTCTTAAAATTCATATGTTGAGTGCAATGAGCGACAAAGATTTACTGTATAGCACAGGGAACTATAGTCAATAGTTATCTTGTAACAAACTATAATGAAAGATAATTTCAAAAATAATATGTGTATGTGTATAACTGAATCACCTTTCTGTGTACCCGAAACATTGTAAGTCAACTATACTTCAATAAAATATAAATATTAAAAAATTTAATTCATATATTGAAGCCCTAAACCCCCAATCTAATGGTAATTGGAGGTGGGGACTTTGGGAGGTGATTAGGTCATGATGGGGCTTCCCAGGTGGCTCAGTGGGTAAAAGAATTCTGCCTGCAGTTCAGGAGACACAGGCAGACATGGGTTCAATTCCTGGATGGGGAAGATCCCCTGGAGAAGGGCATGGCTACCCACTCCAATATTCTTGCCTGGAGAATTCCACGGACAGAGGAACCTGGAGGGCTACAGTCCATGGAGTCACAAAGAGTCAGATATGACTTAGCATAGCACAGCAATCTGTACATACTTCAGGTGCACGATCTAACCAACTTTGACCTATGTAAACACCTGTGACTCTATCAGCATAATAAAGGTAATAGAAATCTCTATCACAGCCCAAAGTTTCCTTGTCCCTCTTAGGAAGCTCCCACTGGCTCCTCCCATCTTCTCCAGATAACCACATCCTGCTTTCTGTCACTACAGATAAGTTTGCATTTCCTAGAATTTTATATAAATGGAATCACATAGAATAAACTCTTTTTTTTTTGGTCCACTTTTTTTTTTTTTCATTCAGCATGATTATTTTGAAAGTCATCCAGTACTCTTGCCTGGAAAATCCCATGGACAGAGGAGCCTGGTGGGCTGCAGTCCATGGGTTTGCTAAGAGTTGGACACTACTGAGCGACTTCACTTTCACTTTTCATTTTCGTGTATTGGAGAAGGAAATGGCAACCCACTCCAGTGTTCTTGCCTGGAGAATCCCAGGGACGGGGGAGCCTGGTGGACGGCTGTCTATGGGGTCGCACAGAATCGGACACGACTGAAGCGACTTAGCAGCAGCAACAGCATGTTGCAATGTGTATCAATAGTATGGTTATTTTTAATGTCTATATGGATAAACCAACAAATGAAATCCATTCATCTGTTGAAGAACATTTGAGTTGTTTCTGGTCTTCATTTATTAAAAATAAAAGCTTCTGGGACTCCCCTGGTGGTTCAGTGGTTCAGTGGTTTCATCTTCCAATGCAGATGGTGTGAGTTCAATCCCTGGTTGGGGAGCTAAGATCCCACATGCTTCATGGCCAAAAACCAAAACATAAAATAGAAATTGTAACAACTTATATTGTAAAATATTGTAACAAATCCAGTAGAGACTTTAAAAATTGCCCACAACAACAAAAATCTTTTTAAAAATACAGCTCCTATGGACAACTCACATACAACTTTCAAGAAGTTTTTTTTTAATTGAAGTATATTTTATTTACAATGTGTTAATTTCTGCTGAACAGCAAAGTGATTCAGGAATATATATATATATATTCTTCTTTATATTCTTTCCATTATGGTTTATCATAGAACACTGAATATAGTTCCTGTGCTGTGCAATAAGACCTTGTTCTTTATCCAGGCTATATATCATAGTTTGCATCTGCTAATCCCAAACTCCCAATCCTTTCTGCCCCCTCAAGTCTGTTCCCTATGTTTGTGATTCTGCTTCAGTTTTGTAGATAAGTTCATTTGGATCTAATTTTAGCTTCTACATATAAATGATATCATATAGTATTTGCCTCAGTTTCTGATCTGCTTCACTTAGTATGTGAATCCAATGTCAGGTACAAGTTTTTGATGGAATAGTGCTTTCATTACTCTCGGAGAAAAAAAATTTAATTAAAAATTTTAATTTCAATTTCCCTTGTACTCCTGTCCTTTAGCCATCCAGTTCCCCTTATACATATTCATAATCACTGGCAATAGTAAGTATATATATATTTATATCACCAAGTCACCTTTCTGTAACCTGAAACTAACACTACATTGTAAATCAACTATAATTCAATTTAAATAATAAAGACCAAAAAAAAATTCTTCTAGGTTTTAAGTCACAGAAAATCTTTATTGCAAGGTAAGATTTTCCTTTTCTACTCTGTTGCAGAACATTTATGGTTTTATTTTCATGCTTAGTTATTTGATGCAAATTACAACATCTTACAGCCCTGAAATTAAAACATGCTTGCTCCTTGAAAGGAAAGCTATGACAAACCTTAACAGCATATTCAAAAGCAGAAACATCACTTTGCCAACAGAGGTCCATATAGCCTAAGCTATGGTTTTTCCAGTGGTCATGTATGGATGTGAGAGTTGGACTATAAAGCTGAGTGCCGAAGAATTGATGCTTTCGAATTGTGTTGCTGGAGAAGACTCTTGAGAGTCCCTTGGACAGCAAGGAGATCAGACCAGTCAATCCTAAAGGAAATCAGTCCTGAATATTCATTGGAAGGATTGATGCTGAAGCTCTAGTACTTTGGCCACCTAAAGCAAAGAGCTAACTCACTGGAAAAGACCCTGATGCTAGGAAAGATTGAAGGCAGGAGAAGAAGGGGGTGACAGAGGATGAGATGGTTGGATGGCATCATCAACTCAATGGACTTGAGTTTGAGCAAACTCCAGGAGATGGTGAAGAACAGAGGAGCCTGGCATACTGCAGTCCATGGGGTCACAAAGAGTCAGACATAACTTGACAGCAACTGAACAACAATATCTTAATGAATCAATTACATCACTTCCCTAACCAGTGATTTATTGTAAGTGACTGGCTCACAGTCTGGAAACAACCTAAGTGTTCCAGCACGAGAGTATGGCTATCCAGTGTAACGCGCCAAACCCACTTTCAAATTGCAAATTATTTCAAGGAAGTACTTAGTGACCTCTGAGAAATATAGGCTGTGTTAAGTAAGAAATTCAGTGTGTCCAATAACATTCCAATGTTTCTTTCTTTTTTTAAAAGTTAAAGTACAGCTAATTTACAATGTTATGTTACTTTAAAGTGTACAGCAAAGTGATTCAGTTCCAATGTTTCTTTTTAAACATGTTTATGAGAAAAGAGGCTGGTGAGAAACACAGAAATGGATTAACAACCTCAGGCAGGATGTCTGTGGGCCTGTTCATTTATTCATGAAGATATTTGTTCATGTTCGGATTACAAAAGGAGGCAGTTTTGCATCTCTGCTTGACAGTGCCCATCACCACTGATGAAGTAACCTTGCTGAAAAATCAAACTTGAATCTAAAAAAAAATCTCTAGAATGTCCAAAATCCAAAATAGTAGCAATGAGTCACCTGTGGCTGTCAGACACTTGAAAGGTGGCCATTCCAAGTTGTCATGTGATGTGTTCTAAGTATAAACAACACATCACATTAGGAAGACTTGGTTAAAAAAAAAAAAAGTAAAATATCTAAGTTTTTTATATGTATTGCATGTTGAAATCATCAAATTTTGGGTGTGTTAGATTGAAATTAATGATTAAACTAAAGAAAGAAAATAAAGAGAAAGACAAATACCATATAATTTCATTTATATGTAGAATCTAAAATATGACACAGCTTATCTATGAAACAGAAATAGATTCACAGACATAGAGACAGACCTGTGGTTGCCAAAGGGGAGGGGTGGGCGAGGGATGGATTGGGAGTTTGGGATTAGTGGATACAAACTCTCATATACAGGTTGGGTAAACAACATGTTACTGCATAGCACAAAGAACTGTATTCAATATCCTATGATAAACCACAATGGAAAAGAATATGAAAAAGGATATATATGTATGCATAACTGAATCACTTTGCTGTAGAGTAGGAATTAACACATCATAAATCAGTTATATTTCAATACAATTAATTATTAAAAATGAATAAAACTGGGACTTCTCCGGTGGTGTAGCAGATGGGAATCTGCCTGCAGTGCAGGGGACACGGGTTTGATCCCTGGCCCTGGAAGATCCCACATGGCGCTGAGCCACGAAGCCTGCTGGCCGCAACTACTGAGCCCATGTGCTACAGCTGCTGAAGTCAGAGTGCCTGGAGCCTGTGCTCCGAAACTAGCCACTGCAATGAGAAGCCTGAGCTCTGTGATGGAGAGAGAAACTAGAGAAAGCCCAGGCAAAAGAAAGGAAGACCCAGTACAGCCGAAATAAATAAATAGTTACAAATGACTAAAACAAATTTTGTCTTCTTTAATTTACTTTTTAGAGTGGCTACTAGAAAAATTTAAATTAAACTTGTGATTCGTATTTGTGGCTCACCTTATATTTTTATTACACAGCATTGGTCTAGATCTAGACCTAGATCCAGCTGCCAATGTTTACAAAATACAGAAGACAGGGGAACATCTTAAAGGACACCAAAGGGGTGGGGTCAGCCCAATCCAAACTGTGAGAGATATTAGTGGACAAATCTTTTTTTCTTTTTAAGCAAAAAACTAAAAACAACAAAAAGATGGTGAGACAATTTTTAGTTTCAGTCAAGGTACACTTCAACAGTCTGTAAACCAAGAACTTCTAGATGTTCAAGCTGGATTTAAAAAAGGTAGATGAACCACAGATCAAATTGTCAACATCCATTGGATCAGAGAAAAAGCAGAGAGTTCCAGAAAAACATCTACTTCTGCTTTATTGACTACGCTAAAGCCATTGACTATGTGAATTACAACGAACTGGAACATTCTTAAAGAGATGGGAATACCAGACCACCTTACCTGCCTCCTGAGAAATCTGTATTCAGGTCAAAAAGCAACAGTTAGAAGTAGACATGAACTGTTTATAATAGCCAGGACATGGAAGCAACCTAGATGTCCATCAGCGGATGAAGGGATAAGAAAGCTGTGGTACATGTACACAATGGAATATTTCTCAGCCATTAAAAAGAATACATATGAATCAGTTCTAATGAGGTGGATGAAACTGGAGCCTATTATACAGAGTGAAGTAAGCCAGAAAGAAAAACACCAATACAGTATACTAACGCATATATATGGAATTTAGAAAGATGGTAACGATAACCCTGTATGCAAGACAGCAAAAGAGACACAGATGTATAGAACAGTCTGTTGGACTCTGTGGGAGAGGGAGAGGGTGGGATGATTTGGGAGAATGTCATTGAAACATGTATATTATCATATGTGAAACGAATCGCCAGTCCAGGTTCAATGCATGATACAGGATGCTTGGGGCTGGTGCACTGGGATGACCCAGAGGGATGGTGGGGAGGTAGTTGGGAGGGGGGTTCAGGATGGGGAACATGTATATACCCATGGCGGATTCATGTTGATGTATGGCAAAACCACTACCATATTGTAAAGTAAAAAAAAAAAAAGAAGTGGACATGGAACAATGAACTGCCTCCAAACTGGGAAAGGGGTGCGTCAAGGAATTTCTAGTTTAAAAGAGATTCAATGGCAATTTTAAAAAATACTTATTTATTTGGCTGCACCAAGTCTTAGTTGAGGTATACAGGAGCTTTTGCTGTGGCATGTGGGATCTAGTTCCCTGAATAGAGATCAAACCCTTACCCCCTGCACTAGGAGCACAGAGTCTTAACCACTGAACCACCAGGAAAGTCCCCAAAAGAGATTTAAAAACATTTCAACCAAAGGTAACGTATGGATATTTGAGAAACTTGATTCAAACTATCTCTAAAATAATAAAACAAAGGATAACAACAAATCATAAAATTTATGGACATTAAATTACTGGACATTGGATGATGTAGAAATTTAAAAGTGTGATAATGTTATATGGGTATTTTTATTTTTTAATTAAATCTAATTTAAAAAATTTATTTGTATGCACTGGGTCTTAGTTGTGGCATGTGTGATCTAGCTCCCTGACCAGGGATGAAACCCAGTATTGGGAGCACAGAGTCTTAGCCATGGGACCACCAGGGAAGTCCCAACATATGGGTAGTATTTTTTTTAAAGAAATGTCCTAAAAAAGTGATTTGTGTCTCCTAGAATGCATACTCAAATATCTACTGATAATGAAATGGCCGGGATTTGCTTCAAAATAATCCAACTGGGAGGAAGTGGGAACCCAGGTGGGAGATGAAACAAAATAGACTTGATAACTGGTGTTCAGATTATACAATCTTTTTTTTTCATTTTGGGAAAATATGTTGTTGTTCTTCAGTCGCCCAGTCGTGTCCGACTCTTTGGGACCCCATGGACTGCAGCATGCCAGACTTCCCTGTCCTTCACCATCTCCCGGAGTTTGCCCAAGTTCATGTTTATTGTATCAGTGATGCCATCCAGCCATCTCATCCTCTGATGCCCTCTTCTTCTGCCCCTGATCTTTCCCAGCATCAGGGGCTTTTCCAATGAGTTGTCTGTTCGAGTCAGATGACCAAAATACTGGAGCTTCAGCTTTGGCATCAGTTCTTCCAGTGAATATTCAGGGTTGATTTCCCTAAAGATTGACTGGTTTGATCTCCTTGATGTCCAAGGGACTTTCAGGAGTCTTCTCCAGCACCACAGTTCAAAGACATCAATTCTTTGTTGTTCTGCCTTCTTTATGTTCCAGTTCTCACAACCATTCTTGACCACTGGGAAGACCAGCAGGAAAAGATACATCATGCAAAATTTACCATCTTTACCCCTTTTAGGTGTACAGTTGAGTAGCATCTCCCTACTTCTTGGTTCACAACGCTCAAAGTTAAAAGGTGAAAATAAAATTTTTGAATACGTAAAAGATTCAAGTAAAAATATGTTGGTGGATTCAATATTGGTGGGCTGGTGCACCAAGTTTTATTTCTCTCTTTAGCTTTTTAATTTTCTATGATAAACAGGCTAATTAAAATTTTTTGTAACAGAAAAAGCTAGATATGACTTTTTGTTTCTTTTTTTCTGAAGAAAAATTGCTTCCCAAGTAATACCTGGACCAGCCTCGCACCCTGGGATTTGGCTAGGGAGAAGCGCCCCTGGTGGCGAATCAGAGAGCAGCCCCCGGGAGGAAAGGACAGTGTTCCCGGCTGCTGAGTCCCCCCTGTCCTGTGCGAGACTCTTGAAGTCTGAGAGGTCCCCTGGGGGTGTCCTCGAGGTTTTGTCCTGGAAGATAAGCGATTCAAAGGAGGAGTCAAAGGGAGCTGTGGACGTGATGAGCGGCAACTTTCCTCTTCCTCCCCGCCCCCCACTTCCTCTTCTCGTTAGACCATCTCATTTACTTAACAGCAATTCATCTATTCGTCAATGAATTGAGCACCTACTGTGTGCCTGGCCCCGTTCCAAGCACTGGGGACAAATGTGTTTTGCCTGGCACAGTGTCTGTGAGAAAGACACAGTAAACAGAGAAAATGTATAGCATGTTACATGGTGATAAGTATTAAGAAGAAAAATAAATTGAAGAAAGGAGATATGGAATGAGGGGAGGATGGAAATCTTATTTATTTATTTTAAAAAGCTTTGCCATGCCACGTGGCAGGTGGGATCCTAGTTCCCCAACCAGGGATCAAACAGGATTGCTGTTGTCATTCAGTTGCTCAGTCGTGTCCGATTTTTTGCGACCCCATGGACTGCAGCATGCATAGGACAGGCTTCTCTGTCCTTCACTATCTCCCAGAGTTTGCTCAAACTCAAGTCCATTGAGTTGGTGATGCCATCCAACCATCTCATCCTCTGTCGTCCCCTTCTCCTCCTTCCTTCAATCTTTCCCAGCATTAGAGTCTTTTCCAGTCAGTCGGCTCTTCGCATCAGGTGGCCAAAATATTGGAGCTTCAGCTTCAGCATCAGTCCTTCTAATGAATATTCAGGGTTGATTTCCTTTAGGATTGACTTGTTTGATCTCATTGCAGTAGAAGAGACTCTCAAGAGTCTTCTCCAGCACCACAGTTCTTAAGCATCAATTCTGCGGTGCTCAAACTACTGAACAGCCAAAGAAGTCCCCTGGCTATTTGAAATAGAGTAGTCTGGACCTGGCTGCAGCCATGAAATTAAAAGGTGCTTGCTTCTTGGAAGAAAAGCTATGACAAACCTAGACAGCATATTAAAAAGCAGAAACATTACTTTTCTGACAAAAGTGCATATAGTCAAAGCTATAGTTTTCCCAGTGGTCTTATATGGATGTGAGATTTGGACCATAAAGAAGGCTGAGCGCCAAAAAATTGATGTGACTGAGCCACAACAACAAGTCTGGACCCGAATCATGGAGAAGAGGCTGTGTGAGTAGTGAGGCAAAGGAGGTGAAGAAGTAAGTCAGGCAGATATCTGGGGGAAGGACATTCTAGGAAGAAGGAATAGCCAGTGCAAAGAGCCTGAGGTTTCTGATGTGTTTGAGGAACACTATTCATGCATTGGAGGAGGAAATGGCAACCCACTCCAGTGTTCTTGCCTGGAGAATCCCATGGACAGAGGAGCCTGGTGGGCTGCTGTCTATGGGGTCACACAGAGTCGGACAAGACTGAAGTGACTTAGCAGCAGCAGCAGCAACAAGAAGTTCCTGCAGGGCGAAACAGGGGTGGGGGGGGGAGGGGAGAGAGACAGACTGAGAAAAGAATAATACCCAAACATGGCAACAGATTACCATTTGAGGAATCTGGTTAAGGAACACATACACACAGGTGAGTATATATGTTACCAAAAGAGTGTGTGTGGGGTCTGACTGCTCGCTGCCCAAAAGCCAATTACCAGGCCAGGCTGGTGGAAAGGAAAGTTTGCTTTATTTCAGATGCTAGCAACTGGGGGTGGGGGACATGCAGATGTCTGTCCAAAGGCCCACTCCCGCAACACCAGCAACTGGTGGGGCAAGGGCTTTTATAGACAGAAGGAGGAGGCCACATGCAGAAACAGAACAGTCATTCCTGACAGTCATCTTCAAATTGATCATCGGTGGTCTGACCTGTGTCATCTTGGTTGTTTTGGGTACAGTTAATCTTCAGTTCCAGGGTCTGTTTGTGCCCATTTCTTTGAGGCCAGTTATCAAGCTTGTGGCAGCTTATGGCATGAGTACAGTCTGGTCATCATGTAGCTAACTTCTCCACCTGGGGTTTTAGCATCTGTAAGACAGCTCAGTGGGTGTGGCTCAGAAGATTATCTACAGCCCTTGTGAAAGAACTAAAGGTCCTTGACTCTGTTTCACATTATTATGATTTTACCTCCTTTGACTGTTTTCTTTTGTTTCTGCATTTCACTGATTAAACTTATTCTTTGACTAAAGTTTTCCACAGACTAAAAAGGCAGGCAGAGGACATGAGGTGGTGGGGCTGGGGGGGCAAGGACCATAGAGTCGTCCTGCTCTGTTTCATATAGACAGGTATAGACATAGATACACATGTTTTTCTGAACCTTTTGCAAACCAGCCATAGACATGACTCCCCCTTATTCCTAAATACTTCAATTTATATTTCCCGAGAAAAATGACCTTCTCTTACAGAGGGTTTCTCTACCTTCTGGACCCTGATGGCAGATAATTCTTTGCTGTGGAGGGCTGTCCTGTGCACTGTAAGATTTTTAACATCCCCAGCTTCCACCCACTAGATGTCAGTAGCGCACATGTCCCTACATCCCTGGTTGAGACAGCCAAAAATGCCTTCACAAGTTAGTTAATCTCCCCTGGATGACAGAAGAGTGCCCCATCTCCGCCCTCTCCCCTAGTTGAGAACCATTGCTTCTATAACTGAGCATCGAAGAACTGATGCTTTTGAACTGTGGTGTTGGAGAAGACTCTTGAGAGTCTGCTGGACTGCAAGGAGATCCAACCAGTCCATCCTAAAGGAGACCAATCCTGGGTGTTCATTGGAAGGACTGATGCTGAAGCTGAAACTCCAATACTTTGGCCACCTCATGCGAAGGGTTGACTCATTGGAAAAGACTCTGATGCTGGGAGGGATTGGGGGCAGGAGGAGAAGGGGACGACAGAGGATGAGATGGCTGGATGGCATCACTGACTCAATGGACGTGAGTCTCAGTGAACTCCCGGAGTTGGTGATGGACAGGGAGACCTGGCGTGCTGCGATTCACGGGGTCGCAAAGAGTCGGACACGACTGAGCGACTGAACTGACTGAGTATCCCACTGTGTTTATGTACTACATATTCTTGATCCATTTCTCTGTCGATGGACGTTTAGATTGTTTCCATGTCTTGGCTATTATAAATAGTCCTGCAATGAACATTGACGTGAATGCATCTTTACGAAATGTGGTTTTGTTTGGATATATATGCCCAGGAGTGGGATTGCTGGATACTATGGCAACTCTAGTTTTTTGAGGAACCTCCATACTGTTTTCCATAGTGGCTGTACCAGTTTACATTCCCACCAACAGTATGGACGAGTTCTCTTTTCTTTACCCCCTGTCCAACATTTGTTATTTGTAGACTTCTTGACATTGACATTTTTGAAGGTCATAGGCCAGTTGTTTTGTAGAATGTTCTTGTCTGAGACATTGCATTTGTCTGATTTTCCTTGTGATTAGATTCAGGTTAAGCATCTTTGGAAGAAGTACCACAGAAGTGATAGTGTGTCCCTTTCTATGCAGTGTATCAAGATTCGATTTGTCCCTTTGCTACATTACTGGTCATTTAAACTATGATCCCTTGATTAAGACATTGTCTGTCTGTTTCTCCTCTGTGAAATGACAATCTTTTCCGTTGTCATAAATATGTATCCTATGGGCAGATACAGAGAAGCTACGCAAGTACCTTGTTTCTCATGAAACTTTAACTCACCAGTTTCAGCATCCATTGATGATTCTTGCCTGAATCAATTGTCCTGATTGGTTGCTTTTAATAATTGTTCTACATAAACACTGAATACACTCAAAAGGCTGCTTTTAACCTATGTGTGAAATGGAAAGAGTAGCGATGAAATGGGACTTCCCTGGAAGTCCAGTGATTAAGACTTTGCACTCCTGATGCAGAGGGCCCAGGTTTGATCCCTGGTCAGGGAACTAGATCCCACAACTGCATCCCATCAGGCTGCAGCTAAGGCCTGATGCAGCCAAAGAAATAAACACAAAAATGAAAAACAAACGAACAAAAAGCCCCCAAAGGGTTGAAATGCACATCCATGTAACTTTCAATCAGGATCAGAAACGGATTCATCAGGATATGAGTGCCTGCTCAGTAGCTTCAGTCATGTCCAATTCTTTGTGACCCTAGGGACCATAGCCCACCAGGCTCTTCTGTCCATGGGATTTCCCAAGCAAGAATACTGGAGTGGGTTGCCATGCCCTCCTCCAAGGGATCTTCCCAACCCAGGGATTGAACTCGCATCTCCTGTGTCTTTTGCATTGCAGGCAGTTTCTTTACCACTGGACCACTTGGTAAACCCTGCATCAGGACATGTGAAACCCCAAAACATTCCCCCCTGGAGATAAATACAAATTATTCAAAGTTGCAAATATGCATTGGGAGATGAGGGCAGGAGGGCAAAAGACAGGCCTGGGATGGTAGGGTCTTTGATTCACTAGATGGGGAAATGGGGATGAATTCCAGAACTACTCAGGTGGTGAAACTTACAGGATGTGGACTGCTTAGATTTTGAACCCCGGGAAGAGGATGGAGGGCAATCTGGGGATACTGTCCTCTGCGACCCTCACCTGGGGCTGATGAGCCCTCAGGGCTGGGGATGTGAGTGTTGAGGGACAGACTGAGCCTCTCTGGGGCAGCCAGGCATTCCAGACCTGGGCAGGAACTGCTCTGGCATTTCCGAGGCCCTTGACCTGGCAAAGGGGCTGAAGGTGGCTTCCAAGAGGCTCATGTGTGTGCCGGAGTGGCCAGGAGCCTGGCTCTCCTCGTCTCTGGTTCCAGCTTCAGCCTGTGGCAGAGAAACGTCACATGTTCTACCTTGAATGGTGTCAGGAATCTGATGGGTGGGGGAGTTATTTGAGAAATCTAAGGGAAATTCCCTGGCAGTCCAGTAGTTAGGACTCAGTGGTTTCACTGCTAGGGGGGCCCAGGGTTGATTCCTGGTGGGGAAGCTAAGATCCTACAAACCTGCTGTGCAATCAAAAAACAAAAAACTAATTGCATCTTCATCCCTCACCCACCCAATCAAAGTGCTTTCTTGCTGTTACATATCTCCATGCTGGCTGGCAAGGCTAGGATGCTTATCCAGCCCCTATCGGAAATCCTTGGTCCACGTGATGTTCAAGCTTACCTTCTGTTCCTTTCATTCAGCGAACAAGTATTTATAGAGCCCCTCTGTGTGCCAAGCATTGTTTGAGGCTCTAGGGACCAGGCAATGTGGAAGACAGACAAAAAATTTCCTGCTCACGTGGGGTTGACATTCCAGTGAGGAACAGACACGGTATAAGAATGTTATAAGTGCTAGGGGAAAAAAATTAATGCAGGCTAAGGAGGTGTGTTGAGTGGAGAATTCAGGGAAGGCAGCCAAGGGAGCCTCACAGGGACATTTGAGCAAAGATCAGAAGGTGTGAGGCAGAAGCTGTGTGGACATCTATGGGAAGAGCATTCCCATAGATGGAGCAGCAGGTGCAAATGCCCTGAGGCAGAACTGTGCCTAGTGGAGCAGAAGGAGCAAGGGAAACAGTGAGAGAGAGGAGAGAAGAAGTCAGCAGGTGGCAGGAGGGACTTCCCTGGCTGTCCATGATTGGGACTCCATGCTGCCAACACAAGGGGCATGGGTTTGATCCTTGGTCAGGGAACTAGAATCCTACATGCCATGCAGTGTGGACAAAAGATGAATAATAATAATAAATAAAAATAAAATTTTAAAAAGAGGTGACAGGAGCAGATCATGAAGGGCATGATCTAAGGGCATGATCTTGTGGACTACTCTAAGGATTTTAGTTTATTCATTTTTGGATGCTCTGGGTCTTCACGGCTTTCTCCCGTTGTAGTGAGTGGAGGCTACTTTCTAGTTGCCGTGTGCTGGCTTCTCTTGCTCCAGAGCACAGGTTCTAGGTATGCAGGCTGCAATAATTGCACCCCAGGGCTCAGTAGTTGTGGCACAGGGGCTTAGTTGCTCCATGCCATGTGGGATTTCCCTGGACCAGGGAATGACCAGTCCCCTACATTGGCAGGCAGATTCTTAACAACTGGACCACCAGGGAAGTTGATTTTAGTCCTTATATTAAGTGAGATGGGAGCCATGAGAGGAAGGATAATGACTTTGCCCCTCAACTGGTCCCTCTTTCACCTTTCAACCTGGTTATAGTTCCACCCAGCCTGAAGTCCTGTCTTTATCACCTCGCGAGTTCTCACCTCCATCTGCCTCCCCTTCCACCGCCAGCTCCATCTCTTTTTCACCTTCCCACCTTTATCTCATTTGGTGTTTCTAAAAAAGGTTGTTGTTGTTCAGTTGCTCAGTTGTGTCTGACTCTTTGTGACACCATGAACTGCAGCACGACAGGATTCCCTGTCTTTCACCATCTCCCAGAGTTTGCTCAAACTCATGTCCATCGAGTCAGTGGTGCTCTCCAACCATCTCATCCTCTGTCACCCTCTTATCCTCCTGCCTTCAGTCTTTGCCAGCATCAGGGTCTTTTCCAATGAGTCCGCTCTTTTCATCAGGTGACCAAAGTACTGGAGCTTCAGCTTCAGCATCAGTCCTTCCAATGAATGTTCAGGGTTGATTTCCTTTAGGATTGATTGGTTTGTTCTCCTTTCTGTCTAAGAAAAGGCAGGACACAACAAAGGAACACAAATACACAATCCCAATAGCACCCTAACATGTTAAAAGCAGCTAGTTAGGAAAATATAAGAAACAGACTCATAGACATAGAAACAAACTTATGGAGGGAGTTTTCTGGAGGTCCAGTGCTTAAGACTCAGTGCTTTTACTGCTGTGCCCCAGATTCAATCCTGGGTTGGGGAAATGAGATTCCACAAGCCATATGGTGCAGCCAAAAAAAAGGGGGGGGAGAGAAACAAATTTATGGTTACCAAAGGGAAATAGGGGTGAATGAATTAGGAGTTTGAGTTTAAAAGACATACACCACACACACACACTACATACAAAATAGATAAATAAGAAGGACTTACTATATAATACATGGAACTATACTGAATGTCTTGTAATAACCTGTAATGGAAAAGAATCACTTTTCTGTACATCTTAAACTAATGCATCCATGCTCAGTCACTCAGTCATGTCCAACTCTTTGCAACCCAAGGACTGTAGCCTGCAAGGCTCCTCTGTCCATGGGGTTTTCCAGGCAAGAATACTGGATTGGGTGGCCATTTTTAAACCAACTTCAAAAAAAAAAAAAAGACTGTCACTTTCAGAGGTTTATGGGGAATTAATTCACTATTTAGAAAAGTAGTCTCTAAAGGGAAAGAATCAAGCACTTTTACATGAAAAGTGTAACCAAATGGAATTTAAGAGGAAGCATCTGCAAGGGAAGAAGTTTAGCTAATAAAGAAGGACAAAATGCGAAGAAGAACACATCACTACTTTGCAACCTCCGACAAGTTCGTCATCAATGGCTGCTAACCTCATGCAAGGAGAGACAAGGAGAGTGAGCCTGATCTGAAGGAACCAACAGCACTCACCATCGGGTCAAAGGCATTAAACCCTAGTCTAATCCTGGTTCTGGAAACAACTGCCAATTTGCATGAAAGGTGAAGGGCAGAGGACCATGCCGGCGTGCACCATGAGGATGGGATCAACACCACCCGGACCGTGGGAAACAGCCTGAATTGTGCAACTGATTCATTTGTAATGGAGAAAAGGGATGGAGGGGGAACCCATGAATTAAAAGAGACTTAAAAGACATATCATTTTCTTTTTTTTTTTGCATGGGCAAGACTAAACCACAGTATCTAGAGATTCAAACTTGCATGATAAACTACTCAGAAATACCAGGCAGTGATTATTACACAAGTCACAACAGTGGTTGCTTTTCAGAGTGAGGAAGCACCGTGATTGAGACACAGCCTGTCGGAAGGGCGTCTGGGGTTGCTGGTGATTTGCTCTTCGTGGACCTGGGTGGGGGTTAGAATGATGTCTGTCTTCCAGCTGAGTTTCCCAGATTCAGCACTATCAACATTCAGGTCAGATAACAGTTAGTTGTGTGGGACTGTCATGTGCATCACGAGATGTTTAGCAGCATCCCTGCTCCACCCAGTAGAGGTCAAGAACAGCCCTCCCCCACTCCATCCTGACAGTCAGCAAGGGCTCCAGTTATTGCTGAATGTTCCCCAGGGGGCATAATCACTCCTGGTTGAGAACTGTCGCTCAGGAGTGTCTTAAGTTATGCATCTATTTTGTGTGCTTTCTTGGATCTGACTCTGTGTGTGCATGCACTTTATTTACTTTTTAATTTTTATATTGGAGTGACTGCAGCCATGAAATTAAAAGACGCTTACTCCTTGGAAGGAAAGTTATGACCAACCTAGATAGCATATTCAAAAGCAGAGACATTACTTTGCCAACAAAGGTCCATCTAGTCAAGGCTATGGTTTTTCCTGTGGTCATGTATGGATGTGAGAGTTGGACTGTGAAGAAGGCTGAATGCTGAAGAATTGATGCTTTTGAACTGTGGTGTTGGAGAAGACTTTTGAGAGTCCCTTGGAGTGCAAGGAGATCCAACCAGTCCATCCTGAAGGAGATCAGCCCTGGGATTTCTTTGGAAGGAATGATGCTAAAGCTGAAACTCCAGTACTTTGGCCACCTCATGCGAAGAGTTGACTCATTGGAAAAGACTCTGATGCTGGGAAGGACTGGGGGCAGGAGGAGAAGGGGACGCCAGAGGATGAGATGGCTGGATGGCATCACCGACTCGATGGACGTGATTCTGAGTGAACTCCGGGAGTTGGTGATGGACAGGACAGGGAGGCCTGGCATGCTGCGATTCATGGGGTCGCAAAGAGTCGGACAGGACTGAGCGACTGAACTGAACTGAACTGAACTGATAGTCGATTTAGGGCTTCCCTGGTGGCTCAGATGGTAAAGACTTCGTCTGCATCTGCAATGCAGGAGACTCAGGTTCAATCCCTGGGTCGGGAAGATCCCTTGGAGAATGGAGTGGTTACCCACTCCAGTATTCTTGCCAGGAGGACTCCATGGACAGAGGAGCCTGGCAGGTTACAAAGAGTCAGACACCACTGAGTGACTTCCAGAGAGAGCGTGCTACAGTTGATTTATAATGTTGTGTTAGTTTCAGGTGTACAGCAGAATGATTCAGTTATACATGTATCTATTCTTTTTCAGATTCTTTTCCCATACAGGTCATTAAAGAATACTGAGTAGAGTTCCCTGTGCTATATAGTAAGTCCTTGTTTATCTATTACTGTAGCCCACCAGGCTCCTCTGTCCATGGAATTTTTCCAGGCAAGAATATTAGAGCAGGTTGCCATATCCTACTCCAGAGGCTCTTCCTGTCCCAGGAATTGAACCCGAGTCCCTTGCGTCTCCTGCATTGGCAGGTGGATTCTTTACCACTAGCGTCACCTGGGAAGCCCCATTTTATATATAGTAGTATGTGTATGTTAATCCTAAAATCCTAATCTATCCCTCCCCCCTTACCCCTCCCCCATAACCTTTCCCATTTGGTAGTCATAAATTTGTTTTTGAAGTCTGTCAGTATGTTTCTGTTTTGTAATATCTATCTATCTATTCCAGTATAGTTTTTATGGGGGAAACAACAGTATTCTATGGCTTATCTGGAAGAAGAAAAAAGACAATGGAAACAACCCAGGAATTTTGCAAAAAGTGGAGTATTAGATGTTAAAATATATTCTAAAGATACTGTGGTTAAAACAGAGTGGCACTGGGACAAATGGATGAATCTCTGAAATAAAGTAACCTACCTCCAGTGGGCCCCATTTTAGCAGATTAAGTCTGAGCTGCTTCAGACATACCCTTCTGCCTGTCCCTCCAGCTCGCCTCCCACCAACATCACGACTTAGTCAAATTTCACCATATCACCTGTTGCATGTGCAATTTCTACTATCTGGAGCACCTTTCCTAAGTGTCATCCTTGCAGGCTGCCTACCCAGACACTCTAGGTCAATGATGTGCCCCCCTTTCTGTTCCCATAGATTCCAGCTCCCACCCCTCTCACCCCTTTAGCATAAACCATAACTTGAAAGTCTATCTCCTCCTCTCAGGTTTGAGGCCCAGGATGGCAAGGACTATGTTCCCCTCAAGGACTTGCACAGTGCCTGGAACACTGTATGTGCTCAATAAATGCTAAATTAATTGAGAAAAAGATCTGGAGGGTCACTTTAGATCATACTACATTCCAACTGGGTTACAGAGTTCAATGTAATGTCAAATCATTCTCTGAACAAACATTTAAAAACTTTTTTTTGAAGTGTAGTTGATTTACAATTTTGTGTTAATTTCTGCTCTACAGCAAAATGACTCAGTTATACATATATATATACATATATATATATATATATGTATTCTTTTTCATAGTCTTTTCCATTATGGATGATCACAGGGTATTGAATATAGCACGGGCTTCCCAGGTGGCTCTAGAGGTAAAGACCCTGCCTGCTAATGCAGGAGACACGGGTTCAATCCTTGAGTCGGGAAGATCCCCTGGAAGAGGACATGGCAACCCACTCCACTATTCTTGCCTGGAGAATCCCATGGACAGAGAAACCTGGAGGGCTATAGTCCATGGAGTCGCAAAAGAGTCTGACACTCAGTCAGACTGAAGTGACTTAGCATATTGAATATAGCTCCTTGTGCTATACAATAGGATGTTGTTGTTTATCTTATTCTCTATATAATAGTTTTTCCTATTTCTCCCAACCCCTCCTTAGCAACCAACATCTGTTCTCTATGTCTGTGAGTCTTCAATAAACATTTATTAAGTGCCTACTGTGTGCTCGGGGCACTGGATAAAGCAGTGACCAAAATCAATCAATTCCCTGTCCTTACTGGGAGACAGATGGCAAATAAGTATACAAATAAATTATATATATATATATATATATATATTTTTTTTTTTTTTTTTCCAGATAGTGAAAGTAGCTATCAGGTTCGTAACTGGAGAAGGTCCACGTTAGGTCTTTAGAAGACAGAAACACATAAGTTGAGCCCTCAAAGATAGGAGAAGGTGGCCAAGTGAACAGGTGCAGGGAAGAACACTTCAGGAAGATGGAAGAGCATGCACGAAGACCCTGAGGTCGAAAAGATCCAGGGTCCGGATCCCTCACCCAGACACTGGGAAAGGAGCATCAGTCCTTCCAGCTTCCACCTAAGGGATCTTCCATATATACAAGTCCCACCGGGTAACTTTCCTACTTAGAGTCTTCCCATGGCTCCCTGTCCCCGGTGGATGAGATCCAAGCCCTTTCGCCCTGAGCCGGTCAGCACTCAGCTCCCCACCTTGGACAGAAAGCCCTCAAAGACCGTCACTCCAGGCCCCGCCCCTATCCCCGCCCCCAAACCCTGGGCGCGGGCCAGTGCGGCCCACCCCGCCTCACCATTGGGCAGTTCGGAGAGCAAAGGGCCCTGGTTGGCTGACGTGGTTGTCAGTTAGGGTCCAGGCCTTGATAACCCGTCCCCGAACTTCGAGGGGGCGGGCTCGGGTGCGGGCGCGGCTGGGGCTGCGGCTTCAGGTAAAGCACCAGCTTTCTGGGCACCGATGGGGAATCTGGGGGGCGGGGATCAGGGGTACGCACCGGGACGGGGCGCTGCGCTTCCAGCCCCTCTGCTGGCTCAGCGCGTAGCGATGGGGAGGGCACAGTGTTCTCTGCCTGGGACCCTCCCCCCCCCATTCCCACACTGGGAGCCCCAGGTGGGGAGCGAGCAGAGTTGGGGCCCTGTGGATTCGTGAGGTCTCATTTCTCCCGCCCTTCAGGAGCGAAGTGTGCTGGGGGAGGGGTCGTTCGCCCCCTGTGCTTCCACGACTTCGGGATCCTTTCCCGGAGTCGCTCCGGGACAGCTGGGGGACCCGAGTCCATCCCCTCGCTCTGGACCTGAGTGTGTGTGTGTAGGGTGATTCGGAAACCGCGTTGGGAGGAGGGACGGATGGCCCCCGGGGCCGGCAGACAATGGGCAGCGGATGGAACCGCCCGGCAGCGTTTCCTGCAGGAAACTGCTCTGTCTCTGTGAGGCTGTCCTAAGGGGACATGGGGGTGACGGGGTGCTGACCTCAGTACCTCTCCCCTGGCACCATCATCAGCCTCCACCCCACTTCAGGGGTCTGAAAGTCCCTCCCCACATTAGAGGGGGTGCCTCCACCCAGAGCCTCAATCTGGGAAGACGCCCCCCTCCCCAAGACCGGGATCTGAACTGCCTTCCGTATTCCCCTACCCCTCAGGTTTTGCGATCACAGCTCTGAGTCCCAAAATAATCCCTGGGGCGGGAGTGGGGGCGTGTGGCGTCGACTCTGACGGCCTAATGAAGGGTCTCAGGCAGAGGATGTGGATCTAGCCGTGACAGCTCCTCGGGCAGGGAGCGGAGGACAAGAGAGAGCGGTTGCACGCCCCCCGCCCCCGCTCTGGCGAGGGTACAACCCCTGGAGTCACCAGACTTTGGCCCTGCTCTTCCCATCAGGGACACACGCAGGAGACAGGCAGGAGTGCAGGCTGGGAGGGCCGACCCCCTCTAGCTCTTTGCCCCTCATGGTGAGTGGAGGGCTGTTTATAGAAAGCTATCAAGTGGAGTGGGCAATGCAGTGGGTGTGTGTGTTAAGTGGCTTCAGTCGTGTCCGACTCTTTGCCACCCTATGGACTGTAGCCTGCCAGGCTCCTCTAGCAATGGGATTCTCCAGGCAAGAATGAAATACTGGCAAAGCTGCTGGGTTCAAAAACCTGCTTCTGCCCATGTACAACCTTGGCTGGGTCACTTCATCTCTGAGTCTCAGTTTCTCCATCTGCACAATGGGGAAGGGGGGAAAAGAATAATGCTAAGAAAATCTACTTCAAAGGGCCTAGGAGTTTTTTTGTTGTTGTTGTTGTTGTTTTTTTACTAAGTTAATAGCCATAAATTGCTTAGAATCGAGGCTACCCCCATAGCAAATGCAAACGTTTTTATTATATTGCTATTTACTCTTCCTGGGGCTGCTGCTGTTGCTTAGTCATTTCAGTCGTGTCCGACTCTGTGCGAGCCCATGGACTGTAACCTGGCAGGGTCCTCTGTCCATGGGTATTCTCCAGGCAAGAATACTGGAAAGGGTTGCCATGCCCTTCTCCAGGGGATATTCCCGACCCAGGGATTGAACCCAAGTCTTCCTCATTGCAGGTAGATTCTTTACCATCTAGCCACCAGAAAAGCATCTTTTGGGGGGCATCCACCCATTTTTCAGGCCAACTTCTGGGTCTGGCTGCTCCAGCTTGTTTGGGTCTTGGGAATGGCCCAGAGCTGTTTTTTTGTTTGTTTGAATTCCCAGGGTCTTGGATTTGGGTGTGGCCAGGTCCCTGAAGCAAGGGGCTGATCCCACTGAGGCAGTTGGCCAGCTGTGTATGAGGCCAGCCCAGACCCCTAAGCCCCAGTCCAGGTTTTCTCCATGACCCAGCTCTTCCCAGAGAGCTTCCTGAAAACAAGTCCTGAGAGGCACTGACTGTCCTCTGTGCCGCCCCGCTGGCCGGCCCCTTATAGCCAGTGTGAGGGACAGGAAACAGCTGCTTCAGGACGGCAAGTTCCCCGCCACTCCCTCCTCCCTTGGGGAGTGGGGGTGGGGGGGATGTCAGGGACCCAGGCTGGACAGAGGTGGTGAGTGGGCCCATATACCCAGCCGTGGAGCAAAATGAGTCAGGTGGGCCAACAGGTGGTTGGTGGGTGTTAGGTATGCAGGTGGTCATCAGGAGTGCAAGAGACCTGAAGAGGTGATGGGGAAATTTGCCAGGTGGTTAGTGCAGATGGCAGTAGGTCAGGAAGCATACAGATTGGGGCTGGTGGGCACCTGCTGGTGGAGGGCTGGGCAGACAAGAGTTCCCCAGAAGATGAGTGGAACCCAGTCTGAGGACATTTCCTATAGGTAATCGACTTAATTGCTTTATGCCTTAGCTTCCCCATCTGGAAAAGGGGGAACCATCCTTCCTTGCAGGTTTATACTGGGGGAGGTACATTAAATGAGAGCAGGCACAGAGTAGGCACTCGATACAAGCTGCTTGCAGTTCTCTGAGGGTTTTTCCTGTGGGCTCTTCAAAGCCCCATCTTTCCTGCTCTGTGCTTTCTGAAACAAAGCACAGTAACTTTGATTGTGGTGGACTCAATAACAAAGTTCTGGAAAAATCCCTGTTAAATATCACATTATTAGATGTGACCCAATCTTCAGTTTCCTTTTTAGATTTATTTATTTTTATTTGTTTGTTTTTGGCTGCACTGCGTCTTTGTTGTTGCGGCTTTCTCTAGTTGCGGCAAACCCAGGCTACTCTTCATTGCATTGCAGCAGTGCACGGGCTTCCCATTGTGGTCGCTTCTCTTACTGTGGAGCGTGGGCTGTAGGCATGTGGGCTTCAGTAGTTGTGGCAGACGGGGCTTAGTTGCTCCACTGCTTGTGGGATCTTTCTGGACCAGGGATTGAACTCATGTCCCCTGCATTGGCAGGTGGATTTTTAACCACTGGATCACCAGGGAAGCCCCTCCCTCAGTTTCTTAGAGCCTCCATCACATCACCTGAAGAGTCTCTCTCCCTTTAGCCCCAAACATAGCCACAGCTCTCACAATCTGGGTGCTTGTGGTTCCACTACAATTTCTCACGAACTAAGGGCAGAGCCCTGTGGCACTCCAGTAGAGACATCACAAGGAGACTTTGCATCCTTGGTGCCTCTGTTGGAGAACTCTTCATCATTCCTAAAGGATCTCACAAGTGACACTGATATAAATTTGGATGTACAATTATATTTTGTTTGCACTCTAAGGAAAAAAAAATGTAAGAATTCTGTTTTCTGTTTGTTTCTTTTCAGTATGCAGAATCTGACCAGATGAGTTTTTAATGAGCCCACGAAAGGCTTCCAACTCTCGCCTTCCTCCTCTGAATGATCACACTCCACCCCTTTGAGCGTCAGTTTCTAATTTCCCTCAGGGACTGACAGAAATCTCCGCAGGTCTGGAAAGCACCGCCCCCTGCCCCGCCCCCAGCTGCTCTGGTTCTCTTATCACCATCCCTTCTTCTTTTGATGCCCTTCCCGCCCAGCAGGCTGAGGAGGCCTGGCACAGGAGGGCCCCCACAGTCATTCATTCCAAACTTTCAAGGCCACTTGAGGGAGGAGGGAGGAGAGGACCTGTGTGTGTGTAGTGGGGGTGTTGGGGGGTGGAGAGGAGCACTGGGTCTGTTTACTCATGCAGAGTCCAGACAGACCCCAGAGGCACAGCCAGAGGGGTAGGGTCCAGCCCTACCCACCCTCACCCCTCTGGGGGCCTTTTTCAGGGTGTGAAAAAGGTGGCTGCTATTCCGGGAAACATGGCCAAGTTTGCCCTGAATCAGAACCTGCCGGGTAAGTGCGCAAAATGGTGTTTGTGTGTGTACAGATCCACACCCGGCACCCAGATGCCCACACAGCCCTGCAGTTCCCTCCTCTGCAGAGTGGTCAGAGGGCCCTTTATAAAGGTGGATAATGTCCTGGCCCTGCTTAAAATCTGCCTCTGGTGCCCTATTACAGGTGGAATAAAACTCCAGCTCCTCACAGTGGCCCAGAAGGTTCCTCACAGTCTGGCCCAAGTCCCCCTCTTCTAGTCTTCTCCCTCCTCCCTTCTTTCACTCTGTTCTGCACATTCTCACCTCCATCCCGCTTTTACTCAGGTCCACCCTGTTCATTCCACCCCAGAGCCTTTGCACGCGCTGTTTTCTTTTAGGAACCTCCCGTCCCAGCTGCTTTCTCCTTCTCATTCAGGGCTCAACTTCTAAGTTCCCTCCGCAGAAATCTGCTGGGACAGCCAGAGCCAAAGCCTGTCAGTTGCTCTCTGTTTCATCTTGAAATTTTTATTATTGCCCTAAGGACCTTTTTTGAACGTTTGTGTTTATCTGTCTCCTACAAGTGGGCAAGAATGCTTGTCTTGTTCATTGCTATGTCCTCAGCGTTTGGTACACAGTAGGTGCTCAACACGTGAATGCACAACTTTTGGGGTGCAGATAGGTGTATAAACTTCGGTGTGCAACCGCAGGTGTGCAGGGTTTGGAGCAGGTGGCGTCGTGAAAGCATGTCGTGGGGCGGTGGGGAGGCGCTCCTTTTGTTAGTCTCTCTGCGTCTCCCCGGCCTGACGTTCCTCCACGCCCCTGTCATGTTCGCAGACCTGGGCGGCCCTCGCCTGTGCCCCAGCGCGACTGGGGGCGCCCGCAGCCCGAGCTCGCCCTATTCGGTGGAGACCCCCTACGGCTTCCACCTGGACTTGGACTTCCTCAAGTATGTGGAGGAGCTGGAGCGCGGCCCCGCTGCCCGCCGCTCTGCGGGGCCCCTGCCTGCGCGCCGTCCCCGCGCGCCCCGGGCCGGCCTCGCAGGTGCGCGCAGCCCAGGCGCCTGGACCTCCAGCGAGTCCCTGGCTAGTGACGATGGCGCAGCGCCGGGCGCATTCTCCCCGGGTGCGCCGTCCACGCTGATGCTGCCGCCGCTGTCCCCGCGCGCACCCGTGCGCAACCCGCGCGTCGAGCGCACGCTCCTGGAGACCAGCCGGCGGTTGGAGCTAGCGCAGGCGCAAGAGGGTGCGCCCAGCCCGGCCCGCGCTGCCCCGCGCAGCCCGCGCGGGTCTGGCCACAGCAGCCCTGCCCCCAATCCGGCCCTGGCCTCGCCGGGCCCAGCGCAGCTGCAGCTGGTGCGCGAACAGATGGCCGCGGCCCTGCGGCGCCTGCGCGAGCTCGAGGAACAAGCGCGCGCGCTGCCCGAGCTGCAGGAGCAGGTGCGCGCGCTGCGCGCCGAGAAGGCGCGGTTGCTGGCTGCGCGCCGGCAGCCGGAGTCCGACGGGGAGGCCGAGGGGCGCCCGGACAAGCTTGCTCAGCTGCGGCGGCTAACCGAGCGCCTGGCCACCTCTGAGCGCGGCGTTCGCGCCAGGGCCAGCCCCGGGGCTGACGGCCCGGACGGGTCAGCTTCTAGCCACAGCGAGGGTGCGCCGCCGGGTCTCGACCGGGCGCCCCAGACACGGGAGGCAGGCACCCAGATCGTGCCGGAGACCCAAAAGGCGGCAGTCCAGGCGGTGCCGGAGACCCAGGAGGCCGGCGTGGGGGCAGCACCTGAGACTCTCGAGGCGGAGGCGTGGGTGACGGAAGCTCTGCTGGGGCTGCCCGCGGCCGCCGAGCGCGAGCTGGAACTACTTCGCGCCAGCCTGGAGCATCAGCGCGGGGTGAGCGAGCTCCTGCGGGGCCGGCTGTGCGAGCTGGAGGAAGCCCGCGAGGCTGCTGAGGAGGCCAAGGCCGAGGCCGAGGCGTCCCGGCCCCAGCCGTGCGTGGCTACCACCCAGACCTCGTGGGATTATGTGGAGAAGACCACGCAGACCGATGCTCCAGAGGAGGCCCCAGCCCCGATGCCGGAGAACCCCCTCGGATCCACGGATGGAGACAGGGCCGTGGCACCCGCGGGTGAGTCCCCGTCTCTCGCTGAGCCCTGGCTTGCTGGCCGCTGAATTCGAACTCAGTGTCTCATCTGATCTCCGCCAGGCACCCTCAAATCCATCATGAAGAGGAAAGACGGTAAACCTGGTGGCCAAACCAGCCCCGGACCAAAGAGCCTGCAGTTTGTTGGGGTCCTCAATGGAGAGTGAGCACTTTTCCCCTCCCCATGGCAGCATCTGCTGGGACATAGACTGGAGTTTTGAATCCCAGCTCTGCCCCTTGCTCGCAGCGTGGTCTAGGCAGGCCTCAGTGTCCACATCTGTAAAATGGGGACAGCCACTTTCCACCTCGCAGGACACCAGACTGAGCCCACGGGGGAGGCTCAGCATATACCTCCCACCCTGCTCCCAGGTACGAGAGCTCGTCCAGCGAGGGCGACAGCGAGGATGGTGCTGCCGAGCCCCCGAGGAGCAGTTCCTCGGGCTCAGGCGACGACAGCGGCGCGGCATCCGACTCCGAGACCCCTGGCGCTCCCAGCGGCAAGGAGGACCGGGACGCTGAGCCGGAGGCAGAGCAGGAACCTCAGCCGGGTGCGCAGGGGAGGTGAGCTGCCCGGGGGACACGGAATGGGGACGGCTGCTCTTTCCCCCGCCTTCCCACTCTCCATCCCGACCTCTCCTGGAGCCTCTCCGTCTCCTAGGTGCGAACTGAGCCCGCGTTTGAGGGAGGCGTGTGCAGCCCTGCAGCGGCAGCTGAGCCGGCCCCGCGGGGTCCCCCGCGACAGTGTGAGTGCATAGAGAGCCCGTCACAGGAGTCTGATGCCCGCCTAGGGAAGAGCATCGCCTTCTTTAGAGTTAAGGGGGCCCCAAGTTCCGTCACCTCGCGCCAGGGCCCTCCATGGATACCAAGGTCTCCAAAGGGATCTCCGCCCCAGAACAGGGCTGATTTTTCTCTGATTTCCCCAGAAGGGTCCACCCCGGCCCCAACCCCATCCCGGACTCCCCAAAGACAAGCGCTCACAGTCTTCCTCCACTCCTGGTTCTCTCGGAGGCTCTCCTCGGGAAGGAGAGCATCCTTGCCCTCTGGGGCCGCGTACCCACACTGACACTACTCCCTCCTCCAAAGGGGTGCGGCCCACGAGTCCACGCCCCTCTTCAAATACGGAGGGACCAACCCCCCCTGCCTGGGTTCCCAGACCCGCCCCCACACCTGCCCTGGGCCCTCGCTGATGTCTCTCTCCTGTCCTGGCAGGGCGCGGCGCGCCTGGTGGCCCAGGAGTGGTTTCGGGTGTCGAGCCAGCGGCGCTCTCAAGCGGAGACCGTGGCCGGGGTCCTGGGCGCGGTGGCGCGCCTGGGGCGAGAGCTGCTGGAGCACGTGGTGAACCTGGCGGATGGCAACGGAAACACAGCCCTGCACTACAGCGTGTCCCATGGGAACCTGGCCATCGCGAGCTTGCTGCTGGATACGGGTCAGCATTGAGGAGGGGTGGGGAGGGCTCTAGAGAATAGGGACCCACGGAAGGGGGAATCTGGGTAGTGCTGGGCTGGCACTGCCATCCTACACCTGCCAAGGATGCAGAGGAGGACTGGCATTCTCACCTAAACTCTCACCTCCCATCATCTCAGGTCACTGTCTCCTGTTGTCCGACTCCCACAATCCTTGGGGCTCGTGGGACCAGTAGCCATTGCTCCCACCCAGTTTCACTGCACTGTCTCCTTGCTCCCCCTCTGGCCTGTTATTAACTTCTCCTTTATGTACTCTCTCAAAATCCTCCTGCTGCCCTTCCCTCACTTCATCCTGCTTGCTTATCAGACTTCATTGAGGCACACAGTAGACCCTCTGGTGTTTGTTGAATGAATGAGCTTTCATGAATGGGAGCTCTGGGCGGGTGCGTGTAGGGAGTGGAGAGAAGGATCAGTTTTACTTGATAAGTATCAAACATAATTTCCAACAGAGGTAAGGGCCATGACAAGATAAAATCAGGGAAGGGAATCAAGAAACAGGGTAATCCTTTAGTTTAGGATCCTTCCTTAGCAAGGCCTCAGAAGGGAAAAGCAGGCGGGGGAAGATAGATGGGGTGCCTGGCGAGCTGCAGACACCCCACTGTGGTTACTTTGAGCCTCTTCTGCACCTAACATCCTCCACCAGGGTCACAGAGGCTTGTGAGAGGAATGGACACCTAGACAATAGGCCACACAACTGGGGGATGCCCTTAGTCCTGACTTAACTATCCCACCTTTTTAAAAAATTTACTTGGTTGTACCAGGTCTTGTCTCATGCAGGATCTTTGTTGTGGAATGCGAAATCTTAGTTGTAGCATGTGGGATCTAGCTCCCTGAACAGGGATGGAACCTCGGGACCCCTGCATTGGCAGCACAGTCTTAACCACTGTACCACCAGGGAAGCGCTGTGACTTAAAACTGTTTACTTCTCAGCCCACTGTCTCAGATCTCCTCTGACTAGGACATCTACTCCAATACCCTGATCCCCTGCTTTCCCCAAACCTCTCCCACCATTCATCTCCCCAAACTGCACCTAGTCTTGAGCTTTCAGAATGGTGGGGATACCCAAGCATTGAACACCCTGGGGAATGAGATCCAGAGGTAGGTGCTATGATGTGTGGGAGGGGGCCAAGATGGCAACAGAACTGACCCTAGAGGAAATGGAGCTGACATTTGTGTTCATCTGTAAAGGACAGGCAGCAACAACCAAGCTGTTTCCCAGGGCTGCTGTAAAAAGTACCACAAAGTGCCACAATTTGTTTAGAACAAATTGTGTTGCAGTTCAGGACGCCATTAAGTTCACAGGACTGGTTCATTATTAGGGGTCAGAGTGAAACTATTCCATGCCTTTCTCCCAAGTTTCTACTGATGGCAGCTCATCTCTGCCTTCAGCATCACATGGCGATCTGTTTCTTCTGAGGATACTAGTCATATGGAATTGTTCAGTTGCTCAGTCGTATCTGATTCTTTGTGACCCCATGGACAGCAGCATGCCAGGCTCTTTTGCCCTGGAGGTTTGCTCAAATTCATGTGATGGGGCCAAATTTCTTTTGATTTGTTCTGGCTGCTGTGTGGAAACTGGAATGGAGTTGGGACACCAGGGGGGCCCAGCTGACAGTTCTCTGGGGAACTAACAATGGTGGCTTTGTGGACAGTAGTCCTTTTATTGATGCTTTCCAACTGTGGTGTTGAAGACTCAGAGTCCCTTGGACTGCAAGGAGATCAAACCAGTCAATCCTATAGGAAATCAACCTTGACTATTCATTGGAAGGACTGATGCTGAAGCTCCAGTATTCTGGCCACCTGATGCGAAGAACCAGCTCATTGGAAAAGACCCTGATGCTGGGAAACATTGAAGGTGGAAGAGGGCAACAGAGGATGAGATGGTTGGATGGCATCACCAATTCAATGGACATGAACTTGAGCAAACTCCAGAAAACAGTGAAGGACAGGGAGGCATGGTGTGCTGCAGTCCATGGGGTTGCAGTCAGATACGACTGAGTGACTGAACAATTAGTGGGAGGTATTGCTCTAGGTACTGGGGGATACGATGGTTTGGACAGAACCAAGTCTCCAAACCTGTTTGTAATAGGGAGGTGAGGAAACCTTTCAGTGAGATGGAAACAGAACTCTAAAGGTGAGAAGGGCCACATGGCTCCTGGAGAGGGAAGAGCCTTGTAAGGCAGAGGAACAAGTAAAATCATGCATGACCCTCAGTGACCAAGCTGGCTAAACAGATGGTGAACTTGATGCTTGGAGGGAAGTGAGTGGACAAATTTAGGTGTCGGCTTCTTGAACTGATGCCTCTTCGCTTTCCTAGGGGTCTGCAAGATTGACCACCAGAATCGAGCTGGCTACTCTGCCCTCATGTTGGCGGCACTTACTTCTGTGGGGCGAGAGGAGGACATGGCTGTGGTCCAGAGACTCTTTCAAATGGGCAACGTTAACGCCAAGGCCAGCCAGGTGCATAGATGCCTCCTCCCTGGTTGAGTCCAGGTGGCACTTTCACTTCCGGAGCCAAGTCTCTGAGACCCCCCTCCCTTTCCTGCAGAGCCCACACCAGCCCTGTCCCCTTCTTTCCCTCTCCCCAGACAGGACAGACAGCCCTCATGCTGGCCATCAGTCACGGCCGCCAGGACATGGTAGCTGCCCTGCTGGAATGCGGGGCAGACGTGAACGTGCAAGATGCAGACGGGGCCACGGCACTGATGTGCGCCAGCGAGTATGGGCGCCTAGACACTGTGCGGTTGCTGCTGGCCCAGCCAGGCTGTGACCCTGCCCTCCTGGACAACGTGAGCCACCATGGGGCTGGTGTGGGGTAGTAGTGCCTTGATTCAGGGACCTGACTGTCTCTATGATCCCTCAGGAGGGCACCAGTGCCCTGGCCATTGCCTTGGAGGCTGAGCAGGACGAGGTGGCCGCTCTGCTGCATGCCCACCTGAGCTCAGGCCAGCCTGGCTCCCAGGTGAGTGCGACCCCATCCTGCAGAAATGGAGTTTACCAGCTGCACAGCTCAAGGATACCAAGTGTGCTCCCAGAAAAGGGGCTTTTCTTTGTGCACCCACAGAGGGAGCACTGGGTGGCAGGAACCTGGGTCTGATGTTCAATCTTCAGAACACCCCAAGGGTTAGACACACTTTCACATGTAAAGTGAAGGTCATGAGCCTGAGGCCTCCAGGGGGGCTTGCCCTAAGGTCAGACAAGAGCTGTTAGACCTAGCTCAGACCATCATGTCTGTGGACTCCCATTACAGGCCCAGAGCAAAGGAATAAAAGCATCCTTTGGAGTTAGTCCTCTTGCCTGGAGATCCCATAGATAAAAAAGCCTGGCAGGCACAATCAATGGGGTTGCAGGGAGCTGGAGATGACTGAGCAAGTGAGTCACTAACACTTTCGCTTTAGAGTTAGGGAGCAGGGCAAGAGGATTCAGTCTGTCCCCAAAAGGGAGGTGCTTATAAGCAAAAGTGCCAGCATTTTCCTAATTAAACTTGCCCTACCAGTCTCCCCTTCCTGCACTCTCCTGTACATGTGTGGGAAAAGAACCACAGAGGTCAAGTGCCTCTTCCAGGTCAGATGGGACAGAGGCTGGATTCAAATCCTGGCAGCCTGGCTCTACCGTGCAAGGGGGGGTTCCACTTAGGGTCGGTGAAAACAAGTGACCTCCAGTAGCTTAAGCATCTCTGAGTGTTAAGGGGGGCTGAAACCCAGTGTCCTGTCTGCCGGAGACTGACAGGAACCTCCCCCCCACCTCTCTCACCAGCTGTCCCCTGATTCATCCACGGCCACGCCTGGTGAAGGAGGCTGCAGTGACAGTGGAGAGGACCCCCTGCCCCAGTGACTGGCCTAACACATCTGGGTCGGGGAGGCGGAGTCAGGTCTTGATCTCTGGGCAGAGGTCTGTGGTCAGAGGCTCAGCTTGAACCACACAGGGTGAGGAGGCAGCTGAGGGAGTGACACAGCCCCTAGTCTACCCATTCCTCCAGGCTTCTTACCTAATAAAACCTTCCTAACTCATCTTGTCCTGTTTTGGAGGTGTACATAGACACATGGTTCTCCTGCCTCACAAAGAAAATGCCTTGTTGGCGAACACCCCCCATTTTCAGAGTACACTGGGTCAGTGACCACCTGGGGGCCCCACAGAAGGATTTTGGAAATCTAATGACAACCCAGACAAAACCTCAGGTTTACATACGATACAAACACTTTATTAACAGCAGATCATCCTGGTGGGCCAAGGCGACAACCCAGACATCCAGCACCCTGTAAACAAACCAAAGCGTTGAAATGCTGACAAGGTGCCCCCACCCCAAACAGGGAAACTCCCTCCCCCATCTTGCTAACTTCAGCAGACCCCGACCAACAGCCCTTGATCCTTGAGCCCTGACGAAATCTCCCCACCCCCAGGCAAGGGTCTAACAAGGAGCTGCTCAATTTCCCACTCCACTTGTGCACTCACCAGTCACAAGTTCAGCGCAGCCTCCGAGCCTCTCGCTCTGACTCCAACAGGGTGAGCACGTCGCCCTCGCGCACGGGGCCTTTCACGTTTCGGATGATGGAGCGGCTCGTGTCGTCCATGAATTCTACGCGCACCTACGGGGCCCACAGGAAGGACGGGAAGAAGTCAGAGTCGGTTGAGAATAGGATCCGTGGGATAAGCGGCTGATGTCGATCCAGAGAACGTTTCTGCTTAGAGACACTTAAAAGGGGCTGAGGCTGGGAAGGCAGGACTGGGATAGGAGACAAGCCGGAGAGGGGCCAAGGCGTGGAGAACAAAGCTCCCGAGCGCCAGAAGATGCCACCAGGGGAGACAACTGGGGGTTGTCGTGAGAGCATGGAGCCACTGTGGTCGTTGGCACAGGCTGAACCAGGACAACGAACTATGTCAGAACACGGGGAATGAGATCGCCAGAGCCCAGATCCAGTGGGCAGGGCCTTGCCTAAGTTCCGACCCTCGACCTTCTGTAAGCCCCGGGAAATAGGGAACGTATCGGTTCCCAGATACCAGGGAACAAAACCCGGGGCACAGAAATTATCCTCGAGATTCAAACTTTAGAAGCCCCACCCCGCAAACATCCCCCCGCTCCCCGCCTCCCCCGCTCACCTGCGTGCACTGTCCCTGAGAACCGGTCCTGCCCAACACCTTGGTGACCTTGGGGGAAGAAACTGGAATCAGATCTAGCCCACCCGGTTCCCTTACTCCCTCCTCCCTCATCTGGGCCCTCAAAACGGGGCCTCCGCCTCACCCTGGCAAGCTTGATGGGCTGCACACGGCTCGTGTCCATGATGGCGGCGCGGCGGCGGTCGGGCGGAGAGGAGTCACGTGTTTCGGAGAGAGTATTTATACGACTCCCTAGCTCCGCCCATTCCCGCTCTCGCGAGACCGTACGCCATGTTCCCAGCAGTCCCTGCAGTAGAGACGTCACCGGCGCCCTTCAGCGCCGGTGAAAGATGGCGTCCGCTACCCGTTTCATCCAGTGGCTTCGGAACTGGGCATCCGGGGTGCGCGGGGCGGGGCGGGAAGGGGCTGTGGATGCTGCAAGCTCTGCGCGCCCTGACCCGCTCCCACTACTCACCTCCTTTTTGCATCTCTGGGGCTGAGGCCATTAGTGCCGAGATTCCCCTAAGTAGGGAATTCTCCTCAGCCTGGAACCCCGAACTCGTGACCCCTTCAACCCAGGACACCCTCCCCAGCCGTTGGCTGTGGTACCCCTCAGGCCTGGGGTCTCCCTAGGCCCGTACCTTATTAGCTTCGGGATCTTGTTCCGGGCCGCAGCTCCCCTGTTCACCTCCAGGGCCCGTATCCTGTCCTCAAAGACACATGTCCCACCTTTCTCTTAATTTGTCCTGTGCGGGAATGCCCGTTAGCTGGTTTTCTCTTCTGGGGTGCGCTGGGGACTGATCTCCATCCTTTCTCCCACAGCGAGACTTGCAGGCGAAACTGCAGCTGCGCTACCAGGAGATCTCCAAACGGTGAGCAAACCCCGCTCGCTGCCCAGACCGCAATCCTGCCCTCCGTCTATCAAAACCCCAAACCCCTGTTCTTTTAGACCCCTGAAACGCTGGGCCGAGATCCTGGCTCCAGTCCCTTAGCTGGCTGTGAAGGCAGAGGTTTGCCTTTCATCTTGCTGCGCTGTTTCAGACATTGTGGTGCTTCTGCACAACCAGATGGGGCGTGAATTCTGAGTGGGAATTTTCTGTGATTTGCAGCCTCCAGTGTGGTCCTGACAGTATTATCATCCCCAAGCTACGTATGAAAATATTTGAGACTCAGAGAAACGAAATCATTTGCTTAAAATCACTCAGAAGCCAGAAATTGACAGCCGGAATTTGAACCCAGAAGTGTCTTTGATTTCTAACTCGAGTCCAAAAATTAGTTGACATTTACAAGGCCGGGCTCTGTCCTCAGCCGTTGGGAGTCCTAGGGGAACTAGAAAAGTTCTCATTCCTTTCTTGGAGCTTATATCCCAGGGAGGAGGCAGAGACATAGCATAGTAGGGAAATAAACACAGCAAGTAAAAAACACCGTTTTAGAATGCTCTGAAGAGGAAACAAAACGGACCAGATGGAGAGTGGCTACCTCAGGTTAAGTGATCAGGAAAGGTCTCAGGGATTGGATTTGGAGTCAGCTGAAATGCCAAAGGATAATGATTAAAACAACATTCCAGACAGAGGGAGCAGTAAGTGCCAAGGCTGTGCAGCCCAACAGAGCCAGACATAGGAAGAAGACTAGTGTGGCTGAAAAACTTTGAAGAATGGGGAATAGTGGCATATGTGTGTGTGTGTGTGTGTGTGTGTGTGTATTATATGTGTGTGTGTGTATGTCACAGGCAGAGGTAAGGCAGCCAGGGAGGACTAGCAGGAAAGGAAAAACAATAGCCTTAAAATAACCAAATCTATGTGAATATCTCTATGTTGTGACTGATTCCAGATATCAAGTTTTAAAGTATTTTTCTGTCCTAGGAAAACTGGTAGCCCAGTTGAGGAAACAGTTTTGTAAAATTTTCAACTTTTTTTTTTTTTTAAAGGATAATGGTGCCCCCTGGTGCTTCCTTTGGGCCTTTTCAGTTGGTCACGGTTCTTTTTACCCTTTCTGTGCTTGTTTTCTGAGGCTTCCCAGGTGGCTCAGTAGTAAAGAATCTGCCTGCCAGTGCAGGAGATGTAGGAGACTCGGGTTCAATTCTTGAGTCAGGAAGATCCCCAGAGAAGGAAATGGTAACCTGCTCTAATATTCTTATCTGGAAAATTTTGTGGACAGAGGAGCCTGGTGGGCTGCAGTCCATGGGGTCCTGAAGAGTCAGACATGACTGAGCACACTGCTCGTGCTTGTTTTCTATAGATCCATACCCAGCAGAGGGTCTTCTTTGCACTCTAGGGATTAGGCAGACTCTAACTTCAACACAGGATGTTGCTTCTTTTTTTTTTCTTTTAAATATTTATCATTTGGCTGTACCGGGTCTTTGTTTTGGCGTGCAGGATCTTTGGTTGCAGTCTGTGGGATCTAGTTCCTCGATCAGGGATTGAATCTGGGCCCCTGCATTGGGAGCAAGGAGCTTAGCCACAGGACCACCAAGGAAGTCCTTTAATATTAAGTTTTTAAACTTTGTTTTTTCTGTATTTTTTTCCCCACTCGATACATAACTATCACTTGTTTTAAGAAAAATTTAAATACTGGGGTTATCAGGAAAAAGTTGGTAAAACCCCAGTGAATGAAAACCTGATCCTTTTATGATTTTTCTTTCTTTTCTGCCCTCCCTCTCTGCAACAGTTTCTAGGAAAGCTCATCTTTTGTTAGTGATTTTTTTTGTTGTTGTTAACATCTTTTGCTAGCGAGATTCAGTTCAGTTCAGTTAAGTAGCTCATTCGTGTCCGACTCTTTGCAACCCCATGAATCGCAGCACTCCAGGCCTCCCTGTCCATCACCAACTCCCAGAGTTCACTCAAACTCAAGTCCATCCAGTCGGTGATGCCATCCAGCCATCTCATCCTCTGTCGTCCCCTTCTCCTCCTGCCCCCAATCCTTCCCAGCATCAGAGTCTTTTGCAATGAGTCAACTCTGCATCAGGTGGCCGAAGTATTGGAGTTTCAGCTTAAGCGTCAGTCCTTCCAATGAACACCCAGGACTGATCTCCTTTAGAAGGGACCGGTTGGATCTCCTTGCAGTCCAAGGGACTCAAGAGTCTTCAACACCACAGTTCAAAAGCATCAATTCTTCAGTGCTCAGCTTTCTTCACAGTCCAACTCTCACATCCATACATGACCAGTGGAAAAACCATACCCTTGACTAGACAGACCTTTGTTGGCAAAGTAATGTCTCTGCTTTTGAATATGCTATCTAGGTTGGTCATAACTTTCCTTCCAAGGAGTAAACGTCTTTTAATTTCATGGCTGCAGTCACCATCTGCAGTGATTTTGGAGCCCCCCAAAATAAAGTCTGTCACTGTTTCCACTGTTTCCCCATCTATTTCCCATGAAGTGATGGGACCAGATGGCATGATCTTAGTTTTCTGAATGTTGAGCTTTAAGCCAACTTTTCCACTGCTTTTTCACTTTCATCAAGAGGCTTTTTAGCTCCTCTTCACTTTCTGCCATAAGGGTGGTGTCATCTGCATACCTGAGGTTATTGATATTTCTCCTGGCAATCTTGATTCCAGCTTGTGCTTCTTCCAGCCCAGCGTTTCTCATGATGTACTCTGCATAGAAGTTAAATAAGCAGGGCGACAATATACAGCCTTGACATACTCCTTTCCCAATTTGGAACCAGTCTGTTGTTCCATGTCCAGTTCTAACTGTTGCTTCCTGACTTGCATATAGGTTTCTCAAGAGACAGGTAAGGTGGTCTGGTATTCCCATCTTTTTCAGAATTTTCCACAGTTTATTGTGATCCACACAAAGGTGTTGGCATAGTCAATAAAGCAGAAATAGATGTTTTTCTGGAACTCTCTTGCTTTGTCGATGATCCTGCGGATGTTGGCAATTTGACCTCTGGTTCCTCTGCCTTTTCTAAAACCAGCTTGGACATCTGGAAGTTCACGGTTCACGTATTGCTAAAGCCTGGCTTGGAGAATTTTGAGCATTACTTTACTAGTGTGTGAGATGAGTGCAATTGTGCAGTAGTTTGAGCATTCTTTGACATTGCCTTTCTTTGGGATTGGAATGAAAACTGACAATTTTCTAGTCCTGTGGCCACTGCTGAGTTTTCCAAATTTGCTGGAATATTGAGTGCAGCACTTTCATAGCATCATCTTTCAGGATTTGAAATAGCTCAACTGGAATTCCATCACCTTCACTAGCTTTGTTCGTAGTGATGCTTTCTAAGGCCCACTTGACTTCACATTCCAGGATGTCTGGCTAGATGACTGATCACACCATTGTGATTATCTTGGTCGTGAAGATCTTTTTTGTACAGTTCTTCTGTGTATTCTTGCCACCTCTTCTTAATATCTTCTGCTTTTGTTAGGTCCATACCATTTCTGTCCTTTATCGAGCCTGTCTTTGCATGAAATGTTCCCTTGGTATCTCTAATTTTCTTGAAGAGATCTCTAGTCTTTCCCATTCTGTTGTTTTCCTCTATTTCTTTGCATTGATCGCTGAGGAAGGCTTTCTTATCTCCCCTTGCTCTTCTTTGGAACTCTGCATTCAGATGCTTATATCTTTCCTTTTCTCCTTTGCTTTTCACTTCTCTTCTTTTCACAGCTATTTGTAAGGCCTCCTCAGACAGCCATTTTGCTTTTTTGCATTTCTTTTCCATGGGGTTAGCGAGATTAGCGATTCCTTTTCAGGCCTCAAACTTTGTATATTTCTTTAACCCAAGTGAGGAATGAGCTCTGTTTACCCTTCTTCTGGGGTCAGCGGCCACGAGGTGGCAGCAGAAACCTCAGAGGATAAATTGCTCTGAGTAATAAGCACTGATCTCCTGGGCTTCCCTGGTGGCTCAGATGTTAAAGAATCTGCCTGCCATTTAGGAGACCCAGGTTTGGTTCTACCCACTTCACTATCTTGCCTGGAGAATTCCTTTCACTTCTGTAGAGTTCTTCAGAGAGCTTCTGAAAGAACTGCAAGCCCAGAGGTTCTGCAGGCTGGCCCCTGGGGACAAGGCCCCTAAGAATGAGCGGAGTCTGCGGCTGTTCCCCCAGGGTTGGTTTGCTGACCACGCCTGCTTGACAGGTAGTGGACAGAGCCTTTTCATTTCCTGAGAACCTGCGGGTGGAAATGAAGCCTGCTGCCAAGCTCTGGCCAAGCTCTGGGGTGGGAACAGGCCTCCCTCACAAAAGGCTCCTCCATGCCTTCCACTTCTAGGGCAGACCCACAACTCGCCTCCCAGCACCGTCACATCCAGTGCCGGGGCTTCCACCAGCTTCTGGGCCCTGGCCCTTCCCCAGGCCTGTGCCACCAGCAGTGTATCAAGGGATACCCCTGGCCGCCAGCACATTCCAGTGGCTGCCTACGCCAGGCCTTGTGACTGAGGTGATGGGCCCATGCTGCAGCCCAGCCGTGCAGAGAGAACAACTGTCACTTTGCTTTAGTGCCCATGTTTTTTCTTCTCAGAACTCAGCCTCCTCCCAAGCTCCCCGTGGGCCCCAGCCACAAACTCTCCAACAATTACTACTGTACTCGCGATGGCCGCCGGGAAGCCATGCCGCCCTCGATTGTCATGTCTTCGCAGAAGGTGCTGGTGGCAGGCAAGCCCGCAGAGAGGTGAGGACGCCTCAGTGCCCCTTCTGAGACCACCCCTCTATCCTGCTTGTGCTTTTGAAGTTCGCAAGTCTGTCTAGCATCAGCTGTGGCAGGAAATGTCCTGCCGGGGGCTTTTCATCTGAGGAGCAAATAAATCCCCACCCAGCCTGGGGTGGGTTTCCTGCAAAGCAGAGGAAGCTTTATGGGGCCTTCAAGGGCTTTGGAAGAAGCCCAGGCATTGTTGTTTTTGTAATTTTATGTCCTTCTTGAGAGAGAATTGTGTAAACCTCAGACCTCTCAAAACCCACTTTGGTCCCTGGCCTTAGGCAGTGTCTCTTAGTTAAATAGGAGGAGTAGTGGTGTTTACTTAAGGGTTCTGCTAGGACAGGATCCCACAGACCAGGTGGCTTATAAACAACAGAAAACTGCTTCTCATGGTTCTGGAAGCTAGAAAGTCCAAGTAAAAGGCCCCTGCAGCTTCAGTGTCTGGTGAGGGTGCTTTCCTGGGTTCTAGGTGGTATCTTTTTGCCATGTCCTCACATGGGGGAAGGGGTCAGGGGTCTGAAGGGTCTCTTATAAGGGCTCCACCTTAGTCATCTCCCAAAGGCTCCACCTCCTAACGCTGTCACACTGAGGCATAGGATTTTAACATATGGATTTTGTGTGGAAACAAACAATGTCTATAGCAGAGTCATTACGAGGCTTAATTCACATAATGAACTATTTGTAAGCTCTTAGAATGGAGTCAGTGGCACGTCTACCTCTTAATAATTCTACAAGTTAGGCAGTGATGACCTCTGTTGGAGAAAAAGAAATTGAGGCCAGGTGCTCTGCGTAGGTCACACAGATTGTGGGTGGCAGAAGTGCAATTTCACAGCATTTTGTCCCGTCCCTCCCAGTGGTATCTGGGCTCTGCAGCTGATTCACCTTGTGGTCCTGGACCAGTCTTTTGGACCAGTCTTTTGGCCTTCTTGAGCCTCAGCTGCTGCTTTGTAAGATGGGGTTGGTGGGCTTGCAGTGTGATGAGATTGGTAAGGTGATGCGGCCGGGCCTGCCAAGTGGCTTAGAACTCAGTGAATGAATGGCCCGTGTTGCGGTCTTCAGATTCACCAGAGCCCATCCCCAGACTGGCAGGCTGCCCCACTCCCCCTCACCGCTTCACCTGCCCCCAGGGTGTCTGCATTTCCCAGGGAGGCTGCTTTCTACCTCTTCAACTTCCTTCAGGTGGGGGAAGGGAGGAGGGGAGGCCGTGGAACCCCAGGGGCCGGGTGGGTCCCTGCCTTAGATCTGCTGCACAGTGTCTCCTTAGGCCTTACCCTGGACCAAAAGGTCATTTTTGACTACGTATTAACTCAGCCCCAGTAGACTGGCTGGCCCTCATGTCATTAGCGCTTCCTGCATACAGTGCCTGCCATGTAGTAGGTGCTCAGAATCCGAGGGGAGGAGTTGCTGGGGACATGGGTCATCTGATTGCTTGGCCCTTCTGGAGCCAGTGTCCTGCCCTGGGGCAGCGGGAGGCGGGGGCCAGTGGGAAGGGATGCTGGAGGAAGAGTCCAGCATTTCACACTATTTCTGAGACCAGGAACCAGGACAGTCTTACTGCTTGGGGGCAGAAAGTGGTCAGCTGACCCTTTGGGGAACCCCACTAGAGAAGCCTGTGCATTCTGAAACACCCTGCAATCTGGCCTCCACATCTCTGGTTTCAGCAGATATGTTGCTACCTCATGGGGGTGCTCCCTCAGGTTGCTCCCCACTGCTGACTCAAGTCTCTCTTCATTTTCCAGCTCAGCTGTAGCAGCCTCTGAGAAGAAGGCTGTGTCACCGGCTCCTCCCATAAAGAGGTGGGAGCTGTCCCAGGATGAGCCTTACCTGTGACTGGCTGGGGGCGCCAGGCTGAGCCCTCAGGGCCACCAGAGTGCTTCTTCCTCCTTGGACTCCTTAATTCCCTCTGGGCAGAACGTGACCTCATTTATAAAAATTATATATTGTGCTCCCAAGAATCGCTTGTTTTTACTTTTGAAAGGACATATGGGCTTACTTGGACTTCAGGGTGAAGTTGGTGCCACATCTCTTCTTTTTTTCTTTTCTAGCCACACCACACATCTTGTGGAATCTTAGTTTCCCTGACTAGGGGTTGCACCCAGACCCCAGCGGTGAAAACGCCAGGTTCTAACCACTGGACTGCCAGGGCATTCTTGTTGCTGTATCCTGAATCTCTGAACCCCGTGAGCGCGCCGGAACAGGGCAGGAGAATGGCTCTGGAGTTCTAGGGTGACATGCTCTTACTGGGCATGGAGATGTCACCGTCCCTTCCTTGAGGGCCTGGCTCCACCCTTCAGAGCGGTGGAGTGGGTTCCAGGGTGTTTAGGGGGCATTCACTGTAAAGGATGGTGGTGGGGGAACAAAACCTGCTCACTTCCCTCTCCTAAGAGATGCCTCCCCCACCCCCATTCCCCGCCCCAGCCACTCTACTGTGGATGTTCACCAGAACCTCCCACCAGGGCCCTTGCAGAAAGGCCTCCCTGAACCAGAAACTTTACTGCGCAGGCCTGGGGGTGTGGGGCGGAGTTAGCTTAGGAGAGGAAAGGGCTTCTTCCCACAGAGGCATGATTAGGGGGTGAAAGCCGAAAAGGCAGTGGCCTTCATCTGGTCACAGGTGCGAAGGGGGGGCCACACAGTGCCCTCCAGTGTGGCAGGGTTGTGAGTGCCCATGGAAGAACCCCCAAAACCTGTCAGTGGGTGATGTCCAGCTGTGTGCCAGGATAGTGTTGAGGCTGCCTCACCCTCTGGAAGCTTGGAGCAAGGAGGGAAAAGGTCACAGTCATAGGGGAAGGTATAAATGCTCCAAGAGTGGGTAGTACAAATGCTAAATGATTATCAGGAGGAAAAAACCCCTGGGAAGGCTTCCTGGAAGAGGTGGGATTCTGGTTTGAGCAAAGGATGAAATCGAATTTAGAAAGATCAGGAGGGAGAAGACTGGGCAAAGTGTGCAGAGGTAATAAGGAGGTAACACCAAAGAACTTAATAACCCTGGATGAGATGTGCCATTGAAGGTTTCTGAATAAAGTTAATGACCCAGTCTGCCAAGTGAGGTTGCAGTGAAAAGATGGTTATCAATGAGGATGACTATTCTGGCACCATGATCTTGAACTTATCAGAATTTTGAGAAAATAAATTGTAAGCCAATAAGAAAAAAGAAATGTGTTATAACCTAGACTTGAAATTTGGCAAGGGAATGCAGTAGGGAAGAGGTCTGACGTCTTGAGCTCATCCTGTGTGCCAGATACGTGCTGTGTATGCAGGTCAGGAAGCAACAGAACTGGACATGGAACAACAGACTGGTTCCAAATAAGAAAAGGGGTACATCAAGGCTGTATATTGTCACCATGCTTATTTAACCTATATGCAGAGTGTGCCTGGAGAAGCCCAGGGACAGGGGAGCCTGGTGGGCTGCCGTCTATGGGGTCGCACAGAGTCAGACATGACTGAAGTGACTTAGTCTGCAGCAGCAGAGTACATCATGAGAAATACTGGGCTGGATGAAGCACAAGCTGGAATCAAGATTCCTGGGAGAAATATCAATAACCTCAGATATGTAGATGATACCACCCTTACGGCAGAAAGTGCAGAACTAAAGAGCCTCTTGATGAAAGTGAAAGAGGAGAATGAAAACGTTGGCTTTAAGCTCAACGTTCAGAAAATTAAATTGCGGCATCTGGTCCCATCACTTCATGGCAAACAGATGGAGAAACAGTGGAAGCAGGCTTTATTTTGGGGGGCTCCAAAATCACTGCAGATGGTGATTGCAGCCATGAAATTAAAAGATGCTTACTCCTTGGAAGGAAAATTATGACCAACCTAGACAGCATTTCAAAAAGCAGAGACATTACTTTGCCAACAAAGGTCCATCTAGTCAAGGCTATGGGTTTTTTCCAGGCAAGAATACTGGAGTGGGTTGCCGTTCTCGTTTCCAGGGGATCTTCCCAACCCAGAGATCAAACTCAACGTCTTCAGTCTCCTGTATTGGCAGGTGGGTTCTTTACCACTAGAGCCACCTGGGGAGTCCCTGTGAGGTCACAGTGAAAGAAGAACAGGTGTGGCGAGACCAAGAACTCTCTCAGGCTCCCTGAGAGCTGACCCTGAACCTAGCTGCTGAGGAGTCTGTGTTCAACGACTACACATTGCCAGCTGGGTAACCCACAGCTTCTTCAATGCTTCTCCCTGGATCCCAGAGGCCAACCTCACCAAGATGCCAAGCCCCACAGGTGGTGCTGCGGGACACTTCCTTCCTCTCCCCTCCCTCAGGCAGTCGTGCTTGCTGCCCTTCCCATCTGCATTTGCACCACTGCCTCTTTGTCTCTTACCCAATTTCTCCTGGGAATTGGAGATTATTCTGAGCACACACACACACTCACATGGCTATAATCTCCAACTTTTTTTTTAAGTCACCATTTTATATGACACATTATTTTTAATTTTTATTTTTGGCTGTCCTGGGTCTTTGTTGCTAGGAGGGCTTTTCTCCAGTTGGGGGTGCATAGGCTTCTCACTGGGGTAGTTGCTCCTGTTGTGGAGCAAGGGCTCTAGAGCTTCAGTAGTTGGGGCTCTTGGGCTCTAGAGCACAGGCTCAGCAGTTGCGGTGCACAGGCTTAGTTGCCTGAGGGCACATGGTATCTTGTCAGATCAGGGATGGAATAAGTGTCTCCTGAATTGGTGGGTGGATACTTTACCACTAAGCCACCAGGAAAGCCCATCGCCAACGTTTTCAATAGTAAGCATGTCGTCAACCTGCAAGTAGAGCCCCTGCTGTGAAAATCTGGACACGTTAGTGTTGCTTCACAGGAAACACGCACAGCTAAGGATGGCGACTTGCCTGGGGGCCTGCTGTGCAGTAGCGCTGCTTCTGCTGAGGACAGAGCTGCGGGTAAAAGCTTTTATAGTCAAGAAGAAAACACAGCAGCTGGGTAGAAAACCTGTAAGTTTGAATTTTGTGTGCCTAAGGGGTGTGCGTGAGAAGAGAAAGCCGAGGCTACTTTCGCTTGTTTTGCTTCCGAAATAAAGTGTAAGACCCGCCCTGTGAAGTCTGTGAGGATTAGGAGGTAGTGAGAACATCCTGGGGCTAGGGACAGAGCACCCAGAATGAAAGCCAAGAATTGACGTTTCGTTGATTTATCAGGCTCTGCTCCAGGCGTTGGGGATACAAGGAGCAACACAGCATTCCTGCTCTCCTGGGTCTGACATCTAGTGGGGAATCAATAAATCAAAGTACTATTAGTAAATAAAATATATAATAAGCTCGGGCGCTCGAAAGAAGCAGGAGCAGGGAGGGGATGAGGCATTCCTAAGATAATTAGGCAGAACATTTGGTGCATGTGGAACGTTATCGTAAGATGACAATACTTGTCAGTACGAGTTCATTTGCATCTCCAGAGGTTTCTAATTTCAAATAGGCCCCATACCTTTCGATATGTCTGTCTCTGGGAAAACAGGGGAAGACTCTCAAATCGGGGGTTCCCTGGTATTCGGACACTTACGGTACTCAAACCCCGGGGCTGCAGCGGGAACTCTGGCCGTAGGCCCCGCCCCGGGTGTGGGCCCCGCCCCCCGGGTATGTGCGCAGGCGTGCACGAGGATAAGAGAGAGGCCGGGAGTGCGCGTGGACCCAGCCGGCGCTGAGCTGGGGTGGTACGATGAACGGTTGGGTGGCTCGGGGTCTAGCGCGGCGTGCTGCGGCCCTAGGCCTGGGGCTGCGGGTACTTCTCTGCTTCGGGTTGTGCCTGGAGATCGCCCCGACTCCGATCCAGACCTGGTCCCCGACCCAGGCCCCAGGTGAGTGAACTTGCAGCCCGCGAGCCCTCTCCCACTGCAGTCTAGCTCCGCCCTCGCCCGCCAGCAGCGCTTCACCATTGGCTACGCCGCAAGTCTGTCCAGGACACTCCCTCCGCACTTGGGTCTAGGGGAGCCTAGCCCTTGAAAGAGCCTTCCCCAGTGGTGGACTCTTTGCCCGGGTTGCTGTGCCTGCCTTTAACTGCCCTGCTTCGGCCCTCTCACACCCCGCACCTGCTCTGCTTTGTCGTGCCTCATTGTCACCTCCAAGCTGCCCTTCACCCCAGCACAAGCAGGAAAGTTCTTTACAGACTCTGGTTGTCCGACCTCCAACCTTAACGCGGCTGGTTATCTGGCGCCTGCTTCCCGGGGCGATTTGTCTGAGTTTCCTCGGCGACCATCTCCCGCCCTCTCAACCTCTGCACCTTCCTTCTCTGGACTTATGAGAGAAAGAAGGATCTTCCCTGGCACCCCAGGCCCTAGGACACGTTTGCCCTGGCCTCAGTGAGGTGGCTCTCTCAGAGGTTCCTAGAGGTAGTGGGACAGGTTAGAATGACCTCCCTGTGCACACTGGTGCCCCCGACTTTCAGCTGTAGACTCAGATTCACACACCCGCGGGTCCTGTCTTATCTGGTTCCCCTTCTTACTCCTGCCTTTTCAAGCTAAGTGTTCCTCCTGCCTTCAAGGATCAAGACATTAACCAAGCTCAGGCTCTTTACACCCAAGCAGTCTCTTTCCTTCAGCACCCTGAGGTAGGGACTCCTAGCGTGGCCCCTTTCCCAGGTCGGGAAACTGAGGTTGGGAGGGGCAGTCACTAATCTCGCCAAACCACGGGCCTTGGGCCCGGTTGGCTCTGCTCTGATGCCCACTTTATAGGACAAACACACACACTGCCTGTCTCCAGGGAGGGAGGTCAGAGATTGCTACGGAGAGGGGCAAGACTTGGGGAGGGAGCTGTAGGCTTTCGGATCCCCATGGAAGGGAAGGAAGTCGGCTCCAGGCCATTCCACAGAACTCAGGGACGGTGGGGCCTACAGGTTATTTGGGCCTGGAGGCCAGCTTGCAGACCGGCTGGCTGTGGAGGGTGGGAGCTTGGAGTGGGGCTTTACTCAACTTTGCCCCTGTGAGCAGAGGTGGAAGGGGCAAGAGGACCAGAATCAAATGGAACAGAGCTAGGCTGGGGCCAAGCCAGGTATTTGCCACCCACCCTGCTGCATCCAGGAGGAAGCTATAAAGGCCACTCCCTTCCTCGGTCCCTCAGACTCCAGTCTGCTGGCCCAGCTTCCAGGCCCTTCTATGTCCCTCCTGCTCAGGGTCCCGGAAGGCTCATATCTCAGCTGGATACAGCCCAGACCGTTGTGTGAGCTGTGTCCATTTATCATCAGGCAGTACCCTGGGTTTACAGTCAAAAGGTCACAGTCCTGACCATCACTAAGTGTCCACTTTACACAGGTACCAGTTCAAGGGCCATTGTTCTAAGACACTGGGCTTCAGGGGTCTCTGAGAGGGACCTGAGACCCCTCCCAGGAAATAAGCTGGAGACGTGAAGTCTGAAGAGGAAATCATGGAAATGCAGAGAGGAGGGAGGAGAGGGAGTACTGGGCCTGGGAACGGCAAGGGCAAAAGGTGGAAATGGGCCAGGCCTCTTGCCACAGCAGCATGGTGGCTAGGCCAGAGGGAGCTTGATGAAGAGGAGGAATGTAGGAGGAAGCAAGGTCCAGGAACGGTTCAGGGCTGGTCAGGACTTACCGGCCACATATAGGATGTAGGCTGTGAGAGGCTGAGCAAAGGGCAGGCAAGGGTGGGTGGCCTAATGGTGTGACTCTGACAGGTCTCTGGTGTCTGAGGGAGATGGGGGTGGGGAACCTGGGGAAGAGGTGGCACAGTCAGGATGGGGAAAGTGGTCAGAGTTCTGGGAGGAATTCAGTGGGTGGGTCAACAAGCCATGGTGGCCAAGCAGGTCCTTTACGCAAGGCCTCACTTTCTAAGTTGCTGTTGTTCAGTCACTCAGTCTTGTCTGACTCTTTGCAGCCCCATGGACTGCAGCACGCCAGGCTTCCCTATCCTTCATCATCTCCTGGAGTTTACTCAAACTCGTGTCCGTTGAGTCGATGATGCCATTCAACCATCTCATCCTCTGTCATCTCCTTCTCCTCCTGCCCTCAATCTTTCCTAGTATCAGGGTCTTTTCCAATGAGTTGGCTCTTCACATCAGGTGGCCAAAGTATTGAAGCTTCAGCTTCAGCATCAGTCCTTCCAATGAATATTCAGGGTTGAGATAATCAGATAATCCTTTAGGATTGACTGGTTTGATCTCCATGCTGTCCAGGGGACTCTCAAGAGTCTTCTCCTTTGCTAAGGATAGCTGGGACATAACAGGCCTTGTTGACCCTGACGGTGGGCCTGAGCCAGGCCAGGTTCAGAGATGGCCCCTCCCCTAGTCTGTTTAACCACAAGCTTGGAGAGACCCTTGGGGAGACCATCTGGCCATTTGGAGCCTGGTAAAGACCCCAGGATCAGTGAGACCTGGGTTTGAACCCTGACTCTGCCACTAGCTTGTAGCCTCAGGCCTTTCCTCTCCTGTGTGTCTTCTGTAGAATGGGCATGGCTGTAGAATCTGACCAGTAGGGCTCTTGGTGAGGCTGTGAACTGCTGGGCTCCAGGCCCCTCACACAGTGCATCCTTAGCAAAGGTGGTGACCACCAGTGTAGTTCCTGGGACCTGGCTTTCTCCTGGTGGTCGCAGCTTGAGACACTGTCCTCCTAGATGAGGGTCCAGACCTCCCACTTGTGTGCGTTCCTCAGGCCCCAGCGCAGGCTCATGCCCGCCCACCAACTTCCAGTGCCGGAGCGATGGCCGCTGCTTGCCCCTCATCTGGCGTTGCGACGTTGACCAGGACTGCCCTGATGGCAGTGATGAAGAAGAGTGTGGTGAGTGGCCATGCCCTGGGGTGGGGCTTTTCGGGGCCATGAGAGGAGGTGCTTGTGGAAGGGGTGTGGGTTTCAGGCAAGGAACTCTGAGGTGGGCGGGGCCTCAAGGAGGGCCGGCTGGATCTTTGGGTTAAAAGATGGGTTTGCAGGGCAGCAAGTTAGTGGGGTCTTGGTTGGAAGGTGGTGCTAATAGAAGGGCAGAGCCCTTGGGATGGGCAGACCTTATAGGGTCAGTCGTTCTCCGGAAGGTGGGGCTCGCAGCGGGGTGAGGGGTGGGGAGTACCCGTGCTCTCTTGGGTGGGTATTTGGCCTGACTCACCATGTACCCCCAGGTACTGAGGTACCCAATGGAAGCCCCTCCCCTTGTGACATCATGGATGACTGCCCTGACCACAATAAGAATCTTCTCAACTGCGGGCCCCAGTCCTGCCCAGAAGGCGAGCTGTGCTGCCCACTGGATGGTGTGTGTATCCCAAGCACGTGGCTCTGCGATGGCCACCGGGACTGTTCCGACTACAGCGACGAGCTTGGCTGCGGTGTGTGGCTATGGGGGCAGGGAGGCTTGGTCAGTAGAGCAGGACGCATGACACATTCCAGTGTGTGACGAGGCTGGGAGGGTGCACATGTGTGTCTGCCTGAGCCCGCATATCCATGGGAATGCAGGAGGGCACTCGGGCAGCAAGTGCTCACCAGCCTTGCTCACTCAGTCTGGGGCTGGAGGGTGAGTCCCAGGTTCCCTCATCCCGGGGCACCAGGACCCCCATTCATCCTTCCAGCCCCAGAGCTCCCTGCCCAGCTGCTGAATGCCTGGACTTGTTGCAGGAACCAAGACCCACGAGGAGGGGAGGACCATGTCCACGGGGACTCCTGTGACCCTGGAGAATGTCACTTACCTCAGTAATGCCACAGTCACCGCCATCGAGGACTGGGACTCCGTTCAGTCCGGAAACCGAAATGTTTATGGGATTATTGCAGCTGTAGGTAATATGAACAGCTCCTGCCCCCATTCCCACACCTGGAAGCTGCCCTGGAGAATGGACAAGCTATATACTTCCCTTTCTGGTGTGTTAGGAGCTTGGTGGATGTGGGGGGCTCCCGGTACCCCCTTACCCACTCCCCTCTCTCTTTCCCCACAGCGGTGCTCAGCATCAGTCTGGCTGCTGGCATCCTGTTTGCGTTGTCCCGGCTTTGTGCCCAGGGATGCCTGGCCCCGCTGGGACTGCTGGTGTCCATGAAGGGGTCACTGCAGCCAGAGAAGAAGACCTCGGTGCTCTGAGCATGTGCTCTCACCCCCACATCATACGTCCCCCAAGTATGGCAGGTAGAGGGGACCCACATGTGGCTGCTACCACATCAGCCCCCAGACCTGGCTTCTTCTGTCCTCACAGTGCCAAGCACCTGCGCTCCTGGATAGGTGACCCTGGAGGCTGGGGCTTGGATCCTCCCCTGGACACGAGGAGCCTGGATGGGGAACATGCCATAGCTGGAACTGAGGGGCTGGCCCTGGATCACTCTTGGGGCGGCCCCCTTACTCAGATACTATTGCTACCTCTGTTTGAGAGTAGTGATTAAAGCTAGTTCACATCCTTTGTCTGCCTTTGGGCCTCTGTCTCCCTCTGCCTGGGTGGTCTGGGGGCTCTGTGCAGCCCCTTCTCTGTTGGGGAATGCCTGCCTATAGAGGGTGGGAATCAGGGACCCAGCCCTGGGCACCCTCTTGGCCACTCTGCCTCCTGGAATCAGGACAGGGGACGGTGGGGCTGGGAACAGTTTGCATTCCCAGAGAGGAGCAGATCTTGGGCGGTGCCTCCTGGAGTGCTGGCTGGGGGGCCTCCATCCGTTTCGGCTTCCTGTCTTTGAGACAGAAGCTGGATGTCCCCCGGTTGGTCTCCACCTTGTTTCAAAATGTAGGTTTTATTATTATTCAGGCATGCTGAGGCCTGAAAAGACTGATACTGAAGCTAAAGCTTCAATCTTTTGGCCACCTGATGCAAAGAGCCGACTCATTGGAAAAGACTGATGCTGGGAAAGGTTGAGGGCAAAAGGAGAAGGAGGCAGCAGAGGATGAGATGGTTAGATAACATCACTGACTCTGGACATGAATCTGAGCAAGCTCTGGGAGATAGTGGAGGACAGGGAAGCCTGGTGTGCTGCAGTCCATGGGGTCGCAAAGAGTTGGACACGACTGAGTGACTGAACAGCAGCAGCAGCTGGGGTGTCGGCACGGACTGTTATAAATGTCTCAGCCTGTCAACAGCGAGGCTATCAGAGAGCACCACCTAGGGCACCCGCTGGGGCCCTGTTACAGCGAGACCCCGACAGATGCTCCCCAGCCAGAGCCAGTGTGGCAGCTGGACCAGTGCGGGATATACTTCCCGAAAAACCACTTGGCTGCACTCTGCGTGATGCAGAACTTCCCCGACAAGGAATCAAATGCATGACCCCTGGACTGGAAGCGCAGAATCTTAACTACTGGACCGCTGGGGAAGTCCTGGCCATCAAGGAACTTTGAGGGACAAGATTTGTCCTGAAGGTCCTGGAGGGTACACGGCAGGCCCCCGACTGAGATCAGAGTGGGGAGGACTTCCATGGTGGTCCAGAATCTGCCTGCCAGTATAGGGGACATGGGTTCAATCCAGGCTCTGGGAAGATTCCACATGCTTTGGCTAGTAGCTGTGTTGTGCAGCTGGTGATGCGTTTGTTCACAACATTCACGATGGACGTCAGCAATCGAAAGCTTAGTGTCAGGGACTTCCAGTGGTTAAGGGTCCAGGCTTCCAATGCAGGGGCATGGGTTCGATCCCTGAGTAGGGAACTAAGATCCTGCATGCTGAGTGGCGTGGCCAAAAAAGGAGAAAAGTTTACCGTCAGGCAGTCACACTGCACTGGCCCCAGGGATGAGCAGCGCAGGGGGATGGTGGCTCTGGGTTGGTTGGTATGCACACGAGAGGCACAAGTCACTGGTGACTTGTTAATTATCTCCAGTAACTCGCTTACTCCTTGAGGGACAGTCCGTTCCTGGGCAGTGAGGCCCCAGCTGCCAGGGTGTTGAGACTATAGAAAGGGGAAATTCCCTGGCAGTCCAGTGGTTACAACTCTGAGCTTTCATTGCCCGGGCTGTGGGTTCAAACCCTAGTCAGGGAGCTAATCCCTCAGGCTACGTGGTGCAGCCAAAAAAACAAAGAATACAGGAAGTGTGCTTAATATACTCTAGCTGTGGAGTGATGAGGACAGACTTCCCTGACTCGTTTCTTTCATGTCCTAATGGGGTGGCCGGGGCCCTGGTAGCCTGGGGAAGCACCCAGGTACCCACACAGTGTCTTGAGGCTCAGATATCCAGCAGGCGGAGAGCTGGCCCCTGATGACAAGATGCTGGGAGAGGACAGAGTTTCCTGGGGGTATGAAAGTTCAGCTTTGGGACCCTGCTCCCATAGGAGATGGGTTGTTTTTGTTTTGTTTTGTCTGTACAACGAGGGTTGAGGGATCTTCGTTCCCTGACCAGGGATTGAACCTGCGCCCTTGGCAGTGAAAGTGGAGTCTTAACCACTAGACCACTGGGCAGTTGCCCATGGGATTTGAAGTCTGGGCCTCAGGCAGCGTGCTGGGGGCTCGAGTTCTGTCAGACAGCTGTGGGGGCTTGGTAGGTGGGCTGCAGCCAGGATAGGGGATCTTGATCAACAGTGGAGCAGAGGGTGCCCAGCCTCCTGGGGTACAAGGCCTTCCCTTGGTGCCCGCTGGGCACCCCCAGCCCCCAAGCTGGGCCCACGTTTCATGCTGCAGAACTGGAACACTGATGGGCTTCTGGTTGTCAGGAAGGAGTTATGCCAGAGGGTAGAATTTTCTTTTTTTTTTTTTAAGATTTTTTTTTTCCACCTTCATTTTTGTTCAGGTGTGGCCAGCCAGAGTGGGCCATGGAGGCAGGTCAGGGGGTGCGAGGCTGATGTCAGACGCCACCTGAGCTGATGAGGTCTAAGGTCTGGATCTTCCTCGGGTGTCAGCTGGGTTTCCAGTGATCAGTGGCACAAACCACTCTGTACCCACCGGCCCCAAACTCCCACTGGTATATTCTCTCACCTGGCTGGTGTCTCTTTATTTTCCCATGAATGGTGGCTGCTGGCATCTCGGGGCTGGACTGGCTGGATGTCACTGTGTCACTGGACGGCACCAGGGTCATGTCTGGTGCACAGGTGGGTGGGGGTGCCTGGGACAGCTGGACCTCTCCCTCTGCGTGGCTTCTCCAGTTGGCCCTTCTCTGTGATGACCCGAGGGGGATGACCGAAGTCCTTTTCTGACAACTCGGGCTTCCCCCAAAGTAGAGAGCCCAAGCCCCCAGAGCTTCTAACACTCAGACGTAGAACTGGGCCACCAGTTCCTCCGTGCTCTGCTGATTCAGTGGAGTTTCAGGTCAGCCCAGATGTGTGTCAGGGGCAGAGGTGGTGACCCCACAAGGGCATGAACGCCAGGGAGGCCTGGTTCATCAGGGCCACCAAGGGGACAGAGGGCCGGGAACGGGCAGGCTGTGGTGGGTGACTCCTGGCCACTGGAGCCTGCTGAGTGACCGTGGGCAAGTGGCTTTGCTGTCCGAGGGCCAGCTTTGTCATTGGCACACTGGGGCAGCCATGGTTACAAACACCTGTCTCGCATGAGCAGGCCTGGATTTTAGCGGCCTTTGTTCTCTTGAGCAGGGTCACCGTGTGCTGCCAGTTACCCATCCTGTCCTGTGGGCAACAAGCCCAGTGAGTCACTTTCAGGATACTCCAGGGAGGGTCCAGGTTGAAAAGGGAGGGGGGCCCACAAGGAGGGGAACATGGTCGGTGCGCCTGGGTCCTGGCACTTGGGGAATTCTGATGGGCCTGAGAAGCTAAGGGATGGAGTGGGGTGGGGGCTGCAGTGGTGAAGATAGAGAGGGGGTCCAGGGTGTGTGTGTGCGTCTGTATATATCTCTCCAGCTCTCACCATTTCTCTCTTTTTACCTTGAGGGAAACTCACATAGTGTTAAATTAGCCATTAGCTATTTTAAAGTCTGGGCTTCTCTGGTGGCTCAGCGATAAAAGAATACATCTGTCAATTCAGGAGACCCAGGTTTGACCCCTGGGCAGGGAAGATCCCCTGGAGAAGGAAATGGCAACCCACTCCACTGTTATTGCCTGGGAAATTCCATGGACAGAGGAACCTGGCGGGCTACAGTCCATAGGGTCACAAAGTCAGACACAGCTTAATGACTAAACAATTTTAAAGTCTACCATGCATTTAGTACACTTGCAGTGTTGTGTGATCCTCAACTCTATCTAGCTGCAAAGCATTTTTATCTCCCCAAAGGGAAACTCCCTCCCCATTTGGGGTCATTCCTTCCCCCATCCCCTAAGCCTAGGCACTCTAGAGCCCCTGCTCCAGAATTAAGAGCCTTCTTGCTGCAACTAAGACTGATGCAATTAGAAAAAAAAAAAAAAAGATATTTGTTGGGGACTTCCTGGTGGTCCACTGGTGAGGACTCCATGCTTCCACTGCAGGGGACTGGGGTAGGATCCTTGGTTGGGGAACTAAGATCCCAAAAGCCAAGTCCAAAAAAAAAAAAAGATAGCTGAATGGTATTATACTAGGTATTAGGCACTTTTCTAGGTGCACAGGATGCAGCAATAAAGGAAAAAGCCCCCTAAAGTGGGAAGGGTGTTTCTGATGATAGTGGAGGGGGGACACTGTTACAGTGGATGGGCACCAAAGTGGGAGCCTGGAGGCGATCATGTTGGTCCAGGAAGGGCATCATGGCGCTGGTGCAGGGTGGGGCCGTGCAGGGGGTGAGAAGTGGTCGGATTCTCTATTTGTTTCTAGGGGAAAGTCGATCTCCTGTGGCCGTGAGAAAGAGGAAGCAAGAGCGCCTCTGAGGTACCTGGGGTGAACTGCGGAAGGATGGAGCCCGCCATTCTGGGGAGGAAGATGGGGAAGGCGGGGAGGACGGAGGGGGTACCACTGGGAGCAGAGCTCTGGACCTGCGGGGCCCCCACATGGAGAGATCAGGAAGGCGCTCGGACTGTGGGTTGGAGAGAGAAGTTTAGTTGTCTCAGTGGGTGTCCCTGGATTGGAAAGGAGGAGGGAGTGTCCCCATAACTAGCGGTTTCTGGGGGTGAGGAAGAATTAGGAAGGAAGGAGCGACCATAGGGATGAGAAGGAAACCCGGAGAGTTCAGGAAGGAGTGAATCAAATAAAAGAGCACCATCGGGGCCCAGGCCACGAGGCTTCCCGTAAAACCCGAGAGCGAGACCCGCGCTTTAACACCGTGGGGGTGATGGAGGCGAAAGCAGTGCCACAGGTTGAAGATAAAGTAAGAAGGAGAAAGGGTGTGTGGGCGTCTTTTTCTACAGTTTTTCTTGGGGTGGGGCAGAGTGGAGGCTGAGACTAGGGCAGAGGCTAGACAGGGAGGGAGCTCAGTCTTTCTTTTTTTTTTTGCCTTAAAGTGGAAGATGCCCAGGAGACCGGCTCTAATTGGGGGAAGGGAGCAAAAACAGAAGATAAGTGAAGGTGGGGGTTACCGCAAAATTGGAACCCCAGTAAGTTGCTGGTGGCAGTGTAAAGGGATGCAGCCGCTGGGGAAGAGAGTTGGTGCTTTCTCAAAAGTTAAACATAGAATTACCACATCACCAGAAATTCCACTCCTAGGAATATATCCCAAGTAACTGGAAACAGGTATTCAGGAAAATACGTGTACCTGCTTGTTCCTAGCAACGTTATTCACATTACTTAAAAGACGGGAACAATCCATGTATCCCGCCGTGGATGAATGGACATATAGAATGTGGTCTGACCAGAATGGAGTGCTATCCAGTCATGACAACAAAGGAAGTTCTGACACACGCTACAATGTGCCTGAACCTTGAATACGTACACAGAGCAAAAGAAACTAGAGGCAAAAAGTCAGGGTGTATGAGTTCATTTAGCCTGTGAAATGTCCAGAATAGATACAGAGACTGAAAGTAGATCAGTGGTTGCCAGGGGCTGGTGGGGAGCAGGTAAGGGGAAACAACTGCTTACTAAATAGGTGGTGGGATTCCCTGGTGGTTCAGTGGGTTAAGAATCTGCTTCACAATGCAAAGGACACGGGTTCAGTCACTGGTCTGGGAAGATCCCACATGTGACGGGGCAACTAAGCCTGTGTGCCCCAACTCCTGAGCCCGGTTGCTGCAGCTACTGAAGCCCGTGAGCCTGCAGCCTGTGCCTCACAGCAGCAAGCCGCCTCAGTGAGAAGCCCTTGCCCCACAACCAAGAGTAGCCCCTGCTTGAGATAACTAGAGAAAACCCTCGTGCAGCAAAGAAGACCCACCACAACCAGAAAATAAATAAAACTTTAAAAGAAATAAGTGGTGATAAAAACTATTTGAAAACCTTTGTATTTAGATCAGTTTTAGGTTCACAGGAAAATGAGGAAGGTAGCTATAGATACTTCCCCTATATTCCATGGCCCCACACATGCATGGCCTCCCCCATTATGAGTACCAGAGTGGTACCTTTCTTACAATCTTTCATAAACTTACAGTGACATGTCATTATCACCCTAAATCTGTAGTTTGCCTTCTAGTTCATTCTTGGTTCTGTACATTCTATGGGTTTGGACAAATGTGTAACGACATATAGATCCATATAGTCAAAGCTATGGTATTTCCAGTAGTCATGTATGGGTGTAAGAGTTGAACCATAAAGAAGGCTGAGCACCAAAGGATTGACACTTTCAAACTGTGGTGCTGGAGAAGACTCTTGTGAGTCCCTTGGACTGCAAGGAGATCAAAGCAATCAATCCTAAAGGAAATCAACCCTGAATATTCACTGGAAGGTCTGATGCTGAAGCTGAAGCTCCAATACTTTGGCCACCTGATGTGAAGAGCCGACTCATTGGAAAAGACACTGATACTGGGAAAGACTGAGGGCAGGAGGAGAAGGAGGTGACAGAGGATGAGATGGTTGGATGGCATCACCAACTCAATGGACATGATTTTGAGCAAACTCTGGGAAATGGTGAAGGACAGGGAAGCCTGGTGTGCTGCAGTCCGTGGGTGGCAAAGACACAACTTAGTGACTAAACAACCACAACAATGATGATGTGTATCCACCGTTACAGCATCATACAGAATATTTTCACTGCCCTAAAAATCCTCTGTGCTCCACCTATTCATCTCTCCCTGCCATCTGATTCCTGGAAACCATTGATCTTGTTACTGTCTCCATAGTTTTGCCTTTCCTCAAAATGCCATAGAGATCAAATCATGCAGTATGTAGCCTTTTCAGCGGAGAAGGCAATGGCACCCCACTCCAGTGCTCTTGCCTAGAAAATCCCATGGACAGAGGAGCCTGGTGGGCTACAGTCCATGGGGTCCCTAAGAGTCGGGCACGACTGAGCGACTTCACTTTCACTTTTCACTTTCATGCATTGGAGAAGGAAATGGCAACCTACTTCAGTGTTCTTGCCTGGAGGATCCCAGGGACGGGGGAGCCTGGTGGGCTGCCGTCTATGGGGTCGCACAGAGTCGGACACAACTGAAGCGACTTAGCAGCAGCAGCAGCCTTTTCAGGTTGGCGTCTTTCACTTAGTCATATGCATTTAAGTCTCCTCCATGTCTTTTCATGGCCTCATAGCTCATTTCTTTTCAGCTCTGAATAACATTTTATTGTTTGGATGTGCTACAATTTATCCACTCACCTGCTGAAAGATGTCTTGGTTGTGTCCAACTCTTGGTAATTATGAATTAGGCGTCTATAAACAGCTGTGTGCAGGTTTTTGTGTGCCCGTAAGTTTTCAGCTGCTCTGGGTAAGTACCAAGGAGTGCTATTGCTGGATCATATGGTAAGAGTATGTTTAGTTTTGTAAGAAATTGCCAAATTGCCTTCCAGAGTGACTGGACCATTTTGCATTCCACCAGCAATGAGCCAGAGTTCCTGTTGCTGCAATCCCTCACCAGCAATTGGTGTTGTCTGTTTTCTGGATTTTGGCCATTCTCAAAGGTGTGTACTGGTTTCTTGTTGTCTTAACTTGCAATTCCCTGGTGATATATGTGCAGCATCTTTTCATGTGCTCATTTGCACTATGAACATGTTTGGAAGTCTATGTTGGTGACAGCTGCACAGTTTTATGAATACACTAAATGCACTGAAGTTTATCTTATTTTTAATAATTATATTTTTTGGACGTGCTGGGTCTTCATTGCTGCGTGGCTTTTCTCTAGTTGTGGTGCGCAGGGGCTACTTTCTATTTGCGGAGCACTGGCTTCTCATGTTGCAGAGCACCGGCTCTAAGGTGTGCGGGCTTCAGTAGTTGCAGCATGTGGGCTCGATAGTTGTGGCTCCTGGGCTCTAGGGCACAAGCTCAGTAGTTGTGGTGCACGGGCTTAGCTGCTCCGAGGCATATGGGATCTTCCGGGACCAGGGATCGAACCTGTGTCTCCTGCATTGGCAGGTGAACTCTTTACCACTGAGCCACAAAGGAAGCCCCTGACGTTTATTTTAAATGGTTAATTTTATGTTATGACAATTTCATCTCAATAATAAAACAAAAAGGTGAAAAATGAATCAGCATACTTGTTTGCTGGTGGGAATAATCTAATGGAGAAGGAGGACAGTTGGGGTGACTCGTTAAACAGTCCGGTGGGAGCTGGTGGAGGTGGCCTGGATTTGCTGGATCAGGGCAAATTGTTTCCTCATAGAAGCAGGAAGGGGGGATGGGCTGGTGCAAGGTTCTGGATTCAGGTCACAGGTTGGTGGGGCGGGAGGTGGCGGCGGTGCGGGGGGTGGCGGCGATAGAAGTTATTTTTTCCTACTGCTTTTTGTTTTCTCAGTGATGCTGTCTGTTCTGCCACAATGGTTGGTAAACGGGGGTGGGGGTGGGGGTGGGGAATGATGTTGGTATAAGGAGGAAATGGCAGTGAATTCTAAGCTTGCTTTTTCAGCCCCTTGTCGCAGAGTCCGACACGACTGAGCGACTGAACTGAACTGACGAACACAGGAAGTCACCAGAAGGTGGCGCTCTCTGCGTGCGATTGACGTACATCCAGCCATGGGTTTCCTTTTGCCCACGTGCTTATTTTCCGCTTCTTCCCCGCGGGGCGTTTATTCACTCGCCTTTGCCTGCATCCTTCCTCACTGTTTTCCATCAAGCGACCTTCACCTTTGGGTTTTTATTTTATCTTTATTAAAAATTGTTTTTCTTTGTTGTTTTGGTTTTCCACCTTTGTATTTTTTCATGGTGAATTATACGTAACACTAAATTTACCGTTTTAACCAGTTTAAGGGCACAGTTCAGTGGCATTGAGTACATTCATCTTCTGCAAGCATCACCACCATCCAGCTCCAGAATTCCTTTCATCTTGCAAAACTGAAACTCTGTGCTCATTAAACACTAACTCCCCATTTCTCTTTCCCCAGCCCCTGGTAACCATTGTTCTAACTTTCTGTCTCTATGAATTTGACTACTCTGGGGACCTCACATTAATGGACTCTTACCGTGTTTATCCTTTTGTGACTGATTCTTTCATTCAGCATAATGTCCTCAGGGTTCATCCATGTTGTAGCATATGTCAGAATTTCTGAATCACTTTCTTTTAAATTTATTTAATTTTTATTCATATTTATTTAATCTGCCCCCTACAGTGGAAGCACAGAATCTTAACCACAGGACCGCCAGAGAAGCCCTCTGAATTTTTTAAAAAGAAGAGTTCCTATATTTTTTGATGCCTATTTGAAATGTAACAGTTAAAAATTCAACGTTTAAACTCTACTGGTGTTCTTCTTAAGCGCCTTTCTGCTCTTGTTAAGGCTCTGTCTTCAGGTTTGCCAGGATGTTGACCTGGCCCCACCCCCACCCCCACCCCCACCCCCACTTCCTGCACCAGTCCTAACCCTCTCAGGTCCCCAGATCCTGGAACACACACGTGGTGCGGAGGCAAAAATAAGCATCTATGTTAGAAGCAAGTCCATTTGCTGACAGAGATCAATCAGCTTTGGATTTCTGAGGCTGACTCCTCCATGCTCTTCTGGCCAAGTTGTCCTTGGCCATGATGTGATTTTCCTCCCCACACTGTGAGATGTGAGTAGCAGTATTTTACAAACGTTTTTATTGAAGTATAGTTGCTTTACAGTTTTGTGTTGGTTTCAGGGGTATAGCAGAGTGATTCTTTTTGCTTTTTTTTTTTTTTTTTCAGATTCTTTTGGCTGAGTGGTAAAAAAACCTTCCTGCCAACGCAGGAGCTGCAGGAAATGCTGGTTTAATCCCTGGGTAGGGAAGATACCCCTGGAGGAGGAAATGGCAACCCACTCCAGTATTCTTGCCTAGGGAATCGCAGGGACAGAGGAGCCTGGTGGGCTACAGTTGCAAAGAGTTGGACAAGACTGAGTCACTGAGCATGCGTGCACGCAATTACAAGATATTGAGTATATTTCCCTTTGCTATACAGTAGGTCCTTGTTGGTTACCTATTTTACATATGTGTATATGTTAATCCCAAATTCCTAATTTATCCTTTCTCCCTCCCTTTCTTCTTTGGTAACCATAAATTTGTTTTCTGTGTCTGTGAAGTCTATTTCTGTTTTGTAAGTAAGTTCATTTGTATCATTTTTTTTTTTAGATTCCACATATAAATGATATTATGTGATATTTGGCTTTCTCTTTCTGATTTACTTTGCTTAGTGTGATAATCCCTAGGTCTATCCACATTGCTGCAAATGGCATTATTTCATTCTTTTAAAAAAATAACTCAGTAATATTCCATTGTATTTATAATTTATATCTATCACATCTTTTTTACCGATTTATCTGTCAATGGACATTTAGGTTGCTTCCATATCTGTGGGTAGTATTTTATCTAAGATTTTTGCTTCTGTGGACATCATTGAAAACTGTTATGAATTTTCCTACCTTGCTCCATATTCTTATCTCTCTTCATTGAGGTGAAATTCACATGAACAAAATCAACCTTTTGAAAGCAAACAATTCAGGGACTAATTTAGGCCACTCTCAATGTTGAGCAACCATCACCTCTGTCTAGTTCCAAAACATTTCCATTGTCCCAAAAGGAAACCCTGTACTCATTAAACAGATGTGCCATTCCTTCTCCTCCCCTCCCCCTAGTAACCACCAATTTGCTTTCTGTCTCTGTAGATTTACCTGTTCTGGATATATCATATAAACAGAATTATGCAATATGTAACCTTTTAAATCTGGCTTCTTTCACTTGGCATACTGGGTTTTCGAGGTTTGGCCATGTTGAAGCCCTATTTGGTTATGGTTTGTAGTCTTTATCATCCTCTTAAAAGAAGTTGGGTATTCTACCCTACCTCTACTTTAAAGGATTTATTTATTTATTTAGGCTGGGCAGGGTCTTTGTTGCCGCACAAGCCTTCCCTTGTGTCGAGCGACGGGTACTCTCTAGTTGCGGTTCACGGGCTTCTGTTTGCGGTGTCTTCTCTTGTTGCAGAACACTGACTCTGGAGCACTGGCTCAGTGGTTGTGGTGCCTGGGCTTTGCTGCTCCATGGTATGTGGGAACTTCCTGGACCAGGGATCGAACCCATCTCCCCTGAATTGCCAGGCAGATTCTTATCCACTGGACCACCAGGGAAGTCCTGCACCCTACTTTTTTTTTTTTTTTAATCTTGGTATCAATTTGAATAAGATGGGAATTATGTGCTACTTGTAATGGCGATAAAACTTGACTGTAAAATCCTCTAGGTTTTGTGCTTTAAGGAGAGGTAGGTTTCTGTTTTCTACCATTATTCCAAGTTTATTGACATTTATGGGTCTAGTCAAGTGTTCTGATTGTTCATGATACCATTTTTGCATTTTATATTTCCCCATAAATAAATTCATTTCATCTTGATTGTCAAATTTATTAGCATATAGTTTATATAGTTTTTAAAAATTGCCTTCAACCATTTTGTCTGTCCCATTCCCTCCCCTGCCTCTGGTACCTACCAATCTGTTCTTTGTATCTATGAGCTTGGTTTTTGTTTTCTTTTTAAGATTCCACATGTAAGTGAGATCATACAATATTTGTCTTTCTCTCTCTGACTTATTTCATTTAGCATAATGCCTCTAAGACCCATCCATGTGGTTGCAAACGGCAGGATTTCCTTTTTGTGCCTGAATAATATTCCATTGTATATATATCACATCTTCTTTATCTATTCATCTGTCAGTGGACACTTAAGATTGTTTCCATATCTTGGCTATTGTAAATACTGTTGCTGTGGAAATGGGGGGCGGTGCATTTATCTTTTTAAGACAGTGATTTTGTTTGCTTCAGATAAAAACCCATAAGTGGAGTTGCTAGATCAGATGGTAATTGTGTTTTGGTCACCTGATACGAACAGCCGATTCATCAGAAAAGTCTCTGATGCTGGAAAAGATTGAGGGAAGAAGAAGAGGGTGTCAGAGGATGAGATGGCTGGATCCCCAATGCAATGGACACGAACTTGGGCAAACTTCGGGAGGTGGTGATGGACAGGGAGGCCTGGGGTGCTGCGGTCCATGGAGTCACAAAGAGTCAGACACAACTGAGCGACTGAACCCCAACAACAAATGGCATTGTATTTTTAATTTGGGGGAGATCTCTGTAGTGTTTTCCACTGTGGCTGCATCGATTACATTCCCACCGCCAGTGCACTGTGGTTCCCTTTTTCTCTACATCCTCACCAACATTTGTTATCTCTTGTCTTTTTGATACATAATTATTCTTAGTCTTCCCGTATGTATTTTAAAAACTCTCCTCATTTCCTTCTTGTTCATTCTCTTCAGGGGGTTCTCTTATTAACGTTCCCAAAGAGTCAGAATTTTTATCCTTGCCATGTTTTGTTCCTTTGCCCTCTGTTTTGTTGATTTCTTTAATCTGTGTTAGTTCCTTATTTTCCTGTGTCATTGGGTTTTCTCTATTGTGCGTGTCCTAATCTGGTGCCAGGTCACCTCTCTGGCTGAGCGCAGCCTCCCTCCCTGGCAAGGTGCTTGTTGTCCAGTCAGGAGGTCCTGGTCAAGCTGATGGGCTCTCAGTCCTGACTTGTGAATCTAGGGTCTGCACAGGTGATGCCAGGCTTTGCAGGGCCAAGTGCAGGGGAGGGAGGCTGGGGGGCTTGAAGGCATAGGCAGTGGATGTCGCATCCCCCCTAGTTGAAGAGGAGGTGGGGGCAATCCGAGAAGTCTTCTTGGAGGAGTAACTCAGTTGGGAAGCTGAGTGGATGTGGGTCTTGAATGGTGAACTTTCAGCACCTTGGAGAAGACTTTTGGGCCCTCCATATAGGCCCCCTATAAAGATGCACACAAACATTCTCTGTAGAATAAAACATCCTCTGTGGGGAAAGCACACAACACACACATGATAATATGCACAAGCCCACAGGACCCATGAGAATACACACGGAAGAACAAACATGAGCAGCTGCAGGATGTAAGCAGCAGTGAATGAAAATCACCAGAATTCCTAATTCATCCTGAGGGGCTAGTGGGCCAAGGGCATGGGGCACTAGATGGACAGGACACCTTCAGGTCAAGCAAGATCCAGGATTACTGTATCATATCAGAGGTCGGTGAACAGAGAAAAGGCCTGACGCCCTAATCTTGTTTCTCTCTGGGAGGGAGGCTGGAGTTCTACCATCCCCTTTCAGGAAGCAGAGGTGCTCACTGCCTTGGTTGAGGTGGGTCAGGCTGAAGGTACTGGTGGTGTCTGCATGTCCAAGAGAAAGGGGAAGCCTACAAGCACAGGAAGGAGAACTGGCTGGAGGCAGGGGCCAGCACTAGAAGCAGGATTCCTTGTTAGGGGACAGGGGGTGTCTGGGTCTGTGAGAAGCCCTGGATCCCTGTTTGCCAGCTGGCCCTGGGGGAGTCCAGGCTGGTCCTTCCCCTTTGTTCCTGCAGCTGCAACTCTGCTCCCATTCCTCAGATTCCCCTTGGATGTCCTCGAATTCCTCTTAGTGGTCTAAGGGCTCTGAGGTTTCATCAGAGGCTCTCAGAGACCTCAGGTCCACCCAGCAGGCTCCACACAGCCTTGCCTTCCACCGATGAGCCACAACCTCTCCTGGGACACAGGAGGCCTGATCGAGTCCCCTGTTTGGGACATCATGTATTCACCTAGGACATGATAAGAGTGTGTGTCCAAAGACAGCAGACTTCTGCTGATCAGCAGGCAAAGTTACTCAAGACACAGAGCCTGAGGAATTCTCCCAGGTTAGATGAAATTGAAAAAGATAATTGACGAGACAAAGGATAACTAAATGCATCATGTGACCCTGGGTTGCATCCTATATAGCATACAAGGGGGACAATTGGAAAACTCTGATGGTCTGTAGTTTGGATAATACCGTTGTATCAGTTGGACTTCCCTGGTGGCTCAGCAGTAAAGAATCCTCCTGCCAATACAGAAGACGCAGGAGAGGCGGGTTTGGTCCCTGGGTTGGGAAGATCCCCTGGAGCAGGAAATGGCAATCGACTCCAAAAGCAAAGTCAACTGAAGTCCTTTGCTCATCTCTAAAATGTTTTCTTGTTGTTGAGTTGTAAGTCTTCCTTATGTATGCTATTTACTAGACTCTGTGGCAAGAATACACAGAAGAACTGTACAAAAAAGATCTTCACAACCCAGATGATCACAATGGTGATCACATCTCCAGGCAGACATCCTGGAATGTGAAGTCAGTTGGGCCTTAGGAAGCATCACTATAAACAAAGCTAGTGGAGGTGATGGAATTCCAGTTGAGCTATTTCAAATACTGAAAGATGGTGCTGTGAAAGTGCTGCACTCAATATGCCAGAAAATTTGGAAAACTCAGCAGTGGCCACAGGTCTGGAAAAGGTCAGTTTTCATTCCAATCCCAAAGAAAGGCAATGCCAAAGAATGCTCAAACTACCGCATAATTGCACTCATCTCACACGCTAGTGAAGTAATGCTCAAAATTCTCCAAGCCAGGCTTCAGCAATATGTGAACCGTGAACTTCCAGATGTTCAAGCTGGTTTTAGGAAAGGCAGAGGAACCAGAGATCAAATTGCCAACATCCGCTGGATCATGGAAAAAGCAAGAGAGTTCCAGAAAAACATCTATTTCTGCTTTATTGACTATGCCAAAGCCTTTGACTGTATGGATCACAATAAACTGTGGAAAATTCTTAAAGAGATGGGAATACCAGACCACCTTACCCGCCTCTTGAGAAATCTGTATGCAGGTCAGGAAGCAAGAGTTAGTACTGGACATGGAACAACAGACTGATTCCAAACAGGAAAAGGAGTATGTCAAGGCTGTATATTGTCACCCTGCTTATTTAACTTCTATGCAGAGTACATCATGAGAAACGCTGGGCTGGAAGAAGCACAAGCTGGAATCAAGATCGCCAGGAGAAATATCAATAGCCTCAGATATGCAGATGACACCACCCTTATGGCAGAAAGTGAAGAGGAACTAAAAAGCCTCTTGATAAAGGTGAAAGTGGAGAGTGAAAAAGTGGGCTTAAAGCTCAACATTCAGAAAACTAAGATCATGCCATCTGGTCCCATTACTTTATGGCAAATAGATGGGGAAACAGTGGAAACAGTGTCAGACTTTATTTTGGGGGGCTCCAAAATCACTGCAGATGGTGATTGCAGCCATGAAATTAAAAGACGCTTACTCCTTGGAAGGAAAGTTATGACCAACCTAGATAGCATATTCAAAAGCAGAGACATTACTTTGCCAACAAAGGTCTGTCTAGTCAAGGGTATGGTTTTTCCACTGGTCATGTATGGATGTGAGAGTTGGACTATAAAGAAAGCTGAGCGCAGAAGAATTGATGCTTTTGAACTGTGGTGTTGGAGAAGACTCTTGAGAGTCCCTTGGACTGTAGGAGATCCAACCAGTCCATCCTAAAGGAGCTCAGTCCTGGGTGTTCATTGTGAGGACTGATGTTGAAGCTGAAACTCCAATACTTTGGCCACCTGATGCAAAGAGCTGACTCATTGGAAAAGCCCCTGATGCTGGGAAAGATTGAAGGCAGGAGGAGAAGGGGATGACAGAGGATGAGATGGTTGGATGGCATCACCAACTCAATGGACATGCGTTTGGGTAGACTCCAGGAGTTGGTGATGGACAGGGAGGCCTGGTGTGGTGCGGTTCATGGGGTCACAAAGAGTCAGACACAACTGAGCAACTGAACTGAACTGAACTGAGACTCTTTTCAGATATAAGATTTGTGAATATTTTCTCCCACCCTGCTGGTTGTCTTTTTGCATGTCCCGTTTAAGTTGTATTTATTAATAATAGAATGGGTGTCTGTACACCCCACAACTTCAAAAGCTACAACAGTGCTAGTAATTTAAATCTACCTGAATCCCATCCCCCTGCCTCCCAAGATCAAAAGTGACATGAATTTTCTGAATTTTGTGTTTGTTTTCTGTTTATTACAGAAATAATTCTACTAATAGATGTTCACGTCTAAACCATACATCATTTTGTTTGAGTTGTTTCTGAACTTTATAGATCCTGAGTGGTTGCACCAATTTATAACCCCCCATGTGAAGTTATTTAATTTTTTTTTTAATTTTAAAAAATTAATTAATTTTTATTTTTGGCTGTGCTGGGTCTTTGTTGCTACATGTGGACTTTCTCTAGTTGTATTGAGCAGGGGCTACTCTTTACTGAGGGGCCCAGGCTTCTCATTGCCATGGCTTCTCTTGTTGCAGAGCACAGGCTCTAGGCGCTCCAGCTCAGTAATTGTGGTGCGTGGGCTTAGTTGCCCTGCAGCATATGTGATCTTTCCTGGACCAGGGATCAAACCCATGCCCCTGGCATTGGCAGGAAGATTCTTAACCAGAGAAAGCCCTATATGTGAGGTTATTGATTCCCATCTTCTCCAACACTTGCTTTGACCAATTTATTTTTGACAACTGAATGGGTCTGAAATTGTATCTCACCGTCTTGCTTTGTGTTTCCTTGATTGATATTGGGATTTGAGTATGTCTTCATATGCTCATTGGCTGTAAGGATCGCAACCCACTCCAATATTCTTGCCTGGAAAATCCCATGGACAGATGAGCGTCTCGGGCTACAGTCCATGGGGTCGAAAAGAGTTAGGCACGACTTAACAACTAGCAACAGCAACATCTCTTCTGTAAATGCCCATTGTGGTTTTTGCTTCTGTTTTGTTTAGGTCAGTTGTCCTTTTCTGACTGAGCTCTAGATGTACTAGGAAAAACTAGATGTATCTTTAGGGATAAAGAGGTAAGGCATTTACCCTTCTGTTTACTGCCGAAACCCCCAGGGGTGTGTGTGTGTGTGTGTGTGTGTGTGTGTGTGTGCGTGTGCTCACACGCCGGGGTGGGGTGGGGTGGGGCGTGGTCCGGGTCTATCCTTTTCCCGTGCAAATCTCATCCACAGAGGGTGCTGTCACTCTGTTTTTGCTGGGACAGCAAGGAGAACCGGCATTCATCTTCGGTTTAATTTGCGCTTTACTCAGATCAAGGGCGGAGAAGGCAATGGCAGCCCACTCCAGAACTCTTGCCTGGAAAATCCCATGGACGGAGGAGCCTGGTAGGCTGCAGTCCATAGGGTTGCTAAGAGTTGGACACGACTGAGCGACTTCACTTTCACTTTTCACTTTCATGCATTGGAGAAGGAAATGGCAGCCCACTCCAGTACTCTTGCCTGGAGAATCCCAGGGACGGGGGAGCCTGGTGGGCTGCCGTCTCTGGGGTTGCAGAGAGTCAGACACGACTGAAGTGACTTAGCAGCAGCAGTAGTAGATCAAGGGAGCCTGAACATCTTTTTGTCTGTCACCTCTGTCCTGTGTGGACCACTGCACACCTTTTCATCCCTCTCTCCCCTCAGGATCTGATTCTTTCTCGTCACATTTCCTGTTTCACATTTCTGCGTGACAACCCTTCACAGCTCGTTCTTCTGTTCCTTGCCCCCCGTTTCTCCTCTCCTCTCCTGTTCTTCCCTCTAGGTCACTCCATCTTCAGAGATGGCATCCACCAAGCTCCTAGTCTGCTCTCCCTCTTCTCTCTGTTCTCTCCAACGCCTCCTCTTCTTCTGCCTCCCACACCGTCCCTTCTGTTTTCCTGTTTGTTCCTTCCCATGCCATTTCAGCTGTTCTTACTGTTTTCCCTTCTCATCTTTTCAGTCCCTCTTTCTGGCATCTTTAACATCTGCCTCTTTTTTTTTTTTTACTTTATTGATGTATAATTGATTTACAAAGTTGTGTTAATTTCTGTTGTATAGTAAGGTAATTCAGATATGTATATTCTTTTCCATATTCTTTTCCATCATTATAGTTTATATTTAGTTCTATATAAATATAGTTCCCTGTGCTATACAGTAAGACCTTACTGTTGATCCATCCTCTACATACTAGTTTACATCTACCAATCCCAAACTCCCAATGTGTCCCTCCCCTGCCCCCTTGAGTCTATTTGTTTCATAAATATAAGTTCGTGTCATAGTTTAGATTTCATATATAAATGACTCAGACAGTAAAGAATCTGCCTGCAATGCAAGAGCCCCAAGCAGATCCCTGGGTCAGGAAGATCCCTAGAGAAAGGAATGGCTACCCACTCCAGTATTCTTGCCTGGAGAATTCTAAGGACAGGGGAGCCTGGTGGGCTATAGTCCATGGGCTTGCAAAGAGTCAGACATGACTGAGTGACCAACACTTTCACTTTTGTACTTTAGGTCTATCTAGATAACCTCTAGGTCTATTCATGTTGCCACAAATGGCGTTATCTCATTCTTTTTTATGGGTGATATTCCATTGTGTGTATATGCATCTTTTCTATCCATTTATCTGTGGAAGGACACTTAGGTTGCTTCCATGTCTTGGCTGTTGTAAACAGTGCTGCTATAAACAGGGGTGCATGCATCTTTTTGAATTAGTTTTGCCTGGATATATGCCCGGGATTGGGGTTGCTGGATCACATGAATCTCTTTTCTCTGCCTTCCTCTCCCTCTGTCCTTGTCTCTCAGTGGACACAGAACAGGAACCTTTCTCCTCTTTGCCATCTCTCCCTACTCCCACCCTCTCCTCTTTGCTGAGAAGCACAGAGGCAAGATTGGTGTCCCTACCCTTTCTCTTCTCCAACCCCGTCTCTCGTGTTTCCAGAAGGCACCCCTTTCCGGTCTTGTGTGGAACCTTGAGGCTGTGGATTCTGGAGCACTGGGGTGGGGGTACCCTTCTGCACAGCTCATAAGGAGATGCTGAATTCTCCCAGGTGGACCCTTGAGAAGGAGCCTGAAGTATGTTCTCCCACCCCCACCACTATTTCACTGTCTTCAGGGGGGTCCTGGGGACCTTGGCGATGGCCTTGAGAGGGAACTGCAGGACAGGCGTGAGTCTCCCCTTTGCCCATCTGCTTGGACCTGTGTGGCCTTGGGCAAAGGACTCCGCCTGTCTGAGCTCAGTGCCTGCTCATCTGTACTCAGGGTCTGTGAGTAGCTAATGCAGGGCTGCCCTGCTGTGGGAGGAGATGGCTTGGCTCAGGCGCTGGCTGGGAGATGGGGACTCACTCAAGGGGGTCTCTATGCACTGCCTGCTCTCTGGGTCTCCAAGGGGTGAGCATGTATCTTGGGGTGGCACCGAGGGTCCCGTTGGTGGGGTACCCAAGTCCTGGCTGCCTTGGGGCCTCTGGGGATGGATGAGGAGCTGTAAGGGGGACACAAGCTCTCAGGCAGAGAATCTGGCTCCGGTCAAGGTTTATTGGACCCCTTTCCGCCCGGCGCTCTTCACAGTTGCCAGCTGCAGCCTGCAGGTGGCGCTAGCGGGCTGGCGTGTCGTTGTAGCTGCCCGCCGCCCCTCTTCCCCCAGCTCTGTTGGTTGTTCAGAGAAGGTGGGAGGGTGGGTTGAAGGAAGGGGCTGGAGACCGATCATCAGCGCCACCTGGGGCCCTCCCTTGTCTCCACAAAGTCTGCCCGAGATCCCGCAGTCCAGCCGCCCCACATATCAGAGCTGCCCCCGACGCTGGGGCAGCCCCCCTCGCGGCCAGTCCTCTGGCCGGCTACGTGGCTGGTGTATGCCGGTTAACCATGCGACCGGCTGCCCGGCTCCGAGGGCCGTCAGTGGGGGCTGCTCCGGGCCGCTGTGCCGCCCCATTCTTCATCTGAGGACACTCCTCGGCTGCCTCCCCATCGCTGGAGTCTAACTCCTCCACGTCACTGCGAACATCCTTCTCCATCTGGGGAAGAGGAGGAGGCAGGGGACTGGCTTGGCTGGGGCCCCAGAGAGGCATGCCGCTAGCCAACACTACCCCGGCCCTATCTGGTCTTTCTTTCCTTTATAAATTTATTTGTTAATTAATTAACTTTTTTTTTTTTTTTTTGGCCCCGAGCACCGCACAGGGGATCTTGGTTCCCCCGACCAGAGATTGAACCTGCGCCCCCTGCATTGGCAGCATGGAGTCTTAACCACCAGACTCCCTACCTGGCCTTTCTTTATGAAGCTGTAGATCATGCAAAGGATGAGCCAAGACCAGAACACATGCAGCAGCTGTAGAATCACCAGAAGTATGTTCAAGAAGTAGTAGCCGAAGAAGGGGCTGAAGTTGCCAATGGACTCGAAGAAAGTGGTATAGAGGATCCTATGGTGGGTGGGCGGGAGGGAGAGGCAGGGCTTTACTGGCTGCTGTAGCCCCCAGTCCTGGGAATCTCTAACTTGCATGACCTTCCCTGCTCTAGAACCTTCTATGGCTCCCCATTACTCTCCTCCCACCAAAGAGTAATGCCTGTGCTCTTCAGTTGGGCAGTTTAGTAATCCCCTCACCTGATTATATTAAATTCATAGAATGCACAAGCTGGCCAACTGGCAGCCATAACCCTGAACCCCTAGGGGGAGCTTAGTGTCCCAGTAGCTCTCCTGGGTGGTCCTTTCACACCTTCTCAGGTCCCCGTCATTTTCCACCCAGATCAGCTGTAGGGTCATCAGTGACCTGCCTTGATCAGAGAGCAGGCACCTGGCTGGCCCGCCCACCTCCTCTTTCCCCTTGAACCTTCAGGGACCCACACTCCCAGGTCCCCACTTCATGGCTGCTCCCTCTCCATCTCCTCTGCAGGCTCCCCTGACCCACACCCCCAGAATTGGGCCTCTCTGTCAACACCTGGTCTCCGGTGACCCCATCCAGTCTCGTGGATGAAAACACTGAACATTTGCCCCTCTCCCCAGGACCGCAGGCTAGTGTCCACCGCTTCCTCCACTTTTCGGTGGCTGTGGTGGTGACTGGGGGTGTTGCCAGCCCCTTAAACCCAGAACGGTCACAGCGAAGCTCCTGTTCCTCAAGCAGCAACTCTGACCCCATTCCCATCTCATAACCCTTGAGTCATCTCCTTGAGCCCACACACTTCTCTCACCTGCCCTGGTCCTGCCCCATCATTGGCTACCTGGGCCAGTGCTGTCATCTGGGCCCTGGCCCCCAGCTTCAGCCCCAGCCTCCTACCAGCTATTCCCCCAGCAGCCACCAGAGAGAGCCTGTGAGCACCCACATCGGGTCCCTCCAGTCCTCTTCTCAGGGCTCCCAAGTGACTTGGGATAAGGGCCCGCTTCTCCCCAAAGCCCTGCATACTCTGTCCCATCGTTCTCCACTTTCACTTCCTCCCTCTCTCCCTCTGCTTCCCCCACAGGGATCTTCTACTCTGTTCTTCCAACATGCTGGACACTATCCTGCCTCTACAATGCTGTCAGTGAGGCCTTCTCCAACCACCTTAATTCCAACTCTCCACACAGTTCCTGTGCCCTTCCTGACTTTTCTTCTCTTTAGCACAATCACGGCTGCACGTATTCTGAAACCCACTTGTTTGCCTATTATACTTCTCCATCCACCAGTGTCAGCTCCACAGGACCTTCCCGCTGTTCCCTCTGCTGGCGTGAAAGAGGAGGGAGGCGGCAGGCTCAGCAAAGTCCCAAAGACCTGACCAAACAGGGACCCAACCAGGTCTCCCAGTCCGTGTTCCAGGCACCCGGGGCCGATGATGGCTAAGCCCAGTGCTCTGTTTGCCTACCTCTGGGCCTTTGCACAGGCTGTGCCCTGTGTTGGAAACCCCTTTCCCAGCCAACGGCCCCAGTTCCCTGGATTGGGGAACCCAAGAACCGATGGCGAGGCAGACCCGTATCTCAGCCACCTCTCCCCCCGAACCCCCACGCCCCACAGCGGAAGGGCTGACTCACCGGGTGGGGAAGAGCACAAGGCGAGTGTAGAAGAAAACCAGCGAGAAGATGATGAACAGAGTGTCGCACATGCGCCGCCAGTGCATGTAGTTGAACAATTTACTGGCCTGGGGAGGGCAGCAGAGAGAAATAGACGTGGGAGGGGCAGGGCCAAGAAATGGCAGGGCCTCCTTCCAGGGAAAAAGGGCCACGGGGCTGGGCCAGGTGAGTTGGGGCAGGGTCTTATCTCTAGGAACTGCCTAGACAGGTAAAGTGTGATCTGCAGGGGTGACAGGGGTGGGGGCCTCACCTCTCTGAAGACTGACAGGGAGTGGTGCCTCAGCTCCCTGAAGATAGACATAGGGTGGGGCCTCAGCTCCCTGCAGATAGGGGGTGACAGGGGGTGGGGCCTCAACCCCAGGGGCACCAGGGACGGTGGGGCGGGGCGGGGCGGGGGGTGGGGTGGAAGCCGGAAGGAGTCAGGCTGGGCCCCGCCCACCTCTAGCAGGTAATCGGCGGAGTCGTGCAGCAGCAGCACCAGAGAGCCGATGCGCAGCAGGTTCAAGCTGTAGGAGAAGCTGATCAGGATGATGGTCACGAAGTGATGAATCACCTGCTCCTTGAAGTCCTGTGTGAGAGGGAGGGTTACAGCTGGGATGACGCTGGGTGGCTGGAGCAGGCCCTCCCAGGGAGGTTGCTTGGAGGATGGATACCCTGCCACCTCCCTGAGGTGCCAAGGTTCTTGGGGTGTGGGATAAGGCCACCCCTCCCCACCTGGAACTGGGTCATAATCATCCCAGGGCATCACTTCCTCAGCCAGAGTCTTGGCCTGGCCTCACCTTGCGCTTGGTGTCAAAGGGCAGTGTCATCAGCAGAGAGATGTAGAAACTCAGCTCCAAGAGGTACCAGTGGTACAGGCCTGGCTTCAGGGGCTGTGGCAGGGGTGCAAGGTTAGCTGTGGGGAGTGGAGGCGCCCACAGGGCATGGGGTATGGGGCAAGGCCCTCCCCATTTGCTCAAACCCACCACACATGAATCCCAATGAGTGAGGAAGGCATGAGCTCCTTGTCCGTAAAGGTAACCAAGAGTGGTGGTTTTGTGGTTTCCTGCTCTGAGTGTCCTGACTCCTGGCCCCTCTCCATTCCACAAGGGAGCCAAAAAATAGAGTGGGACTCAGGGGAATGATGGTAGGATGTCCCGCTTTGGCTCTCCTGCCTGTGACCATAGGAACTCTGACCATGCTGATCTTCCCACCAGCCTCCAAACACCCGCCCTGGCACTCACCTGATGTGGGTAGTTTTCCCAGCACTTGACCGGCGTCCACAGCCATGACTCCTGCAGGGACGGGGGGAGTCTGAGGATATCCAAAGGTTAGCACCCAGAACTCCCACCCCGGCCTGGGTCCTCCTCCCAGACTTCTGGCTCTCAACGTGCTGCTCTCACTCAGGCTGGCTGTTTCCCGCCAACTACAGCCCTGCTCTCACTGTAGGGTGTGGGCATGAGTGTGTGTGTGCTAAGGCCCTTCAGTTGTGTCCAACCCTTTGTGACCCCACGGACTGTAACCCTATGGAATGTAATACTGGAGTGGGTTGCCATGCCCTCCTCCAGGGGATCTTCCCGACCCAGGGATTGAACCCTCATCTCTTATGTCTCCTGCGTTGGCAAGTAGGTTCTTTACCACTGGTGCCACCTGGAAGGCCCTCTCACTGTACACCAGAGGCTTATTATTCAGAATCCCCAGCCCTGACACATAGTAGGTCCTCAACAGGCCACCCATCAAGTGGACATTCACTGTAACCTTGCCACATTCCTTCCGCCCTCTCTGTGCCTTTGCACATTTCCCCCTCTGCCTGAGCCCCACACACCCCTCCCCAATCCAGTCTGGGCCCAGCACATAGTAGGCGCTTGTGGGGTACGGCAGGTACACATCAGGTACACTCACGTGATAAAGAACCATGGTTCCACAGACGAAGCAGCACAGATAGAAGACAAACTTCCAGCTGCAGGTGGGGAGGGAGCCCATGAAGCAAGCTGCCAAAGGAGCAGACTGCCCCCCTCACAGCACCCCCAGACCCCCCCTCACCAGCCCCACCCTGGGCTTACCTGGACTCACAGAACTTCTTGGTCAGGCAGGGCCGGTCCTGGTTCCGGCGTCTCCGGAACCAGCACTGAGTCTGCCGCAGCGTGAGGCCGCACTGCGTGGCCAGGAGGTTCATCTGGGACTGGAGAGCGGGTGATGGGGGCCAGGGTCACAGAGGTGGCCTCCCGCCACTGTCCCAGGACAGCCAAGACCCAGCTCTGCATACCCCCTCCCCGCGCCGTGGTCCTAAACCTCACCTGTGGGGTGGTCTACCTATGTTGATAGGGGAATAGGGGGTTTCACAGGGTGATGTGTGTGTACTCAGTCGCTTCAGTCATGTCTAACTCTTTTGGGATTCTCTAGGCAGGAATACTGGAGTGGGCTGCCATTTCCTCCTCCAGGGGAATCTTCCCAAACCCAGGGATTGAACCCAAGTCTCCCGAATTGGCAGGTGGATTTGTTACTGCTGAGCCATGGGGAAGTCCATAGGGTGGAGCCCCCAAAGCAGGCCTTATAAAAACCCATCCCTGGGACTTTCCTGATGGTCTAACAGTTAAAAATCTGTCTGCCAACACAGGGAACACAGGTTCAATCCCTGGTCCAGGAAGACTGCACATGCCTCAGGGCCACCAGACCCGTGTGCCAAAAGCCCGAGCGCCCTGAAGCCCATGCTCCGTGCAACAAGAGAAGTCAAAATGAGAGGCCTGCATGCCGATCTAGAGAGCAGCCCTCCCTCCACTCACCACAAGCAGAGAAAGCCTATGCAGAGCAACAAGAGAACCAGCACAGCCGAAAATAAGGATAAAAACCAAAACCCAGTCCTGCTCACAGGCTGATGGGCCTTGGGATTCAAGGGGTTGGCGGTGGGGGTTTTCTTGCACCCCTTCCAGAGCTACCCCCAGGGCACCCAAGCAGGCCAACGGGGACGGAGGAGAGGGTCGGGGATCTCACCTCCGTGGGCTCCCGCCCTTTCATTAGGTAATGCTTCTCCAGCGTGGCATTGGGGTCCGCTGGCCTCCTGATCTGGTTCCGCACGCCCAGCCACCGGCTCAGGGGCAGGGCGACGAATCTGGGTGCAGGGGAGACAAAGCCTGTCAGTCCAAGTGGGGAAACAGGGGTCACTGGGGCGAGGCCATAGTTTGGGAGCCTGCAGGGGGTAGCCTGTTGCAATGGGCACGACCTAAGAAAGACAGCTCGGGGGGCTTCCTTGGTGGTCCCGTGGTTATGACGCCACCTTCCAATGGTGGGGGCACAGGCTGGATCTCTTACATGCCTCAGAGTATGGCCAAAAATTGAAAAAAAAAAAAAAAAAGGTAGTTGGATTGGTCTTCAGGATGTGAGATGATCAACTTTGGTGGTACTCAGGTAGCTCTGGATGTGAGAGTTGGACTATAAAAAAGGCTGAGCACCGAAGAATTGATGCTTTGGAATAGTGGTGCTGGAGAAGACTCTTGAGAGCCCTGTGGACCGCAAGGAGATCCAACCAGTCAATCCTAAAGGAATTCAATCCTGAATATTCACTGGAAGGACTGATGCTGAAGCTGAAGCTCCAATAGTTTGGCCACCTGATGTGAAGAGCTGAATCAATGGAAAAGACCCTGATGCTGGGAAAGATTGAAGGCAGAAGAAGGGGGATGCAGAGGATGAGATGGATGGATGGCATCATAGACTCAATGGACATGAGTTTGAGCAAACTGCGGGACATAGTGAAGGACAGGTAAGCCTGGCGTGCTGCAGTCCATGGGGTGGCAAAGTTGGATACGACTTAGTGACTAAACAGCAGGCACCTTCACTCCATCCCAAAGCAGGGATGATCATCCCTTCATTGCCTGAGTTCTGATCTGCGCCCCCCAACCTGGGTGGGGGCCCCCCATAGGCAGGAGCACATCTGCTCCTTCTCAGGGCTCCTCCCTCCCGGCATCACCTCCTCTCTTGTGGACATTTGGAGGAGCTGGGACCCTGGTGAGGCAATCACCACAGTGCTCACAAGGGGGTGTCCAAGACCAGGGTCAGGACCAAGCTGCATGTCCACCGTGTCAATATCACCTTACATTGGGGGAAACTGAGGTTCAGGGCAGCGCAGCAAGGGACTCATTCCAGACTCACTCATGCTGGGGGGCAGGAAGGGAGGAGGCAGGAATGGGACATGACTGCCATGTTTTGTTTTTTTCTTTTGGCTATGCCTCAGGTTATTCTGGATCCTAGTTCCCCAACAAGGGATGGAACCCTGGCCCTCTGCAGCTGAACCGTGGACTCGTAAGCGTTGGACCACTAGGAGGTCCCACGACTGCCATTTATTGAAACGTACGATCTGCCAAGCACGTGTCTAAGTCCACCTTGTGTGCCGCTCACTTAACCCTATTATTATTGTCCTGATAGGCAAACTGAGGCTCAGGAAGGCCAGAGATCCACCCCAGGCGACACAGCAAGCAAAAGGCAGGCCAGGAGTCACTTTCCCTTAATGGGGAAAACCTCTGCCTGTGTTTGACCCCAGAAAAGCTACTTACAACCTCATTGCCCTTTAGAAAAGCAAGGGATATCTTTGGGAGGAGTTAACATGCCCATCTCAGCTGGAGCCATTGGCTAAATAGGTGAGAAAACAGACCCAGCCTTCAAGGCCTGGCTGAATTGGGCCTCCCAGAATCCCTCAGGCAAAGCCTTGGTCCTAGATGACCTACCTGCTGTGTGACCCCAGGCAGGTCACTTGACCTCTCTGTGCCTCCATTTCCTCTTCTGTAAAATGGGGATAATAACAGTACCACTTCACCGGGTGGCCATGAGGGCTGAGTTAAGACAGGCAAACTGCTCAGAGCAGGGGTTGGCAGAGTAAAAGCTCAAAGAGTGTCTGGTAAATATAATGTCAATGAATGGGCCCTGGGTCCCCCATGTCCAGCCTGTGTCCTGGGAACCTTGACTCCAGGAAGCTCCTTGTGAGTGGGACAAGCACGGTGTAGAAACGCCAGGGGGTTGCAAAGAAGGTTGGGGACCTGGGACGGCCCTGGCAGTCCAGTGGCTGAAACTCCATGCTCCCAATGCAGGGGGCCCAGGTTCAACCCCTGGTCAGGGGACTAGATCCCACATGCCACAGCTGCTGCATGCTGGAACTAAAGATACCACATCCTGCAGCGAAGATCATACATATTTTTTAGAAAAAGGTGGAATCTGAAATCACATGTGAGCTGTGCAGGAAGGGGAGCGGGAGGGGCCCCTAGCATTGAGTGGGAAGCTTTGAGGGGGGCAAACCTTGTGGGGGGTGGGCCGTGGGGGCCAGGCAGATGTGGGAGCTGTGACCACAGTGTAAGTCAGGTAGAAGAGCGTGGGACAGAGGGAAGGGACCCAGGAGACGGACGGCCAGGGAAAGAAGAACTGCAGTCTGGGGCAGTGTCTGGATCGCATGAGAAATAACTGAAAACCCATGGGTGCGTTCAGCATCCACTCAGGGCCAGGGGCCCGGCTACAGGAGCTGAGTGACAGGGGGTCCCAAAGTGGGGGCTGGAGTACCCTAGCCCTTCCTTTGGCTACAAAGGAGATCAAAGGGGAGGCATTGGAAGGAACCAGGAAGGAAGAGTGGGGCCCAGGGAGGGAGGAGAGGCACTCATACAGGAAGGAAGGATGAGGGAGTGGGTGGGAGTTCTTCACTTACTGACTGGCCTCTGCAGACCCATCCCAGGTCAGCAAAGCAAGAGCATCCCCTGCCCCCCCAAGGCCCCCACTTGTTTTCCGAGATGCTGGCACTTCCAGAAACCTGCAGCCAATGTCCCAGGCCTCGGAGACCCTCAGAATATGGGCGGCGGCAGCTGGGGTAGGGGGCAGGATGGAGCCAGAAGAGCACTGTGACTCAAAGCCAGGCTCCCTCCAGGGACACACGAGGATGCGATCCTGCAGATGGGAGAGCGCAGGGTGGGTGGCGCAGTCACTTACCTCTCGAAGGTGAAGCGAACGACCACCAGGGCCAGCGCCAGGGGCACAGCCATCAATGTGTCCTGGGGGTGGGGGAAGACCAGGCCATCGTGGTCCTCCAGTTGAGCCCATGAGATGTTGGCGGGGAGCCACAACCTCTCGTTCCACAGCCAGTCGTTCAGGCTGGACCACATCCTGTGGACACAGGGTCCAGTGAATGGACAGCTCGGCACACAGGACACGTTGAGTGGGAGGACCGGGCAACCTGCCCTCTTCCCCCCAGCCCCTGGCAACCTGGAGCTTATTAGAGCCAGTGTGAAGGATAGACTGGGGCTGTGTGTCCTCAGGCAAATGACCTGACCTCTCTGAATCTCAAGTTCATTTGTAAAACTGGAATGGCAATATCCACCTCACAGCCCAGCTTCATAAGGTGCACAAAGTGCTTAGCCTGGTGACTACTGACCCTTAAATGTAGCTCATGATGGTAGTTATTATACTGTACTTTACAGACATGAGAAAGGCAGGCAGAAGGGAGAGGCTGATTAGGGTGATGACCTTGAGTTCTCAAGCAGCCGGGAAGCTTTTCTGTCATTGAGGGGAGGTTCCTCTGAAACAGCCCAAAGATGAAGGATTTAAGGAATCCACAATTCCCTCCCTGGCCATCCTTCCACGCATGGACTCTCCTTGAGGTGTGAATGTCAGCTGTCTCACTTTCTCCTGGCCACGGCTGGGCAAGAGTACCTACAGTCTAACCGAGCTTGCTGCCAGATAATGGAGCAATGGTCAAGGTGGGCCAGCTTTCCACCAAGAGCTGCTGGGGAGCTGCTGTGGGGCCCTGCTGTCCTGAGGAGCCCAAATAGCTTCTCTGGTTCCCAAGATTTAAAACAAGTGCCCCAACCCCTATACTGTTCCTCACTTGCAAAGTCTATTCATTCATTTGTCTGTCCGTCCATCCATCCATCCACCCATCAGCCCACCCATCCATCCGTTCAGTCCACCTATTCAACTATTCATCCATCCAGCCATATCATTTGCTTGCCCACCTGTACATGTACGAGTTCATCCATCCATCCATCCATCCATTCACCTATCCATCCACCCATCTACCTGTCCATCATCCCATCCATCCATCCACCTGTCCACACATCCATACCCACCTGTCTATCTACCTGTCTGTTCATCCATCCACCCACCCACTGTCCATCTATTCATCCGTCCATCCCTCCACACACCTATTCATCTGTTCAGCCAGCCAGCCACATGCCTGCCCACCTTTACATCTATGCATCCAGCCATCTACCCATCCATCAATTCATCTATCATCTGTTCATCCACCCACCCATCCATCCACTCATCCATCTGTTCATCCACCCATCTGTCTACCTATCTATCCACCCATCCATCCATGAGATGTTCTCTGAGTGGCTTATACATGCCAGAGCTTGAGGCTGGATGTTGGAGACACAGCAGGGAACAAAGCTGACACATTCCTGTTCCCATGAAGCTCACAGCCCAGCAGGGGGAGGCAGCCAGCCCACAAGTAAACAGATTCATATATAAATGAGACAACACATCTTGATGGGGCCTGGTAGAAACAGGGTGACATGATTTATCATGGAAGGTCTCTAAGGAAACACAATCTGAGCTGAGACCTAGAGATGAGGAAGGCTTGGGTATGTGCAGAAGTGGGTAGTGGTGGTGGGAGAGGGGCTGGGAGGGACTTTCCAGAGTGGCAGGTGCAAAGGCCCTGAGGCAGGACTGAGCAACACTGAGCAGGGGAGGACCAGTAAGATGCCTTTGTGGCTGGAGCAGAGTGAGCAAGGGGAGAGAGTGGGAGGAGGTGAGTGCAGGAAGGGGGTGGGGGCAGGTCATGCTCTGTGGACTGTGAGGCGGAATCAGATGATTTCCTCCAACATCTTACAGAGAAGCCAGATTTACAGTGAGTGTCTATATACCCACCACTAGGCTACCATTCGCGTTTTGCTCTGCTGCTTTATAACACATCTGCCCATGCATCCATCCATCCCTCTATCCACCCACCAGTGCGTTTTTGGGTGGACTTCAAAAAAACAGCTGGGGGACCACAACGTTGCTTCTTGCTCAGCCCAGGAGAACTTTTATCACCCCAAAGTCTATGACAGCAGAGAACCAACAAAAGAATCAGCTCCTCTTAATGCTGTTTTAATCTTAAGACATCATTCCCTGGTGGCTCAGATGTTAAAGAATCTGCCTGCAATGCGGGAGACCCAGGTTCAGACTGTTGGCGCTGTAAAGAATCCACCTACCAATACAGAAGATGCAAGAAACTTGGGTTCCATCCCTGAGCTGAGAAGATCCTCTGGAGGAGGAAATGGCAACCCACTCCATATTCTTGCCTGGGAAATCCCATGAACAGAGGAACCTGGCGGGCTATGGGGTCCATGGGGTTGCAGAAAGTTGGACACGACTGAGCGACTAACGCCTTACTTCTTTCAAGATTAAATAATATGGTTTTTTTAAAAAGACTTATTCTCAAGATTTTATCTGCTGCTTCAGAGATTGCGATTTACCCTCCAATTTAATACATATTCTATTTTTATTACTACAGTTTCTACAATGTGATTTTATATATGCACATACATATACATGTGTATTTAAGACTTTACTTAGAATTTATTTGGCTGGGACAACTAAGCTGGGAATCAGAACTTTTTTCTCAATTTGTTCTTTAAGTACCATTAGTAGCTCACCTTTCCTATCTTGTTTTAGTAAGTATTTTAGCTTTTAAAAAGTTATTATATTTCAAAATCTATTTATGGAATTTTCTCTTCTGTTGCACTTATCTATATTTCCATCTTTACACCATTACCACGTCTTGATTTGCTGTCTTTTTATCTTACCTTTTAATTCTTTGACATTTCTTTTCTAAATGTACTTTAATAACTATTTGTTAAGTTGTAAAATCCTGTGATATTAGCATAAAATTGGCATACTATTAATAATAAATATGCAGAGTACATCATGAGAAATGCTGGACTGGAAGAAACACAAGCTGGAATCAGGATTGCCGGGAGAAATATCAATAACCTCAGATATGCAGGTGACACCACCCTTATTGCAGAAAGTGAAGAGGAACTCAAAAGCCTCTTGATGAAAGTGAAAGTGGAGAGTGAAAAAGTTGGCTTAAAGCTCAACATTCAGAAAACGAAGATCATGGCATCCGGTCCCACCACTTCATGGCAAATAGATGGGGAAACAGTGGAAACAGTGTCAGACTTTATTTTTCTGGGCTCCAAAATCACTGCAGATGGTGACTGCAGCCATGAAATTAAAAGACGCTTACTCCTTGGAAGGAAAGTTATGACCAACCTAGATAGCATATTCAAAAGCAGAGACATTACTTTGCCAACAAAGGTTCGTCTAGTCAAGGATATGGTTTTTCCAGTGCTCATGTATGGATGTGAGAGTTGGACTGTGAAGAAGGCTGAGCGCCGAAGAATTGATGCTTTTGAACTGTGGTGTTGGAGAAGACTCTTGAGAGTCCCTTGGACTGCAAGGAGACCCAACCAGTCCATTCTGAAGGAGATCAGCCCTGGGATTTCTTTGGAAGGAATGATGCTACAGCTGAAACTCCAGTACTTTGGCCACCTCATGTGAAGAGTTGACTCATTGGAAAAGACTCTGATGCTGGGAGGGATTGGGGGCAAGAGGAGAAGGGGACGACAGAGGATGAGATGGCTGGATGGCATCACTGACTCGATGGACGTGAGTCTGAGTGAACTCCGGGAGTTGGTGATGGACAGGGAGGCCTGGTGTGCTGCGATTCATGGGGTTGCAAAGAGTTGGACACGACTGAGCGACTGATCTGATCTGAATTTGCATTAAAAGCAAACAGAAACCCACAAAATAAGCAGCTTAGGGGGAGGAATAAATTAGGAGTTTGGGGTTAAAATACATATGAGAGTGAAGTTGCTCAGTCGTGTCTGACTCTTTGCAACCCTATGGACTGTAGCCTACCAGGCTCCTCTGTCCATGGAATTTTCCAGGCAAGAGTACTGGAGTGGGGTGCCAATATACTACTATATATAAAACTGATAACCAACAAGGACCTACTGAATAGCACAGGGAACTCTACTCAATTTCTTGTAATAACCTGTAATGGAAAAGAATCTAAAAAAGAATATATATCGTGTATAACTGGTTCACCGTGCGGTATACCTGAAGCTAACACAACAGTGGAAATCAACCGTGTATGCACTGGTGTGTCCATGTACATGCACACTGGTGCATGTATGCACACTGGTGTGTCCAAGTCTTTGCGACCACATGGTCTGTAGCCTACCAGGCTCCCCTGCCCATGGAATTTTCCAGTCAAGAATACTGGAGTGGGTTGCCATTTCCTCCTCCAGGGGATCTTCCCCGCTGAGGGACTGAGCCCGAGTTTCTTGCATCTTCTGCACTGGCAGGCGGATTCTTTGCCACTGCCACTAGGGCCATACTTCAATAAATTCTTTTAAAAAAGTAGCTGACATCAAGTCACATCACCCTTAAATATTTCAGCATGCAGATCATTAACTAGAGTTCAATATTGACTTACGTGTTTTTTTTTCTTTGAAGGTAAAATTTACTAGAGCACAGTGCATCAACATTGAGTGCGCAATTGCTGAGTTTTGACCAATACACGCACCTGTGTAAACCAACCTCCAGCCACAAACATTCTCCTCCCTCCATCACCTTCTCTCTCTCTCTCAGTCGCTTCTCAGTCAACCTCCATCTCCACCGTCCAAAGGTAACCTCTGCTCCAGTTTTTTTTTTTTTTCCATTGGGGGTTACTTTTGTCTGTTCCAGAGCTTCATATAAATGGAATCACAAACCCCATCTTTGTGTCTAGCTTCTTTCACTTGTATAATATTTTCAAGATTCACCTCTGTTGTTGCAAGTTCAGTAGCTTTAATTCTCAAATTGTTGGTACTAAATGAACAGTGAAAGTTGCTCACTGGTGTCGGACTCTTTGCGACCCCATGGACTGTTAGCCTGTCAGGCTCTTCAATCCATGGAATTCTCCAGGCAAGAATAGTGGAGTGGGTTGCCGTTCCCTTCTCCAGGGGATCTTCCCAACCCAGGGACCAAACCCAGGTCTCCCACATTGCAGGCAGATTCTTTACCATCTGAGCTACCAGGGAAGCCCCACTAAATGAATATACCACAGTTGGTTGGCATTCACTTGTTTTTTTAACTTTTACTTATTATTATTAAATGTATTTGTTTTGTTTATTTTTTTGGCGGCACTGGGTCTTTGTTGCTGCATGCAGGCTTTTCTCTAGTTGTGGTGAGCAGGGGCTACTCTCTAATCGCAGTGAGCAGGCTTTGTTGCAGTGGCTTCTCGTTGAGGAGCACGGGCTCTAGGGCACGTGGGCTTCAGTAGTTGTGGCCCATGGACTTAGTTGCTCCGAAGTCTGCGGGATCCTCCCAGACCAGGGATCCAATCAACCGCTGGACCACCAAGAAAGTCTTATCATTCACTTGATGGACATCCGAGATGCATTCAGTTTGGGGTAGTTATGAGCAAAACTGTTCAGAACATTCACGTCCCCAGTCTTGTGTGAATAGATGTCTTTCTGTTTCCTGGGTCTGTCCGGAGGAGTGGAATTACTGGGTCATACTTGGGCTTCCTTGGTGGTTCAGACAGTAAAGAATCTGCCTGCAATGCAGGAGACCCTGGTTTGATCCCTGGGTCAGGAGGATCCCCTGGAAAAGTGAACGGCAACCCACTCCAGTGTTCTTGCCCGAATCCATGAGGTCGCAAAGTATCAAACATGACAGAGTGACTAACACTTTCACTTTTTTACTTTCACTGCATATCTTCCTTGATGAGCAACTACCAAATTGTATTCTGGAGTGGCTGCACCATTTTACACTTGATCTTGTGAAGTCTGGGAGTTTTATGGCCCTCAGTTTTATTTTAGGTGAGATGGCAAGGGCGGGGGTGGATTCCCAGACAGGAAGTGGCTTTGGAGGCCAGAATAGGGGCCCACCCAGATAAACCCGGAGAAGCTACTACATTCCCCGCCTCCCCACCAAGATCTGCCAACTAGCAACCTTAGGTCCACCTGAAAGCTCAGTTTCCCTTTGCCACATGGGGTAGCACGTACCCCCAGGTTCTGGATTAGGATGCAGACGTCATTAAGGGGGGCGTTATTTCTCCCCACGCACATTGCCAGGTAAGGGGGGTTACTCTTAGGAGCAGGCAGGGATCAGAGGGGCCAGGAGAGGTTGCTGGGGGTTGGAATGTCCTGTCTCCTGATGCATGTGGTATTCTGGTTGAGAAAACACGCTGAGCTGTGCTTCCACGCTGTGCGCCCTCCTCTGTGCAGATTAAAACATCTGCCTTGAAAAAAATCTAGGACCCAATGTTTTGGCTTCTCTTGTTATGGAGCATGGGCTTCAGTCATTGTGGGGCACCAGGCCAGTTGCCCTCTGCCACATGCAATCTCCTCGGGTCAGGGATTGAACTCGTGTCCCCTGCATCGGCAGGTGGATTCTTAAAGCACCAGACCAGCAGGGAAGCCCTGGTTTTAACTAGCAGTAATCTTTTGAAGTTCCGACTACCTGGTCTTTGTTACAAACATTCCTATATATCCTGATTCCTCCCTCATCTCTTCAGAGCACTTCCTCAGAGCTATCTGAGAGGCTGTCTCTGGGCTTGAAGTCCTCAGAATGTCCACAGAGTAAAATATAATTCTCAGGTTTTAGGTTGTTTTTTTTTTTTTTTCAGTGGACAGTGGATTTGGGGGGCAGGAGTTGGGTGGATTTGGAGGGCCGTGCCTTGGATGTCCCTGAGGCCACGGATTCGGCTGGAGCTCCTCCAGGGTTGGGGCAGGTAATGGATGAAATCCCCCAGGGAGGAAGTGTACATGAGGAATCAGCCCAAAGACCATGGCAGAGGGCGTTCGAGTTCAGGCATCAGTGAAGTGATGAAGAGTAGCCACCACCACTGGACACGCTGGCGTGGGAGGGACACCAAGAGGCCCCAGCCTGACAGATGGTAAAAGTGTCAAAAAAAAAAAAAAAAGGGAACAAAGAGTGTTGCTCACCATCCAGTTACATGAAGGGTTAAATTGCAACCTACAGGCAGTGAGCCCACAGAGGAATTCAGGATAGAAGAAAAACAGGATGAGGCATTCTGTGCTTTGGACAAAAAGGGTCCCTGGATAGTTAAGACTCGTAGCCAGAAGAATTTCAATGACCTCAGATTCTCGCATCTTCCCAAACACAGAAAAGCACGAAAATGATTATCTTATCTATTCTTCATGACAGGCAATCATATTTTCCCAAGGTGTGTGCTGGACTGCATGTATTTCCTACCCCGCAAAATTCATGTATATTCTGGCTCCTCCCCTTCATCTTTGGAGCTGTTTACTCAGAGCTACCAAGTGGCTGTCTCTAGAAGACCCTGAGGTGGCGCGGTGGTAAAGAACCCCCTTGGCAATGCAGGAGACACAAGAGACACAGGTTTGATCCCTGGGTTGGGACGATCCCCTCGAGGAGGCCATGGCAACCTACACCTCTATTCCTGGAAAATCCCTTGGACAGAGGAGCCTGGCGGGCTACAGTCCATGGGGTTGCAAAGAGTCAGACACGACTGAGTGCACATATAAAGACTCTGAATAAAAAGTAAACTCACAGCTCTCCTCTTGTGCAATTTTCCTTAAGACAGGTGTGTGACAGTGGTTAGTTTAGACCCACAAGGTTCAGGAGACCCAGACAGAACAGACAGATGGATAGGAGGATGGAGGGACTTGTGCCCAAGTGGTTGATGTCTTTAAAAAAAGATAAATTAGGAGTCTGTGATTAACATATAACAGATAACACTACTTCCCTGGTGGCTCAGACAGTAAAGAATCCACCTGCAATGCAGGAGACCGGGTTTGATCCCTGAATCAGAAAGATGCCCTGGAGAAGGTAACGGCTACCCATTCCAGCATTCTTGCTGGAGAATCCCATGGGCAGAGGAGCCTAGTGGGCTATAGTCCATGAGGTCGCAAAGAGTCGGACATGACTGAGCAACTAAACACACAAATATGAAATTGGTAAACAAGAGGACCAGTTGTATACCACAAGGAATTGTATTTAATATCTTGTAATAACTAGAATGGAAAAGAATCTAAAGAAGAATATATATATATAAAAGAACTTAAGGAATTCTGAAAAAGTATATATATATAGTTCCTGGGTAGCCCAGCTGGTAAAGAATCCGTCTACAATGCAGGAGACCCCAGTTCGATTCTTGGGTCTGAAAGATTGCCCTGGAGAAGGGATAGGCTACCCACTCCAGTATTCTTGGGCTTCCTTGGTAGCTCAGATGGTAAAGGATCTGCCTGCATGTGGGAGACTGGGTTTGATCCCTGGGTTGGAAGATCCCCTGGAGGAGGGCATGGCAACCCACTCCAGTATTCTTGCCTGGAGAATCCCATGGACAGAGGAGCCTGGAGGGTTATAGTCCATAGAGTCGCAAAGAGTTGGACATGACTGAGCAACTAACCATGAGTGAGTGAAGTCGCTCAGTTGCGTCCGACCCTTTTCGACCCCATGGACTGTAGCCTATCAGGCTCCTCTATCCATGGGATTTTCCAGGCAAGAGTACTGGAGTGGGTTGCCATTTCCTTCTCCACAACTAACCATATATATATATAAACTGAATCACTGTCCTATACACCTGAAACTAACACATAAATTAACAAAACTTCAATTTTTAAAAATGGTTAAAAAAAAACACATAAAAAATTCACTAACAGGAAAATCTGGCCTGATCCCATGCACCCACAGGGGCATGAGTGCACATGCCCTGCCCAGAATTTCTGGCCTCACCCCCACACAACTTCCCAGCAAGAGCTACATTCACGACAGGGTATCTATAGCCTTCTCAAGGGCCCTCACACCTATCTGAACACCCCTCAGTACAGATGTAAGCGGGCTGGGCAGCCTGGAAAGGTCCACAGCCAGCTAGAGCTGGAGCCAGAACTCAGAAGTCCAGGCCCCCAGCCGCATGTTCTTCCCAAGATCTGAGTCCCCTGCACCCATGGTGCTGGCATGTCACGATGAGCTTTGGGGACAAGTGAAAATGCACGCAAGCAGTGGCATCCCATAATCCCAGGCCTCTGCCCATGTCCCCAGCTCAAAGCCCACTTCCACTGCTTGATACATTCCGCTCCTAGCACACACCCCAGCTTTTACGAATGCCGTCCTCTGCCTAGAGTGACCATCTAATATTTTTTGCCCCATGCTGAGTAGTGAGAACACAAAATGGTGACGAAAACTGGTAAGGTCTCAGCCCTCACAGGGCTAACGTACCTCTCCTGTCTGTCTGGCAAACTCCTACACATCCTTCAAAACCCGGTTCAGTTGCCACTTCCTCCTGGAGGCACCTCTCAATTGTTCCCACCTCAGATCCAGTTAAAGCACCCTCTGCCAGCCCTGCCTCATTCACTGTGATGTTGGAAGCTGGCCAGACAGCCCTTCTTTAGAGGGGGGTTGGAGAAGGAAGGGAGCATGACCAACCTCAATGCCTAGTCCTCTCAGCTGAAGCAGGCATAGCCTTGTCTGGTCATCAAGTCAGAAGGGAAAACAGAAATGCACTTTCCAAATCTCAGAGCCTTCCAAAGGGGGCTGCAGACTGCAGAAGACTCAGCCTTGGGCCTCCTCAGTCAGTTCAGTTGCTCAGTCATGTCCAACTCTTCATGACCCCATGGACTGCAGCATGCTAGGCTTCCCTGTTCATTACCAACTCCCAGAGCTTGCTCAAACATGTCCATTGAGTCAGTGATACCATCCGATCATCTCATCCTCTGTCATCCCCTTCTCCTCCTGCCTTCAATCTTTTCCAGCGTCAGAGTCTCTTCCAATGAGTCAGTTCTTCACATCAGGTGGCCAAAGTATTGGAGCTTCAGCTTCAGCATCAGTCCTTCCAATGAATATTCAGGATTGATTTCCTTTAGGATTGACTAGTTTGATCTCCTTGCAGTCCATGGGACTCTCAAGAGTCTGCTTGAATACCACAGTTCAAAAGTACCAATTATTTGGTGCTCAGCTTTCTTTATGGTTCAAGTCTCACATCCACACATGACTACTGGAAAAACCCTTTCTCTAAACTGTGTCTGTCTATTCACTCACCCCCTTCACTCTCTTGATAAAGAAGAGACACTGAACTCTGAGAATTCACCCACCTCCTTTCTTTGTGGTCAAGCAGGCCAGTGAGCCTGCATGTGGAAAACATGGGCAGTGTCTGACATGCAGAAGGGGCTCAGGTATGGCTGTAACTAGGCATCAATGGCCCGCAAGCCTCAAACTTCTTTTCTACTCCCTCCTCTAACAGATGCCTTCCTCCGAAGGGGCAGGCGGGAGCAAGGCTCAGGGTGGTGAGGGATAACTTTCATTTGTTTCTCCTTTGGACTCCAACTCCTCTGCTTGTTCCCTGTGGACCCTCTGCCTCTCTGGGCCTCAAGGTGCCCCATCTGAAAAATGTGTACAGCCAGATCTTCTGCTTTGCTGCACCCTGTACAGGTTCAGGAAGCTGGGTGGCTTGTATGCTCCACGCTGGTCTTGCAACGGATTTGATTCCTCCAATTTACCTGCCATTGACCGCACCACTGTTTCAGTTTCCTCATTTGTAAAATGGGAATAACAATGCCACCCCCACCCCCCAACCCGCCCCACCCCCGCTGCCGCCCGCCATGTGGGGGAGGGGTTGGGAATGATGCCTGGGGTGGAGTGAGCTCTGAGTAAAAATGTAGTTACTGTTAGCAGCTGGGTGGGGGAAGCAGTCTGGGAATGAGGGCATTGATCCCTGCAGGTTCTGAGTGGTTCTCCCAGGGACATCCTCCCATCCATGCTCCTCTCCCGCCTCCCTCTGCAGCCTTTCTTTAAAGCTGTAGCCAATGAATGAGCTCAGGATGGCTGCTGAGGGGTCATCTGGAGAATCACCAAGCGGGCAGCTGGTCAGGCCTAACCAGCCTGTGGTTTTATCCTCATCTCCCCTCCCACCCTCGAGTTCCTCCCCCTCCTCCCCAAGCTGGTCTCCCAGCCTGGACTGCTTCTCAAAGGCACTTTGGCCCCACTCCCAGCCCTGCCTCTGCCACCTGGGAGCCAGACTCTGATAATCCTTCTTAGTGCCTAAAAATATCCCCAGATTGGAGGGGCAAGTAGAAGACAGCGATCAGGGCTTTGTGCTGACACGGGGAGGGGGAGGATGAGCAGAGCACCCCTGAACTCCGCCCCCCACCCCCCTGCCCTGGCAACACCCAGCAGAGCAGAGCTGTGCACACACGTTTTATTTTAAATCTGGCTGGAAGTGCAGGGCTTGTCTGGGCTGTGCAGGGAAGAACAGACACATACACACATACTCACTCACTGCCCCCACAGCCTGGCCTGCTTGGGGTCACCTGACTCCTTCGGCTAGAGGCCCAGGCAGGGAGCACGTGATGGGCTAAGAGGGGGTTATTTGTAGATAACCACAGCCACTCCTGCACCCAGCCCCTGCTCCTCCACTTTGGCCTCTCTGAGCTGGGTCCCTGCGGGGTGCTCACGACCAGAGATGTAGCCAGGCCAGGAGATACCACCTTCAAGGATCCTAAGCGGGGGGGTGTCCCAAGTCCAGGGCTCTGCCTCTCCCCTTCATGCTCTGGCCCTGCTGGTACACCCCCTCCCCCAACTCAATTCACTGCAATGGCTGCTTGGTGGGCTTCCAATTCACCAATCAGATTCCTCCTCCAGGGTCTGCATGTGCTGTGTCCAAAACTCACCAAGCTCACTCCCATCTCAGGACCTTTACATGTGCTATGACCAACTCACCAAGTTCATTCCTGCCTCAGGACCTTTGCACATGCTGTTCTCCCAGGCAACCCCTGTCTATCTCTGTCTCATCATTCACATCTTGCTTCACTGTTACCTCCTTGGAGAATTCTTCTCAGATCACTACCAAAGAAGCCATCATATTATTCCATCTCCTTACCCAATTTTGTTGCTTCAGTCCTGTCATCCCACTTGAACTGTTTTCTTTTTTTTTTTTTTAATGCTTACAATTATTTATTTCTTTACTTACTTTTGGCCGTGCTGAGTCTCTGTTGCAGTGTGCAGGCTTCAGCAGTTGCAGCACATGGGCTTAGTTGCCCCATGGCACATGGGATTTTCCTGGACCAGGTATGGAACCCTGGTCCCTTGCATTGGAAGCATAGAGTCTTGGCCCATGTTCCCTGGAATCCCCAGCCCATTGGCCACCCCTCATCACTACAGCCTGTTTCTCCAGGTTCCCTGGCTGCACCTTCTCAGAATCACCCCTTGGCAATGCAACCCCCTACCACTGCCCCCTCCCCCTAATAAAGTAACCATCAGGGAGGGCTGTGAGGGTTGATCTGCAGATGCCTGAGGGCTGACTGTGGGACATCCATCCACCCTCCTGGAATCTGTTCCCTCCCTCCTACATCTCCTGGAATATCCCAGGTGCTAGAGCCCCCAAGGGCGCCACCCAGTGGCGGCAAAGTCTTTACACAGGTGGTGCCTTTTTCCTTAAGTGCCCTCACCCCTTCACTAGGCACCCCCTTCACTGGGCTCATTTGTACTAGTCTTTAAAACCTGGGTCAGATTAAATTCCCTACTTAAGAGGCCTTCTCTATCCTTCCTACCCTAAGGAAGCAGAGCTCCCTCCCTAGTCCCGCCCACCCCACCAGGGCCTTTCTTCAAAGCTTCTGTTCAGCCCTGGCTGGCCCCAGGGAGCTTAGAGAGCTGAGCCTTCCTACCAGAGAGTGAGGGTCAGACCAGGAAGAGACCTGTGGGGTCCCCAGCATCACCCAGTGTAGGGGTGTGTTGGGAGTTGGTTAGGGTAGTTTCAAGAAGGACGGAGGGAAGAGAGATCAGGTCTCTGGAAGTTTTTGTGGGCAAGTGAGCAGATCCAGCCCCAGAGGCAAGGGGGGTGGGGCAGCAGTATCTGATTGTTACCTGCACAGGACTCAGAGAGGTCAAGCAAACTGATGGGCTTGTAAGGAGAGTGCTTGCTGAGTGTGTGCTCAGTCGTGTCTGACTCTTTGTGACCCCATAGACTGTAGCCCTCCAGGTTCCTCTGTCCATGGGATTTCCCAGGCAAGAATACTGGAGCAGGTTGCTATTTCCTTTTCCAGGGGATCTTCCTGACCCAGGAATCGAACCTGCATCTCCTATGTCTCCTGCTCAGGCAATTAGTTAAAAACAAAACCACACAACTCTGGGACTTCCTTGGAGGTCCAGACTCTGTGCTTCCATTGCAGAGAGCATGGGTTTGATCCCTGGTCGGGGAACTAAGATCCCACATGCTATGTGATGCAGCCAAAATTTTTTTTAAAAAACCAAAAACCTAACTTTATTGAGTGACACACAAAAACTATGCATGTTTAAAGTGTGTGATTCAATGCATTTGACATATGTATGGACTGATGGAACTCATCACCTGGATCAAGATATCCATCACTATAGGCTTCCCAGGTAGCTTAGTGGGAAAAAATCCGCCTGTCAATGCAGAAGCTGTGGGCCCGATCCCTGGGTTGGGAAGATCTCCTGGAGGAGGAAATGGCAACCCACTCTAGTACACTTGCCTGAAAATATTCATAGCCAAAGGAGCCTGGTAGGCTACAGTCCACGAGATAGCAAAGAGCACACACATATCCATCACTCCCCAAATTTTCTTGCTTCCCTTGGAGTTCCTCCCTCTCTCCCTTCCAGTGAGAACTGGAAGCAACCTGGATGTCCAATGCTGGGAATCAGAAATTCCATCAGAAATTCAGGATTCCATACTATGAAATATTACATAAGCATTTAAAAGGAGGAGGAAGACCAACCTGGAGGTCATGATGCTCAGTGAAATAAACCAATCTCAGAAAGACAGATATTATCTGATTCCACTTACAGGGGGTCCTTAGTTAGAGGAGTCAGATTTATAGAGACAGAAAGTAGAACGATGGGTGCCAGGGGCTAGAGTAGCTGGATGGGGAGTTAAGTGTTCAATGAAAACAGTTTCTGTTTGGAAAATGAATAAGTCATGGAGATGGGTTACATGACAATGTGAATCTTGTATAAAATGGTCCAGATGATAATTTTTTTGCGATATGTGGTTTACCACAATTAAAATAATTTTTAATTAAGAAAATTATCAAATTGGGATGAAGAGAGGAGGGAAAGCTATGCTCATGGACTTGGTAGTATCACTGAGTTGAAAAAATGAAAGCAAAATCCAGAGACACTAATGAACTGATATGTAATTCATGTCATGGAAAACCACCAAAAGTTCTGTCCTTGGCATTTATAACAGTGGAGTTAGCTGCATCAGACCAGCCCTCTCGGAGATGATAATGATAAACTCTGGACTAAAGGCTAAAAAACTCTTATACCTTGAAGTTTTGGTGTTCCAACATCCTATATGGTATCCATTAGCCACATGTGCTCATTTAACTTCCAATTAATTAAAATTAAAATCTAAAATTCAGTTCCTCAGTTGTATTACGAACATTTCTACACTTAATAGCCACATGTGGCTTGTGGCTACCATATTGGGTAGTGAAGGTATGGAACATTCCCATCAATGCAGAAAATTCTACTGGGCAGTACAGCTCTAGAGAGTTACCAAAAATAGGCAAAAGTTGGAGGGGAGTCTCTACCTGTTCTAAGGGAATGGTATGGGGTGAGCTTCCCATTTCTCACTGGAAATAGAAACTGGATTGAAAAATGATAAGACAGAATCCAAAGGGACTATAACAGTTCAACAATGGGGCAGAACACACAGGAAAGGAAAAAGCCAAAAAGCAACAACCAAAAATCAGGTTCAAATTCTATCCAAAATTGCTGTGCAAGTCTCTTGCTAACCCTTGAACCATGTGCAGGGCAGACTTCAACCAGCCTGGGTTAAGCTAAAGAAAAGTAAGATATCACCCTCCTCCCACCCCAGGGGAAAGAGACTTTGGAACTTGAGTTCAGACAGTTTAATTGCCTGTGAAAATTTAAAAAAGGGATGTGGGGAAGAATCAATGTTCTTCAGAGGAACACAACAGAATCCAGAGTGTCTACAAGGTATCTTTCATAATGTCCAGAATACAATCCAAAATTACTTGACATGTGAAGAAACAGGAACACATGACCTATGCCCAAGAAAGAAGGAAATTACTGAGGACCAACCTTGAGATGACCCAGATGTTGGAATGAGCAGATAAGGACTTTGAAGTGGCTATTATAAATATATTCAAGGATGTGAAGGAAAAGTACCTCCTAATGAATGAACAACAACAAAAACCTCAGTAGGGAAGCAGAAATTATAAAAAAAAAAAAATGCACCAAATGGAGATTCTAAAACTGAAAAATACAATATTTGAAATAGAAAAATTGACTGTGGACTCAGCCATAAAAAGAATGAAATTTTGCAATTTGCAACAACAGGGATGGACTTGGAGGGTATTATGCTTAATGAAATAAGTCAGACAGAGAAAGACAAATACTGTATGATATCACTTATATGTGAAATCTAAAACATAAAATAAGCGGGTGAATATACCACAAAAGAAACAGATCCACAAACTACAGGTTACTGGTAGGAAGAGAGAAGAGGGAGGGGCAAGAGAAGGGTAGGAAATTAAGAGGTACAAGCTATTATATATAAAATAAATAAGCTACAAGGACATATTGTACAACACAGGGAACATAGTAAATATTTTATGATAACAACAAATGGAATACAACCTTTATAAATTGTGAATCACTATACTGTGATTCATATAATATTGAAACATATAATACTGTACATCAACTATATCTTAAAAAATAGATAAAATACAATATACATTGTACAAGAAGAAAAAGAAAGCATTATGTATCCAGAAAAAAAGCCAAAAAAAGTTTTTTGGTGTTTTTTCCCCTCCCACTGTGGGCTTGATAGCAGATCGGAGATGGTAAAAAAGACAGCTAACTAATTTGGAGACTGATAATAACAAATACTGAACAGAAGAAGAGAAAAGAAAAAACTAAAGATTGAATAAAAATGTGTATCTAGAAATGGACAGCGGTGGCTGGACAATACTGTGAATATACTTAATGCTACCTAGTCATGCAATTAAAAATGGTTAAAATGATAAAATGTTTAGCTTGCATGCATTTTACCACAATTTAAAAAAATATATAGTCTCAGTGACCTTGGGACAACATCAAAAGATCCAACACAGGTGCAATTGCAGTGCTCTAAAGGATATCGTCCACACTCCAGAGAGGTATTCTATCAGGAAGCTGGGGGATGGGGGAAGCTGGTCCACTTATTTTGTGAGTCACTGATTTTTACAAGAGGTGTATTTCAAAGTGACTTAATCTTTTTTTTTTAATTGCACAATTCACCTAACATAAAATGTACCATCCTAAAGGCAGTTACTGTTCTCCTGTCACAGATGAACTGACTTATCTACCCAGGGCCACATAGCTGATAACTGACCAGACTGCATGTGAGCTCAGCCCCATACCACCCGGTGTTCTAGATGGACATGGGCTCACGGAACATCAGCCCCTGCATTCTTGGAAAACAGGACCTGCTGCCTTTATGCCCACACTTCACCCCATCTACTCTGGGCTTTGCCTGGATCCTTAGTGACTACCCCCTGGCCCACGCCAACCCCAGTGGTCAGTTCTGTCTGTGGATTCCTGACCTCCTAGTGGTGTGTGTTCTTGTTGTTAAGTCATGTCCGGCCCTCTGAGACCCCATGGACTGCAGCATGCCAGGCTTATCTGTCCTCCACTATCTCCTGGAGTTTGCTCAAATTCATGTCCATTGAGTCAGTGATGTTATCCACCCATCTCATCCTCTGTCGTCCCTTTCTCCTGCTGCCCTCAATTCTTCCCAGCATCAGGGTCCTTTCCAATGAGTTGGCTCTTTGCATCAGGTGGCCAAAGTATTGGAGCTTCAGCTTCAGTCCTTCCAATGAATATTCTGGACTGATTTCCTTTAGGATTAACTGGTTTGATCTCCTTGCTGTCCAAGGGACTCTCAAGAGTCTTCTCCAGCACCACAATTCAAAAGCATCAATTCCTCCTAGTGGTCTATCTGCCCCTTTTGTCTGTCTCTCCTTCCAAGAACCATGGCATCCTGGCTAATCTAATCCAAGCCGTTTTTCTTCCCCTATGACCCTAAGTGAGGCCAGTCCTGAACCCTCTCACACCAGCTTTTCTCCCTGGGAAATCTCACCCCCACTATCAGTGAGCCTGTGCTTTGGTTTTCCAGATTCCTGCAGTTTCCAGGTTTCTCTCCCAATGTCAAAACGGTTAACCCAACAGCGCCTGGCTATGCCTTGCCCAGATATATCTCACTCAACTCATCCTCCACCGTAAGTGTGCTTCTTGGCCAACATCCCACCATGTACCCAGTCTTTGGGGACAAGAATCTGAGAGTCATCTCAGACCCTTCCTCATCACCCCCGCCCCCCACCACCCCAGACACTCAGCTACTCTCCAGGTCCTGCAATTGCATCTGTCTCTCCCGTAATAATCAAGCGAGTTCTTCTCCGCTCAATTCCCACTACCAAGGACCCGTCTCTGATCTCAATTCTCGTGGTTACCTCCACCTTGATCTCTCTGCCTCTGGTATTACTTTTCTTTTTAAAAATGTTATCAATATTTATTTTTATTTATTTATTTGGTTGCACCAGGTCTTAGTTTCCACATGAGGGATCTAGTTCCCTGACCAGGGATCAAACCCTGATCCCCCTTCATTGAGAGTTCAGAATCTTAGTCACTGGACCACCAGGGAAGTCCCCTGCCTCTGGTTTTCCCCAGGCTGCCTCCCTCCATCCACATTTCCTTCCCTGAAAGAGATAAGCCAGCACTGGAGAGGGTGTGGAGAAAATGGAACCCTTGTACACTGTTGATAGGAATGTAAATTGGTGCAGCCACTATGGAGAATAGTAGGGAGGTTCCTGAAAAAACTAAAAATAGAGCTCCCATATGATCCAGCAATCCCACTTCTGGGCATGTACCCAGAAAATATGAAAACTTTAATTTGAAAAGATACACACACCCCAGTGTTCACAGCAGCACCATTTGCAAACAAGACATGGAAGCAACCTAGAAGTCCATCAGTAGAGGAATGTTTAAAGATGATGTGGTGCATATTAACAATGGAATATTACTCAGCCATAAAGAGAATGAAATAATGCCATTTGCAGTCACATGGAGGGACCTTAGATATCATATTAAATGAAGTCAGTCAAAGACAAATACCATATATCACTTACATGTGGACTCTAAAACAAGGATACAAATGAACTTATTTACAAAACAGAAACAGACTCCCAGACATAGAAAACAAATTTACAGTTCCCAAAGGGGATAAGGGTGAGGGGAGGAATCAATGAGGAGTTTGAGATTAGCAGATTCAAGCTACTATATACAGATAAACGACAAGGACCTACTGGATAGCACAGGGAACTGTATTCAATATCATGTAATAAATTTTAATGGGAAAGGAAAAAAGAGAGCCAGTGTCAGCATCCTAAGCAGACAGTGGGCATAAAACAAACACAATGTAAGTAGGATGACATTTGGTCCTGGCAGGTTCTGAACTCTAGGGAGCCTGCCAGCCCAGGTCTGAGCCCTCCTGGTTTAAGCATTCAAGCGGAAGTTGGCAAATGTTGTCACCTGGGCCTTAAAGACACAGCAGCAGCAACAGGAGCCTTGGGCCTTGATGTTCCCAGAAGCGGGGTGATTCTCCTGTGAATAGTCCTGTCACGGGGGCTGTCCTTGGGACCTCAGATGACCTGTATCAGGCGAAGTGCCCCAGAGATTAAAACATTACAGAAATTAGATGGTGTATGGGCTTCCCTGGTAGTTTGGTAGTTCAGACAGTAAAGAAATCCGCCTGCAATGCGGGAGACCCAGGTTCAATCCCTGGGTTGGGAAGATCCCCTGGAGAAGGACATGGCCAACCCACTCCAGTATTCTGGTCTGGAGAATCCTAAGGACAGAGGACCCTGGCAATGTATTTGAATTGAACCCTTCTCAATTAGTAGATGTTGTTTCTAAAGTATTCAACAACAGGGAACAGAAGCAAGGAGAAGTGAAATGGAATGCTGCTTTTCTGGTAACAGCATTAAAGTGAGTAACCTAAAGGAGGGCTTCCCAGGTAGCTCAGTGGTAAAGAATCCATCTGCCAATGCAGGCAACCCAGGTTCGATCCCTGGGTCAGGAAGATCCCCTGCAGGAGGACATGGATACCCACTCCAGTATTCTTGCCTGGAAAATCCCATGGACAGAAGAGCCTGGAGGGCTACAGTCCACAGGGTCACAAAGAGTTGGACACAACTGAGCACGCATGCATGAACACAGGCCTGCAGCGCTGTCAGGGTCCCAGGGGAACCAAGGGTTGAGACAGAGGCAAACTGTGAGTTCGGAGGAAAAAACCAGCCTGGGCAGATCCACTTTTGCCAGGTGGCCCCAGGCTAGCAGTGCCTTCAGTGATGTAGTCATCACCCCACTGCCTACCTACCCGCCCTCCCAGGTAAGGGTGGGGAGCCAAGCTGGGCTTGTGTGAGAAGGCTCACCCTCTGGGTAGGTGGAGGTTCCAAAGCCAAGGGAAGAGTCCCCAGGGGGAGTCTGTGTATGGGCCCTTTAAGACCCAGGGGTGTTTCTGTAACAAGAGTACTTCCTCTTTCCCCACAGCAGTCCCAGAGTCCCACTCTAAAAGCCTTCCCCCACACTGGAGACTGGGCTGCTGGGGGTGGGAAGTCAATCTTCCCTTTGTGCCTGGGGTTATCACCAAGGTCTATATGATCTGGCTCTGGCCTGGCCCCCGCTACCCCGCCAACCTCCTTCAGCCACGAGACTCCATGCTTCTCAGCCTGGAGTCCATGGCCACGATTCCTGAGGTCTGTTCAAATCTCAGAAACATGGCGTTTGTGCTAAGTTGCTCAGTCGTGTCTGACTCTTTGCAACCCCATGGACTGTAGCCCACCAGGCTCCTCTGTCCATGGGATTTTCCAGGCAAGAATACTGGAGTGGGTTGCCATGTCCTCCTAAAAAGTTCGCCTGCCAATGCAGGAGACACAGGTTCGATCCCTGGTCCAGAAAGATACCACATGCCGCAGAACAATGAAGCCCGTGCACCACAACTACAGAGCCTGTGATTTAGAGCCCCTGAGCCACAGCTACTGAAGCCCGAGGGACCTTGAGCCCACCTTTCCCATCAAAGAGAAGCCACCTCAATAAGAAGGCTGCGCACTGCAAGAAGGGTAGTCTCCGCTCGCTGCAACTAGAGAAAAGCCTGTGCAGCAACGAAGACTCAGCGCAGCCAGAAATGAATAAAATAACAAAAAAGGACTGCTCTGAAGAAAGCTGTGGCTGCAAATGTCCATACAGTGATGGTTTCTCACTATTTTTTGACCTATTTCTCGGTAATGTTTGAGCAAGGTATGCAGATGCCTTGTGTGCTTTTTGGACTTCCCAAGGTCCGAAGGCATGACCTTTTCATTGAGTTTTAAAATTTCAGTCGGTTAATTTCACTCAGAGCCTTGACTGAATAGTGTCACTGGTTGAAACGGGTTGAAACAGGCAAGCATCTGCAGCTATTTGGTTTGTAGACATCATTGCAAGCATCTTCCTGATTTTATCAACTCAAGCACAAAGACTATAGTCCATAGCTGTACCCCTGGAAAAGCTTCTGAAAATCCTTAACCTCGGAGTCAACCTCGGCATACCCAGAACCCACAACTCAGGCTTGCTCTGAGGGCTCTTCGTGTGTGTGCGTGCTAAGTCGCTTCAGTCGTGTCTGACTTTATGTGACCCCATGGACTGTAGCCCACCAAGCTCTCCTGTCCACGGGATTCTCCAGGCAAGAATACTGGAGTGAGTTGCCTGCCCTCGTTCAGGGGAATCTTCCTGACCCAGGGATCGAGCCGGCGTTACTTATGTCTCCTGCATTGGCAGGTGGGTTTTTTCCCACTAGTGCCACCTGGGAAGCCAGGTTCTTAGATCAAATAAATGCATCTTATTCTATAAAACCTCAACACGTGTGTGGAGTCATGTGAATTTGGTTGTGTAGAAAAGGTGACAGTTTCAACATTCAGAGTTACTACTTTGCCAGTGAGAACTACATCAGAGGAAGCAGGTACCAGAGTACAGCCTGATACCTCCTTTAAGAATAGCCTTAAAATCTATAGCCCAGGGACTTCCCTGATAGTCCAGTGGTTAAGACTTTGCCTTCCAACGCAGGGGTTGTGGGTTTCACCCTGGGTCAGGAAACTAAGATCCCACATGCCTCAAGGCCAAAAAAACCAAAATATAAAACAGAAACAATATTGTAATAAATTCAATGAAGATTTTTTAAAATGGTCCACCTCAAAATAAAATAAAACTCTAAAAACAAAAACTGCAGCCCAGAGAAGCCTCTAGGACAAGAGAAAACTTGACACTCAGCAGAAGAGGGGAAACTGGACTTGGACGCCAGAAATTAGCCATTTGGAAGGTAACATACTGATCACATACATCCTAAAGGGTTGTGGCATTTGTCCTGAAGAATGGGTTCCAAAAAATTTTTTTATCCTAAAATGAAAGATTTGAAACCTACAAAGCGGGGGAAAAAAAAAAAAAAATATATATATATAGATACACACACACACACACACACACACACACACACACACACATTACCTTTAAGAGAGACTTGGGCTACCAGAAGTAAAGTAGCCCCCCCTCCTCATTCTTCACACGTTTCTGAAAAATTCTAGGAATACACAGGAAAGTCCTAAGTGTCCCGCCCCAGGGCCTAATTTGCCCCCAACTCCTTCCACTCCCTGGTCAGGCCCCCAGGAAGCTGTGGCTGGTGTCTGGTGCCTGGTGTTTCTGTCATCTCCATTTTGCAGCTGGAGAAACTGAGGCACAGGGGAGGGGACGGGTAGGAAGTGGAGAGTTGGGATTCATTGAAACCTAAGCCTGTCTTCAGGGATTTCCCTGGTGGACCAATGGTTAAAAATTTGCCTTGCAATGCAACAGCAGATCTGTCCAGGCTGGCTTTTTTTCTCCAAAGCTCGCGGTTTGCCTCTGTCTCAACCCTTGGCTCCTCTGGCCCCCTGACAGGTCTGCAGGCCTGTGTTCATGCATGCATACCTGCTTAGTCGTGTCCAACTCTTTGTGACCTCAGGGTTCGATCCCTGGTCAGGGAACTAAGGGCCCACTGGCAGAGGGCAACTAAGCCCACGCACCACAACCACTGAGCGTCTGAAACTGGAGGGGTTGGTGCACACCCGGGTGAATGGTGAGGGTGGGAAAGGTGAACAGGCGCAGCTGACCAGGTTCACAGGGGGTTTGGGGCGGGACGCCAAACCCTTTCTCCTACACCTGGAAAGGGAGTGACTGTGGGCTGGTGGGGGGGCCACCTGCGTGGGTTTTTGCTGCTCATCCTCAAGGTTCAGCAGGCCCCTGCCTGCCATCTCCTGTCACCTCCCTGTGAACATGCTGCCCCAACACCCAGCTCTGGGCTCTGCGTCCTTCTCTTCCTCCCTGGCCCCCTTCTCTGCCTCCATTAGCGCCCTCCCCCTTGTTCCTTCCTTCCACTCCCTCCAGCCTTTCCAGGAAGCCTCCCAGGTCATCAGAGGCCCCAGCATGTGCAGAAGGAAGGGGAGAAGCTTTGTTGTTGTTCAGTCGCTCAGCTGTATCTGACTCTGCGACCCCATGGACTGCAGCATGCCAGGCTTTCCTGTGCCTCACTATCTCCCAGAGTTTGCTCAAACTCATGTCCATCGAGTTGGTGATGCCATCCAAGCATCTCATGCTCTGTCACCCCCTTCTCCTCTTGCCTTCAATCCTTCCCAGCATCAGCATTGCCCACCAGGAAAGGGCTGGCCTTCTCTTCCTTCCTCCTGCCAGCCTCCTCTGCCTTTGGGGCACACTGTCCACTCCACACAGGGAACAACACACCAAAGCAGATTGCACAGCAGTGGGCCCAGCAACCTCACTCCCCCTTGAGCAGGGACCCACCCAGGGTCTGCAGCTGTTGGGTTGAGGGGCCCTAAGGACCCTCAGTCTTTTCATCTGACACTTTCCCCCTAGCTCATGCTGTTCCAGCCACACGGGCCTCTTTGCTAAACCTCTAACATGCCGGGCTGGGTCCTGCCTCAGGATATTTGCACATGCTGGTCGCTCTGCCTGAAATGCCCTTCCTCCAGATGTCCGCCTGGCCGGCTCCTTCTCATCCTTCAGGTTTCTCTTGCCCCCTTCCCAGAACATCTGCTCCACCCATGAGCTGGTGGCTGGGGAGGGGGTGGCAAAGAAGCTTCATTTTGTTCCCTGTTAGGCCCCACTGCTTCCCAGCACGCACACTTCATCAGCACATACTGAATGAATCAATGACAGACGGGGCGGGTGGGAACTGGGGACCAGCACAAGGTAGAAGGGGATCCCCAGGGGCTGGCTGGCAGGGGCTTGACCCCCTCCCCAGACATACTCACGGGGCCCTGAAGCCACATATGATTTGGGAAGCCTAGGAGGATGTGGGGAGAGGGCTGCACTCCTGCTGTTTCAGGGTGGAGACCTGGTGTGACAGAATCATACTGACAAAGGTGTGCATGCATTGCTTCAGTCACATCCAACTCTTTTCGACACTATGGGCCGTAGCCTGCCAGGCTCCTCTGTCCATGGGGATTCCCCAAGCAAGAATACTGGAGTGGGTTGCCATTCCCTTCTCTAGGGGATCTTCCCGACCTAGGGATCAAACCCGCATCTCCTGTGTCTCTTGCTTTGCAGGCGGATTCTTTACTGCTGAGCCACTGGGGAAGTCCAACTTCAAGTCTATCCAGGATCTACTCACTTCTCAGTCAACCACACTTCCACCTGGTCCAGCCTCATCATGGTCCGGACCAATGCAGTCTCTCTCATGCTGATTTTCTGGCTCCATGCCCCCAGCTTCTCCCATTTACCCAAGGTGACTCTCCTCCACATCTCTGTTCACTGGTCTCTCTGCCCGTGAACTCTACTGTTTTAACTAAAAGTTTTTATTTATTTACTTATTTTTGGCTGTGCTGGGTCTCTGTTGCTGTGCACAGGCTTTCTCTAGTTGTGGCACGTGGGCTTCTCATTTGCAGTGGCTCCTCTTGCTGCGGACTTTATGGCATGCAGGCTTCAGTAGTCACAGCTCTAGAGTATGGGCTCCTCTGCTGTGGTACATGGGCCTAGTTGCCCCACAGCACATGGACTCCTCCCTGAAGAGAGATCGAGCCCACATCCCCTGCATTGGCAGGCAGACTCTTAACAACTGGACCTGCAAGGAAGTCCTGCCCATGAACTCTTAACCATCTTTAGTAACCAGGCCAATGGTCACCTCCAACAAGAAGCCTGACTCCTGACCCCTCCCGAGGCTGAGTCAGGTCACTTCTCTGGGCTCCTCCTTCTGCCTCCCCCACCCCCCAAGGCATCCACTCTGCTTTACCAGGTGGTTATTATTACCAGACGGGCATTGCGCTCACCTCTGAGGTGATGACTGCTATTATTCTCAATTTTACAGGTGAAGAAATTGAACCTGAGGCGAAGTCACTAGCCTGGGAGCACTGCATTCAAACTGGCAGGATGAGCTCGGAGGCAGCTTCCAGCAGCCAGAGAGGGGACAGCCTGCAGTGCCCAGATAAGGCAGGAGTGTGCCCCCCAGTGCCTGCCTTCCTGTGGGAGTCCCAGGGGCGGTGGGAGGACTGGCCTGCTCCCCACGGCCAACTACAATCATGACAGCAGTTCCTGTGCCCAGTGAGCACTTCGCACTGGGCCAATCAAACACTTTGCATGCCTGACTCACTTGATCTGTTGACGCCTGTGGGTTCTAGAGGTGGACGCACTTATGAGTTCTTCCCATTTCTCAGAGCAAGAAATGGAGGCTCACTGGGCCCTGAACTCCCACTAGGGCTGCAGCCGAGGCATAAGGCTGCCCCTGGGATTAGCCAAACCCCTTTTTATTTCTTAGCTGAGGCTGCCTTTGATTGGAACATCATTCCCAGATACGGGTACTATGGACCCATTTTATAGATGGGCAAACTGAAGCCCGGAAAACTTTCTCTAGGGCCCCAAGGCCAATGCAATGACCAAGGCTCCCTCCCAGCTGGAAATAGGTGAGCGAGAAGGCCAGGCTAGGAAGGTTCCGACTGCCTCCTCCCTGCAGCCTGGCTGGGGCCTCAGGGACCCAGGTATGCTGAGTGAGGTTCCAGGAACTCCCATCACTGCCAAATTTATTCATAGCAGCTGCTCCTGGAAGGGGCTTCCCATGTGGCTCAGTGGTAAAGAATCCACCTGCCAATGCAGGACACATGGGTTCAATTCCTGGGTCGGGAAGATTCCATGGAGAAGGGAATGGCAACCCACTCCAGTATTATTGCCTGGAAAATTCCATGAACAGAGGAGCCTGGCGAGCTATGGTCCATGGGGTGGCAGAGTCAGACACAACTGAGCACATACACATGCTCCTGGAAGGGGGCTGAGTTGAGGCTGGGAAATCTGGGGGCTTCAAAGACACCTCTGCACTCCAGAATTTCTATTTCAAGTGGCCCCACACGACAGATCCAGGCTGCCCCCTTGCACTCAGTCGCCTTGGACCTGGCCTGGGTTCCCAGTGGTGTCTTCAGGACGTCCCCCCTCGGGTGGCATCTCAGGTTTTTCAAATCAGTCTGAGTCATAACAGCCTCACACCCGCTGACCTGCTTCTCCCTCGGTTTCCCCATCCTTCCACACTCCCAGCTGCCCACACCAGAAATCTCTTCCATGCCCCTTTCTTCTGCCCCTCTTCTGAGCAGGCAGGGAATGCAGGCGAAGTCCCTCTGCCAAAGAAGAACCCCAAACCGCCCACTTTCCATCTCCCCCTTCCTGTCGGGTCCAAACCAACAGTCTCCTCCTCCCATCTCTTTTTTGGGGGCAGAGTAGCTGCTGGGATCTTTTTAAGACACAGCTGGACCCGGTCACTTACTTTGTCCTAAGCCTCCGTGGTCCCCACAGACCTGAGAACGGAATCCACACACTGCTCGTTATCTTCGTGGCCCGAGGCCAAAGTCTTCGCACCTCAGATACCCGGCTCACTGAACTTGAGCCACGCTCGCCTCTTTTCCGCTCTGCAGACACGCCAATTTGGGCCCTGCCTCATAATCTTCTGCTGTTTTCTGGGCCTAAAAACCCCTCGCTGTCTGGTTCTCTCAGGCCCGGCTGACACCTTTTCCGAGAATTCCTCCGTGACCCTAGCCCATCTCCTAGAGGTGTGGTCTTCTCCGCACTGTGCATGGACTGGCATAATCCGTGTCTGTTTACGCGGGTCCTAGCAGTCTACGCGGCCGGGCTACGGGCTCTGAGGTTAGGGCCCCGGCTGCATCCCCAGCAGGTATAGATTCTCTGGTGACCGACCGACAGACCCCCGCATTGCGCTCCTCTCGTTCACACATTCCGGACTCCCCACGACCCCCGCCCCCGCCACGCTAGGGTCGTTCCCACTCCCGCCCGCCCGTTACGCAGCCGCCTCGTCCTCCTGCGCTCGCTGCGTCCCGGCCCTCGGAGGAGCGGGGCTCTCTCAGGGAGGCGGCCGGGGCCTAGGACCAGACGGTAAGCCCCGGGAGGCCGTCCCGGACGAGGTGATGGGGGACAGCGGCTGTGTCTGGGGACCCCCGTGGACGCCATAGCCGTGGAGGCGGGGCCGGAGCTCGCTGCTAGGGTGGCTTTCCGGGCCGCGTTCGGAGCGCTGGGGTCTCACTTACCTGGGGGGCGCAGGCGGCCCGGAGCACCAGGGGCCGGCGGTAGGGTGGGTGGCGGACAGCTAGCCTGGCGCAGATACGGAGGAGGAGACGCGCGCAGCCGGCACCAGGCACCCGGACTCTGCTCCAGGCACCGCCTCTGCGGGGGGCCGGGAAGCAGGCTTTGGGGGCAGCGCTGGGCGGGATCGGGGGCGGGGCCGGGGCGGGGCCGGGCTGAGTCCTTCGAGGCTCGGGGTCCTAGAAGCGCTCGGGCCCCTCTGTGCGACAAGGCCGCTTCCTAGACCCCCGCCCCGCATAAGGGGCCCGGCCTCCAGTCCCAACCCGCCCCGCCCCGCCCTGCGGCGCTGTTTAGCCTGAACCCACCACAGGTTTCTTCGCTGTGCTGTAGCTCTTTCCTTTGAACCTACCCCCATCTGCTGCGCGCTCAGTCCGTCCCCCCTTTCTCTTCCGTTCTCTGCAAGTCCTCTCCAGCACCCTCCGGGGTCCTCTTTGCTGGCCCGGCTCTGATCCATCCGTGTATCTGCCGACACACCATGCGCTCCTGGACCCGCCTGAGTGCACCGCTGGGTGTTGTGCAGAAGGCCCCCCGACTCACCACCTCAGACCTCGGAGGCCACCCCCAGTGCCTCCAAGGTCTGGTGACCTGTCCCAGCTCTCAGGCCGAGCTGGTCCAATTTTTGGTTCATGGGACCGACTGCGGAGTTGGGAAGCCAAGGAACCCCCCTGCGAGCTGGGAGGCCTATAGGGCAGGTGGGTGAGTCTGTGGTTCAGTGGGGTGCAGAGATAGGCGGGGAGGTAGGACAGTGTTGGTGGCAGAAAAACCCCAGGCTCCCTCTTGTAGGGAGGAACACAAGGTGGCCCCCGGCTCACAGGGGCAGGGAGCCAGGGCAAGCCATGAATGCTGGGCAATCCTGCATCGCGCAGAGGTAGTCTGTGAGCACCTGGGCAGCATCTAAGAGACTTGCAGTCCAGCTGTAGCCAGTTTGAAGGGAAGAGGGTTCCAGAACCACCGGCCAACCCCACGACATCTAGGCAAGTGGCTCACCTTTGAACAATAAATCGCTCCCTGTAGCAGACCTGGGGTGAGATGGGTGAACCCCAGGTTATTTTGACAGTGGCAAGTTGCTTCACATCTTCTGAGATTGATTTCCACACACACAAAGGGGGAGGACAGCAGAGCCAGATATCTGTTGCAAGCGTGGTTGAAGCTGTCCCACTCTATCCAGCTTCACCGCATTTGCACCTTCTGTTCCCTCTGCTGGGCTGTCCCTTCTTGTCCCAAATGTGTGCATCCTTCTCCTTCAGCTCTCAGTCTGGTCCTCAGAGCCCCCCTTTCCCCTCTGCCCCACCATCCATATTCACCCTTCTATTCTCTCCCCTTCCTCCAAGAGCTCTTTTGTTGTTTAGCCACTCAATCTTGTCCAACTCTTTGTGACCCCATGAACTGTATGTAGCCCACCAGGCTCCTCTGTCCATGGGATTTCCCAGGCAAGAAAACTGAAGCGGGTTCCCATTTCCTTCTCCAAGGGATCTTCCCCACCCAGGGTTCAAACCCTTGTCTCCTGCATTGGCAGGCAGATTCTTTACTGCTGAGCTTCCGGGAAAGCCCAAGAGCTCCTTTGCACATGAGGAAAAGTCAAACAATACTCTTTTTCTCAGCATTGTGAAAATTTTGTTGTTCAGTCGCTTAGTCATGTCCACGGTACCTTGCACCTGGGGGTGTGCAGAACATGAGAGCCATTTGGATTAATAATGACACCAGAGACCTGGTAGAATGGGGGCAGTCCAGGCCCCAGAGGAGGAGCAGCAGGTTCCTGGAGATGTAGAGGGGAGGTCCTCCAAAGAGGATTTGGGTGGGCTGGGGTCAGGGAGAGATTTCAGGTGGGAGGCACTTTCTGGGCAGAAGTGGGGAGGCTGGAGGAAGGGCTCTGCCTGGCAAAAAGAGATGCAAGCTGGACCTTCTTTACATGGGCCACTTCTCCATTACTCCCTGCCCTTCTGTGACCACCCACTCCCCACTCCAGCTGTGAGCATGCAGTGTTCAGGGCAGGCTTCCTGGAAGAGGTGACATCTGTAACCAGGGGGATTCAGCTGAATTAAGGCCCAATGGTGAGTGAGGAGAGGACAGGGCTGGACCAGTCACTAAAGGCCCTCCAGGGTTCTCTGGGGAAAGGCATAGTCAGATTTGAAGTTAGACACAATCAGATTTAAAATGGGACAGCAGCAGGAGCAGCTGGGGTCTGGTCCGGAAATTGTAGACAGGAGTGAAGAGAGGAACTCCAGAGGGATTTAGCAGTAAAATTGCCAGGATATGGGGGAATCAGAGAAGGCCAGGTCCTGGGTGGTGAGAGTCGGGGGAAGGAGTCATTTCTAAGTTGGTGGGTCCAATGTAGGGTGTCTGGGTTGTGGGAAGGGAGACTTGGGGAGCTCCTTGCCTCCTTCATTCCACACTTTCACACCCTCTGTACTTGAGGGTGGGACAGGAAGGTAGGATTGGGGAGGCTCATAAACCTGATCCAGGTAATAAACTGAGGGCTTCTTTGTCCCTTTTGTGCCCCCACCCCGCCATCAGATGGCTGGTCCCAGTGGCCTTTTCCAGACCCTGGGGGTCATCATGGCCAGGCCTGGAGGCTGGACTCTAGACCCTGGACAATGAGCCCTGTGCTAGACGGAATAAAAAGATGTCCACACATCCTAACCCCTGGAACCTGTGAATATGTGACCTTACAAGGCAAAAGGGACTTTGCATGGCTGATTAAGTTAAGGATCTGGAGATGGGGGGATTATCCAACATCATCACTGTATGGTATGTGGTGGTTGTGGTTAGTTGCTCAGTCGTGTCCGACTCTGCAACCCCAAGGTCTGTAGCCCGCCAGGATAGCATGGGGATTCTCCAGGCAACAATACTGGAGTGGGTTTCCATGCCCTTCTCACTGTGCGGCATATTGGATCTTGTTTCCCTGACCAGGGATTAAACCTGCACCACCCACAGTGGAATCTCAGAGTCCCTAACACTGAAGAACCAACAGGGAATGCCCACGAGGGACCTTATAAGAGAGAGAGAGGAGAGTCAGAGGGAAAGAGATGGGAAGATGCTGACCTGTTGATTTTGAAGGTGGAGGAAGAAGGCAGGCAGCCTCTAGAAATTGGAAAAGGCCAGGAAACACATTCTCCCCTAGAACTTCCAAAAGGAATCCAGCCCTACTGACCTCTTGATTTTAGCCCCGTGAGACCCATTTTGGTTCCTACTTCCAGAACTGTCAGATAGTAAATGTGAATTGTTTTAAGCCACCAAATTTCTGATGGTTTGTCACTGTAGCAATAGAAGACCCAGACAGAGCCCCAACCTCCCGTCCAGAGTCCTGCTTGCGCTGTCAGACCCCGTCTCCCTCTGATCCTGACACGATTTCAAAATCAGCACCCACAACCCAGCCAGGGTCTGAGGACCCACCCAGGTCAGACCCACACCCCCTGCTACGTGTCCCCATCACCCATTTTTTGGACTCTGTGCCCACTCTGGTGGTCTCAGGGGCTGCTGCTCCCTGGCCTGGTGGGGCAAGGACTGGAGTCACAGGTGTCTGTCACTGCCTCTCCGTGCCCTGGAGAATCCAGTTCATGACTCTCACTCCAGTTCCTCACACTGGATAGGTGTCCCAAGCCCTTGGCTGACTGACCTCCTTGGCCCAGCCTTTGCCCATCAGGGTTCTTGCCCTCAGTGAGGGGCTTCTCTTCCTGATGACAGAGGCCCTCGGTTCTGACAGATCTGAGCCCACGTTCATGCTGTGTGACCTTGGGTGTGTGACACAGCCTCTCTGAGTCCCGTGGATCCTCTTCTATAGGATGGAAGATAATCAGGCTAGGTGGGGTGGGGGGATCCTAGAGGGACCCCTCTACCCCATTCCAAATGGCTTGAGTCAGGGCTGGGGGAGGAGATAGGGTGGGGAGGATTGGGGAGAGGAGAGGACTTTGCACTGGCTATTCCTCTGCTGAAATACTTTTCCTGCTTGTCCATGGGGTCCCCTTGATTCCTTTTTTTCTTTTTACGTTATTGATGATTTTATTTATGTATTTACTTTTTTTTGGCTGTTGAGGGCAGGAGGAGAAGGGGGTGACAGAGGATGAGATGGTTGGATGGCACCATCGACTCAATGGACGTGAGTTTGAGCAAATTCCAGGAGATTGTGAAGGACAGGGAAGCCTGGCGTGCTGCAGTCCATGGGGTTGCAGAGAGTCGGACACGACTGAGAGACTGAACATCAAAATTTCAGCTGTGCTGGGTCTTTTCTAGTTGAGGGGAGTGAGGGCTTCAGTAGTTGCTGTGCAAGGGGCTCAGTAGTTGCAGTTCTCCTGGCTCTGGAGCATAGGCTCAATAGTTGTGGCACACGGGCTCAGTTGCATGTGGGATCCTCCCCTGAACCGGGGATCGAACTCATGTCCCCTGCATTGGCAGGTGGATTCTTTACCACTGAGCCACCAGGGAAGCCCCCTACCACTTGATTCTTTAATCAAACCCACCTTCTGCCACCTAGAACAGATCCTGGCATACAGCAGTGCTTCATAAACATTCATTAAGGGCAGAGGGGATGAGGAGAGGCCAGACAAGATATAGATTTTGTCCAGGAAAGACTTAGAAAGAGGGCTTGCTGGGTGTGTCTGTGTGTCTCTATGTCCATCTGAGTTTCTGTGTTTCTCTGTGTGTCTGGAAGTCTGTCTGTCTGTGTGTATCTCTGGTTATTGGTCTGGGTGTGTCTCTAGGTGTGTGTGTGTCCATCTGGTGTCAGTCTGTCTGTGAAGGTATCTGCGTGTGTGTGTCTGAGCATGGACAGCCTTGCTTTCCCCTGCTCAGGGGCTCTGGATCTCACGTTCTCCCCTGCCCCCATCCACCAGAGCAGTGTCCAGCTCCTCTCTTATCCTGCTGCTTCCCCTCCCCCTTCCCCCACCCCAGCACCCTCCTGGCTCGGTGCCTGTGTCCTCACCTGAGGGCAAGGTAGGTACTCAGAGAATGTTAATTGCTCAGTTGTGTCCAACTCTTTGCGACCCCATGGACTGTAGCCTGCCAGGCTTCTCTGTTCATGTGATTGTCCAGGCAAGAATACTGGAGTGGATTCCCATTTCCTTCTCCAGGGGATCTTCACAACCCAAGGATGGAACCCAGGTCTTCCATATTGCAGGCAGGCAAGATAAATATACTGTCTGAGCCACCAGGAAAGCCCCAGCTGCTCAGAGTACCTGGCTTCTCTCCAGCACCAGTCTGGCCCTTTCAGCTCCCAGGGCCCCACGTTCACTGGTTTGAGTTGCACAACCAGGTTGGTGCCAGAGATGAGCCTGTGCAGTCCTGTCTGTGAAGCAAGTGCATTGAAAATCCCCATTTTGTTGCAGCAAGGGGGAATCCTTCCAGGTCCCAAAAGATGTTTTGCAGGACTGAAGACTCTTTTGACTTTACTTCCTCTCTGCCTCTCCCTCTGTATTCTGCCTCTTGACTTCAATTTCTTGTTGCAGAGATAGAACGCGTGCCACCTGCAATAGAAGCTCAGAGTCTTAATCATTTGGTCTGCCACAAAAGTCCCTGAATCTTGTTTTTTTTTTTTTAATGTAATACTTTTAAGAGTGCTTTGATAACAGTACAAAAAGAAATCTCTTGTTCTTTTTTGTTTTTTGGAAAAGAGTGTTTTGGTTTATTATTATTATTATTTTGGTAATAGCTTTAGAGAGATAATTTACACACTATCCAATTCCTCAATTTACAGTGTCAAGTCAAGGGTTTTTAATAAAGCCACAGAGTTGGGCAGCTTTTGCCACTGTGTTTTTAAAAAAAAAAAAAAAAATATATATATGTATATATATATCTATATATCTACTTGGCTGCACTGAATTTTAGTTAAGGCATGTGGGATCTAGTTCCCAGGCCAGGGATGGAACTCAGCACCCCCATCCCCCACTCCGTGCATTGGGAGCTTGGCATCCCAGCTACTGGACCACCAGGGAAGTCCCTTCCACAGTGTTCTTTTTGAGGGAACCAGTCCCCTATCCATGGGCAAGAAGGATGCTTCTAATCTGAGCAATGGTATAACGAGTAACCTGGTGCAGGGGTGAGGTTGAGTCAGGGTTAAATAGATCACCACAAATTCGTAGAAGTAAAATTGCTAGTCAGGGCATGTGTGAGGATAGAAATTTGATAGCCATTGCCACAAGGCTCCCTGACCTCCACCATGGCAGCACTATCAGACTTTGCTAATCTGAGAGGTTAAAAGGGTGAGGCTGAGCATCTTCTCCGTTTTTAAAAGGTGGCTCTTGCCCCTCCCCCACAAAGAAAGGGAACGTCCTGGCGGTTCTGCAACCCACTCTCACCACCAAGGGCCTAGTTTACTCCCTGGTCAGGGGAACTAAACTCCCACCAGCCCCACTGAGAGGACCACCACCTCCCAATAAAAAAGGTAGATTTCTATATTCTTTTCCTGGGAAAATGTTCTTGTTTCAGTTTTTGTTTGTTTGTTTGTTTTATAGTTATAGAGGCTTTAAAAATTTATGGTAAGATACACCTAGAAACTCTTTTTTAAATATTAAGGAGATTAACTATTCTTTGATAAGAGCTGCCATGTCCACACCCCATCGTATTTTTTAAAATTCATTTTATCGAAGTATAGTTGATTTATAATGTTGTGTTAATTTCAGCTGTACGGCAGTGATTCATTCATATATATATATATATATATATATATATATATATATATATATATATATATTCTTTTCCAATATAGTTTATCATAGGATAATGATATCAACCCTGAATATTCATTGGAAGATCTGATGCTGAAACTGAAGCTCCAGTACTTCGGTCACCTGATATGAAGAGCTGACTCATTGGAAAAGACCCTGATGCTGGGAAAGATTGAGGGCAGGAGGAGGAGAAGGGGGTGACAGAGGATGAGATGGTTGGATGGCATCACCGACTCAATGGACATGAGTTTGAGCAAACTCTAGGAGATAGTGGAGGACAGAGAAGCCTAGGTGCTGCACTCCATGGGGTTGCAAAGAGTCGGACACGACTGAGCAACTGAACAACAGGATATTGAATACAGGTTCCTGTGCTACACAATAGGACTTTGTTGTTCAGCCAGCTTATATTTACTAGTTTGCATCTGCAAATCCCGCATTCCCACTCAGTTCCTCTTCTACCCCACCCGCCCTAGCAACCACAAGTTTGTTCTCTGTGTCTGTGAATCTGTTTTTTGTTTCACAGATACGTTCATGTCATATTTTAGATTCCATAAACATAAGTGAAATCATATGGTATCTGTTGGGCTTCCCGGGTGGCTCAGTGGTAAAGAATCCACCTGCCAACGCAGGAGACCCAAGAGATACGGGTTCAATCCCTGGGTTGGGGTCACAAAGACTTGGTGACTCAACAACAGCACTGATTGGTCCATGTCAGCTCTTAGCTGTGGCATGCCGGATCTTCGTTGTGCAGAGTCTTAGCCACCTGACCACCGGGGAAGTCCCTCATCCACCTTTCTGGATGCAGTTCTGGGAAGATCCCTAGAGCTGTCACATCTGCCAGGAGGGTAGTTTTGAAATGTGGAGAAACATTAGAATTGTCACAATATGAAGGCTGTTTACTACTAAATTGATGATAGAGGAAATAATCTCATACCCAAACCTCCAGGATTTTTGTTTGTTTGTTTGTTTTTTCCCCCAGAAATGAGCTACACCCATGGAACATGACTTTCTCTGGGGAGAGTGGGGAGGGCAGAGGAATCAGTCCTCTGGTTGCAGGATATTATAAACAATCCACAAAGCAATGCTGCTGCTGCTAAGTTGCTTCAGTCGTGTCCGACTCTGTGCGACCCCATAGACAGCAGCCCACCAGGCTCCACCGTCCCTGGGATTCTCCAGGCAAGAACACTGGAGTGGGTTGCCATTTCCTTCTCCAGTGCATGAAAGTGAAAAGTGAAAGGGAAGTCGCTCAGCCGTGTCCGACTCTTAGCGACCCCATGGACTGCAGCCCACCAGGCTCCTCCGTCCATGGGATTTGCCAGGCAAGAGTACTGGAGTGGGGTGCCATTGCCTTCTCTGCAAAACAGTGCTAGCACAATGCAATTCCACTGCAAAATGATATGAAAAGCCCTGCAGCCTGGTGAGAAGGAAGAGACTGTGGGATGGGGATCAAAAACGCTGATAAGTCATTGCCAAAGAAAGACTTGCTGGTCAATCCAAGAAAGAGCGGAGAAGCGGGCCACGGGCAAAGGAAGGATTGGCTGCTCCAGGGAGAGATGACTCAAAACACCAGAACAATCAGACCCAAAGACCTGTGTGTAGTTTTTCTGAGGATGCAGTAACAAAGTATCACTAACCGGATGGCTTAAAGACAGAAACTTGTTCTCTTCCAGTTCTGAAAGTTCAAAGTCTGGAATCAAGATGTTGGCAGGGCCATGCTACCTCCAAGGGCCCTAGGAAAGAATGTTTTTCCTGCCTCTTTATAGCTTCCGGTGGCTGCCGACAGACCTAGGCTTGCAGGAGCATCCCTCCAGTTTCTGCCTGTCCTCACTTCTCTGTGTGTTTATTTCTCTGTGTCCAGATTTCTCTTGTTTATTTCTTTACTTGGCTGCATCAGATCTTTGTTGCAGCACGTAGGCTCTCTAGCTGTGGCTCTTGGGCTGAGTTGTGCTGTGTCGTGTGGAATCTTAGTTCCCCAACCAGGGATCAATCCTGCAAATCCCTTGCATTGCAAGGCAGATTCTTAACCACTGGACCACCAGAGAAGTCCATAAATTTCCCTTGTAAGGACACTGGTCATTGGATTTAGGGCCCACTCAATTCTTGTCTGGGAAATCCCATGGACAGAGGAGCCAGGCGGGCTACAGTCCACAGGGTTGCAAAGAGTCAGATATGACTGAGCAACTAAACATACACTACTCCAGGGTGACCTCCTCTTGCCTTGATGACATCTGCAAACACTATTTCTGAATCAGGTTACACTGACAGTAATGGAAGTTAGGGTTTCAGCCTATCTTTTGCTGGGGACACAATTCAACTCACAATAGCCCCCCAGGTATTTTTGTTTTGTTTTCCTTGTGTGTGTCTATTTCTCCCCAAAATGACTTTTTCCAGAATGCTATTAAAATATTACACTGTTGTTGTCGTTCAGCCACTAAGTCGTGTCCGACTCTTTGAGACCCCATGGGCTACAGCACACCAGGCTCCTCTGTCTTCTACTATCTCCTGGAGTTTGCTCAGATTCAGTGAGTTGGTGATGTTATCTAACCATCTCATCCTCTGCCTCCCCCTTCTTTTGTCTTCAATTTTTTATAGCATCAGGGTCTTTTCCAATGAATTGGCTCTTCGAGTCAGGTGGCCAAAGTATTGGAGCTTCAGCTTCAGCATCAGTTCTTCCAATGAATATTCAAGGCTGATTTCCTTTAGGATTGACTGGTTTGATCTCGTTTGCAGTCCAAGGGACTCTCAAGAGTCTTCTCCAGCACCACAATTCAAAAACATCAACTTTTCCAAGCTCAGCCTTCTTTATGGTCCAACTCTCACATTCTTACATGATTTCTGGAATATTACACAGTATGTGTGTTAGTTGCTCAGTTGTGTCTGACTCTTTGCGACCCTATTGGCTTTGGCCCACCAGGTCCCTCTGTCTGTGGAATTCTCCAGGCAAGAATACTGGAGAGGGTAGCCTATCCTTTCTCCAGGGGATCTTTCCGACCCAGGGATTGAACCTGAGTTTCCTGCAGTATGGGCAGATTCTTTGCCATCTGAGCCACCAGGAATATTACTAAACTATTAAATACAAATTTGTGAGGGAAATTTGTTGTTGTTCAGTCACTCAGTCACGTCTGACTCTTTGAGACCCCATGAACTGTAGCATACCAGGCTTCCTTATCCTTTACTATCTCCCAGAGTTTGCTCAAACTTATGTCCATTGAGTCGGTGATGCCATCCAACTGTCTCATCCTCTGTCGTCCCCTTCTCTTCTTGCCCTCAATCTTTCCAGCATCAGGGTCTTTTCCGATGAGTCGGCTCTTTGAATCAGGGGCCAAAGGATTGGAGTGCCAACTTCAGCTTCAGCATCAGTCCTTCCAATGAACAATCAGGGTTGATTTCCTTTAGGACTGACTGGTTTGATCTCCTTGCTGTCCAAGGGAGGATGCTTATGAAGGGAATGCTCCTTGCCAAAAGTCCAATGAATGTGTTTCAAGAATTAGCTGTAGTTTCAATTATAACCCACATCTTGTTCAAATGAATTCCTTGTCACAATTTGGACACTTTTTCAGAAAGTTACGGTTCCTTCCAATCAGCCCTTTTATTTCCGCCCCCTGGGGTTTTGGGGCCACTGTTAATTGGAGGGGCTTTTCTCTGCGACCTGTGAGCCGAAGCTAATAAGAAGGCCCCCTGGTAATTCCAGGTCAGTGCAGCGGTTGGGTGTGGGGGTGAGAATGGGATGTCCAGGACGTGGGTAGGAGGTAAGGACAACCTTCCCAAGGAGTGAATGTCCCTCAGCCGAGGAGGACAGTGGGTAGGGATGCAGGGGGCTGGGCCATGGGGGTTCCACTGAAACAAAAGCCCAGTGTGACCCAAGGGGGCTGCTGGAGGGGGCCTTGTCCTCTCAGGCCTGGGAGCCCTGGGGCTCAGACTCAGTGGAGCCACAGCCAGTTTTTATAGGAGAGCATCAAGCTCTGATTAGCAATCTGGAGGGTCACGGGGCTCAGCGTGGGCGGTGCACAGGGAGAACAGAGTGAAAGAGGCTTGTTTCCTGAGATGAGGGTGTCTGGAGGCTGGAGGAAGGAGATGGGGGTGGGAGGGAGGTCACAGGGCAGGCCTTGACTGTGCAACTAGCTTGGTATCCCTCTCTGGCCAGGTGGCCATGTGGGTGTCCCTGAGTGGGTGAGGGGCGGTGGTGGTGGTAGGCTCAGGGCCAGGGCAGGTTGGGAGGGAAGAGGCCAGATTGGCCGGGAGAATCCAGGCATGCGCTGGAGATTCAGTGTGTCTGAGGTGCAGGGTCCCTGGTGTCAGCCCAGGGGAGAGGCATGGGGTGGTAGGAGGCCCCATGGTGGCCAGCCTCTGTAGGGGGAGTGGGAAAGAGGAGGATTCCCTCCCCGCCCACCCTACCAAAACTGCTAGGGGCCATCTCAGCACCCAGGCGGGGGAGGCTCACTGAGCAGCTTTGCTGGACAGTTGAGGCTGAAGGTCAAGAGTTGAAAGATCAATTTAGACCTTGAGCTTGACCTTCACATCTTCCTGGGGCAGGAGGAAAGCGAGGAGTGGGGAGGGGGAAGTGGCCTTTACTGACCATTTCTCAAAGGCAGGGCCTGCCCTCCATTTCTCATCTATTAAAAATAACATCAACCAGAAACTCTTATGGGACATTAAGCGACAGACACTATTTTAAACGAACTTATCAGATCCCTCAACAGCCCTGTGAGGCGGGTACTCTTATGCTTTTGCAAGTGAGGCAGCTGAGAAACAGAGAGGTTAGGGCACTGGCCCAAAGTCACACAGCCTGTGAATGGCTGAGCTGAGGCTGGAACCTGGGCAGTGTGTTCCTGCTCAGCCGGCAGTGAGCCAGTGACTCTGTCTGTGCAAAGCTAGTGGCTCTGAGTGGAGCCTGCCTGGTATATAGGCTGAGAGGCAGCAGATAGCAGGAGACAGGCTTGGCTGAGTCTCCCAGGGGTCTGCCCGGGAGCCAGACTGGGGATGTGAGCTGATGGGTGGGGGACTGACCTAAATTTACCTCCCTGGAAACTTCCCCACCTCACCCCACTTCCCCTTTTGCTACCACTCGGGGAGGGGTGGTCTTTGTGCAAAGCCGGGGAGTTTCTCAGACCCTCCACCCCTACCCTGGAGTGTCCCAGAAGGGGTGGGGCTTCCCTGGAGACAAAGATTCTGAGGATTGGGTCAAGGCTTTCACATAGTACTCAATGCCTTCTGTTGTATTTTACAGACTGTGTGTGTGTGTGTGTGTGTGTGTGTGTGTGCGTGTGTGTGTGTGTGTGCTTTGACTAGAAGAAAAATAATCTCAGGGGGAATTCCCTGGTAGTCCACGCTTCCACTTCAGTGGGCACAGGTGAGACTCCTGGGCAGGAAAGTAGAATCCTGCAAGCCAAGGCCAAAAAAAAAAAAATCTTCTCTGGTCCAAAAGCCAGCTGGCCCCAGTTATGAGAGCTGGGGGAGGCTTCTGAAGCAAAGGCATCTTGGAAGGCAAGAGTGTGTCAGGGCAGTCAGGCAGAGGACAGTAGGTACAAAGACCCAGAGGTCTGAACCGTATGTTCTGCGTTGCTCATTAACTTAATGGTGCAAGCAGCAGAGAGACGAGGTGGATAGGAGACTGCCAAAGAAGCAGCACTGGTGCCAAGGAAGTCCTTAAAGTCTTCGATCTAACCTTGGGGGAGGGCAATAGGGAGCCATGGTGGAGTTCAAAGCAGGGAGGAACTTCCCTGGCTGCTGTCTGGAGGATGGGCTGGGGAGAAGTGGGGCAATCACCCAGGGCACAGTTGTTAAGGCCTGCAAAGGGCAGAGGAGTGGAAGGAAGAGGGAAAATATTCAACTTTTAGAATCTTTTATTTCAATATAGCACACATGCCAAAAAAAAAAAAAAAAAGCACAGGTCACAAATGTACGTTATAAAGTTTTCACACCGTGAACAAGCTTGTGTAGCACCCTGATGGATCGAGGACAGAATGTCACCAATCCTCAGATGTCTTCTCTGTACCTTCTTCTGTCAGTCCCCGTGCTGCACACACCGCTCCCCTTCAGGGTAACCCCTAACCTGAGTTTGACTAGTATAGAACTACTTTGCCTGTCATTCAGACTTTTTATAAATGAAAGCAGACAGGTTGTTCTGCCTTCTTTCAGGCAGCATTGGATTGGCAAGTTTTCTCCCCGTTGTTCTGGGTCATAATCCTCGTTCGTTGTCATGGTTGTAGAGTTTCTAACTGACTGCTAACATTTGTGGCTGAATACTTCTTGGGGTATCCAAGACGTAGGATGCTGAACAGCATCTCTGGCTTCTACCCATGAAATGGTGGTAGCACATGTCCCAAGCTCTGACAGCCAAAAGTGTCCCTGAAAGTGAAAGTGTTAGTCGCTCAGTCATGTCCAACTCTTTGTGACCCTATGGACTATAGCCCACCAGGCTCCTCTGTCCATGGAATTCTCCAGGCCAGAATACTGGAGTGGGTAGCTGTTCTCTTCTCCAGGGGATCTTCCCGACCCAGGGACAGAACCCAGGTCTCCCGCATTGCAGTTGGATTCTTTACTGTCTGAGTCACCGGGAAGCTAAAAAATGTCCCTGCTGCTAAGTCACTTCAGTTGTGTCCGACTCTGTGTGACCCCATAGACGGCAGTCCACCAGGCTCCCCCGTCCCTGGGGTTCTCCAGGCAAGAACACTGGAGTGGGTTGCCATTTCCATCTCCAGTGCATAAAAGTGAAAAGTGAAAGTGACGTCGCTCAGTTGTGTCTGACTCTTCGAGACCCCATGGACTGCAATCCACCAGGCTCCTCCGTCCATGGGATTTTCCAGGCAAGAGTACTGGAGTGGGGTGCCATTGTCTTCTCCAAAAAATGTCCCTAAACATGGCCAAATGTTCCCTCAGGGGTAAACATCACCCCCCAGTTTAAAATCACTACAGTATAGTATTCCATTTTGTGAAATTATCACAATTTATTGATTTTTTTTTTTTTTTTTGACATTTAGATGGTTTCAAGTTTTGGGTTCTTACAAGCAGAGGTGTTAGGAACATTCTTGTAGGTTTTTCCAAGAGTGAAAGTCCCACATTTCCTTTCAGTTTATTCCTAGTGTAGGTGTTGATTAGGCTTTGTGGATCCTGCCAGTGTCCCAAAGTGGCTGTGTTATTCTACTCTCCTCCAGCAGCATAGAAGCGTCACTTGGTATGGTCTTTCTCATGTTAGCTGTTCTTGTAGGTGACATGGCATTTTGATTTAGCTTGCATTTCCCTGACGACTCATGATAACAAGCATCTTTTAATTTAATGGCCATTTGGAGATTCCCTTTTGTGAAAAGCTTATTTTCCCCTATGCTGTTTCTGCCTTTTTCTTGTTGATTGGTAAGAGCTCTTTATATATGATGGACATATGGTGGTATTGGGACCATCTGTAGTCCCTCTGGCCCCAGTGGCCACCTCCATCACACTGATGTGCCTGGCTGCCTTGACTATCAGGTAGTATTCCACTCTGGCCATTGGACTACGGTTGTTGCCAGTGAATTTAAAGTTCTTGCTTCATCATGAAATAGTTCAGAGATGAAGTGATAGGTAAGAAGTGGATTTTTTTTTTAGAAAGAAGCACATTTCACAGATAGAGTGTGAGCCATCTCAGAAACCAAGAAAGACAGCTTCAAAATATTATGTGGTTAGTTTTTTTATGAGCTGGATAATTTCATAGGCTGATGAGTGGGAGGATTATTCCAATTATTTTGGGGAAGGGTCAGTGATTTCCAGGAATTGGGCCACCACTCACTTTTTGACCTCAGAACCATCATGGTGCTGGTGGGTGTGTCATTTAGATGCTAACATGTTACAATGAGTATATGATGAGGTTCAAGGAATACTGGAAGTCAGATCTTCTGCTATTTCAGACCTAGTTGGTTCTAACCAGTTTTCGTCATGTCCTGTGTCTCTGTCATTCTTTTAAAGGTTGTGCCCTGCCCCTCTCCTCAGTCCTGGGTGTTCATTGGAAGGACTGATGCTGAAGCTGAAACTCCAATACTTTGACCACCTCATGCGAAGAGTTGACTCATTGGAAAAGACCCTGATGCTGGGAGGGATTGGGGGCAGGAGGAGAAGGGGATGACAGAGGATGAGATGGCTGGGTGGCATCTCCAACTCGATGGATGTGAGTCTGAGTGAACTCTGGGAGTTGGTGATGGACAGGGAGGCCTGGCGTGCTGCAATTCATGGTGTCACAAAGAGTTGGACACGACAGAGCAACTGAACTGAACTGAGCTACAGTGGGGAGACAAGTGTGGGGAGACATGCTTGAATGATGAAAGCACCCAGAGCAAAATCACTACACTGCCAGCAAGGACAACCACTTTCATGATCTGTATTTACTTAAGCAGGCAGAGATATATGTGGAAGCAACACAGCTCAGTGTTTAATTTATATAAATAGTATCACACTATTATCACAAACAGGTTCTTCATTTTTCACTCAGCAGTATCTTTTTGAGATCCATGTATGTAGAGACAGAGATGGATGAAGTTATTTGTTCCCTTTTCACACCCGTATAATATTCCATCACAGGACCATCCTCTTTTCCATTTCTCTACTACCCCACTGATGAACATTGCAGTGACTTCTAGCTTTTAACTCTTATGAACATCACTGCAACAAAGTCCTTATAACTGTCTCCTTAGTACTTGTCAGAAAGTTATTTTCTTTTAAAACCCACTTTCACTTTTCGTGCTGCCTCCACAAGAAATGGTTCCATTCAGTGGCCATTTGGAGATAATCCTTTGGGAGGGGCCCATTTTCCCCTTGGGGTTCCTGCTTTTTTTTCTTGTTGATTTGTAGGAGCTCTTTGTATATGCTGGACCACAGGTTCTTTGTCAGCTATATTTCTGGGGCAGATATTTTGGAAAAAGTTTTGGGAGGCATTCAGGAGGTAAGGTCAACAGATGTAAGCAACTGACTGGAGGCAGGGAAAGGAAGGAATGGAAAAAAATGTGCCAATTTCTGGCTAAGTGTCATCATGGTGACTGAGGGGAACTTCGGTGAGGTGGGATCGTGGGAGGAGCCACAGGTGAAGAAGGTGCTGCTGGATCTGAAGAGTCATTAGATTTTGGCCTAGGGTCCCATGGACAAAGTGGGGCTCCACAAAGAGGGATGCCTGGGTGGGCTGAGGACCTCAGGAATTATTTGTAAGATATGCTGCCTTGTGCGTTTTTCTGAGAATCTCTAGCTTGGAGCAGGTTCAGATGTAACACCTTGATTCAGAGTCCCAAACACAGCAGAGTTTTTGGGTCAACTGAGGACAGCTGAATATCTGGCAACAAGATTTTCCTTTTCTTGCATTCAGTTCAGTTCAGTTCAGTTGCTCAGTTGTGTCTGACTCTTTGCAACCCCATGAATTGCAGCACGCCAGGCCTCCCTGTCCATCACCAACTCCCAGAATTCACTCAAACTCAAATCCACCAAGTCAGTGATGCCATCCAGCCATCTCATCCTCTGTCGTCCCCTTCTCCTCCTGCCCCCAATCCCTCCCAGCATCAGAGTCTTTTCCAATGAGTCAACTCTTCGCATGAGGTGGCCAAAGTACTGGAGTTTCAGCTTTAGCATCATTCCTTCCAAAGAAATCCCAGGGCTGATCTCTTCTAGAATGGACTGGTTGGATCTCCTTGCAGTCCAAGGGACTCTCAAGAGTCTTCTCCAACACCACAGTTCAAAAGCATCAATTCTTCGGCGCTCAGCTTTCTTCACAGTCCAACTCTCACATCCATACTTGACCACTGGAAAAACCATAGCCTTGACTAGACGAACCTTTGTTGGCAAAGTAATGTCTCTGCTTTTGAATATGCTATCTAGGTTGGTCATAACTTTCCTTCCAAAGAGTAGGCGTTTTTTTATTTCATGGCTGCAGTCACCATCTGCAGTGATTTTGGAGCCCCAAAAAATAAAGTTTGACACTGTTTCCACTGTTTCCCCATCTATTTGCCATGACTTGATGGGACCAGATGGCATGATCCTCGTTTTCTGAATGTTGAGCTTTGAGCCAACTTTTTCACTCTCCACTTTCACTTTCATCAAGAGGCTTTTTAGTTCCTCTTCACTTTCTGCCATAAGGGTGGTGTCATCTGCATATCTGAGGTTATTGATATTTCTCCTGGCAATCTTGATTCCAGCTTGTGCTTCTTCCAGCCCAGCGTTTCTCATGATGTACTCTGCATATAAGTTAAATAAGCAGGGTGACAATATACAGCCTTGACGTACTCCTTTTCCTATTTGGAACCAGTCTGTTGTTCCATGTCCAGTTCTAACTGTTGCTTCCTGACCTGCATAGAGGTTTTTCAAGAAGCAGGTCAGGTGGTCTGATATTCCCATCACTTTTAGAATTTTCCAGTTTATTGTGATCCACACAGTCAAAGGCTTTGGCATAGTCAATAAAGCAGAAATCAATGTTTTTCTGGAATTCTCTTGCTTTTTCAATGATCCAGGGGATGCTGGCAATTTGATCTCTGATTCCTCTGCCTTTTCTAAAACCAGCTTGAACATCTGGAATTTCACGGTTCATGTATTGCTGAAGCCTGGCTTGGAGAATTTTGAGCATCACTTTACTAGCGTGTGAGATGAGTGCAACTGTGTGATAGTTTGAGCATTCTTTGGCACTGCCTTTCTTTGGGATTGGAATGAAAACTGACCTTTTCCAGTCCTGTGGCCACTGCTGAGCTTTCCAAATTTTCTGGCATATTGACTGCAGCACTCTCACAGCATCGTCTTTCAGGATTTGAAAGAGCTCAACTAGAATTGCATCACCTCCACTAGCTTTGTTCATAGTGATGCTTTCTAAGGCTCATTTGACTTAGCATTCCAGGATGTCTGGCTCTAGGTGAGTGATCACACCATCGTGATTATCTGGGTCATGAAGATCTTTTTTGTACGGTTCTTCTGTGTATTCTTGCCACCTCTTCTTAATATCTTCTGCTTCTGTTAGGTCCCTATCATTTCTGTCCTTTATTGAGCCCATCTTTGCATGAAATGTTCCCTTGGTATCTCTAACTTTCTTGAAGAGATCTCTAGTCTTTCCCATTCTATTGTTCTCCTCTATTTCTTTGCATTGATCGCTGAGGAAGGCTTTCTTATCTCTCCTTGCTATTCTTTGGAACTCTGCATTCAGATGCTTATATCTTTCCTTTTCTCCTTTGCTTTGCTTTTCACTTCTCTTCTTTTCACAGCTATTTGTAAGGCCTCCCCAGACAACCATTTTGCTTTTTTGCATTTCTTTTCCATGGGGATGGTCTTGATCCCTGTCTCCTGTACAATGTCACAAACCTCCGTCCATAGTTCATCAGACACTCTATCTATCAGATATAGTCCCTTAAATCTATTTCTCACTTCTACTGTATAATCATACGGGATTTGATTTAGGTCATACCTGAATGGTCTAGTGGTTTTCCCTACTTTCTTCAATTTAAGTCTGAATTTGGCAATAAGGAGTTCATGATCTGAGCCACAGTCAGCTCCCGGTCTTGTTTTGCTGACTGTATAGAGCGTCTCCATCTTTGGCTGCAAAGAATATAATCAATCTGATTTCGGTGTTGACCATCTGGTGATGCCCATGTGTAGAGTCTTCTCTTGTGTTGTTGGAAGAGGGTGTTTGCTATGACCAGTGCGTTTTCTTGGCAAAACTCTATTAGCCTTTGCCCTGCTTCGTTCCGTATTCCAAGGCCAAATTTGCCTGTTACTCCAGGTGTTTCTTAGGAGAAGGCAATGGCACCCCACCCCAGTATTCTTGCCTGGAAAATCCCATGGATGGAGGAGGCTGGTAGGCTGCAGTCCATGGGGTCGCTGAGTTGGACACGACTGAGCGACTTCCCTTTCACTTTTCACTTTCATGCATTAGAGAAGGAAATGGCAACCCACTCCAGTGTTCTTGCCTGGAGAATCCCAGGGACGGGGGAACCTGGTGGGCTGCTGTCTATGGGGTCATACAGAGTCGGATACGACTGAAGCGACTTAGCAGCAGCAGCAGCCAGGTGTTTCTTGACTTCCTACTTTTGCATTCCAGTCCCCTATAATGAAAAGGACATCTTTTTTGGGTGTTAGTTCTAAAAGGTCTTGTAGGTCTTCATAGAACCGTTCAACTTCAGCTTCTTAAGCATATTGAAATCTTTTAAAAGTATTTTAAAGTAGAATTGACTTTTTCCCTTTGTTATGTAGCTCTGAGCATTTGAATATGCTCGTAAAAAATCACACAGTAGTCAAGATACAGAATGTTCCATCACTCAACAAAATTGCCTTGCAGTGTGCCTTTGTAACCTCAACCTTGTCCTCCTCTCTGCTCCCCAGGCAACTGCTGATTTGTTCTCTGGCACCAGAGTTTAGTCTTCCTGAGACTGTCATACAAATGGAATCACATAGTGTGCAGCCTTTTGAGACTGGCTTCTTTCATTTAGCATAAGGGCAACAGAATTTAATTTAATTTTTATATATATTTTATTGAAGTGTAATTGATTTACAATGTCATGTTAGTTTCAGGTGCACAGCAAAGTGGTTCAGTAAGCTGGTTTTAGAAAAGGCAGAGGAATCAGAGATCAAATTGCCAGCATCCGCTGGATCATGGAAAAAGCAAGAGAATTCCAGAAAAACATCGATTTCTGCTTTATTGACTATGCCAAAGCCTTTGACTGTGTGGATCACAATCAACTGTGGAAAATTCTGAAAGAGATGGAAATACCAGACCACCTGACCTGCCTCTTGAGAAACCTCTATGCAGGTCAGGAAGCAACAGTTAGAACTGGACATGGAACAACAGACTGGTTCCAAATAGGAAAAGGAGTACGTCAAGGCTGTATATTGTCACCCTGCTTATTTAACTTATATGCAGAGTACATCATGAGAAACGCTGGGCTGGAAGAAGCACAAGCTGGAATCAAGATTGCCAGGAGAAATATCAATAACCTCAGATATGCAGATGACACCACCCTTATGGCAGAAAGTGAAGAGGAACTAAAAAGCCTCTTGATGAAAGTGAAAGTGGAGAGTGAAAAAGTTGGCTCAAAGCTCAACATTCAGAAAACGAGGATCATGCCATCTGGTCCCATCAAGTCATGGCAAATAGATGGGGAAACAGTGGAAACAGTGTCAAACTTTATTTTTTGGGGCTCCAAAATCACTGCAGATGGTGACTGCAGCCATGAAATAAAAAAACGCCTACTCTTTGGAAGGAAAGTTATGACCAACCTAGATAGCATATTCAAAAGCAGAGACATTACTTTGCCAACAAAGGTTCGTCTAGTCAAGGCTATGGTTTTTCCAGTGGTCATGTATGGATGTGAGAGTTGGACTGTGAAGAAAGCTGAGCGCCGAAGAATTGATGCTTTTGAACTGTGGTGTTGGAGAAGACTCTTGAGAGTCCCTTGGACTGCAAGGAGATCCAACCAGTCCATTCTAGAAGAGATCAGCCCTGGGATTTCTTTGGAAGGAATGATGCTAAAGCTGAAACTCCAGTACTTTGGCCACCTCATGCGAAGAGTTGACTCATTGGAAAAGACTCTGATGCTGGGAGGGATTGGGGGCAGGAGGAGAAGGGGACGACAGAGGATGAGATGGCTGGATGGCATCACTGACTTGATGGATTTGAGTTTGAGTGAATTCTGGGAGTTGGTGATGGACAGGGAGGCCTGGCGTGCTGCATGGGGTGGCAAAGAGTCGGACACGACTGAGCGACTGAACTGAACTGATATTCTTTTTCAGATTCTTTTCCCTTATAGATTATTATAAGATATTGAATATAGTTTCCAGGATTTTATTTTTTAAAATAGGCTTTATTTATTACAGCAGTTGTAGCCTCACAACAAAACTGAGTAGAGGGCGTCCCTGGTGGCTCAGTAGTAAAGAATCCACCTGCCAATGAAGGAGATGTGGGTTCCACCCATGATGTGGGAAAATCCCACATGCCATGGAGCAACTAATCCCTTGTAGCACAACACTAAGCTTGTACTCTAGAGCCTGGTACCACAACTGCTGAAGCCCAAGTGCCCTAGAGCGTGTATTTCACAACAAGACGTCTGTGCACCAAAACTAGACAATATTCTCTGCTCGCCACAACTTGAGAAACACCTGAGCAGCAACGAAGACCCAGCACAGCCAAAAAATTTACTAATGATGATATTAAAAAACTGAGCCGAAAGTACAGGTAGTTGGGAATTCCCTGGTCGTCCGGTGGTTAAGACTCCATGCTCCCAATGCAGGGAGCCCAGGTTCAATTCCTGGTTGGGGAATTAAGATCCCACAAGCAGCCAAAAAAAAAAAAAATAGAAGTGCTATATTAAGTTGCCTCAGTCATGTCCGACTCTTTTTGATGCTATGGACTGTAGCCCACCAGGCCCCGCTGTCCATGGATTTCCCAGAAAAGAATACTGGAGTGGGTTGCCTTTTCCTTCTCTAGGGGATCTTCTCAACCCAGGGATGGAACCCACATCTCTTGTGTCTCCTGCATTGGCAGGCAGGTTTCTTACCACTAGTTCCTTACCACCTGCAGTTCCCAAATACTTCCTGCCCCCCAACACACACAGCCTGCCCTGCTATTAGCATGGCATCCATACACTGATACATCACAACCACCACAGTCTGTAGCTAACGTCACAGTTCACTCTTGGGGTCGTTCGCTCTATGGGTACCGATGTGTGAAGACATGTGTTCACCATCACCGTATCATACAGAATAGTTCTGCTACCTTAAAATCCCCTGCACTCCTTCTATTCATCCTTCCTTACCCCTCAACCTCTCGTAACCACCTACCTCTTCACTCTTTCTATAGTTTTGCCTTTTGCATGTCATAGAGTTGGAAGAGCCTTTTTAGATCAGCTTCTTTCACTCTAAAGGTTCTTCCATGTCTTTTCATGGTTTGGTAATTCATTTCTTTCTTTTTTTTAAGATGTGAATTTTAAAATTTTTATTTTTTATTGGACTATAATTGCTTTACACAGTATGGCAATTCCTTGAAAAACTAAAAATAGAACTGCCATGTGCTGCACTAAGTCAACTCAGCCTTGTCCGACTCCTCGCGATGCTATGGACTCTAGCCCGCTAGGCTCCCTCCATGGGTTTCTCTGGGCAAGAATACTAGAGTGGGTTGCCACGTCCTTCTCCAGGGGATCTTCTTAACCCAGGGATCAAACCCACATCTCTTATGTCTCCTGCATTGGCAGGCGGGTTCTTTACCACTAGCGCCGTCTGGGAAGAACTACCATATGCGTCAGTAGTCCCACTATTGGTCACGTACCCTGAGAAAACCATAATTCAAAATGAATTATGACAGCAACTAAACCACCACCACCACTACCCCAGTGTTCTTTGCAGCAGTATTCACGATAGCCATGACATGGAATCAACCCAAATGCACAACAACAGATGAACGGACAGAGAAGATGCAGTTCTTTTTTTTTTTTCCATGAAGAATATTATTTCCTTGTCTGGATGTACCACGGTTTATTTATTCACTCAATTACTGAAGGACACCCAGGTCACTTCTATGCTTTGGCAGTTCGGAATAAGCCTGCAAACATCTTTGCACAGGTTTTGTGTAGAAAGAACTTTCAACTCACTTGGGTGAATATCAAGGATGGTGACTGTTGGATCGTATGATGAGAATAAGTTTGGGGCTTCCCCGGTGGCTCAGTGGTAAAGAATTTGCCTGCCAACCCAGGAGACACGGGTTTGATCCCTGGTCCAGGAAGATCCCACGCGCCATGGAGCAACTAAGCTGGGCACCACAACCATTGAGCCTGTGAGCTGCAGCTAATGAACCCCGCACGCCCTAGAGGCTGCACTCTGCAACAAGAGAAGCCACCAGGGCGAGAAGCTCGAGCACCGCAACCAGAGAGTAGCCGCTGCTCACCCCACTAGAGAAAAGCCCACGCAACAATGAAGACCCAGCACAGCCAAAATAAATAATTTTTAAAAAGAATATGTTTAGTTTTATAAAAACCCACCAAACAGTCTCCCAAAGTGATTAGACCATTTTGCCTTCCCACCAGCACTGAATGAAAATTCCTATTGCTTCATAGGCTGTGGGATTTTTTTTTCTTCTTCTGTTTGACCATGCTGTGCCTCATGTGGGATCTTAGTCCCCCAACCAGGGATCAAACCCATGCCTTCTGCAGTGGAAGTGCAGAGTTTTAACCACTGAACCACCAGGGGACTCCTGGCAGTGGGATTTTTAAAAAATAATTAAATTAATTAATTTATTTTTTTGGCTGAGCTGGGTCTTCGTTCCTGTGAGGGCTTTTCTCTAGTTGTGGTGAGCAGGGGCTGCTCTTCGTTGCGGTGCACAGGCGTCCTATTTCGGTGGCTTCTCTTTGGTGGAGCGTGGGCTGTAGGGCACACGGGCTTCATTAATTGCAGTTCTTGGAGTCTAGGGCACAGGATCCACAGTTGTGGCACATGGGCTTAGTTGCTCTGTGGCATGTGGGATCTTCCTAGACCAGGGATCGAACCCTTGCCTCCTGCATTGGCAGGTTGATTCTTCACCACTGAGCTACCAGGGAAGCCCCGTTGGGATCTTTAATCACAGAAAAATCTAGAAAAAAATATTGGCTTCTACCTGCATGCATGTTTTCCTTAGAATACTATTTATAAAAACACTTACTTGGTGGCTCAGACAGTAAAGAATCTGCCTGAAATGCAGGAGACCCAGGTTCAGTCCCTGGGTCAGGAAGATCTTTTGGAGGAGGAAATGACAACCCACTCTAGTATTCTTGCCTGGAGAACCCCATGGACAGGGGAGCCTGGTGGGCTATAGTCCAGGGGGTCACAAAGAGCTGGACACAACTGAGCAGCTAACACATACACTTGTCATATTGTTAAAAAAAAAATCTTTCTGTGTCATTAGAAAATCATTTCATGCACTTAAAAAGCATTAAAAGCATTTTTAATGACTGTCTAGCCGTCACTTTTCACTTTCACGTATTGGAGAAGGAAATGGCAACCCACTCCAGTGTTCTTGCTTGGGGAATCCCAGGGACGGGGGAGTCTGGTGGGCTGCCATCTATGGGGTTGCACAGAGTCCGACACGACTGAAGCGACTTAGCAGCAGCAGCAGCAGCCAATGTGATCATGTTATAATATTACAGTTGACTTAACTGGGCACTATAAGCTTTGGCTAAGTGAGTATTGGAATAATGCTGCCAGTGGGTGGGGGCGGGATGGATTCAGAGTTTGGGCTTAGCAGATGCAAACTATTATACACAGAATGAATAAACAACAAGGTCCTACTGTATAGCACAGGAAACCACATTCAAAATCCTGTGATAAACCACAATGGGAAAGTAAATGAAAAAGAATATGTATTTACATATATTTGAATCACTCTGCTATACAGCAGAAGTTAACACAACACTGTAAATCGATTATACTTCAATAAAATAAATGTTTTTTAAAAAAACACTACCATGTGTTTGAAAAGTCAAAGTGAAGTCGCTCAGTCATGTCCCATTCTTCGAGACCCCATGGACTATACCTACCAGGCTCCTCCGTCCATGGAATTTTCCAGGCAAGAATATTGGAGTGGGTTGCCATTTCCTTCTCCAGGGGATCTTTGGGTATGTGCAAATGTTTGCCTAGTTCTTTTTTTTTTTTTTTTTGTATTTAACTTTTTTTTAAATTTATTTTTATTTATTTATTTAATTTTATTTTATTTTTAAACTTTACAATATTGTATTAGTTTTGCCAAATATCGAAATGAATCCGCCACAGGTATACATGTGTTCCCCATCCTGAACCCTCCTCCCTCCTCCCTCCCCATACCATCCCTCTGGGTTGTCCCAGGGCACCAGCCCCAAGCATCCAGTATCGTGCATTGAACCTGGACTGGCGACTCATTTCATACATGATATTATACATGTTTCAATGCCATTCTCCCAAATCTTCCCACCCTCTCCCTCTCCCACAGAGTCCATAAGACTGATCTATACATCAGTGTCTCTTTTGCTGTCTCGTACACGGGGTTATTGTTACCATCTTTCTAAATTCCATATATATGTGTTAGTATACTGTATTGGTGTTTTTCTTTCTGGCTTACTTCACTCTGTATAATAGGCTCCAGTTTCATCCACCTCATTAGAACTGATTCAAATGTATTCTTTTTAATGGCTGAGTAATACTCCATTGTGTATATGTACCACAGCTTTCTTATCCATTCATCTGCTGATGGACATCTAGGTTGCTTCCATGTCCTGGCTATTATAAACAGTGCTGCGATGAACATTGGGGTACACGTGTCTCTTTTCCTTCTCGTTTCCTCAGTGTGTATGCCCAGCAGTGGGATTGCTGGATCATAAGGCAGTTCTATTTCCAGTTTTTTAAGGAATCTCCACACTGTTCTCCATAGTGGCTGTACTAGTTTGCATTCCCACCAACAGTGTAAGAGGGTTCCCTTTTCTCCACACCCTCTCCAGCATTTATTGCTTGTAGACTTTAGGATCGCAGCCATTCTGACTGGCTTGCCTAGTTCTTGTATTTATTCAGGATGAATTCTTAGAAGTGGAAATACTGGCTAGAAAAAGACAAATTTATGATTCTTGGTGTGTGTGTGTGTGTGTGTGTGTGTGTGTCCTCAGTCAGCATTCAACTCTTTGTGACCCCATAGACGGCAGCCCACCAGGCTCCCCCGTCCCTGGGATTCTCCAGGCAAGAACATTGGAGTGGGTTGTCATTTCCTTCTCCTAAGGCTATTAATACTGAAAGCTGCAAGTTGGAGCAACATTCTGTAATTCTTTTAAAAAGTCACAGTTTTTTAATTTTGTTTTATTTCAGCTGTGCCACGCAGCTTTCAGAATCTTAATTCCCCAACCAGGGATTGACCCAGGTTCTCGAAGTGAATGCACAGAGTCCTTACCACTGGACCACCGGGGAATTCCCTGTTTTAACTCTTCCATGGTCCTGCCTCCTCTTCAGCATGTCAGCATCCTGGAAAGGTAGCATTCTTACCTAGATTCAACTCGAGGTGTGGCAAAGAGCATTAGGCAGTCGCAGGAGGATGCCCACGAGCCCTGCTCCCCCTTCTCGCCACCCTTACTGGAAACGGAGGCTTTCCAGGGAAACTGAGGCAGATTGGGTAGTGGTCAATGCTCCCAGACAGCTTCTGAAAGGAATCCAGAACTTTCCTGGGCAGAGGGAAATATCAGATTTCACAGGGCAAGCACCTGTTCGTGTTAGTCACAAACAGGTCCGAGTTCGTCACGAACAGGTCCGAGTCATGTCCGACTCTTTGTGATCCCGTGGTCGATAGTCTGCCAAGCTCCTCTGTCCATGGGATGCCCCAGGTAAGAACACTGAAATGAGTTGCCATTTCCTCCTTCAGGGATTCTTCCCGACTCAGAGATTGAACCCAGGTCTCCTGAACTCCTGGCAAATTCTTTACTTACTGAGCCACTAGAGAAGCCCAAGCACCTGTGATGCAGAGGGCAATTGCCAAAGCACTCACCCCTGCAGAGACCCTGGTGTCAGATGGATTCACTCAAGTCCAGGCTCCCACTTCCCGTGACCTCTACCTGCTAATCTTCCACAGGGCCCTCATTTTTCTGCCCCTTTTATCCTCATGACAGCTTTGCCCAAGCCCCTGAACAGGAAGCGGCAAACCCCTTTGAAACCGTGTAACTCAGATTAGGACTTGAAGCCTTGGTCTTTTAACTGAGATCACACACCAGGACTTAATAAAGCTCAGGTTCTTTATGTCTCATCACGGAAAGAATTCAGTGAGAGACAAAGTGATGGGTAAGAAGTGGATTTATTTAGAGAGAAATACACCTCACAGAGGGTTTCCCTCGTGTCTCAGATGGTAAGGAATCTGCCTGGTCAGGGAAATAGATCCCATATGCTGCAACTAAGAGTGCCTGCTACGACTGAGATTCTGAGTGCTGCCATTAAGACCAGGTGCAGCCAAATTAAAAAAAAAAAAAGTGCCTGGCACAGAGTAGGGAGGAACGTATACCAGAACATTCCAATGTTTTCCTGAAAAAAAAAATCCCACTCCTCAAATAACAGGATATTATTTATGTATTTATGTATATCATAGGGGCTTCCCTGGTGGCTCAGATGGTAAAGAATCTGCCTGCAAAGCAGGAGATCTGGGTTTGATCTCTGGGTCGGGAAGATCTCCTGGAGAAGGGAATGGCTACCTACTCCAGTATTCTTGGCTGGAGAATATATAATATATTAATAAATAATGTATTATTTACATTATAATAGGCTATTATAATAACATATTAAACGTATTCAAATGTTTTGCTAAGTCGCTTAAATCATGTCCAACTCTGCAAGACCTCGTGGACTGTAGCCCACGAGGCTCCTCTGTGGGGTTCTCCAGGCAAGAATACTGGAGTGGGTTGCCATGCCCTCCTCCAGGGGAATCTTCCTGAACCAAGGAATCAAACCTGTGTCTCTTATGTCTTCTGCATTGGCAGGCAGGTTCTTTACTGCTAGTGCCACATGGGAAGCCCCAATAACAAAAAATACTTGAGGGAAAATAAGGTTGAGGGCAGAACACCAAAACCCACGGCTGATGGGGGCCAGAGTGAGGTACTCCGCCCATGGCAAAGGTCATGAGGAAGGAGGCTCGACATACGCAAAGGCGGGATCGAGCCTCAGGAGTCCCCCTGGAAATCCTCGAGCATCTACCCCCATTAACCAGAGCCTGCCTACTTTACTACTTTGTGCTCTCACCTACACCTCTGACTTTACGGGGGGCTGTCCCCCACCACCTCTTTCGGAAAAGGAGTTAACTTAGAGCTCCAGTTAATAATAATTCCTGGGCGTGATAAGAGTGTTTTAACCTACAAACTCCTCTGAAGGTTCTCTAGCCTGCCTGACAGGCTTGTCCGGCCACATGTGATTGCTCACAGCCTCCCAACCGTGAGAGGCACGAGATGCTTTAAACCTTCTAAAAACAGGTTCCTTAGAAAAGTTAGAAAACTATTAGTATAAGTATAATGGGCTGATTAGAAATTGTATTGGTGAAGGGTTTTTCATTTGTTGAGCCAATGTTTGTTGCTAAGTCTCCATATCCCCTGCCCTTACACACATTAATGAATAAGTAGAAGAAATAACTATTAACCTTTGATATTAATCACGTTAGACCTTAGGCTAAGTAAATTCTTTCCTTAACTAAAACCCAGTACACCCTCACCCTATAGGAATGTAACTTTATTTGGGTGGCGTCTGTTTTAAGAATAATCACCCTTGGAGAAAAAAGTGTTCTGGTTGACTGACCACTGTCACAAGGAGAGGGTCATAAATTGTCAGCAGGCCCCCCTGGCCAGAAGATGATGTAACACCCCTAAGACCTCTGTATACATTTGTATGAAGCACCTGACTTTAATAAAAGTCAGGACTGCTGTCCCCGCGTGACTTTTGTATAACATCTCAGTGTATAAAAACAGACTCTGGAAAATAAAGAATTGGGATCAGTTCCTCGAAAGACTGGTCTCCCCATGTCTCTCTCTCTCTCACTCTGGCTGAGTCTCCATCTGGAGCGCGGAACCCACCATGCTTACTAATTATGCCTGGGCTTCTAAGATCCGACCGGGGAGGCCTCAGTGTCTCCTCTCCTTTGGGAGAACGGAAGGACGCCTGCGGCCTACGTAAGTGGTGCAAGCTTCTTGTCTTGAAGTTTTATTGGTCTCCCGCGTAAACCAAGCTACTCAGCCTCTTTTCTCCACTGAATTTTCCTACTGAGCTATCCTCATTCTATTACTCTTTATATCTTTGATGAATATTTAAATAGTCGCCTAAGCCGTCTCCCCTTCGAATACCCTGATCAGCCGGGGCTGGACCCCGCCACACGGCACTTAGTCCCCAGAGCACTAATACAGCCAGCAGTCATCCCGCTTTAATCCCTACCTCAGATAAACCTCTCCTGCCTTCTGTGCCCAGTCTCTGGCCTCAAACTCTGGGCACCGCCTCTTCCTTTGAGATGAAAGCATTTGCTCCTGAGAGGTCACTTTTAACCTAACTGAAATCTGATCCAGCCTGTGGATGTCTTCATTAATTTAATACTTCATACTGTAAAATGTCTTTGCGGTATCTTCACCTGAACTTGAAACTTCCCAGGCAAAAGAGCAAAAGCTGTAGAGATTTTGAAGCCCCAAACCATCCACAGAGCCCAGGAACAAAAGGCAACCATGAATAAAAATTTTAAAGTGAAAAGAAGGAAAGAATTGTAGGGTTAAAACAACGACAACAACCATGAAATGCCATCATGGAACTCAACATAAAAGCCAGTCGTAAAACCTAGCTATAGCTGCTGCTGCTGCTAAGTCGCTTCCGTCGTGTCCAACTCTGTGCGACCCCATAGACAGCAGCCCACCAGGCTCCCCCGTCCCTGGGATTCTCCAGGCAAGAACACTGGAGTGGGTTGCCATTTCCTTCTCCAGTGCATGAAAGTGAAAAGTGAAAGGGAAGTAGCTCAGTCGTGTCTGACTCTGAGTGACCCCATGGACTGGAGCCTACTAGGCTCCTTTGTCCATGGGATTTTCCAGGCAAGAGTACTGGAGTGGGGTGCCAAGAACCCAACACAAAACCCAGCCACAGAATTCAACCATGGAACCCAGCCACAAACCCCACTATAGCATGAAGCCACAGAACCCAGCCATAAAACCCAATCACAGAAACCAACATGGAACCCAGGGACAAAACTCAGGCATGGAACCTAGCATTGCCTACCCTGAAGAGAGCCATTTTTGTAGCTTCCATTTTTCCTTTTTAAATAAGGTTTTTCCTGTCAGCTATAACCCAATACAAAATGTTTTTGGTGCTTAAAAAATACAAAAATTAAAAATAAATAAGGTTTTTCTTATTTACATTATTAAGATTTTCTTTTTTAATTATAAAGGGTGCTAGGGAAAAAAAACATGTGTGAACAAATGCTTCTGGGTTACCCCAACATCCACCCTCTCTCCATCAATTTCAACCACGTGACTTACAAAAAGGAAGTTCACGTTGTAGCACAGTAAGAAGTAGCTATGGAATTTGTCAGCGGAGACTGGAATGCCCAGGACGGGGCTGCAGAACTTTGTTCCAGCCTGGATGATGCAGCCCAATGCTGTGTTAAAGAGAGAAAGAGAGCCATTGGTGATTCTTTTGCTTCCCATCTATGTACGCTTGGACCAAATTTCTTCCATGTTTTGCCATCTGTAAAATGCGGTTTAATGGAGAAGGAAATGGCCACCCGCTCCAACATTCTTGTCTGGGAAATCCCATGGACACAGGAGCCTGGTGGGCTACAGTCCATTTGTCCACGGGGTCACCAAGAGTTGGACACGACTTAGCTAAACAACAACAAGCAATTATTTTGGCTTTTCTAACTTTCCAAATTTTCTCCTCCTCTCTCTTATAATTTGTTTCTGCACTCGTTTTCCTTGATCTTGATTCTGACCTTCTAGCTCTTATCTTTCCTTTTTTATTTTTTCTCTTCTGGTTAATTAACATATGATTCATACCAAAACAGCAAAGAAAACATTTTTTGAGAAGCTAAGAGGGTGGCAAGACCGCTCATTTCTTCCTGAATCTCTATCATTCTACATTTAATTTGTCAGGGTTATTGTTTATTTTGAAGCTTCTTTCTCTACCTATATTTACCATTATCACACCACAAACAGAGAGGAATTAAATGAACATCGTGGGTGCATCTGGTTCAGAAAATGCTTGAAGTTAGAGGTTTGGTGTTTGTGCCCACTCAGCGGAATTAATTTGCTTGACTGTGTATGTTTGAAGTCAGGGACTATGTCTTGATCATTTTGTTTAGTGCCTAGCATGTTTTCATGTATATCCAGTCACTTTAAATTAAATAAATGTTTGATGTTAAAGTAAAAAAAAAAAATTCAACTCAAGACCAGTTTTCCTGTCCAATTGGAGATAGATGGTGACGATTACACAACAAAGTAAATGTACTTAATGCTGCTGAAATGTTTATACTTTAAAACAATGCCCTCTTCCACGCTTTAGGGCCAACTCTGTCTCTGGTAATTGGTCAGTGTTTACCAGTGTCAACATACAGCAAAGCTTTAGTGGAGGTGTCGTTGCCTGAAGCTGCCCAGGTCTGGCCACAGCTAGGGTAGATTCTCAAGATACCTGGGTTTATGCAACTTGCTGGCACCCAGAACACAGAGGCTCTCCACTCCAGAGAAGCCTCAGTGTCTGTCAGATGGGAACAGAGTAAAAAGAAGGCAGATAGAAGAGTATCAGATTACCTGGTCACAGGGTAGACCCGGGGGCAGAGGCTCAGACTGGAAAGAGAGAAGAGGTTTTGCCTGCAAGGGCCCCTTGCTCATTCCTGCTCTCCCCTCATCATTTCCCAGGCAGATGACAGAGCACTCTTGCTGGGAAACCAACCCCAAACTCCTAACCACAGGCACTGGTGGGCATGGCAGGGGCTGGAGCATGGTCCCCAGAGATCAGAAAAAGCATCGGCTTTGCACACCCACAAGCTAGAAAGAGATGGGAATACCAGACCACCTGAGCTGCCTCTTGAGAAATCTGTATGCAGGTCAGGAAGCAACAGTTAGAACTGGGCATGGAAGAACAGTCTGGTTCCAAATAGGAAAAGGAGTACATCAAGGCTGTATATTGCCACCCTGCTTTTTTAACTTATATGCAGAGTACATCATGAGAAACACTGGGCTGGATGAAGCACAAGCTGGAATCAAGATTGCCAGGAGAAATATCAACAACCTCAGATATGCAGATGACACCACCGTTATGCAGAAAGTAAAGAAGAACTAAAGAGCCTCTTGATGAAAGTGAAAGTGGAGAGTGAAAAAGTTGGCTCAACATTCAGAAAACTAAGATCATGGCATCTGATCCCATCACTTCACCAGCAATGCGTGTTACCACTTTTTAAAATTTGTGTCAGTTTGAGGAAGTGGCATCTCACCATGATGTCAATTTGCGTGTTCTTACCCACAGCCCATCTGAACATCTTTTCATCTGATCTGGGGACTTGAATTTACTTTTCTGTGTAGTACTTATTGGGCTTCCAGGGTGATGCTATTGGTAAAGAACCTCTCTCCAATGCAGGGGACGTAAGAGATGTGGATTCGGTCCCTGGGTAGGAAGATCCCCTGGAGGAGGATATGGCAACCCACTCCAGTATTCTTGCGTGAGAAATCCCATGGACAGAGGAGCCTGGTGGGCTACAGTCCATGGGGTTGCAAAAGAGTTGGTTGCAACTTATGGACTAACAATAACATAGACATGAAGGAAATCGGTGGTTACCCAAACCTGAGGGGAAAGGGGAATAAAGCCTGAATGATTAATGGGTACAGAGTTTTCTTTTAGAAGGATGAAAATGTTTTGAAACTAGAGAAAGGTGGTGGTTGCGTAACATGGTCAGTGTAGCAAATGGTCACTGAATTGTATGCTTTGAAATATTTTGTGAATTTTTACATCAATAAAGGAATATTTGAAAAGAAAAGAGATAAAATGCCAACTTTTCATGTATTCTGGGATATCTTTCTGGATTTTTATGATTTTTTCTTACTCATCTATTTAACTATTTTAACTTCAATTGCCAGAGCAAAATAGCACATTTCTGTCAGTCATGCCTGAGAACACTTTTCCCCACTCCAGTATTCTTGGGCTTTCCTGATGGCTCAGTCAGTAAAGAACTCTCCCGCAATGCGAGAGACCTGGGTTTGACCCCTGGGTTGGGAAGATCCCCTGGAGAAGGGAATGGCTACCCACTCCAGTATTCTGGCCTGGAAAATTTCATGGATAGAAGAGCCTGGCAGTCTATACTCCATGGGGTTGCAAAAAGTCAGAAACGACTGAATGACTTTCACTTATGGGCACAGGTATAAAAATATTTATTTGAATAAATTATGGTTCATCCACACCATGGGAGGTTATCAAGCAAGTCAGAAGAGTAAATTAGGACCTCAGCAGGTAGTCTGGGCAGTTCCCTTAGGATACCTTGAATACAAAGGTGTATCTAATATGATTCTATATTTATGAAACAGTAACCTTTACTCTCTACTTTTGGTCTATTATGTGTTATGTACTCTTAGTCAATGAGTAAGAATAACCTGGTGAGACACACTGCAAGATGGTTACCTTGAAGGATGACCAGTATAAGAGAAAATAAGAAAAAAAGAGAGGGTAGTTTGCCCCCGGCAACTGTTGAAAACACTAAGTCTTCTCTCTAAGCCAGTTTTGTCCAAGAGAAATATAAATATGACCCATGTATGCCATCTTAACCACATTGCAAAAAAGTGGAACAGAAAACAGACAAAATTTAATAATTTATTTAGCCCATGTGCCCCAAATATCATCAACACGTCGCTGATATATATATATATCTCTCAACATGTCACTGATACACATATGTATGTGTATGTGTTTAATATATAGGACTTCCCAGGTGGCGCTAGGGGTAAAGAACCCAGCTGCGAACGCAGGAGACAAGAGACATGAGTTCGATCCCTGGGTGGGGAAGATCTGGAGGAGGGCATGGCAAGAGTCGGACACAAGTCAAGCGACTTGGCACAAAGTGCACTGCTAAGTCACTTCGGTTGTGTCCAACTCTGTGTGACCCCATAGACGACAGCCCACCAGGCTCCGCCGTCCCTGGGATTCTCCAGGCAAGAACACTGGAGTGGGTTGCCATTTCCTTCTCCAATGCATGAAAGTGAAAAGTGAAAGTGAAGTCGTTCAGTCGTTGTCCGACTCCTAGCGACCCCATGGACCGCAGCCCACCAGGCCTCTCCGTCCATGGGATTTTCCAGGCAAGAGTACCGGAGTGGGGTGCCATTGCCTTCTTCGCAAAAGTGCACATACATATTTAATATATATAGGGCTTCCCAGGTGGCGCACTGGTAAAGAATCCGCCTGCCAATGCAGGAGACGCCAGAGACACGGGTTTGATTCCTGGGTCTGAGGGATCCTCTGGAGTAGGAAATGGCAACCTGCTCCGGTATTCTTGCCTGGGAAACTCCATGGACAGAGGAGCCTGGCAGACTACAGTCCGTGGGGTTGCAGAGTCGGACACGACTTAGATACTGCACACACACACACACACACACACACAAGTTTTAATTTGGCTACACCACTCGGCTAGCAGGATCTTCGTTCCTTGACCAGGGACTGAACCCACATCTGGCAGTGAAAGCACCGAGTTCTAAGCACAGGACTGCCAGGAAATTTCCATGTCATTGATATTTTAAAAAGCATCAGTGAGGCAAGTGACATTCTTTCTGCCTTATGAAGTCTTCCGAATCCAGTGTGTATTTCACACTTAAATCTCTGTTCACACTGGTCACATTCCAAGAACTCCACAGTTTCCTGTGGCCAGTGGCCACCATCTCCACAATGCCGTGCTGAAGACAATCTCTGGGAAGACTTGAGTGCCACCTAGTGGCAGGCCCACTGAACTCCACCCTTCCTGGCAATGTGGTCCAAACTCAAAAACAGATCCCTGCCTAGAACCCTTGATGTCTCCCTACGGCCACCACATCATATCCATACCCGCCAGGTTGAGCTTTCGAGGCCCCTCTCAATCTGGGTCCAGCTTACCGCTCTCCACAGGCAATTTCCACTCTTTCCCGCTAGCCTCACTGGACTTGCCCACCATTCACTCATCCATTGATTGATTCACTGAAGGTTCACCGAAGACCCAGAGGTTACCCTGGCTCATGGGTATCTTCTGAGAGTCAGTGGTGTTTGAGCTTCCAGAACCAACAGTCTTCACTTAACCATTTGCCTCCTTGGGCATCAGTTTTCGAGTTTGATCTTGGGCTTCACACCTTCCTAGTAGGATTATTGATTGATTGCATGGCTGCTCAATCACTCAGTCATGTCTGCCAGGCTCCTCTGTCCATGGAATTTTTCAGGCAAGAATATGGGAGTGGGTTGCCATTTCATCCTCCAGGGGATCTTCCTCATCCAGGGATTGAATCCATGTCTCTTTCATCTCCTGCACTGGCAGGTGGATTCTTTACCAGTAGTGCCACCTGGGAAGCCTGGGTAGGATTATTGGGGGAACTCAGTGTGATAACAAATGTAAAGCTCCTTGCACACAATGGCTGCTTAATAGATGTTGACTGAACTAGTGCCATCCTCCAGGCTTGGGGGCAGGGCAAGAAACTGTAAGCAGAGATTCCTACAGCAGCTGGGGTTGGGGTGGATGGGACCACTGGGAGACAGGTAAGGCAAACACCAGAGCCCCAGAGAGGTGGGTGCAGATGTCAGGGCTGGGAGTGGGTAACCCGCTCCCACAGGACTAACCTATACCTGGCCCAGTGGCCCCAGTCTTTGCAGAACCCACTTACAATCACCCCTTGCATAAAAGCTGCCAATGGCTCCCTGTTGATTTTTTAAAGATATTTTCAAAAATTTAAAATTTATTTTTAATTAAAAATTTGATTATCTTTTATTTTTATTATTTATTTATTTGGCTGCATCAGGTCTTAGTTGAGGCATGTAGGATCTAGTTCCCCAACCAGGTATCGATCCCAGGGCTCCCACATTGGGAGCATGGAGTCCTAGCCACTGGGCTACCAAGGAAGTCCCTAAAATATTTTAAAAATTGTTTTGGGGCTTCCCTCGTGGTCTAGTGATTAAAAACCCACCTGCCAATGCAGGGGACATGGGTTTGATCCCTCGTCCTGGAACGATTCCACATGCCAAGAGGCAACTAAGCCCAAGCACCACAACTGGAGAGTGGCTCCTGCTTGCTGCAGCTAGAGAAAGCTCTCTCTCCCAGAAACAACAACCAAGCACGGCCAAAAAGAAAATAAACAAACAGATAAATAAATTAAAATTTAAAAAATCATTTAATTATTTATTTGGCTGCACCAGGTCTTAGTTGCAGGATTCAGGATCTTTGTTGCAAAATGTAGGATCTTTGGTTGAGGCATGTGGGATCTGGTTCCCTGACCAGAGATTGAACCTGGGCCCCCTGTGTTGGGAGTATGGAGTCTTAGCCACTGGACCACCAGGGGAGTCCCTCCCAGATGATTTTAAATAGCAAGAAAATCCCCATAGATTGCCATTGCCTCACGTCTCACTCGTGGTTCCCTTTGTTCCCTGTGCTCCATCATGCAACTCACAAGGGCCTTTGCACATACTGTTCCCTACCATCTGGGATGCTCCTCTCTCCCCTTCCCTCAGTTTTAATTCCTTATCTGGCCAATCTCTGTCTTGGAGAAGCCTCCCCTGACCTCCAGCCTAAGTCAGGCCCCTGGGGCATCAATACCTCCTTGCCCCAAGACTAACCACCACCAGAATGTGAGTCCCATGGATCTTTGCTTTGCTTGCCACTGTGCTGCCCCCTCACCTGGAACAATGCCTGATATATATATAGCAGGCACTCAATAAACGCTAGAGTGAATAATACCCCCAGACTCTGATACAAACAGCAGGAGGGCAGGGTCTAGGGCTGTTTCTGCTTCCTTCCTGTTCCCCGTGCCTAGTATACAGTAGGCAGTCAATAAATGGGTGACACTAGTAGTAAAGAACCCGCCTGCCAAAGCAGGAGATGTAAGAGATGCAGGTTCCATCCCTGATTTGGGAAGATCCTTTGGAGGAGGGCATGGCAACCCACTCTGGTATTCTTGTCTGGGAAATTCCATGGACAGAGCAGCCTGGTGGGCTTACAGTCCATAGGGTCACAGAGAGTTGGACACGACTGAAGCGACTTAGTACACACAGAAATGGAGGATGACCTCAGGCCTGGGTCACCAGGCACCTGTGTCTTGGACCACCACATGGCCACTGTACATTACTATTAGCTGGATCCTACTTGATTTTCCCAGGAAAATGACCAACAGAGAGATTTTCCTTCCCATTTTGAAGATGAGGGAAGCAAAGTCCAGAGGTTGAGAGGTTGGGCTCCATATGTTGTTCATGCCTCTGGAGCTGATGTTTCTTCTCCATCAGAAAAACTCACGATGGCAGGCTACATAGAGTGTCCCAAAGATGCTCACATTCTAATTGCCAGGGCCTGTGAAAGATGGGGACACCTTTGCAGATGGGGTTAAGTTGAGGATATGGAGATGGGAGGATGCTCCTGCATTACTAGGGGAATCACAAGGGTCCTTAAAAGAGGGAGGCAGGAGGGTCAGAGAGAGAGGGATTAGAGGATGCTACATGACTGGCTTTGAAGATGGAGGAAGGGGCCACAGTCCAGGGGATGCAGGTAGCTTCCAGAAGATGGAAAAGGCCAGGAAATGGACTCTCTCCATAGTCTCCGGAAGGATTGCAGTCCTGAGGGTGACTTGATGTCAGCCCAGTGAAAGCCATTTTGGGTTCTGACCTCCAGAATGGAAAGATAGAAAACTGGTGTTTTTTACAAGCCACAAAGTCTGTGATAACTTGTCACTGTGGCCATAGGAAGCTCATATGAAGCTTTTCCTGACGGAAAGTTTCCAGCAGATCAGCAGGCAGAAGGCATCTGATGGCTGCAGCAAGACTGTTGCCTCAAGTCCAAAGCTCTGTGTTTCAGACACAACCAGCCCTGTTGGTCCAGCTGTCTGTCTCCCAGTGGCCGGGTCTGCCCTCCCCCATGACAGACAGAGGACCGTCACCTTCAGCAACATCAGAAGTACAGGAAATGCAAGACTTGTGAAGTGACATTGCAGCCAGTGATCATTCATCCTATAGCTGCTTCAACATCCAGACTTCTCTCCTTCAAGAGGGAAAACGAAAACCAAGAAAACAAACAAACATGATGTCATGTTTCTGGAGCTGCCCTGGGGAACAGTGATGGTTGTGGAATCAGACTCACCCAGCCCCACCCATCCAAAGACAGAGGCTGAAGGTAGGGAAGGAATTCTGCTTGGGTGAGCTCAGCGATGAGACTGCGGCCTCCATGTTAAAAAAAAAAAAAGTAAAATGCAGATAACGTAAGATTTACCATCCTATTAGGAGATGCAGATGATCATATAGAGAAGGGATAAACAACAAGGTCTTCCTGCATAGCACAGGGAACCATATTCAGTGCCCTGTGATAAACCATCATGGAGAAGAATATGAAAAAGAATGTATACATATGTGTAATTGAATCACTTTGATGGACAGCAGAAATTAACACAACATTGTAAATCAACTATATTTCAATAAAATACTTTAAAAATTACCATCCTAATGATTATTTAAATTCTTAAAATATTTTCCCCACTTTTTCGAGGAATAATTGATAGGTAGAATTGCACTGGTTTAAAGTGGACAGTGTGGGGCTTCCGTGGTGGTTCAGTGGTAAAGGATCTGCCTGCCGGTATGGGAGACATGGGTTTAATTCCTCCCTGGAGGATCCCACACGCTGCGGAACAACTAAGCCCGTACACCACAACTACCAAGCCTGTGCTCTGGAGCTGCAGCTACTGAGCCCACGTACTGCAGCTACTGAGCACAGCCTGCACAGCCTGTGCTCTGCAACAAGAGGAGCCACCGCAAAGAGAAGCCTAAGCACCACAGCTGGAGAGTAGACTCCACTGTCCACAGCTAGAGAAAAAAGACTGCACAGCAATGAAGACCCAGCACAGCCAAGAATAAAATAAACTTTAAAATAAAACTATATGTAGAAAAATGGACAGCAATGAAAAAAAATTTTAAGTGGACAGCGTAATGATGTGATGTAAATATACATTGTGCAATTACTGCTTAAGCATTTTAAGTGTGCATTTACGTGCTATTAAGCACATTCACATTGTTGGGCAACCATCCCATCATCCATCTCCGGTACTTTTTCATCTCCCCAAACTGAAGCTCTGTCCCCATGAAACACTGACTCCCCATCCCCTCCCCCAGCCCCTGGACCCACCGTTTACTTCCTGTCTCTGTGGATCTGACTCCTCGAGGGACCTCCTATGAGTGGGATCAGACAGTATTTGTCTTTTGTATCTGGCTCTTTTTACTGAGCATCATGTCCTCAAGGTTCACCATGTTGTAGCAGGTGTCAGAATCTCCTCCCTTTTAAAGGCTGAATAATGTTCCATCAAATGGAGCTAAAGAGGGTGGGAGAAAAAGGAGCCCTCCTACACTGTGGGTGAGAATGTACATTGGAACAGCCACTGTGGAGAACAGTATGGAGTTTCAGTTAAAAAATTAAAGCTAGACCTACCATATGATCCAGCAATCCCACTCCTGGGCACATATTCTGACAAAACCCTAATTCAAAATGATACATGCACCCCAGTGTTCATTGCAGCACTATTTATAACAGCCAAGACATGGAAGCAACCTAAATGTCCTCTGACAGATGATTGGATTAATAAGATGTGGTACATATAGACAACAGAATACTACTCAGCCATAAAAAGAATGAAATAAAGCCATCAGGAGCAACATGCATGGACCTAAATGAAGTAAGCCAGACAGTAAGAGAAACGTTGTGTGACATTACTTATATGCAGAATCCAAAAAATAAGATACAAATGAACTTACTTACAACCTAGAGATAGATTCGCAGACATAGAAAATAGACTTATGGCTAACCGAAGGGGAAAGCAGGAGAAGGATATAAATTAGGAGTTTGGGATTAACATATACACACTGCTACATATAAAATAGATAACCAATAGGAACCTACTGCATAGCACAAGGAACTACACTCAAGGAATAACCTATAATGGAAGAGAATGTAGGAAAGAATGTACATTTGTGTATATATGTATGTATAACTGAATCATTGTGCTATTCACAAAACGAGCACGACATTGTAAATTAACTACGTTTCAATAAAACTTTTGAAAGATGATATATATATATACATATAATAGAACCACTGTACTGTACACTTGAAACTAACACAATAATGTAAAAAAACTATACTTCAATTCAGTGGTATGTGGCAGCTGGGATGGGAGGGGAGTTTGGGAAGAATGGGTACATGTATACTTATGTCTAGTCCCTTCCCTGTTCAGCTAAACAGTCACAACATTGTTAATCAGCTACACCCCAATACAAAATAAAAAAATTTTTTAAGAAGTAAATAAATAAATTCAAGAGTGTTTCCTGGTGGTCCAGTGGCTCAGACTCTGAACTCCTAATTCAGGGGGCCCAGGTTCAATCCCTGGTCAGGGAACTAGATTCCACATGTTGCAACTAAAGATTCCATGTGCTGCAATTAAGGCTCAGTGAAGCCAAACAAATAAAGTAAAAATAAGTTCTAGGTAAGTTTAAAAAAAGAAAAAATAAATTTTATCCCAGTCCCCCAAATAAATAAAAAGTAATAAAAATGATAATCATTAAGAGGTACTTCTTGGTTTACAAGTAAAACAAATGTTTCCAAAGAGGAAAAAAAACAAGGACGAACAATGCATATGGAGGCCAGCGTTTGTGTTCATGGTTGAAGAATAAAGAATATATGTGTACGTATCAAAGACAGGGGTTTCTGCTGTCTCCCTCTGCTCAGCAGACTGAGGTTTGCTGCTTTGTGAGTCAAATCTGCCTGTGTTCTTTAGGGCTCTGGGGACGGGATGAGTGACTTGGGGATTCTGTGCCTCCATTTCAGTTCAGTTCAGTTCAGTTCAGTCGCTCAGTCATGTCTGACTCTTTGTGACACCATGAATTGCAGCACGCCAGGCCTCCCTGTCCATCATCAACTCCCGGAGTTCACTCAAACTCATGTCCGTCGAGTCGGTGATGCCATCCAGCCATCTCATCCTCTGTCGTCCCCTTCTCCTTCTGCCCCCAATCCCTCCCAGCATCAGGGTCTTTTCCAATGAGTCAACTCTTCCCATGAGGTGGCCAAAGTACTGGAGTTTCAGCTTTAGTATCAGTCCTTCCAATGAACACCCAGGACTGATCTCCTTTACCCATCTGTATAATGGGGACAGAAGAGCCTGCCTCAGGGGTCTATTGTGAGAATGTGTAGAGGGGGCTGTCATTCCTGCAGAACCAGATGGGGAGGCCGTCTGGGTCCAGCTGTTCTCTCTGCTCCTCCTAGCCTGCGCCTGACCTTCTCGGGGCCTTCCCAGGGAACTCCAGAACGCACCACTCCCCCCGCACCCTGCCACCCCGCCCCAACCCTGCCTCATTCCCAGGCATCCAGCCAAATTCCCTGGCCATGTGCTCCATCCTCCCTAAGCCCAGCTGCTTCCTGTGCTCAGACAAAGAGAGCTCTGTCCCCAGACTACCAGGCCACCCCCCGCGGCACAGACTGCAGCCCCCCCCCCGTCCCACCATGTGTCTGTCCCCAGCCCTGGCCCTGTGCTCCTGGGCACACGCTGCCAGCCATGTGTCCCTCCTTCCCTTAGACTCACGTTACTGGCATCTACGAGTCTTCTAGGCCTGGACACATACAGCTGAGTTCTGTCTGCAAGAGGGCAGTCCAGGACAGTACCGAAGGTCATGGGGCTGGGGGGTGATGTGGGGAGAAAGAATAGAGCTAGAATGACTCAGACATTGCACAGTGACCCTCCAGGATGACAAGTGTGGGGCGCTCAGCGGAGGATGAATGCTGTGACCATGTGACAGGGACAGGAGACAATGAACAGGAACAGGGGGTGATGTAGACAGTGTGACAGCAGCAGGTGCCCCTGAGGAGGCAGTGTGACAGCAACAGGTGACAGTGTAAGAGGACAATACCCGAGGGATTGGTGTGATGTTGGTTGGGCGGTCGTTTTACAGTGATAAGGGACAGCAGAGAGCGAGGCAGTGAGAGATGACAACACTCAGATACAGCCATGGTGGGGACTTCAGTGGTGGTCCGGTGGTTAAGACCACACTTCCAGTGCTGGGTGCACGGGTTCAATCCCAGGTCGGGGAACTAAGACCCCACATGCGGTGCGGCGTGGCCAAAGAAAAAGACTGCCTCGGTGATGACGGTGACAGCATCAAGGGAGACGGTGGGGCAGGACCAGCGACTGGTGACGAGACAGAGCCAACACAGCATATGGGACTTTTGCTGCCTCCTTAGTCAGAGGACTAAGATGACCTTTCCCTGGGTCTCGGACATGCCCCCTTCACAGGGCAGATCGAATGACAAAATTTCAAGACACTGGATCTCCATTCTCCCAGGCACCTTGCTGCAAGGTGGGGGCATAAGCACCCCCCGCCACAGTCCTCCAGCCAAGTGACTTTGGCCCCAACTTTGATGGATGGTGGCATCAAGAGTGGGACCCCTTTGAAGGATGAGGGAAAGGATAATTAGGGAGTTTGAGATAGGCATGTGCACACTGCCATATTCAAAATGGATAACCAGGGTCAGGAAGATCCCCTGGAGAAGGAAATGACAACCCACTCCAGTATTCTTGCCTGGAGAATCCCTTAGACAGAGGAGTCTGGTGGACTACGGTCCACAGGGTTGCAAAGAGTCGGACACGCTGAACCAACTTAGCATGCATGCACAGGGAACTCTGCTCAATATCATGCAGCAGCCTGGGTGGGACGGGAGAATGGATACACGTATATGTGTGGCTGAGTCCCTTTGCTGTCCGCCTGAAACTATCACGACACTGTTCATAGGCTATACTCCAAATAAAGTAAAAAAAAAATTTTTTTTTAATTAAGTGGACTCCCCTGGGTTCTGTTTTGCTGAGGTTGGCTTCAGTTTGGTTTCCAGAGTCCAGGATTGCCAAGCACCATTTGAACTGGAGCAGAGAAGGAATGGATGGTGTTTCAGTAGGACCAGATCTCTGGGTGGTTTGGAGGTGCCTCTGCTGGCTGCAGGACCCCAGAGATCCTGTACTCCACCAAGCACCCTTTCTGCCAAGACTGATTTCTGTGGCTTGCTCTTTAAGAATCCTGACACTCTGGGTGATGGTGTTTGTGGGTGACAATGTCACGGCAATAAGGGAAAGGTGTAATGGTAACAGGAGGCCACACGAATGTCCCAGGCAGGGGAGCAAACCAGAAAACAGCAAGGTGTCGGCTGGATGGGAGACAAGGAGGTGACAGCAGAGGGGGACGCTGACGGATCACCGTGTAATAGGAATCTGGCAGTCAGTTGGTGTTGACGGGGAAACCGTGACTTGCTCTGCCCTTGTGGCAGTGTTGGGGGTGGCATTGGCAAGCTTGGGGGGAGGGTAAGAGCGCCCACATGGCTTCACGATGGTGTAATGTAGTGAGTGACCCTGTCGGTAAGGGGCAGGCATGCAACAGACTCGTGCAGTGGAAGGCAAGAGGGCACACCAGCAGTGAGGAGGATCCAATGGCAGCAACAGCCCCTGCTGTCACGGTCCCTTTTGTGTGTCACTAAGACTTCCAACGGCCCCACACTGCCTCTGTCTCACCACACCTGACCGGTTGCTCCTCCCCTGGTTTCCAGAGAGCAGGTGGGGGGAATTTTTTGTTTTTATTACTTATTTATTTTTGATTGCACTGAGTCTTTGTTGCTACAAGCAGGCTTTCTCTAGTTGTGGCGAGTGGGGGCTACGCTTCAGTTGTGGTGCTTGGGCTTCTTATTGCTGTGACTTTCTCACATGGTGGAGCTCTAGGCACGTGGGCTTCAGGACTTGTGGTGCACAGGCTTAGTTGCTCCGCAGCATGTGGGATCTTCCTAGATCAGGGGTCGAACCTGTGTCCCCTGCAGTGGCAGGCAGATTCTTATCTACTGCCCTACGAGGGAAGTCCAGGTAGGGAGAAGTCTAGAAGGAATGGCTGCCTGATGCACCAGCCTTCCATGGGGCTTAGCCATGGAGGTATTGGTCGTGCGTGTCCCCAATGTGGGACCGTCCCTCCCCACCTTCCACATGTAGGCTGGGCTGTTTCTGGGGCAGCAGGAGCCTAGCCCAGTGCCCGTGTAAGACATATTTGGTGGCTGAAGAACAGACCAGGGTGGACCTTGGCAAAGGAGCCTAAGAGAGACAAAGGCGTTCTAGGAAAGCTGACTCATCCTCGGCAGCCCCTGACCCTTCCCACACTGGAATCCCATACCTCTGTCAACTTGATCTTGGGGTTCCTTCCCTAGCCACTCTCCCCACATCCTACCACCCCTCCTGACCCTCCTCACGGGCCCCAGGAACTCTGTTTCAGCCAGGATGTCCTCAATCTTGTCCCTAAAGTTTCCCTCTGCCTCATGCTCCTCCAGCCCAGCCCCGGAGCTCTCACTGCTCCCCAGACCAGTTCTAGTTCTCCCCATGGAGAACCTTCTAGAGTGACTCCTCTTCCTGGGAGCCCATTAGGGCTCACCTCAGGGGTGGGGCATAGCCCCTCTTGTCCATGATCTGCTGCGCAGGCTCCTGGCCCCTACTCACCCCTCCAGCCTCTATTTGTCCTCTTTCCCTTTCTCCCCTCCCTGAAAGCTCCAGTCTTACTCAGTTCCCACATGTTCCACACGCTCCTGTTTTTGGGCATTTGCCTGTCCTACCCTCCGCTTTTCATGGGTGTTCCTTTCCACTGAAGACTGATGCTGAAGCTCCAATACTTTGGCCACCTGATATGAAGAGCCGACTCATTGGAAAAGATCCCGATGCTGGAAAAGATTGAAGGCAGGAGGAGGAGAGGGTGACCGAGGATGAGATGGTTGGATAGCATCACTGACTCAATGGACATGAATTTGAGCAAACTCCAGGAGATAATGGAGGACAGTGAGTCGACATTACTTTGCCAACAAAGGTCTGTCTAGTCAAAGTTATGGTTTTTCCAGCAGTCATGCATGGATGTGAGAGTTGGACTATAAAGAAAGCTCTGAGTGCCAAAGAATTGATGCTTTCAAACTGTGGTGTTGGAGGAAACTCTTGAGAGTCCCTTGGACTGCAAGGAGATCCAACCAGTCCATCCTAAAGAAAATCAGCCCTGAATATTCGTTGGAAGGACTGATGCTGAAGCTGAAACTCCAATATTTTGGCCATCTGATGTGAATAACTGACTCATTTGAAAAGACCCCGATACTGGGAAAGATTGAAGGCAAGAGCAGAAGGGGGAGACAGAAGATGAGATGGTTGGATGGCATCAGCAACTCAATGGACATGATTTTGAGCAAACTCTGGGAGATGGTGAAGGACAGGGAAGATTGGAGTGCTGCAGTACATGGGGTCGCAAAGAGTCAGACATGACTTAGCGACTCATCAACAACAGCAACAATTGAGCCTTCAAGACTCCCATTCCCAGGCAGAATGCTTCTTTCTTTCTTGCCCTCCTAGAGTCCTTCTCTCTGGTCCAAGAGTATCATAGAGTCAGGTCTGTCTCTTGGGACCTGTATTGGGAGATTATAAGAGTTCTCTCTCTCCTAGAGTTTTTTGGTGATGAAATGAGATTATACGTGGGACTTCTCTGGTGGTCCAGTGATTAAGAATTTGCCTTTGAATGCAGGGGACTTGGGTTCCATCCCTGGTCAGGGAACTAAGATCCCACATGCTTTGGAACAACTAAGCCCTCATGGCCAGCAACTAGAGTCTATGCATTGCAAAGGAAGATTCTACACGAGGCAACAAAGATCCTGAGTGCCCCAACTAAGACCTGATGTAGCCAAATAAATAAGGTAATGTGTATGAAACTCTTAACAACATGCCTAGCCCATAAGCACCTGCTAAATATTACCTCAAATGGTTATTTGCTATTTATTTTTTACATTCCAGAAGTGCTATGATGGAGGCACCATCAGCATAATCAGTTTTGGGAATTCAATAGGGTAAACTAATTATTTGGCACGGGCAGGGGATTTTTGAACTGGACTTTGCCAGATGCATAGGAGTTTGCTGAGGGGACTAACAGCCTCAGGTCCAACAGCTTCTGACTAATCTCCATATCAAGGATGGCAGGTGGTGTCTGTTCTCAGAGGTGGGAAAGCAGTGGGGAAAGCTAGAAATTTTTGTTTGGGATCTGAGTTCCAGCTAGAGAGCAAAAATTCTGAAATTCAACTTCTGTGACAGCTGGAGAAGCTGAGGCTCAGAAGGGCTAGACCTTTGGACTCTTTAAACTCTTCGTTTTGAGAATCAGATTAAAAAAAAAAAAAATGCGGACCTCCTTCCCAGAAAACGCATCTCTGGTCAGCTTTTTGCCTACATTGTTAGGGGCTTCCGGAGCTTAGTCTAGTTAAGAATCCAGGCTCCAGGTAGCCAGGTAAGATTCCCCAGTCACCCTTGGAATTCTCCGGGCTCAAGGGAGAAGGCGGCGGCTCGGGGAGAACACAGGAAAGAGCCTCCAGGTGAGTCCTGGGACCTTTCAGGCTGGATCTCTTCCAGGCCACACCAAATCACAGCCCCATCTTAGGGCCACCACCAGCTCAATTTCTACCCCAAAACGCGGTCCCCACAGCCTCCCCGCGCCCCGTCTCAGGCAGCGCCTCGGGTCTGTACTCCCGCCCCATCCCATTTCTTCAGCCCCTCGGAGTTTCACCCAGAGCCCCAAGCCTTCCTCCAGCTCCAGCCCCTCCCCGAGGCCCGGGATCTGAGCCTCCGGCCCCCCGCCCCGGGAGCTTCTGAGGTGCAAACGTGCCCTCCCCCAGCTCCTCCCGCCCTCCGACCACCCCCCCCGCCCCCCCACCCAGAGTGGCAGCTCTGGGCTGGGAACTCGGCGGGGTCGGCCTCTCGGTTTCGCGATCCCGCCCCGGGCCCCCCGGCGCCGCGCCGAGCGGGCCCTCCGACGCCGAGCCCCGCGCGTCCGCTTGTCTCGCCTGCCTCCACGCGCGCCGGCTGGCAGGTAAGGGACGCGCGGGGCCAGGGGCAGGCGGAGGAACCGGAGAGCAGCGGGTGGGGGGAGGCCGAGGCAGGAGGAGGGGGCCGGGGCGACGGAGGGGGAGGGGATTCCTTTGTTTGCAGCCGGCGGCCCCGGCCCCAGCCCCCTCCCCTCCCCGCGCTCCTCTCGGCGCCGGCGTTGGGGCGCGGGGACCCGGAGGCACCGGAGGGGCTCGGTCCAGGGTGCGAGCGCGGCCAGACCCACACCCGCAGGTGAGGGCGGGACCGAGCCTGGTGGCGGCTCCCGGGCCTCTGTCCCGGGCCCTGCCCGGTGGAGAACGCGGCCCGCGGGCTCGGGGGGCGCGCGCGCCCTCCCCACTAGCCCCTACACCTCGTTCGCGGATCCTGGGATTCCTCGCTTTCCGTCCCTCCGGTTACCCCCACCCCTCTGCCGCCTCGTGGAGAGCGCGCTGTCCCATTCATTCCATAAGCTCCTGGGCGCGGTTCTCAGAAGCAAAGTTGAGGGGTGAAGGAGGGAGCTGGGTCAGGCCACGCCGGAGACGGAGGTCCCCCGGGCCCCGAGGCTGCGTAGAGAAGGCGTCCACCGAGCGCAAAACAGCCTGGACGGCTTGGAAGCCAGAAGAGTGCCCTTGACTAGTGGGGCCGACTTTCTCGCTTCCCCGCCAGAGGTGACAAAGGTCTTTTCCTTTTCCGAGGACCTGAAGACCACCTGGTCAAACTCTCATGGCCCAGAGAGGGGCAGCCGCCAGCCCAAGGGCACACAGCACACTCCCCATCCATTCTGCCTCCAGACCCAATTCCTTTCCTCCCTAGTGCGGAAAGCTGGACTTGAAAGGGGCCCCGTGATGGCCACTTGGTCTACCTTCTCTTCCCCAAGGGCCCAGCTCCTGTCCTCCTAGCCTTTGTCCAGTCCTCTCCCTGCCAGGAGTGGCTGTGTCCCCATCCCTTCCCTCCCGTCCTTCCAGGTTCCAGAGAGAACCAGGCACCTCCTGGAGCGTAGGGTCCCCTTGATTTTCTTTCCCCCCATCTCCTCTGCCTGGACTTCAGCTCCCACTCAGCCTCTTACTAAATGTGTGTTGACCTCAGTTTGCTCCTCTTTGAAGTGGGCGCAATAGCTGTCCCTTCCCTGCTGGACAGAGGGGTGTTCTTGCCAGTGGGAAGTTCCAGTCTGTGCCCCAGAGCTCCTGCAATCCTCCTTAGATGCCTGGCCCAGCCTCCTCAACTGCGTACTTCCTCTGGGGCCCTTATATGCCCTCCTGCACGCTGGCATACGTCCACTTCTGTCCTTGTTTCTCCCACTTAGAGTCCTACAAGGGCTCTCCACTGCCCTGACCTACAAGTGGGAGCTCCAGTACACAGGTATGCCCTCCTGAAACACCGCAGCCGCCACCCGCCCCTCCTCTCCACTCAAAGGTCCAAGGTCTTCTTGCCTTTGCTCCCAGGGTGCTGTCTCTGCCTTGACACCCTCCTCTCAGTTGACGCCATCACTGAGACATCACACCTCCTCCGGGAAGCCTCCCCTGACGGTTCACCTGCTTGCGGGTTGGGGTTGGATGCCTCCTTGGGCCCCCATCAGCACCCAGTTTCTCCATCCGGGCAGCCTTCCCACCACTCCTGGTTCTCCTGGGTGCCCAAGGGCTTCTTGGGGTTGACTCCGCCTCCTCTCCGCAGCCTCCGAGGGACGTATCATGATTCTGGAGGGTCCGTGCTTGACAAGGAGAGGAGCCAGCCCCCTCACCGTGGCCTGGGGCCCTCTGGCTCGGCTCCTGCTGGCCTGGACAGCCCTGTTGTGCGTGGCGGGTGTCCAGGGCCGTTGGGATGGGGCTGTGCAGCCTGCCGGTCTCGGAAGTGTGCGCAGGCGTGGCAGCCCTGGCTTCTTGCAAGGGTGTGTGGTACCCGGGATGCTGAGAGGCCCCTGGGATCTGGGCTGGGCCTGGGCTGGGCCATCCTGCTGGGTGGGAGAACGAGGCCCAGGGGACGTCCAGCCAGGTAGGGGCTCACCTGCCTCTCCTGCTCTCCTGAAGGCCTAACGTGTGCGGCTCCCGCTTTCACGCCTACTGCTGTCCTGGCTGGAGGACGCTGCCCGGTGGGAACCAGTGTGTTGTGCGTGAGTGCCGCTGCCTTCTGGGGGGCTGGGGGCGGGGGTGTATGGAGTTAAGCCATGGAATTGGCCTTGCCTGTGTCCTCAGGCTCCCAAGCCACCCAATCATGTTTCTTTGCCTTACAGCTTCCCTGTGTCTGTCTGCTTGTCAGTCTGTCTGTCTTTCTGTCTTGGTCTTTCTCTAAGTCCCTGTCTCTGTGTCTATCTCTGTCTGTCTTTTTCTCTGTCTCTTTTTGTTTCTCCACCCACACCCCATTCTAGTGGGTCTGGAATCTGACTCTGTTCGCAAGAGACCTTCCCTCTCACCGCCCCCCTACCCCAGCACAACAGCCAGCATACCAGTACCCTCCAACTTCTGTCCTTACTGCTCAGTGCTTCGGGCCCAAAGAACACCTCTGTCTCCCCGCGGCTCCAGCAGAGCTTCGGTCCTCCGGGCCCACAGGGGGTGGGGATGGTAGAAGATTTGAATCCTGGCCTTGACCGCCGCCTGCTGCCCTCCAGCCATCTGTAGGCACGCCTGTGGCCAGGGCTTCTGTTCCCGACCCAACCTCTGTGCCTGCGCTGATGGGAAGCTGGCCCCCAGCTGCGGGGTGAGCCGAGGTGAGCAGGAAGTGATCCCCCACCCCAGGGGCGGGAAGAGGAGGTGAATGGCTTCTGGAAGCCTCTGGAAGTTTCCAGGCTGGTTTTGCTGAAGGACCAGAGCCAGGCTGGACACTTCTAATCCCAGAGCCTTGAGCAGGTATCTCAGGGCTTTCCTGTGTGTGCCCTGCTCCCTGCTCACAGGGTCAGGGTGCAGTGTGAGCTGTATGAATGGGGGCAGCTGTCGAGGGGAGTCTTGTCTGTGCCAGAGGGGCTACACAGGCACCGTGTGTGGGCAACGTAAGTACCCCCCATGCACACCTGGGCTTGGGACCCCGGAGGCCAGGTCTCTGCTATCGTCTGCCTACTGCCCACCGGTCCCTCTTCTGGGACCAGGATTGGAGGGGACACACTCATTGTTACAATCTTATCCCTCGGTCTGGGCTGGGTTGCGGGGATTCCTGTGTGAAGAAATGCTCACTCGGGCCTCAGCTCCCTCTACTGTTGGGGAACCTCAGGCCACCCCCTTCCCTTCCTCCACAGCTGTCTGTGACCACGGCTGCCACAACGGGGGCCGCTGCATTGGGCCAAACCACTGTGCCTGTGTGTACGGCTTCATGGGGCCTCAGTGTGAGAGAGGTACCAAGCTGAGCATGGGGAAGGGGTCAGCAGGGAAGGGGCACTTCCTGAGATGTGGTTGGACCCCTGGAGGGTCCAGTAGACCTCCTCTCTACTGTCCTTGCTGCTCAGAAGGACAGAGAAACTGTCTACTCCCGGGAAGGAAATCAGGGAGGGCTTCCTGTAGGAAGGGGTAAGTTGGAGTTCATGAGATGGACAAGGCCCCTTATGCTGCACCCCTACTGTCAAAGTGACCCCACAGGCTGAGGTGGGAGGAGTCACCTGTTGCGAGACTGTCACCCAGGCAAAGACAGTGGTTGCAATGAGAAGTTGGATGCAGGGCAGCAAGGGAAGGAGACAGTGATGAACCTCAGGTGTGCTCTGAAAACTGAGGGGCAGGTGGGTGCAGGGAAAGGCAAGACACTCAGGTTGTGTTGGCTGAGGAACCTGTGGGTCACCAAAGGGGCAGCTGGATACCCAGGTCTGGGGCTGCCACATCTATGGGATCTGAAGCCCCATGGATGTTTGAGGTTCTTGGGGAAGAAAAGGGGGGCGTGATTTAAGGGTCCACCAAAGAAATGGAGCCCAGCCACCAGCATCTGGGAAGGAGAAGGTGAAAAGGAGTGTGTGGCGATGGGGATGCCCAGGCCAGTGAACCACCAGAGTGCCTTGCTTGGCCAAGGAGCCCAGAAAGGCAAAGACGGGAAGAGCCCTGGGACTGACCCCAGCACGGGGGCTGCTGCTGAGGCCCATCTGTGACTGGAGCCAGTTTGGGGAGGATATAGCCACAAATCAGAAGCTGGAGGGGCTATGGGTTGCCTGGGTTCCAGGGTGGGCTTTGGGAAACTGGATTTGGCAAGAAAACAGAGCTGGAATTTGGGCTGACAGAGGGGGAGCAGTCAGGGTGGCTGAGGGAAAGTGAAGATTAGTGGGGAGGGTGAGAGAGGAGGGGCCTGGTGTGGGGGCTGGGAGGTGGGGGCCCTAGAGAGAGGCAGGGCTGGGTGCTAGGCAAGAATGAGTGGGGATTCCAGGGTCCTGGGAGGCTGAGGTGAGAGTCTGGAAACTCTGTTTTGCTTAGGCAAGTCAGGCCTGTGTCAGAGCTCCTCTCCATACGGGCCTGGGGGCTGGCTTTGGCTTCTCCTTCTGGGAGGGGCTTCCCTTGGTCCAATGCCAGCCCCTTGATTGGAGCCATCTGGAGCATGGAGCCAGGAAGTCACATCTGGGCCCATGCCCGGTGATGGGGGGACTGATGAGACCACCTTCGGCTGGGCGGGGATTCAGCGATGAAGAATTGTAGGTTCAGAGCATTTGGTGGATGCTGGGTCCCTCCCGGAGTCTGGGAGATTCGGCAGAGCCGGAGGTTGCTCAGGGATGGGACCAGCTCTCTAGCAAAGCGTCCGTGGGTCCCTGCCCAAGCCTGCAGGGAGGGTGGGCCTGGGGGAGGCGGGGGGGTCTCCAGACATGCTCTGAGCTCTGTAGGCTTGGAGGTCCTGGCTTCTGTTGGAGGTTGGTTGCACATTGCTTTGGAGAGAAAGGGTTTTGAAAGATGAATAGGAGTTCATCAGGTAAGGGAAGGGAACAGTATGAGTAGAGGCTTGGGGTCAGGAAAAAAAAAACAACCTGGTGTGTTGGTATAGGGAGGCTGGGAAGGTGGCCACAGCAGTAGTCCAGGCCAGAGAGGTGGAGGCCTGTGCTGGGCCTGATGGGATGGAAGTGCAGATGGTAATGGGGGAGGTGGGGCAGGTTGAGGCCAGCTGCCACATCCATCTGCCCTGCAGACTACCGGACGGGGCCCTGCTTTGGTCGAGTGGGCCCTGAGGGGTGCCAGCACCAGCTGACAGGCCTCATCTGCACCAAGGCGCTCTGCTGTGCCACTGTGGGCCGGGCCTGGGGCTTCCCATGTGAGCTCTGCCCAGCTCAGCCACATCCCTGCCGCCGGGGCTTCATCCCCAATATTAACACGGGGGCCTGCCAAGGTAAGTAGAGGGGGCCAATATGTGAGGACAGAGGTCCTGGGAACCAGGGCTGAGTGGGAGCCCTTGGCAGCTTTGGTTTCCTCCTCTGACGGGTCTCTCATCCCCTTGCAGATGTGGATGAGTGCCAGGCTGTGCCAGGCCTGTGCCAGGGGGGCAGCTGTGTCAACACTGTGGGTTCCTTTGAGTGCCGCTGTCCCACTGGACACCGGCTCAGTGAGAACAGTGCCAAGTGTGAAGGTGGGTGATGAGGAGAGGTTGGGACCTCCTCTCTGCTCTGCTCTGAGCGGCTCAGTCTCCCCCTGAAGGGAGGAGGAGGAGGTGGGATAGGGCTGGTGGGGGACCGTGCCTGGCTCTGACCCAGCATTGATCTGTATAGATGTGGATGAATGTCTCAGTGTGCCAGGCCTCTGCTCCGGGGGTGACTGCACCAACACAGTTGGGAGCTACGTGTGCACCTGTCCCCATGGTTATGCCAGCAGCCTGGACGGCACTCGCTGCCTAGGTGAGCCAGGGCTCGGGGTAGGGTAGGGGGCTGAATGGGCAGATGCCAGGTAGGAGACAGACCCCTTGCTCATCTATCTCTGCAACCTTCTGGTCCTAGGGCTTCTCTAGCCCTTCAATTTCTATGTCCTTCTGTGTTTTTGGACCCTGGTTTCCATCCCCTCAGAAATTCTGGCTCCTTACACTTTGGTCTTTATGCTCTCTTGACCCCAGTCTGCAAGCCCCTCTAGCCCCCATCTCTAAGGCCTTTAGCTTTCTGGTCTCTTATCTTGGTCTCCTGGCTTCAGTGCATTCCCCCTCCCCCATGCCCCTCTACCCCTAGGACTCTATGTCCTTCTGGCTTACTGGGTGGTTGTCATTCTTGCCTTCCTGGCCTCTGTTTCTATGCCCCTCTGGCCCTCTGCCCCTCTAGCCCCCATCTCTATGCCCTTCTGCCCCTCTAGCCCCCATCTCTATGCCCCTCTGGTTCTCTGTTCTCCATCCTCCATCTGTATGTCCTTCTGCCCACTGGACTCACTGGCCCCAGTCTCTGTATCCCTCTTTCCTCTCCTGAAGACTTTTTAAAAAGTACCCATCTTCCCCTACACCCTGTCTTTGAGATAACTGAGGCCCTGAGAGGGGAGGTTTGCTTGAGCCAAATCCACGTGTAGAAGAGATAGTTACCCACACACAGCTCCCCAGACCCCTCACCCTGCTGCCACCAAAGTGGAGGCCTCTGGTCTGTGCCTCTCCCTGGATACCCACCCTCCTGTAATCCCCCACACCCCACCTGGCTGGGGCAGGGGGATCCTTGGGCTCTCTCTCTCCATCCTGTTGTCTTGATGAGCTGCTGGTTAGACTTTAGAGGCAGCTGACAGGGCTAGCCAGAAACACTTGTGATGCGGTATGGGCAGAGCCTAGGTTTGGTGAGACAAGGTGGGCTTGGCAGGTCTCCAGCACCACCTGGGCCCCTCAGGCTGGATCTCTACTAGGCAGGACCGAGAATGTTGTGTTTGGTGTTCTGCCAGTGTGCCGTGGCCAGTGCCAGACCTATTTATTCCTCCACCTCTTGGGACCATCTTGGTTGGCATGGTGACTAGCTCTGGGCACGTCCCTTGGACTGTGGGGGCCTTCCCCAGCTACTAAATAGAGGAGCCTAGATTTGAATCAAGGTCAAGTGTTCTCTGAAAATGAGCTTGCAATTCAGTCCTGTGTTCCAAGTGACCCAGGGCAAGTTCCTTAACCTCTCTGCTTAGCCTCAGCTGCCTTATGTGTGAAGTACTGGCAGTACTTACCCATTTTACTGTTCACTAACTCAGTCATGTCTGACTCTCTGTGGCCCCACGGACTGCAGCTCACCAGGCTTCCCTGACCTTCGCTATCTCCTGGAGTTTGCTTAGATTCGTGTCCCTTGAGTTAAGGATGCCATCCAACCATCTCATCCCCTGTCACCCCCTTCTCCTCCTGCCCTCAATCTTTCCCAGCATCAGGATCTTTTCCAATGAGTCAGCTCTTCACCTCAGGTGGCCAAAGGATTGGAGCTTCAGCATCAGTCCTTCCAATGAATATTCAGGGCTGATTTCCTTTAGGATTGAGTGGTTTGATCTTCTTGCAGTCCAAGGGACTCTCAAGAGTCTTCTCCAGCAGCACAGCTCAAAAGCATAAGGAGAGGGTTATATATTTATGGAGTGATTCACCCAGGGGTGGAAGTAGGGGTACTAAGTACACATTCAGAAACACAGGGGAGCAGAGAAGTTGGGTTTGTGACCACTTAGCAGAGCCTGATCACAGTAGGTGCTTAATACTTGGATTTTGTCTTGTCCTCCCTACTAGAAAGGCAGCTGCTTGGTCAAATACCCTGGGGTTCAGGAACCTGGCTTCCTATCCCTCCTCACTCTCCAGCAGCTGTGTGACCTTGAACAAGTCTGATGACCTCTTCTTGCCCGGGCAGGCACAGCCGTGGTGGAGTGCCAGGGATGATGCTGGAATTGCAGAACTCTGACTCCTACTCATGCACCTGGGGCCCCTCCCGCCCCCGCTGCCAGGTGCATGGGGGTGTGTCTGGGGAGGTAGAAATGCTAGCCGTTTTCTCAGCCTTGGGCAGCTCAGGGGTGGCTACAAGGGCCCTCCATGCCGGTTGGAGGGGTTTTTCCACTGTGGGCCACTGGCTAACATTTGTGGATTTTCAAACCTAAAAATATGCTCTTTTAGAGTCAGAACCCAAGAAATCTGATCACCGAATAAAGCCGTCAAGACATCACAGTGGAAGTGTGTCAGTGGTTTTTGTAGCTGGAGAGCTTCTGCCTCAGTTTCCCCAGGGGCTGCCGCTATGAGTCTGCCAGTCTGCTCCCCTGTTGTTCAGTTGCTCAGTTGTGTCTGGTTCTTTGAGACCTGGTGGGCTGCAGCATGCCAGGCTTCCCTGTCCATCACTCTCTCCCAGAGTTTGCTCAAACTCATGTCCATTGAGATGGTTGATGAGTCAATCATCTCATCCTCTGTCGCCCCCTTCTGCTCCTGCTCTCAATCTTTCCCAGCATCAAGGTCTTTTCCAGTTGAGTCAGTTCTTCTCATCAGGTAGCCAAAGTGTTGGAGCTTCAGCTCCAGCATCAGTCCTTTCAATGAATATTCAGGGCTGATTTCCTTTAGGATTGAGTGGTTTGATCTTCTTGCAGTCCAAGGGACCCTCAAGAGTCTTCTCCAACACCACAGTTCAAAAACATCAATTCTTTGGCATTCAGCCTTCTTTGTGGTCCAGCTCTCACATCTATATATGACTATTGGAAAAACCATAGCCTTGACTAGATGGACCTTTGTTGGCAAAGTAATGTCTCTGCTTTTTAATATACTGTCTAGGTTGGTCATAGCTTTTCTTCCAAGGAGCAAGCATCTTTTAATTTCATGGCTGCAGTCACCATCTGCAGTGATTTTGGAGCCCAAGAAAATAAAATCTCTCACTGTTTCCATTGTTTCCCCATCTATTTGCCAGGAAGTGATGGGACCAGATGCCATGATCTTAGTTTTCTGAATGTTGAGTTTTAAGCCAGCTTTTTACTGTCCTCTTTCGCTTTCGTCAAGAGGCTCTTTAGTTCCTCTTCACTTTTTGCCATAAGAGTGGTGTCATCTGCATATCTGAGGTTATTGATATTTCTCCTGGCAATCTTGATTCCAGCTTGTGCTTCATCCAGCCCTGCATTTCGCATTATGTACTCTGCATATAATTTAAATAAACAGTGACAATATACAGCCTTGACATACTCCTTTCTCAGTTTGGAACCAGTCTGTTGTTCCATGTCCGGTTCTAACTGTTGCTATTTGACTTGCATACAGGTTTCTTTGGAGGCAGATCAGGTGGTCTGGTATTCCCATCTCTTGAAGAATTTTCCACAGTTTGTTGTGATCCACACAAAGGCTTTGGTGTAGTCAATGAAGCAGAAGTAGATGTTTTTCTGGAACTCTCTTGCCTTTTCTATGATCCAATGCTGTCTAGGTTCGTCATAGCTTTTGGTCCCCTGGTCCCTCTTCAGATTAAAAGCCTCTTGGGTTTCTGCAGAATGCCCAGGGCTGGCAAGCGAGACCACCCAGCTACAGATTCCAGCATCTCTGTTTGAGCATCCAGCTTGACTTCCCACTGAGGCAACCCCCCTGAACCTGGGGTCTTCCTCAGTGTGGTTGAATATCCCAGGGAGCTTACTAACAATGCCAGTGTTCAGTATGGGACACTATTGCTTGGCATGAGCCCAAACCTCCTTCTCTGGGGTAATTTGGAAATCTTGGTTTATTACCTCTTGGTTTAAACTTGGTTTAATCCTCTCAGTGAGGATCGCCCACGTGCCAGATAGAGTGCACTCTGCAACATTTTTCTGATATGAGTGCCCTGAGCATCTCTGGTCCGTGGATGGTGAAACTGAGGCGCAGAGAGGCAAGGAGGTCTGTCCTGCAGATGGTGCTGGTGGAGCTGGGATGTGCAGTCTGGTAACTGGTCCTCAGGGTTTCCCAGGTGACTCAGCAGTAAAGAATCTGCCTGCCTGCCAATGCAGGAGATGCAGGTTCGATCCCTGTCTGGGAAGATCCCCTGGAGGAGGGAATGGCTAGCACTCCAGTATTGTAGCCTGGAGAATCCCAAGAATAGAGGAGCCTGGTAGGCTACAGTCCATGGGGTCGCAAAAGAGTCAGACACGACTGAACAGCGACTGAGCACACATGAACGGTCCTCCCTACCCCTCCCACCCCGCCCCCTGCTGCAGACCACCGTGCTGGCACTTGCTTCTCGGTGCTGATTGCAGGCCGCTGTACTGGAGACCTCTCAGGCCACTACACCCACAGGCAGTGCTGCTGTGACAAGGGCAGGTGCTGGGCGGCTGGCCCAGCCCCTGAGCTGTGTCCTCCACGAGGCTCTGGTGAGTGGCTGGGGGTGCCTCCCACCTTCCTCTACCCCAGAGCTCAGCCTGCAGGGTGGGGACCCAGGGGTACAACCGAGGCTTAACTTCCAACCCCACTCCCTTGCAGATGAGTTCCAGCGACTGTGTGCCCCGGGACTCCCGCTCCTGCCTTCCTATCCAGGCCCCTTCCCCAGCCTCCCTGGCTTCGGATCCAGTGGTGGTGTGGGTCCTGGCCCAGGGCTGGCACGGCACAGCCCCCACGGCTCCAGTGGTCGTCGGGTTCCCAGCCTGGGCCTTGGAGATGGCAGCATTGGTGAGGACTTGGGAGGAGGGGTCCAAGACCCCTCCAGGGGAAAAGGGGATCCAGGCCTCAGGGTCTGGACTGGGCTTTGGAGTGGGGGTCATGGCCTGGGCAGTGGGGATGGGAGTACTGACAGTGGTCTGGGGGTGGGGGCAGATTGGAGATCCCAGCCTTCAAGGCCAAGTTTGAGCTTTGGGTGAGGGTCTAGGGCTGGAACTGGAGAAGGAAATGACAACCCACTCCAGTATTCTCGTCTGGAGAATCCCTTGGACAGAGGAACTTGGCGGGCTACAGTCCAGGGAGCTGCACAGAGTCAGAGACGATTGAAATGACTTGGCATGCACACTAGGGCTGGAATGGGGGTCCGGGGTCTCAGGCAAGTGGAGCATCTGAATTTAGGGCAGGACGCTGGGCTATAGTGGGAGAGCCTGGCCATAAGGGCTCTGAGTATGTGTCTGAATCCAGAGGTGAGGCCCAGACCCAGGGGCCCAGCCCTCAGTCAGGCACCCGCCCCCCTCCGTCGGCTCCACCCGCAGGCACAGCCACACTGAACCAGACCATCGACATCTGCCGGCACTTCACCAACCTGTGTCTCAACGGCCGCTGCCTGCCCACCCCTTCCAGCTACCGCTGCGAGTGTAACGTGGGCTACACGCAGGACGTCCGGGGGGAGTGCATTGGTGAGCGGTGGCTGGGCGGGGGTGGGGGCGCGCCCTGCCAGACTCGGGCTCAGAGTCCTCTGCCTGCAGATGTGGATGAATGTGCCAGCAGCCCCTGCCACCACGGAGACTGCATCAACACCCCCGGCTCCTACCGCTGTCGGTGTCACGAGGGTTTTCAGGCGACACTCACCAAGCAGGCATGCCTGGGTATGGCCGTCCCTTGGAAGTGGGGGTGCCAGGGGGCCTGGCTGGTGGAGCCTGCATCTCTGGCCCGAACTGGAGTCTTGGGGGTGCTGGGAGGACGCCTGCTGACCACCCGCCTGCCTTACCCCCCACCCCCCAGACATAGATGAATGCATCGCCAGCAGTGGCCTCTGCCATCACGGCCGCTGTGTCAACACGGAGGGCAGCTTCCAGTGTGTCTGCAATGCAGGCTTTGAGCTCAGCACTGACAGCAAGAACTGTGTGGGTGAGTTGAGGGTGGGCGGGTGGGGAGGGGGCTTCTGGGCCTCAGTAGCTGCCTTTTAGTGTCTCCTTACCTCTTTTTAAGAAAAAAAATATTTATTAATTTATTTGGCTGCAGCAGGTCTTAGTTGTGACATGCAGGATCTTTGGCTGTGACATTCGAACTCTTAGTTGAGACGTGTGGGATCAGTTCTCTGACCAAGGATCGAACCCAGGACCCCTGCTTTGGGAGGTTGGAGTCTTAGCCATGGGACCACCGAGGGAGTCCCTACCTTGCTTCTCGCATCTTGCCACTCCTGCTCCATCACTCCATCCTGTCTTTGGATGGAGCCTCTGCTTCCCTTCCTGAGCCCAGCCAGCCCATCTGAGAGCCTTCCTGTGGTCTGTCCACTCTCTACCCGTGCCTTCATTCTCCCCTTCCTTGGAGTCAGGTGACTCCCAGGAAGAGGCCTCTGGGGTAAGACTGTGCTGTCTGCTTCTGCCCCTGACAAGCCCCTCATCTGCCTCCAAGAGAGGTGGGTCAGGACCATGGAGAGCTCCTTGGTCTCAGATTCCCTGTGGGGTATGGGGGGTGCCAACTAAACTCCCCATAGCTTGTGGGGGCCACTAGGGATCCCCTTTGTCCTCTTCTGTCACCCTGTCTGAGACCTGCCTTAATCTTCCCTCACTGGGAAGGATTTTTTTCCTTTCTGTATTCATTCTTTTTTTTTTTTAATTTATTTTTTTATTGAAGGATAATTGCTTTACAGAATTGTGTTATTTTTTTGCAGAGCGTTTACTTTTTATCATTAGATAGATTTAGAAAGTTGATTATCAAATGAGCTGTTTTCTTAGCATTAATGTGAAGTACAGTAATTTATTTCCACGCATAAATCATTATTTTTATTTACATTGTTTTTTATTAGTTAGATATCACCTACTGAAATTAATTTCTATTTATTTTTGGCTGTGCTGAGTCTTCATCACTGGGCACAGGCTTTCTCTAGTTGCAATGAGCAGGGGCTGCTCTAGTTGCTCGGCATGCGCTTCTCATTTCAGTGGCTTCTCCTGTGCTCTCTCTGTGGAGCACGGGCTCTAGGGTGCACAGCCTTCTGTAGTTGCAGCACATTGGCTCAGTGGTCGTGGCTCCCAGGCTCCAGAGCACAGGCTCAGTAGTTGTGGTGCATGGGCTTAGATGCTCCACGGCATGTAGGATCTTCCTGGACCAGGAATTGAACCTGTGTCTCCTGCATTGGCAGGCAGATTCTTCACCACTGAGCCACCAGGGAAACCCTGTACTGAAATTAATTTTGATTAATTCTAATGATTAATTCATTGTTTCACATTTTACCATCAGATCTTTAATGTTGCCTTCAGATCTCTGCATAGTCTGTAACCAGTAAGAGTTGATGAAATCATTAGTTTGGTCTTTTTATTTTCTTTTGATACATATAAACTTTTTCATTAATTTTTTAAAGTATAGGTGATTTACAGTGTTGTGTTAGTTTCAGATGTATAGCAAAGTTTCAGATTCTTTTTCTTTATAGGTTATAAAATACTAAGCAAAGTTGCTTGTGCATTCATTCATTTTTAAAGACCCTTTTAGCTTCTGTATAGCTATGTAACTCTCATACCATAAAAGTAGCCTCTTAAAGTGTACATTTCAGTGGCTTTTAGTACAAGCATGACCACAGTCTAAGTTTAGAACCTCTTCATCACCTCCTCTGCATTGGCAGTCATTCCAGAATCATCTATCCTCCTTCCCCGCCCCCGCCCCCACCCCTCAGCAGGAGACTAGTCTACTTTGTGTCCCCATGGATTTGCCTGTTCTGGGCATTCTGTATAAATGGACTTGCACACTCTGTGGCCTTTTGTGACTGGCTTCTTTCACTGATGCATCACATTTTCAGGATCCGTCCATGTGGTAGCACATGTCAGAATGCCATTCCTTTTTATTGTCAAATGCCATTCCATTATATGAGCAGACAACATCTTGTCTCTACCGGCTTCAGCTGGTGGCTATTCGGGTTGTTTCCGCTTTTGCTGTTATGGATAGTACCTCTGTGGAAGCTCACCTGCACAGTTAGGTGTGGACCTTTTATGTATTCTTTATGTTTTTGCTCTCCCTATCTCCATTTCTCCCTCCCTCCCTTTCTTCCTTCTTCCTGCTTCAGTCCTTTTTTATTTAACACTGTACTTTGGTAAACAAATCATTTCTGCACTGCACTGACTGCCGCCTTTTAAATTAAACTATTTTTCAAGAGGGGGTTTTTGGAAAAAAATGTTTATTTATTTGGCTGCATCAGGTCTAAGTTGTGTCATGCAGGATCTTTCGATGCCGCAGACAGGCTCTTGGCTCTGGTGCATGGGCTTCTCTCTAGTTGTGGGATGTGGGCTCCAGAGCACGCAGGCTCCGTAGCTGTGGCACTCCAGCTTGGCTGCCCCACCACAAGTGGGATCCAAGTTCCCTGATCGGGGTCTAACCAGAGTCCCTGGCATTGGAAGGTGGATTCTTAACCACTGGACCACCAGGGAAGTCCCTAGACTATTTTCTTGTTAGCTGATGGGTTTTGCCCTTTCCTTTTTAAATGCAGGTACGATTCACACAAGATAAATTTAATCATTTAAAAGTGAAAATCTCAATAATTCCCAATGTTGTGCAACCACCTTTCTTTGTTTTTTAAATAGCATTTTTAAAGGTTTTTAAAAATAACATGTATTTCTTAAAAGTTAACACTTGCACAATAGGAAATCAAAAAACACAAGCAAAAAGCTAAAGTCATCCATCAGCACAAGCAGTTTACTGTTTGCTGTGTCCTTCCAGGTCTCATTTGTGTATTTACACAACTAAGCATCCATGTTTATGTATTAAAGATCATACGGTTATATATTAATAATGAATATCATGATGTGTGAAACAGCATTTTTAAGTGAACAATTTGGTGGCATTTAGGATATTTCCAATGTCACGCAACCACCATCTCATTTATGCAATTCTTTTTTGCATTTTTAAGAATTATGGGACAATTACACAGTGTAAAATTGACCATTTTAACTCTTTTTTTCCATTATAGTTTATTGTAAAATATTGAATATGTTCCCTGTGCTATAGCGTAGGACCTTGTGTATCTATTTTATGTAGAGTAGTTTGTATCTTACCCTTTGTAAGGGAACAATTCGGTGGCATTTTTGTACATTTGTAATGTCATGCAACCACTACCTAATTTTTTCAAATTTTTTTGCATTTTTTATCGTGGCGAAATATACACAACTTTTTTATTGTTTTGGATGCTCTAGCTTTTCATTGCTGCTCACAGGCTTTCTCTAGCTGTGGCGCATGAGCTTCTCATTGCAGAGTATAGGCTGTAGGCACTCGGGCTTCAGTAGTTATGGCACATGTGCTTGGTTGCCCCTCGGCACGTGGGATCTTCCTGGACCAGGGATAGAACCTGAGTTCCCTGCATCGGCAGGCGGGTTCTTTACCACTGAGCCACCAGGGAAGTCCCTACATAACATGTTTATCGTCTTAACCATTTTTAAATGAATAGTTTGGAGGCATTTAGTGAGATGTTGTGCAGCCACCACCTGACTTATTTAAAGGACTTTGAACACCTATTCATGGAGCACCTATGTGTGCCAGGAGGGAAGATGCAGATATGAGCTAGTGGTGCCAGTTGGCCCCAGGGGAGTTCACAGTCCTGCAACCTAGTACCCATGCCAAACTAGTCTCTGACAGCCATGTCTCATCCTATCAGGCTCCCACAGCCCCGGGAGCAGTTCCTGGAAACATGAGGGCCGGGCTGGTCTACCTGGCAGGACTGGCCCAATGAAAGGGTGGGTGCCAGGACCCTGCAGGGACCCAGCCTCTCCTGGTATCCCCAGACCACAACGAGTGTGCAACCACCACCATGTGTGCCAACGGAGTGTGCCTGAACGAGGACGGCAGCTTCACGTGTCTCTGCAAACCCGGCTTCCTGCTGGCACCTGGTGGCCGCCACTGTGTGGGTGAGAAACTGCAGGCTGGACCATAGGGGAACCCATGGGGATGGGGAAGAAGAGGAGAGGGGAGGTAGCAAGTGCGGGTAGGGGGTGGGGATGCGGTGGCTGGGACCCATTGCAGTGCCCCCTGCACGACCCCTGCAGACATCGATGAGTGCCAGACGCCAGGCATCTGCATGAATGGTCACTGCACCAACACTGAAGGCTCCTTCCACTGCCGCTGCCTTGGGGGGCTCGCGGTGGCCGCCGATGGTCGAGTGTGCGTGGACACCCACGTGCGCAGTACATGCTATGGGACCCTCGACCAGGGCTCCTGCGCCCGCCCCTTCCCTGGTGCTGTCACCAAATCTGAGTGCTGCTGTGCAAGCCCGGCCCATGGGTTTGGGGAGCCCTGCCAGCTGTGTCCCCCCAAGAACTCTGGTGAGAGCCTCAGCTGCCCCGCCCCCATGAACTTTCCACGGCCCCGCTTTCCTTTAGTCCTTGCTTGTGGTTTATAACTGCGGGGGGCAGGAGGGGACAGTGGTGGTGGGGGGCTTGGCTCCCATGGGGTGGGGTGGATGTCTCTCCCCCAAGAAGAGACAGAAGGAAAACTGTTCTTCCCACTGGAGCAGGCATCTTAGTCCTAGACCCTTGCCCAGCCCCAAGGGGCCACGTCTTGGGCGTGGCTTGGCTTCAGCAATGGCCAATGACCGCCCCCCTCTCCCTGTTCCTGCCACCACAGCTGAGTTCCAGGCCCTATGCAGCAGCGGTCTTGGCATCACCACGGATGGCAGAGGTGAGCGGGTTGGGGCTGGGACTGAGGGCCAGGGACGTGGTTGGGAACCCGGTCAGGTCACCGGGTTTCACAAAGTATTACAGGCTGGGAGGGCATTCTCCCATAGCTGTGGAGGCTAAGTGTCCCAGATCAAGGTGTGAGCAGGGGTGGCCTCTTCAGAGGCTGTGAGGAAGAGTCTGTCTCACACCTCTCTCAGTGTCTGGCACTTAGCTGTTAATCCTTGCTTGGTCGAAGCATCTCCCTGATCTCTGCCTTCATCCTTTTTTTTTTTTTTAATTTACAATGTTTCTGGTGTACAGCAAAGTGATTCAGGCACTATATATACGTATGATATGTATAATTTTCAGTATATATATATTTTAGTATATATATACATACATACAGTTTTTAGATTTTTGCCCTTATAGGTTATTATAAAATATTGAATTTAATCCTCATGCTATACAGTAGGCCCTTGTCTGTTTTCTGTTTTATATAGGGTAATGTATATATGTTAAGGACTTCTTCCCGGGTGGCTCAGTGGTAAGGAATCAGTGCAGGAGTCATAGGAAATGTGGGTTTGATCCCTGTGTTGGGAAGATCCCCTGGAGCAGGGCATGGCAACCCACTCCAGTATTCTTGCCTGGAGAATCTCATGGACAGAGGAGTCTGGAGGGCTACAGTCCATGGGGTTGCAGAGTCAGACACTACTGAAGTGACTGAGCACACATGTAGGCACATATATATGTTAATCCCAAACTCCTCTGCTTTCCTCTCGACACAGGGTTCGCCCTGTGTGTCTGTGCCCAGACCTCCACTTTTATAAGGATACAATCATATTAGAATGCACTGTATGTCCATCTCCAAATAAAGTCACGTGCTGAGGTGATCCTGGGGATGAGGACTCCAACCTATGACACCATCCTTTCCTGTTACAGCCTTCCTGCCTGAGCAACAAATAAAAGGATTTAGGATACAGCCAGGTTTCCCATCCACCACTGGGTCATGGGGGCAGGGCAGATGTCCAGCGCCCCTCCCTCAGTTAAAGGGACAGATTCTGGATCCAAATGCCTGGGTTTAAATCCCAGCCAGCATTCTTTTTTTTTTCTTTCATTTTTGATATATAGGGCTGCCTATTCCTACCCCCTCTTTGGCTGTGCCATGAGGCTTAGGGGATCTCAGTTCCCTGACCAGGAATTGAACCCACGCCATGGCAGTGAAAGTACTGATTCCTAACCGCTAAACCACCAGGGAACTCTCCAGGCCCTACTGTTTACTGACTGAATACTGATCAAGTTACTCCCCATCTCTGCACCTCCTTTTCTGTAAAGTGGATATACTCGTAGGTCCCATTTCAGGGACGTTGTGAGGACCAAATAAGTTAATATACTCGGCACAAAACAGTAAGCATCTTATAACATTAGTGATTATGATTGTACTTTAAAAGAAATTGTTGCTGATGTAATAATGTCTGTTCCATGAGTTCCACACTGGGGACAGTTTGCCACCTCCCAGGTGCCATTTGGCAATGTCTGGACAAATATTGGGGAGGGCGCTCTTTACGGCATTTCATGGGTAGACGCTGGAAATGTGGCTCAACATCTATTGCACAGGTTCCCCCCTCCCCCTGCACAAAGCAAAGAATGATCCGGCTCCAGTTATCCATGATGTTGAGAAACCCTGGTTTCCAGGGAAAGGAGGCAGGGTCTAGGTTGGAGCTCTGGCCCCGGAGGACCTGGCTTCTGGAGCCTCCAGGGAACCAGGGCAGCTGCTGATGCCATCTTCCTGCTGCAGACATCAACGAATGTGCCCTCGACCCCGACGTCTGTGCCAACGGCATGTGTGAGAACCTGCGGGGCAGCTACCGCTGCATCTGCAACCTGGGCTACGAGGCAGTCGCGGATGGCAGGGAGTGCACTGGTGAGCGTGCCGGGCGAGTGGACGGGCGGAGGGGTGCCGCCCCCACTGCACACCCCTCACCCCACTCTCTGGCCCCATGCCCGCCTTGCAGATGTGGATGAGTGCGCCCTCAACAGCCTCCTGTGTGACAATGGGCGGTGCAGGAACAGCCCAGGCAGCTATAGCTGCTCCTGCCCTCAGGGCTTCAGCTTCCGGCCAGACACAGAGACCTGCGAAGGTACAGGGTCCTGGGGGGCACACAGACATGCACACACACACAAGTACTTATGCACACTGCATGCTCTGGGTACACACATGCTGCCAGATGCATGTATACCTGCATTTACCCACACAGACATGCTCAAAGCCATACATGTATTCATAGTCTCACAGTTACACTCTTAGGTACACACTCACACAGTACCCACATTCACACTTATTCTTACTGATGCGAAGAGCCAACTCATTGGAAAATACCCTAATGTTGGGAAAGATTGAGGGCCTGAAGAGGAGGGGGCAACACAAGATGAGACGATTGGATGGCATCACTGACTCAATGGACATAAGTCTGAGCAAACTCCAGGAGATGGTGAAAGACAGGGAAGCCTGCGTGCTGCCGTCCATGGGGCCACAAAGAGTCAGACATGACTAAGTGACTGAACAATTCTCACTCTTTACACATATACTCATAACCAGAGTTACACCCTCAAAGGCACACCCTTATACAGACACTCTGACGTTCACACACTTGATGATCACTTGATTACACACACCAGTAGTCACACAAAACAGACTTACACACCCATATTCACACTCATAGTCACAGTCCCACACATCATACACTCTCATGTGCACACACTCAAAGACACGTGTGTGTCCACATTTTTACCCTTCCGCACACTTAGGCTCACAGCCACACACACTAATATGTGCAGATGCCACATACCCACACAGTTGTGCATTCACACACTTAAATATACTCACACACAGGAATGTGCCCACCCGCCCTCACACACACTTTGTTGCAATGACCTTGTCCATTACAGACCCCTGGGCACTCACAGATACCTGCACGAGCAAGCGCGTGCACACACACACACACACACACACACACACAGAGTTAAGCGCAAGCCTCCGGCAGACTGCCCCCTCTCCCACCACAACGAGGTCTCCCCGTCTGGGTTTTCCTCCTGCCTCTCACTCTCGGCCTCTCTTGTACCATGAGTGACCCTTGCAGGGCCACCGTTCCCCACCGTGCCTGTCCCTGTACACTTTCACCCGTGCGGGCTCCCAGGATCCTGCGTGTCGGCGTGCACGCGCAGGTGCACTGCACAATTTAATGCAAACCCGCGCCTCTGCGCCTGCCCAGTCCGTTCCCTCGCCTTCTGACCGCATGCGCCCCCTGCTGTTGGACTTTGGCAGCGGCGGAGGGGAGGGGCCTCAGGTCGCGTGAGGCTCCAGTTCCTGCAGCTCAGGGATCTGACGGGGGTCGGTGGCTGGTTGTCTTTGTAGACATCGACGAGTGCCTGTCCAACCCGTGTGTGAATGGCGTGTGCCGCAACCTGGCCGGCTCCTACGCCTGCGAGTGCGCCCCCGGCAGCCGCCTGGGACCTTCTGGCACCATGTGCCTAGGTGAGAGGCCCCACGGAGCAGCGGGGACCCCGACGCCCGCCCCGGGGAAGTCTGGGTCTCTGCGGGTTAGTGTGCAGGTGTGGGCCTGCCAAATGACACAGCCGGCCCCTTCCTGCAGACAGCACCAAAGGCACCTGCTGGCTGAAGATCCAGGATGGCCGCTGCGAGGCGAACCTGCACGGAGCCACCCTGCGCTCCGAGTGCTGCGCCACGCTCGGCACTGCCTGGGGGAGCCCCTGCGAACGCTGTGACATGGGTAATGCCCTAGGAGGGGCGGCTCTGGGGGCTCCCTGGCCATTGAGAGAACCATGCGGGGGAAAGGTCCCCTGGATCCGGGTGGAGAGAATGACTCCTCTCCCCAATCACAGACCGCGCCTGTGCCCGAGGCTTCGCCCGCGTGAAGGGGCTCAGCTGCGAAGGTAACTCCCCACCCTGTGCACTTCACCACCACTCCCCCACCACCACCACCAGGAGCAGGCAAGTGTCATGGTGGCTGCCTAAGGCCCTCTCTGAAGTCATTGGAGAGCTCCCTCCTTGGTATCCGGGTCTTCCCCACAATCCCCCAGCCTAGGAGGCTGGCACTGCCTCTTCCCACCTCCCCAAGAACCACGTGGTGTCCTGAGCCCATAGGGAGCCAGCTCCCTGGGAGCCTCCAGCTCTAGCTTCTCCTTGCTTGCTGCTGCCTAGATGTGAATGAGTGTGAGGTCTTCCCTGGAGTCTGTCCCAATGGGCGATGCATCAACACTGCAGGCTCCTTCCGCTGCGAGTGTCCAGAGGGCCTGATCCTGGACACCTCCGGCCGGCTGTGCATAGGTGAGTGTGGGCCTGCAGGGTCCGGTGCAGGGCCTCCAGCCCTTCCTTCACTGCCTCCACTCCCAGCAGCTGGAGGCCCTTCCTAGGGACAGGTGGAGTCTTGGGGGTCCTCTTGTACTCTGCCCACCCCCTTGCTAATGTGTCTCCAAAGACATTTGTTTTTTTGGAGAGGTTGGATCCCCTTAATCAACTGCCCTTCTAATGAAGCTCATTGCAAATGGTACGGTCTCTTGGAATGTTACCTGCCACCTTGGTATATTCTTTCTTGCTACCAAACAAGGTTTACAGGAGGTGGATTTGAGCACGAGGCACCTGCCTCTGTCATGAGTGGTAATTCATGCCTGCAGCCCTTCCTCAGCATCCAGGGCTCAAACCCTCACCCTGAATGGCTTGCTCTTAGGCTCAAAGGCTCTGAGATATTTTCCCCCTCAAGGAGGGCTTCTTGCTTTACACCATCAACATCTTGAACAGGACATTTCTTGGCCAAGAGCATCTGCCAGCCAGCAGGTAGGGCTCTGCATTCTATCAGTTTTTCCTCCCATAGTAACATTGACCCATTAGTGGCCTCCTCGGTGGCACCATGGAGCCTGGTCAACAGAAGGCAGATGGGCCCTGATGACTCTTTTCAGCTTTGATTTTCTTCTAAACTGAGCTTCAGGTGTGCATCAGGTTTTCTTGCTGATCCCAGAATGTGAGCAAGGAAAGAAAGTAGCCAAGTAAAGAAAAAATAAAAATATCACTGAATTCACAGCCAGGTGAAATGCTGTCTGAGCAGCCCTGGACCAAGGCATCGGGTACCCAAGAACTTAAGACGGAGCCCTGTGTGTCGTGGCACTTCTGTTTATCTTTATTTTTTTCTAAAGGTTCTGTAACAGGGTCTCATTTTCAAATGGATCCACTTAAACATATGTTCCTTTTGCAAGAGGTGAAAAATTGTCCTAGTCTAGGGATCAGCCAGTTGTTTCTGCAAAGGGCCAGAGAGTAAATATTTTCAGCTTTAGGAGCCTCAGAATCTGTTGCAGTTACTCAGCTCTACTGTGTAGGACAGAAATAAATGAATGTGACTATGTCAATAAAACTTTATTTACAAAAACAGCAGGCAGTTGGCACCGTGGGCCATAGTTAACCAGCCCCAGTCTTAGACCATCGTGTCTGGTATTGAAAGAAGCCTTATCCATTGCCAGATTATTCTGAGGAGTTTTTAAAAATTAAACACACACACTCTGGAGCCAGGTGGCGTAGTTTGAATCTATCTCTACCTCTTACTGTGTGGCCTCAGGCCAGCTACCTAACCCGTCTCTGCCTCGGTTTTCTTGCATGTAAAATAAGCATGATGATAACCATTTTCCTCTTGGTGTTATTTTAAAGACTAAATGGGTTGATGAGCTTAGAACAGTGCCTAGCACAATGGCACCCCACTCCAGTACTCTTGCTTGGAAAATCCCTTGAATGGAGGAGCGTGGTAGGCTGCAGTCCACGGGGTCGCTAAGAGTCGGACACAACTGAATGACTTCACTTTCACCTTTCACTTTCATGCATTGGAGAAGGAAATGGCAACCCACTCCAGTGTTCTTGCCTGGAGAATCCCAGGGATGGCGGAACCTGGTGGACTGCCGTCTATGGGGTCGTACAGAGTCGGACACGACTGAAGCAGCTTAGCAGCAGCAGCAGCTTAGCAGCAGCACATAGCAAACACCTAGCAGTGCAAGTTATTATTAAAATGTAACTTTGGGGGATTGCCCTGGTGGTCTAGTGGTTAAGACTTTGCCTTCCAATCCAGGGGGTACAGGTTCCTTTCCTGGTCCCGGAGTTAAGACCCCACATGCCTCTCGGCCAAAAAGCCAAAACATGGAATAGAAGCAATATTGTAACAAATTCAATAATGATCTTAAAAATGGCCCACATAAAAAAAAATCTTTAAAAAATTTTTGTTTTAAAAAAATGTAACTGTTGGGTTATACCCTATTCCAGTTTAACTGTTGGGAATTCCTTGTGGTCCAGTGGTTAAGACTCAGCTGTTTTTATTGCCAGTGCCCTGGGTTTGATCCCTGGTCAGGGAACTAAGATCCCACAAGCCCCACAGTGTGGCCAAAAAAAAAAAGGTCACTTGGAAGACATGGAGTGTCAGCTGAGAAATTCAGTCTCCCCACTGGGGAGGACGTTTTGGACGACACTGCCTGTCCTGGCAGCCAGAGTGTGGCAGGGGTGGGACCGGTGACCACCCCTCCTTGCAGACATGCGCCTGGAGCTTTGTTTCCTGCGTTGGGAGGAGGACGAGTGTGGGGCTGCCCTGCTGGGCAAGTACCGGATGGATGTCTGCTGCTGTACTGTGGGGGCCGCATGGGGCACCACATGCGAGGCGTGCCCTGAGCCCGAGTCCCCGGCTTTTACCAGCCTGTGTCCCCGGGGGCTGGGCTTTGCCAGCCGGGACTTCCTGTCAGGCCGTCCCTTCTATAAAGGTGCGTTTGGGCTTGGGGAGCCTGGATGGAGGATGGGAAGAGGGCAGAGCATGGGCAGAGGCCTGGAGTGGGAAGCAGGTTTGGGAGAGACCAAATATCTGTGATCAGAGGGGTGAATGCTCAGGAGGCAGGGGACTCAGGGACATGGAGTAGTGTGACGTTTTGTACTCCCGTGCTGCAGATGTGAATGAGTGCAAAGCCTTCCCTGGGCTGTGCGCCCATGGCACGTGCCGCAACACTGTGGGCAGCTTCCGTTGCTCCTGTGCGGGGGGCTTCGCCCTGGATACCCAGGAAAGGAACTGCACAGGTACGTACCTGCCTCTGCCTCCTTGGCAGGTGCCTGCGGGGATGGGGGACCACAAACTAGAGGCGCCTAAAAGGCAAGAACTGGCCTTGTTCCTCCTGCCTGTCTGCTGTGTGACCCAGGGCAGCTCAATACCCTTTCTGGGCCTCCAGGATCCCGGCTATAAAAGGAGGGGCTAGCAAAAGGTGGCACTAGTGGTAAAGAACCCTCCTGCTAATGCAGGAGACATAAGAGACACAGGTTCGATCCCTGAGTCAGGAAGATCCCCTGGAGAAGGGCATGGCTACCTACTCCATTATTCTCATCTGGAGAATCCCATGGACAGAGGAGTCTGGCGGGCTGCGGTCCATAGGATTGCAAAGAGTCAGGCATGAATGAAGCAACTTGGCATGGCAAAGTAACCTCCGGCAACTTCCCTGGTAATCCTTTGCTAAGACTCCGTGCTTCCAATGCAGGGGTCCTGGGTTCAATCCCTGGTCAGGGAACTAGATCCCACATACCTCAGCTGAAAATCCTGCATGCCTCAACTAAGACCCAATGCAGCAAGTAAATAAATTAATTAATTTAAAACTGATCTCTAGGGGCCTGCGGGCTGGAAAGAAATTCCCTCCTCTCATCTGGGGGTGCAGTCACAGCACCTCCATTTCCCTGGCTCTGTTCAATGCCTTGGGGCTCCCCTGTGGCCCTGGGTGTCTGCAGACATGGAGGCCTGGCCCATGCCCACTGTCTCCACAGACATCGACGAGTGCCGCATCTCCCCTGACCTCTGTGGCCAGGGCACCTGTGTCAACACCCCGGGCAGCTTTGAGTGCGAGTGTCTCCGTGGCTACGAGAGTGGCTTCATGCTGATGAAGAACTGCATGGGTAGGCAGCCACCCCAGGGCAGGGTGGTGCCCGCGGGTCTTGGGGCCGAGCCGAGGAATGGGGTGGGAGGACATTGCTGTGCTGGATGTGGGTGGAGGGGGCAGAAGTAGAGAGAAGCCATGATCCAGCTGGGACAGCAGGTGTGAGTGTCGTCCCTGAAGACTGCCGGACACTGGGTCTGGCATTCGGAGGAGAAGCATGGGGACCAAGATTTGGGCAGGTTCTCCCAGGGTCGGGGTAGCATGAAAAGAGGAGAGGGCCCTGGAGAGAGGAGCCTCTTCCCTTTTCATTTTTCTCATTCATTCAGTGAACGTTTCACATGCATCTACTCGGGGGAACTATGGAGAGCTCGGATACAGGAGGCCATTTCCTTGGAGTTCAGGACCTAATAGGGAGGATAAAATAAATCCCTAGACAAACAGAAAATAAAGAGCCACTGTCAGAAGCACTTGAAAGGGCTGTATGGTGCAGTGTGAGCTGAGAACCCCAGGGATGTATCCCATTCTGTGGGGCCAAGAGAGTGGGAGTAATTGTGGTGAAGAAGGGCTGAAGAGTTGTATGGAGAAAGAGCAGTGTGTGCAAAGGCCCTGGGGTGGATGTGAGGGATGGAAGGTGCTGCTGTGGGGAGGAGGGAAGGCGGAAGGGGGGACCGTGTGTGCAAAGGCCCTGAGGTTGACATGAGAGATGGGAGGAAGCCCCTGAGGCTGGAGTGGGAGGAGAGTTGTGAGATGAGTGGTGAGGCCCCTGATTCCATGTACTAATGCCCAGTGGGGCTGGTCCTTGCCTTCCCCCTGTCACTTCTGGGGTGGGGAAGGGGTTCCTCAGGGCCTCCTTTAGCTCCAGGAATGTCAGCCTGTGTCCCTGAAAACTCTGAGAATTCCAGCTTCCCTCCCATTCTGACTCCCCTGGGTCATCCACACCCCAGGGCTCCAGACTCTCTTGGCCTCAGCCAGGGCAACAGGGTTGGGGGATGGGGGCAACAGGGGGGAGCTTCCATGAGCCCCATCACACCAACCTGGATCAGCATCTCACACCTCTTCTCTCTCTCCACATGCCCAGATGTGGATGAGTGTGCCCGGGACCCGCTGCTGTGCCGGGGAGGCACCTGTACCAACACAGATGGGAGTTATGAGTGCCAGTGTCCCCCTGGACATGCGCTGGCAGCTGAGGGCACTGCCTGCGAAGGTGAGTGTAGCTTGCAAGAGGGAGAGGATACGAGTATGTGTGTTTGTGCATCTCCCTGAGTACATACTTGTGTATTTGTGTGCATGAGTGGTCACATGCCTCAGGTATTGGGAGAGCACATTTGTGTGTGTTTCTGTGTGAAAACGGAAAATCGAGTGTGTGAGTGTGGGTCAGTGTGCAGCCATGTGAAGTGTCACTTGTGTGGTTGTGAGATGGAAGGAGTGTGTATTTGTGTGTCTGAGCATGCAGGTGTCTTTCTGGGAATGCATCTGTCCAAGAGTAAGTGTGTATTGGTGTTTGTGTGAGTCTGTGAGTGTGTAAGTGTTTATACAAGAATGATTGTTCTTATGTAAGGCGATGGAAGTGGTTATTTGTGTGTCTACATAAGGTTGTGAGAGAGTGTGTGTCTAAATGTGGGCATGTGTTTGCACACGGGTGTGTTTGTGGAGGGGGCTGTGTGCATGTAGGTGTGTCTGTTGAGCGTGTGTTTGTATGTGTGTACACAGGGGGTGGGGCTTCCCCGATGGCTCAGCGATTAAGAATCTGCCTGCACTACGGGAGACATAGGAGATGCAGGTTTGATCCCTGGGTCGTGAAGATCCCCTGGAGGAGGGCATTGCAACCCACTCCAGTATTCTTGCCTGGAGAATCCCATGGACAGAGGAGCCTGGTGGGCTACAGTCCATGGGGTTTCAGAGTCGGACACAACTGAAGTGACTTAGCACACACGCACACAAGGGTTCTTTGTGAGTCTACCTGAGTGGATATGAAAATGTGACACAAGGGCAAATCCAATGCAATGCAAGGTGTGCAAATATGTTTATGAGTGGGCATGAGGTGTGTTTGTGAGTCTGAGTGTGCATCTGGCTATGCAGATGTGTGTCTACTGAGGGTGATTGTGTTTGTTTGCGAATAAGTGTGAGGGCGTGCTGCTGTGTGAGCTGTGTGCATGTGGCTGTGTGGATCAGGTTGTGGGTCTGTCTGCTGAGGGTGAGTGTGTATCAAGGGTGGGTTTCGGGTGTCTTGTTAGTGTGCACCTGGGTGGATGTGTGAATCAGGGTGAGGTGCCCTTTTGTTCTGGGCTTCCCCAGTGGCTCAGCGGTAGAATCCACCTGCAATGCAGGAGACAGAAGAGACACAGGTTCAATCTCTGGGTCAGGAAGACCCCCTGGAGGAGGGCATGGCAGCCCACTCCAGTATTTTTGCCTGGAGAATCCCATGGACAGAGGAGCCTGGAGGGCTGCAGTCCATGGGGTGGAAAAGAGTTGAATATGACTGAAACGACTTCACACATGTGTTTGTACCAGGGTGAGATGTAGACTCACACCCATGGTGGGGGGGGGGTAGGGGGGGGGCGGGCATAGATGCAAGAGTGTGAGTGCATCATCGTGCATGCGTGTGTCCCTGTGCAGAAGGCGGCTGGGCACAGGCCCATCCTTTCCTGGGGCCCCTCCGCCACCTGCTGTCCTTACCAGCCATCCGTTTCCCCCGTAGACGTGGACGAGTGTTCCCTGAGTGACGGCCTGTGTCCGCACGGCCAGTGTGTCAACGTCATCGGTGCCTTCCAGTGCTCCTGCTATGCCGGCTTCCAGAGCACACCTGACCGCCAAGGCTGCGTGGGTGAGACCGCGCCCGCCCCCAGCCCCAGCCGCGGCCCCCGCCGCCGCTTCAGTCTCTCCTGGCCTCAGTCCGAGCCCCTGCCTCTACCCTTGACCACTTCCGCTCCGACAGTCAGCCCCCTGCTTGATGTGCCTCCGCCAGGCCCTCACCTCGCCCAGCCTCCCACTTCCACCTTGCCCCGCCTCCCATCACGTCCTACCTCTTACCACACCCTCACTATGCCCCGCCTCCCGCCTTGCCACGCCCCTGCCACGCCCCCAGCCCGGCCTACCTCTCCCGGCCTCCTGCCACGCCCTCGCCATGCCCCGCCTCCTGCCTTGTCACGCCTCCGTCACGCCCCCCACCTCGCCTTGCCCTACCTCCGGCGGTGCCCCCTACCTCTTCCTGCCTCCTGCAGATGTGGACGAGTGCCGCACCAGGAACGGTGGTTGCCACGTCCACTGTGTTAACACTAAGGGCAGCTACCAGTGCGAATGCGGACCTGGCTACTCTCTGATGCCCGATGGGAGGGCGTGTGAAGGTGGGTGGGTGCGGCACCCTCCCTCCGGCCTGGGATGTGGGAACCCACCTGGCCCGGCCCAAATGAAGCCATCCACACCCTAGCCAGGCCACTGACCCCGCAGAAGTGTCCCTGGGGTTCCCCCTCTGTCCCTTCCCACCTGCAACCCGACCCCTACCCTGGTCCCCCAGATGTGGACGAATGTGAGCAGAATCCGGACATCTGTGATGGGGGCCAGTGCACCAACATGCCAGGGGGTCACCGCTGCCTCTGCTATGACGGCTTTGTGGCCACGTTGGACATGAGGATGTGTGTAGGTGAGGAGTTGGGACTATATACAGATGGAGGAGGCAGCTTCACTTCACTCACCAGGCCTTCCACAAGGAGACAGGTGGGCAACGCAGACGCCAGGCCCATTCCCGGAACACGTGGGCAGGGGAGATGCAGGTTTGTTCTTGGTGGTCTGCTCCTGGCCACCTGCACCCCGAGGCCCTGCACCGAGATCTGCGGGATCTTGTTCACAGCAGCAGAGACCCCCCCAAACCTTGTTCTTTTGAATACACTTATTAAACACCCACTGTGTACCCAGCACATACAGCCAGGTGCGTGCCCGGCTTTGAGAGTCACCTTATAAGATCATCAGAGACCAAGGGGTTTATGCAGAGGAAGGTGTATGAGATAGAAGGACGCTGTGTTCTCTGAGCCCTGCTTTGGGACCTTGTCTCTGTCGTCTCTGCCAGGGTCACTGCCGTCTTCTGGTGGGGGGTGGTTGGCACAGGCCCTGGGGAGCAGATGTGAACTTGTGACTCCATCAGGGCAGAGCTGGGGCCAGAGTACAAGGATATGAAAAAGGGAACCCTTCCAGGGAGAGGTGTCCAGCTCAGTGCAGCTTAAGCATTCCAGATCACAGCAATCTTAGGAAACACTGAACAAAAGGGGCTTGGGACCAAGTTAAGTAGGAAATGCTGCCTCCTCCATCCCTTCTTGCAGATCCACATCGGCAATAAAGGCTCTGAAAAGGCCTTCAGGCCTTAGCTTTAGCTTAGCATCTTCTTAATGTATTGGTGTAAAATCTTTTTGGAAATGTTTGTCCGATGTGTTCCATGGAATATGAACTATAGAATGTTGACTGAATTCTCGCAGCTGCCCAGGGGTGGAATGGGGGAGCTATAACCAGTAGTGGAATCAGGGGAGCTCCCTGCCCTTGAAGATGGGCAAAAAGAACCTGGACACGGGACCCACGTGGCAGGGCACTCGGCCATGCTGCTATACCCCACCCTCACCTGCTTCTTCTCCTGTCACCCCATAGACGTGGACGAGTGTGACCTGAACCCCCACATCTGCCTCCATGGGGTCTGCGAGAACACCAGGGGCTCCTTTGTCTGCCACTGCCAGCTGGGTTACATCGTCAGGAAGGGGGCCATGGGCTGCTCTGGTGAGCTGGTGGTCAGTGGAGCAGACGCAGAGGGGCGCCCCTGAGGGACCAGCTCAGGGTCTTTGGGGTCCACCCCATCCCTTGGGGCAGAGCAAGGCCAGACCTCATTCTCACACATTTCCACTGGTGGGCCCTCGTGCTGAAGCAAAAGTAGGATCTGATCACATGCCCGTGGGGCTCCCTTGATGGCTCTGCAGGGGCAACTCTGGATCCCTTAGATCCACAGCAGTTCCTAAGGCGTGTAAGCCTGATGCTTTTAAGTGTCACAGCGATGAACATTCAAACATGTCAGTCGTTCATGACCACAGACCTGGTGCCTCAGAACCACAGATGTCTCCTCTCTATAGAATGGTTCTGGAGGGCAGAGTCTGAGATCAGGGTGTCAGAAGGGTTGGTTCCTTCTCAGGGGCCCAGAGGGAGAACTGGCCCATTCCTCTCTCCTCATCTCTGGTGGTAGCCACAGTGCTTGAACACATCACTCCAGTCTCCATGTCTGTCATCACGGGGTGTTCTTCCCTCTGCGTCCAAATTTTCCTCTTCTTGGGAGATCACTGGTCATTGCATTTAGGACCCCCTGTAATCCAGGAGGACCTCATTTTAATTTGGTTACATTTACAAAGACTTGGTTTCCCAAAAAGGCCACGTTCAGAGGTTCTTAGAGTCAGGATTGAAACATGCTTTCTTGGCAGGGAGAACATAATTCTATTTGCCATCATTATGTAGTTATTTCAATGCATAGTAGAAGCAAACATTAGAAAACAGAGCATCCAAACCATGATTTCTTAGAGATCGTTGTTATACGTTTTTCTTCTAAAGTACATTCACGTAAGTAAAAATGGGAGACAGCGTAAAGAAACTTTTAGCGAGGACTTCCCTGGTGGTCTAGTGGCTAAGACCATGTCCTTGCTCCCAGTGCAGGGGACCCAGATTCGATCCCTGGTCAGGGCACTAGATCCCACGTGCTGCAACTAAGAGTTCGCATGCCACAGCTAAGACCTGGTGCAGCCAAATAAAATTCTCACAAAGGAAAAACTTTCAGGGAACGGTAGCTCACTTAGGTGGTTGATGAACATCGCAGAGATGATAAGGCTGATGCAAAATTGGCTGAGGGTTAGACACTGTGGTTTAGAAGGAAATCCTGCTTTAGAGGGAGAGTGTCTTCATTAAGACAGTGACTTTTTTTGGCTGTGCCATGTTAGTTCCCCAACCAGGGATTGAACCCAAGCCCTTTAGTGAAAGCCAGGAATCCTAACCAAGGACAGTTCCTCTTATTGTCTACCCTGAGTCTCTCATGCTGCCATTTCAGACCATTTCTGGGGCATGCTGGGAGTCATGCCCTGTTGAGTTTGGGGGTTTTCCTTTTGGGCTCTGGGTGAGGGTGGAAGCTCCTGCAGTGGTGAGGGGCATTTCTGGGCCCAGTCCTACCCTAGGGAAGGTCTTTTCTCCTGCTCCTGCCCTGAGTCTCCCCACTCTGTACCTGAAGCCCTGTTTCTACTAGGCCCAGGCCTCTTGGGGGGTCCTCTGTCCTCCACCCCATCTCCTGGTCCTGCCCTTCTATGCCTGGGTCCCTCTTTTCTCAGATGTAGATGAATGTCAGCTTGGGGGACACAGCTGTGACAGTCATGCCTCCTGCCTCAACACCCCTGGGAGTTTCAGCTGCAGTTGTCAGCCAGGCTGGGTTGGGGACGGCTTCAAATGCCGTGGTAAGTGTCTGGGGGCCAGAGGTCTGGACAGAGAAGCAGAGGTGGGTGGGGTGAGTGGGCAGGCTACAGCCGGGCAGAGGTGTCTGGGTTCAGGCATGTCCATGGGGGAGGGTCAGGGTTGGGATTTGGAGGGTCTGCCTCCCCACAGCCCCCCAGCGCACACACCTGGGGGACCCTGGGTTCCATCTCCTGCAGACCTGGATGAATGCGCCTCCAAGGAACATGGGTGCAGCCCGAGAGCTGACTGCCTCAACGCCCCCGGCTCCTACCGCTGTGCCTGTCGCCTGGGCTTCTCTGGGGATGGCTTCTCTTGTGAAGGTGAGGTCGGGGCGTGGGATGGGAGGGCTGGAGGGGTCCAGAAAGGATGGCCAAGGGGGCTGGATTCCGAGGTGCCCACGACTCACACTGATCCACTCACTGCTCTGTGGATGCCAGAAAGGATGTACCTTCAGCCCTTGGGGCCAGAGGCCAGGCCCTGAGTCCCTTGAAAGTGCAAGTGAAAGTGAAGTCTCTCAGTCATGCCCGACTCTGCGACCCCATGGACTGTAGTCTACCAGGCTCCTCTGTCCATGGGATTTTCCAGGCAAGAATACTGGAGTGGGTTGCCATTTCCTTCTCCAGGAGATCTTCCGAACCCAGGGATTAAACCTGGGTCTCCCACATTGTAGGCAGACACTTTACCATCTGAGCCACCAGGGAAGTCCCAGAGTCCCTTAGGGGCAGTCTTCTCCCCTGGACTCCAAATGTGTAGAGTTTTCTGGGTGTGGGGACAGGAATACTTGCTTTCTGTTGGCCCTCCACCCCAGATTGTGAGCGACCATGACCCCTGTCCTCTCCCTGGCTCTGACTCAATCACCTGCCCACTGAGTCGGGGTCTGAGTCCCCCCGGGCTACTTGCCAGCTCCCTAGAACTCCAGGTGACAGTGAAGGGTTCGAGTGATCAGGGCCGCCTGCCCCCACCATGTGGGTCCTCACCTGCTGACCACCAGCCCCCCTCCTTTGAGTCCCTTTAGACAGGGACGAGTGTGCAGAGAATGTGGCCCTTTGCGAGAATGGGCAGTGTCTCAATGTCCCCGGCGGGTACCGCTGCGAGTGCGAGATGGGCTTCAGCCCCACCAAGGACCAGCATGCCTGCCAGGGTGAGGTCTGGGGCGGCCGGGGTGCGGGCAGAGCAGGGGGTCCCTGGAGTCGCTGGCACTGGGGGCAGCAGGAGCGGGATGCTGACCAGGCTGTGCTCACCTGGGCTCCACTCCTCCTCAGATGTGGATGAGTGTGTGCTCAGGAACATCTGTGTGTTCGGGAGCTGTGAGAACCTGCCGGGGATGTTCCGCTGTATCTGCGACGAGGGCTATGAGCTGGACCGCGGTGGTGGCAACTGCACAGGTGTGGGGTCCGCAGGGTTCAGGGTGGCAGGCTTGTTCCATCAATTCCCATAGATCTCTTCTCACGTGTCCTCTACAGAGTGGAGGGAGTCCTTGTCTGACCCCACCTCCAATAGTGCCCCTCTCCATTAACCTTCATCATCATCATCATTTATCATCCCCCAAATAAATCCAGTGAATCAGGGAGACTTCTCTGGCAGTCCAGTGGTTAAGATTCCATGCTTCCACTGCAGGGGACACAAGTTCGATCCCTGGTTGGGGAACTAAGGTCTCGCATCCTGCATGCCATGCAGCCAAAAGAAAAAAAGGATGCTGTAAATCAATGAAGTCGAGCTCCCTCCACCGCAACCATCAAAATGGTCTCCCACCTGTCTATCCCAAATGGGAGTCAGCAGACTTTTTCAATGAAGGGCCAGCCAGTAAATATTTTCAGTTTTCAGCCATACAGTCTTTGCCCTGTAGCTTAGAAACAGACATAGGTGATAAGTGAATGAATGGTTGTGCTTGTGTACCAGTAAAATTTTATTTACACAAACAGATAGGGGGCCGGATTTGACCCACAAGTTGTAGTCTGCCAGCCCCTAGCTTGAAACATGTCCTCAATATTGGTTTTTGTATGTTAGCTTGTGGACTCTGCTGGCAAAGGCAAACCTCCAGGCCAAGTAGAAAAGAGCAGAGGAAAGCAGGGGGTTGCCTGGGACAGGCTACTGTCCCATCAGGCTTTCTTCCAGGGGCCTTGTTCTTAAGACCAGCCCCCAGCAGCCAGGTATTCGACTCCCCAGGAAAAAGGCAGGAGGGAAGTGAGTTGAGAGGGGGAGGATCTCTGCTGATGCTGCCCCCACCCCACAGATGTGAATGAGTGTGCAGACCCTGTGAACTGCATCAACGGCCTGTGTGTCAACACCCCCGGCAGCTACCTCTGCAACTGCCCGCAGGATTTTGAGCTGAATCCCAGCGGCGTGGGCTGCGTGGGTAAGTATGCACTCTGCTGCAGGTGGGGTTCTGGGGTCCACGCGCTGGATGAGGCCACCTGCTCCCGATAGACAGGCCCTTGGCCAGAGCAATCGTCCCTGTCTTTTGCGATACAGCCTTTGGGCTCTAGACTGACAGATGCTCAGAGTCACATATGCACACAGACACATGCACACACAGACATACATAGAGTAATACACAGTTACACATACAAGAGGTGCAAACACACACACAGACACACCCACCCTATTTCTCCCCCACCACTTGCTAACCACCCCTTTCTGCCTGTTTAGATACCCGGGTCGGGAACTGTTTCCTGGACACACAGCATCGAGGGGACGGTGGCATTTCCTGCAGTGCGGAGATCGGGGTTGGCGTCACCCGGGCGTCCTGCTGTTGCTCCCTGGGTCGGGCTTGGGGCAACCCTTGTGAGCTGTGCCCGCTGGCCAACACCAGTGAGTCCCTGAGTGGAGTGGGGGCTGGAGAAGACAGAGACCTAGCCCTGGTCCAGGCTCCCTTAGGGCTTAGGGGGTCATCTCTGCTAAGGGAGGGACACTGGGAACCAGAAAGGGAGAAGGACTCAGCCTGGGTCACACAGCATATTCTCAGCAGTTCACCATCTCGACCTCTCCCCAGAATCTCCTCTGTCATCTCTTCCTGCAAATTCTTTGTATGTGTACATTTACTTGCCCACTCAGTCAGTCAACAAACACTGAGAATTCCTAGGGCAAGGAACCTAGAGAAGGATGAAATACAGCCGCTGCACCCTGCCCCCACCCATAAACCAACAGTCCCTGGACTGTTGAGAGTAGAACTATTCTAAGGGTCTGTTTGAGACATAGTGATGGCCAAAGAGGAAGCCATGGAGAGGAAGTGGGTAAGGGAAGTCTTCCTAGGAGAGGACTTGAATGAGGTTTTGAAGAATGTGTAGGAGTTTTCCAGGCAGTGTAGGGGGAAGGATGTGTGGTGCAATGGGAACAGCATGTGCAAAGTCCTCAGGTGTGGAGCAGGGAGGCATGTGTGTACCTATTCCGGGGCATATGTGTGTGTGAATGTACATGCAAGATCTTCCTTTCATGGGGTAAACTTGTGGTCACATTAGAGTCTGGTTTTGGATCACAAGAATCCTTCCTCCCTACCCCCAACTACCACCACAAAATCCATCTGCTTACATGTTGAAGGTGAGCAAGTGTTTATACACACACACACAGACACCAGATCCTCCATGATTGTACCAGTTTCTAGGCTTCAGAGGCTGAGGAGGTAAAGGGATGTAGTTTCTATGGTAACAGGATGCCAGGCCCATTCTTGAGGCCTTTTTAGGGGACCTCCCCTCCTGTGCTTCCCCTGAGCTTTGCCCAAATGCCTCACCCCACAGCCCCTCACAAGAGCTTCTTTGCCTTGCAGCTGAGTACAGAACCCTGTGCCCAGGGGGTGAGGGCTTCCGGCCTAATTCCATCACTGTCATCCTGGAAGGTGAGTTCCTGGTAGACTATCCATCCATGTACCCACTGATTGACCTTCCTTTCATGTCCCATCACCAAGGAGCAGAGTTGGGCAACTTTGGGGTGGGGGGCAGGTCCTCTCAGCTTTTCCACCTATTGGTTTGTTGATTCATCCTTCTATCCAGTCCCCATCCACCCATCCATATATCCATTCCCCATCCATCCTTCCACCCTTTCTTCTTTCCTTCCTTCCATCCATTCATCCATATATACATGCATATAAGTACGTTTATCCATCCACTCACCTACAATCCATTCATCTACTCACCTACCCGCCCACCCATCCATCCAGTCATTCTTTTCATCCATTGACCCGTTTGCTTATTTGACCCGTTCCCTGCTTTTCATATCCACCTATCTGCCCATTGATACATCTATCCTCCCATATCCATCCATCCACACATCCATCCATCCACCTACTCATTCCTCCTTTCATTTATTCATCCGCCTACTCACCCACCTATTTATTCACACTCATGTTCTTGTCCATTCACACTGTTGTTTATTCCCTCATCCACTACTTTTCATCTCTGTCCATCTGCTTACCCACCCACCCATCCATCTATTCTTCTATCCAAAGTGGATAATGAGATTGGGAATTCCATCAAGAGGGAGCTTTGTGAAGGATAGTTGGATGGATGAGAGGATGGACGATCCAATGAAGGGAAAGAGGATGAATTCACAGTGACATTGACCCAGGAGAGTCTGGGTACAGCCTCTAAATATCCAACAGCTCTTGGGTGTCCTTAAAGAAGCAGGAGGTCCCAGGGGAAAGCATGGGTGTCCCCCAAGTACTCTGCTTGGGTATAGCTTCCAAGCACAGCTTCCTCACTTCCTGACAGACATTGACGAATGCCAGGAGCTGCCAGGGCTGTGCCAGGGGGGCAACTGTGTCAACACCTTTGGCAGCTTCCAGTGCGAGTGCCCACCCGGCTACCACCTCAATGAGGATACCCGCATCTGTGAGGGTGAGCTTGAGCCCTCTCCTCCCTGCCTGCATTTCTGCCCAGCCTCACCTCTTCTTCAGGGCCTGGGGGCTCACATGCCCCACTCCAGAGTCTGCTCCCTTGCCTTGCTGCCCAGGGCCCACTGGAAGGGCTGCGAAGGCTTCCTTGGAATGCCCCGATCTACCCTCTGCTCCATTGCTTCTTCCCCATCTCCCCATTGCCTGACCTCCAGCCTCCTTCCCACTCAGAATTGATCTGGGTTTATCTCAGCAGCCATGCCCTTCCTCAGGGCAAAAGCTGACCAAGGCCCAGAGCTAAGAGAGGAAGGAAACAGACACCTAAAGAGCAGTCACACCTTTCCTTTAAGCATCCGCTTCATTTGTCTTACGGTCCTCTCTTGCATCTTAGTAACAACCAACAGTTAATTGGTGTCTGTAATTGAGTATCACCACGGAGCTGAGCACTTGCCATTCATTCATTTACCAAAACAGCCTCATGGGGGAGATGTTCCTACTATGACCCCATTTTTCGGATTCAGAAACTAAGGGAGTTAAGTCATTTGAGTGGTGAAAGTGAAAGTGTTAGTCATTCAGTCATGTCTGACTCAGCAACTATAGCCCACTAGGCTCCTCTCTGTTCATGGGATTCTCCAGCCAAGAATACTTGGAATGGGTTACTATTCCCTTCTCCAGGGGATCTTCCTGACCCAGGGATCAAACCCAGTCTCCTGTATTGTAGGTGGGTTCTTTACTGTCTGAGCCACAAAACCAGCCAGTAAGTGATAGAAACTGGGTCCCGGCCCAGCCATCCTGATCCTTGAGCCTGAGCTGTTTTCATACAATGTATCAAATTCCTTCCTTCATCCATCCATCTGTCCACCAACCCATTCCTTTTTTTCTTTTCAGCAATATTAACTGAGCACCTGCATGCAACCAGACCCAGCATCGGCACACTAGGACAGCAGACTGTCCACTCTGAGCAGCACGCTTTAGTTGTTCAGTCACTCAGTCATGTCCTACTCTTTGCAACCCCATGGACTGCAGCACGCCAGGCTTCCCCTCTCCTTCTCTATCTCCCAGAGTTTGCTCAAACTCATGTCCGTTGAGTCAATGATGCCATCCAACCATCTCATCCTCTGTTGCCCCCTTGTCTTCCTGCCCTCAGTCTTTTCCAGCATTAGGGTCTTTTCCAATGAGCCAGCTCTTTGCATCATGTGGCCAAAGTATTGGAGCTTCAGCTTCAGCATCAGTCCTTCTAATGAATATTCAGGGTTGATTTCCTTTAGGATTGATTGGTCCTTGCTATCCAAGGGACACTTAAGAGTTTTCTCATGCTTTAGAGACTCAAGGAAATGGTGAAGGCTGGGAGAGATCTAAGCTCGAAAGCTCCTTTGTATGTGTAGGTGGGAGCTGGCAAACCAGAATCAGAACCCAAAATGCTTGAAAATTATTTTATCCTTCCCTGCTTCTCCTATCCCATAGACTATCAAAAGAAAAGGGGAAAACTTCTGTCATCAAATATGGCAGTGTGCTGCATTTTTTGACTATCACAGGGCAGAAAGATTTCAACCTGAATGTTGGCCTTGGCTGTGGAGCCTTGCAGGGTCAGTTCGTGCCCTTGAGGGCTGCAGTCTTGCAGTACTTTCCAGCTTTTGGGCTCAAGGGCCCTCTACTCCGAAGCCCCCACTCCCCAGCCCTGTCCACTTAGTTTAATGCTCTGCTCTTGCCATCTTGAAATTCTTCATATACTTTAAACAAGGGTTTTCATTTGCGCTGGGCAAATTCTATAACCAGTCCTTGTTGAAAATTTTATCTGACTCCTAGAATCACTAAGTCACATGGTGATTCTGTGTTTGACTTTTCTGAGGAACTGCCAAACCGTTTTCCACAGCAGCTGCACCGTTTTGCATTTTCACCAGCAACATACGAGGGTTCCAATTTCTCCATGTTTGTTATCAACACTTGCTATTTTCCATCATTTAAAGTAATATTATCCTAGTGGGTGTGAGGTGGTATCTCATGGTTTTGATTTGTGTTCCCCTAATGACTAATGAGGTTGAGTACCTTTTCATGTGCTTATTGGCCATTTGTGTATCTTCTTTGGAAAAAATGTCCTTTCAGGCCTTTTGCCCATTTAGAAATTGGGTTGTTTGTCTTTTTGTTGTTGAGTTGTAAGAGTTCTTTATATATGCTGGACAAGACTCCCATCACCTATGTGATTTGCAAAGAGTTTCTCCCATTCTGTGGGTTGTGTTTTACTTTCTTGATAGTGTCACTGATGCACAATAGGTTTAAATTTTTATGAAATCCAGCTTATCTGGGTTTTTTTGTTTGCTTTTTGGTTTGTGCTTTTGGTGTCGTATCTAAGAATCTATTGCTAAATACAAGGTCTTTAAGATTTACCTCTGTGTTTTCTTCCAAGGGTTTTATGTGTTACCTCCCCTGTTTAGGTCTTTGTATTTTGAGCTAATTTTTTGTATTTTGAGTTAATTTGAGTTTTGTATTAATTTTTTTGTATTTTGAGTTAATTTGAGTTTTGTATTTTGAGTTAATTTTTGTGTATGGTATGAGGTAGGATCCAACTTCATTCTTTTGCATGTGGATATCTAATCGTCCCAGCACCATTTGTTGAGAAGCCTCTTTTTTCTCCATTGAATAGTGTTGTTGAAAATCAATTGACTATAGATGTCTGGGTTTATTTCTGTACTCTAAATTCTATTCCACTGATTTATAGGTCTATCCTTATACCAGTACCACACTCTTTTGATTACTGTAGCATTGTAAGTAGTTTTAGAAATGGAGAAGCCTGACTCCTCCAACTTTTTTTCTTTTCTCAAGACTGTTTTGGCTATTTGGGGTTTCCTACAATTCCATATGAGTTTTAGGATCAGCTTTTCCATTTCTGCCAAAAAAAGAGAAGTCATTGGGATTTTGATTAGAATACATTGAATCTATAAATCACTTTGGGGAGTATTGACATTTTAACAATAATGAGTCTTTTAATTCATGTCTACAGGATGTTTTTCCATTTACTTAGGTCTTATTAATTTTTCTTAGGAGCGTTTTATAGGTTTCTGCGTACAAGTCTTTCACCTCTTGGGCTGCACTTACTCTTAAATATTTTACCTTTTGGATGCTAAGTGGAATTATTTCCTTAATTTCACTTGTAATTACTTTTTGATAGTGTGCAGAAATACAACTGAAATTTCTTGGTCAGTGTTTTGTTGATCTTGTATGCTGCAATTGTGCTGACCTCATTTATAGTTTTAATAGTTTTCATTCTGTGGATTCTTTAGTATATCCTCTATGTCAGGTTCCCTGGTTTTGTAAGTTTTTGACTGGGTCCCAGAGTTCATCAAAAGTTAATTTTGTCAGTTTTTGCCCAGCTCTGTAGTTGCTTTTTGTGGAGGAGTAGAACTTCAACATTCCCTACTCTGCCATTTTTTTTTTTTCATTTTCCTTCCAAAGCTTTTATTTTTTTTATTTTTTTATTTTTTGGTTATTATTTAGTAATTTTAAAAGTCTGTCATTTAATTACTTTTTTTTTTTTTTCCTGAACCCTCCTCCCTCCTCCCTCCCCATACCATCCCTCTGGGTCCCTCTGCCATTTTTGGAAATGTCACTCCTAGTGAAATAAACTACTGCTTGTTTTTGTGTAGGCCATTAGGAATGCTTTTTACATTTTTAAAAATTATTGGAAAAAAATCAGAAGAATAATATTTTGAGCCACATGAAAATGACATGAAACTCACATTTCAGTGGCCATAAATCAAGTTTTATTAGAGCATAGCATGCTAATTTGTTTACTCATTGTCTTTGGCTGCCTACACGCTCCTTGGCAGTGTGAAAAGCTCATCAGAGACCATTGTTGCCTGACAATGCGAAAAAAAAAAAGCCCTGGTGGCTTAGTGGTAAAGAATCTGCCTGCCGTTCAGGAGATGGAAGAGACATGGGTTTGATCCCTGGGTTGAGAAGATCCCCTGGAAAAGGAAAGGCAACCCACTCTAGTATTCTTGCCTGGAGAATCCCATGGACAGAGGAGCCTGGTGGGCTACATTCCATGGGGTCACAAAAGGATTAGACACGACTAAGCAACTAAGCAGCAATTTGCTTTGCAGAAAAAATTTGCTGCCTCTGGACTAGGGGATTGATCTGATTGAGAATCAACTTTTTTCTTTCAATAATATTTTATTCGAAGGACTCTTGCTTCCTATTGCATCACACTGGGAAGCACGGGATTGCCCCACTCTTGGTGATAATATCATTCATTTGTAAGCTCTGGGCTGCAGTCCATGGGGTCGCTAAGAGTCGGACACGACTGAGCACCTTCACTTTCACTTTTTACTTTCATGCACTGGAGAAGGAAATGGCAACCCACTCCAGTGTTCTTGCCTGGAGAATCTCAGGGACGGGGGAGCCTTGTGGGCTGCCGTCTATGGGGTCGCATAGAGTCAGACATGACTGAAGCGACTTAGCAGCAGCAGCAGCAGGTCATATTTTTTCTTTTTTCTTAATAGAGCAGGGATCATAGTAAACTGTTTTCCCCACCTAACACCATGCTGTGTCTTTCCACATCACTAAGATATCTGTGCATTTGAAGCTGATCTTGAAACTAGACTCAAGCACATAGTAAAGTGGTTCTGGCAGACCTGGGGTGGGGAGTTATCCAGATGATTCCTGGATACAGACAATTCCTCCCTCCCTTGCAGACATCGACGAATGCTCTGCACACTCAGGCATCTGTGGCCCTGGAACCTGCTATAACACTCTGGGGAACTACACTTGTGTCTGCCCTGTGGAATACCTGCAAGTCAACGGTGGCAATAACTGCATGGGTATGAAGTATGATGATGAGAGAGACCAGTAGTTGTGAAAAAAGCACTAGCCTATGGGAGGGGCTTCTGGAAGTCTCCAACCCTTGAAAGAGTGTGGAGAGGCATGTTTGTTGGGGGAGAGATGAAGGGTGAGTGTATTTGAAATGCTGCTAGGCAGCAGTGAACAAGGCTGCAGGCTCAGGGCTGCCATGAATGGTTGTCCAGGTTGTGCACTGCCCAAGAAAGGTCAACATGTGAATGGCACTCTTCTGTGTGTTGCCTCAGAGAAGTCAAGCCAGTGGTTTTCAAATGGATTTGTGAATGAGCTTCTGCCTCTCTGGCTGTCTTCCTCTGGTGTCTCTTACCTACATCCTTCTCCCCAACCCAACTGCAGACATGAGGAAGAGCGTCTGCTTCCGGCATTACAACAGCACATGTCAGAATGAGCTGGCCTTTAACGTGACCCGGAAGATGTGCTGCTGTTCCTACAACATTGGCCAGGCCTGGAATAGACCCTGTGAGGCCTGCCCGACCCCCGCCAGTCGTGAGTGCCCCTCCCCCGCCTTCTTTCAGTCTGGCCCTTTTCAGGGCAGTGTTTAAGGCAGCCTGCTGCACTTAGGACTCCTGGATGAGTCGTTGTTTTGATTAGAGCCAAAGAGTTGAAATTCCATCCCGATCAGTGTATGGGGAAAATCAATGCATCCTGATTTTGCAGACTTGTGGAATTCAGGGTGGATCAGCAAGGCTTTCATCTGGGTTAAAGAACTTTGAAGACTCACAGATTATCTAGGGGTGGAGGGGTGTCAGTGAATGCGTGGGGCCAAGAGCGAAAAACAGAAGTGGTCAGAGACACCAGGGCCCCATGAACTGGGAAAGTAGCGAGCTCACAGAAGCTCTGGAAAGGATTACAGAAATGTCGATTGGGATGAAGAAGGGTGTTCCAGGCAGGGGACAGCAGGAGAAAAACCCTAAAAGAAGGACTGAGCAGTAGGGGTGAGCTCTATTAGAAAAACTTATCAGCCAGCTGGGCATCAGAAAGAGCTGCAGGAATGGAGTGCCCACCAGAGAGAGCAGCCGAAGATTAAAGTGTATTGTTCAGTCTCTCAATCATGTCTGAATCTGCAAACCCATGAGCTGCAGCGTACCAGCCTCCCCTGTCCTCCACTATCTCCCAGAGTTTGCCCAAACTCGTCCATTGAGTCAGTGATGCCATCCAACCATCTCATCCTCTGTCGCTGCCTTCTCCTTCTGCCCTCAATCTTTCCCAGCATCTGGGTCTTTTCCAGTGAGTTGGCTCTTCCCATCAGGTGGCCAAAGTATTGGAGCTTCAGCATCAGTCATTCCAATGAATATTCAGGGTTGATTTCCTTTAGGATTGACTGGTTTGACAAGCGTATTAGTGCTATGGAATGAATGCTTGTGTCCCTCATCCCAGATTTCATATGTTGAAGCCCTAACCCTCAGTGTAATAATAGTGTTTGGAGGTGGTGCCTTTGGGAGTTAATTAGGTCATGTGGATGGAGCCCTCTAAATGGGAGTAGTGCCCTTATAAGAAGAGACACAAGAGTTGCTCTGTGTTTGCCATGTGAAGACACAGCAGGAAGACAGACAGGAAGACTTCTCACCAGACACCAGATCTGCCGGTGCCTTGACCTTCAACTTCGCAGCCTGCAGAATCATGAGAAGTAAATGTTTGTTATTGAAGCCACACTGTCCATGGTATTTCCTTATAGCAGCCTGAACTGAGACAATGAGTTCCCTAGGGTTGTGGCAACAAATACCACAGACTTGGTGGCTTTAAAAAAAGAAAAATATGGGGGACTTCCCTGGCAGTCCAGTGGTTAAAACTCCATGCTCCTATTGCAGGGGTGGTGGGTTCAATCCCTGATCAGGGAACTAAGATCCCACATCCTGCCCAGTGTGGCCAAAAGCAACCAACCAAACAAACAGAAATGTATTTTCTCACAGTCGTGGAGGCTAGAAGTCAGAAGTGAAGGTGTGAGCAGCGTTATTCTTCCCCAGAGGCTCGAGGGCAGAATTCCTTTTTGCCTTGTCCATCCTCTGGTGGCTTCTTTGGTGTTGCTTGGCTTGTACCTGCATCATCCCTGTCTCTGCCTTCAGCTCACATGACCTCTCCTCATGTCTCCACCCATCTCTCCTTTTCTTATAAGGACACCAGTCATTGCACTGTGTGTGTGGGCCTAGCCACTCAGTCATGTCTGACTCTTTGAGACCCCATGGACTGTAGCCCACCAGACTCCTCTGTCCATGGGAATCTCCAGTCAAGAATACTGGAATAGGTAGCCACTCCCTTCTCCAGGGGGTCTTCCTGACCCAGGGATTGAACCCACGTCTCCTGCATTGCAGGCAGATTCTTTACCATCTGAGCTACCAGGGAAGCCCAGTCATTGCATTAGGGCTACCCTGATCTAGGATCACCTCAACTTGATTAACTCTGCAAAGATCCTATTTCCAAAAAAGGTCCCAGAAAGTCTTGGTGGACAGGAACTTTGGGGGTGGGAGGGTCATTGTTCAACCCAACACAATGGAGTGGGGAGGGGGTCATTATTGGGTATCTCTGGGTGCCAGACCCTGTTCTGAGTTCTAGAAAATAAGAATATGGTAGACCCAAGCTGTGCAGTCTGGGAGGAAACTGCAGACGGCCAAGTCTGGTCATGAGATCATCAAAATAGATCAAACGTCAGTCACAGATTATGTGCTGGGACTCGGGTACCTGCCTGAATTGTGTGCACCTGAATCTGAGCTGCAGGTCGAATACCGATGAGGCGGAAGTCCACACTAGGCTCAATGGCCATCATGTCCCATCATGATGCAGGCAGAAGAGTGAGTGAGGGGCAGGGCAGGGACCTGGGGAAAGGGGGCACCGACCTAATGCCTGATAATGTCTGTCACGTGGGTCCAGGGACACACACCCACCTGGGGACTGAGGTCAGGTAAGCAAAATTTTGGTGTCAGCAGTGGGATATAATTAGAGAGTGAATTGCCCAGGGGACTTCCTAGCTGGCTCAGTGGTAAAGAATCTGCCTGCCAATGCAGGAGACATGGGTTCAATCCCTGGGTTGGGAAGATCCCCTGGAGGAGGAAATGGCAAGCCACTCCAGTATTTTCTCCTGGGAAACCCCATGGACAGAGGAGCCTGGTGGGCTGCAGTTCAGGGGGCTACAAAGAGTTGGACGTGACTTAGTGACTGAACAACAACAGCAACAACGAATTGCCTGGGGGAGCCAAAGGACAGTATCATCCTCTGTCCATGGCCAGAGTGATGAGCTGCCCTGAGTCCTCAAGGCTGAAGCAGACTGTGCTAGAGAACAGCAAAGGGAACAGTATGTGCAAAGTTGTGGTAGCGTAACAGCAGGAATATCCAGATGTGTAATGAATTCAGGGTAACAGGAGGGCAAGAGTTCCTGTTGGCAGAAAGGTGAGACTGAGGGAGAGAGGAAGGTCTGGAGGTCCAGACTATAGAGTCTGCATTTTATGGTGAGGGTGGTGGAAGATCACACTGCACAGGGGCTTGTAACCCTCCCGGTGCTGTTCAGCGTGGAGGGAGTTATCAGAGGCCAGGTGAGCACCGGGCTACAGGGATGGACCAGGTGATCAGAGAGACAAGAGGAGGGGTCCTCCTAGCAGGGCTGCAGCCCCAGCCCCCACTCCCCTGTTTTCCTTTGCACAGTGGATTACCAGATCCTGTGTGGAAACCAGGTTCCCGGGTTCGTCATCGACATCCACACAGGGAAGCCCCTTGGTGAGTGACCTCCATGCCCCCTTCTCCCCCCTGCCACTGCCTGGAGCCCCTGGTCACTCTGTGCCCTGAGCCCTGCCCCCTCTTTTCCCCTCCCCCACAACTCTTTCCCTTCCATTCTCCTCTACCCCACACCCTCGCTCTTCCATCTCCCTCGGCCAGGAATCCTGCCCCTCAATCCTGCTCCTTTTTTTTCCTTTTTTTTAAATTAAAGCAGAGAGTATTTTTAGTAAATTGTTCTTCATTTTTAAACATTCTGTTAGAATACCCATAACAGAAAATTGGCCATTTTAACCATTTTTAAGTGTCCAATTCGTAACAATAAACAGATTCACACCATTGTGCAACCATCCCCACCATTCATCCCCAGAACTTTGTCATCTTCCCCTACTGAAACTCTGTTCCCATAAACACTGACTCCCCACCCCTTCCCCCAGCTCCTGGGAACCCCCATTCTACTTTCAATCTGTGGTGGAGGTCCACAATTTATGGAGAACTGTGGTCTCCGTAAATTTTATGTCACAGAAACAGAATCATATGGTATTTGTCCTTTTTGTTTGCTGCTGTTGTTCAGTCGCTAAGTTTTGTGTCCGATTCTTTGCTACCCCATGGACTGCAGCACACCAGGCTTCCCTGTCCTCTGCTATCTCCTGGAGTTTGCTCAAACTCATGTCCATTGAGTTGGTGATACTATCCAACCACCTCATACTCTGTTGCCCCATTTCCTCCTGCCTTCAATCTTTCCCAGCATCAGAGTATTTTCCAATGAGTCGGCTCTTTGCATCAGGTGGCCAAAGTACTGCAGCTTCAGCTTCAGCATCAGTCCTTCCATTGAATGTTCAGGATTGATTTCCTTCAGGATTTCCTTTAGGATTGGCTGGTTGGATCTCCTTGCAGTCCAAGAGACTCTCAAGAGTCTTCTCCAACACCACAGTTCAAAAGCATCAATTCTTTGGTGCTCAGTTTTCTTTATAGTCCAACTCTCACATCTGTACATGACTACTGGAAAAACCATAGCTTTGACTAGATGGACCTTTATTGGCAAAGTAATGTCTCGCTTTTTAATATGCTGTCTCATAGCTTTTCTTCCAAGGAGGAAGTGTCTTAATTTCATGGCTGCAGTCACCATCTGCAGTGATTTTGGAGCCCAAGAAAATAAAGTCTCTCACTGTTTCCATTGTTTCCCCATCTATTTGCCATGAAAATCAGTCCTGAGTATTTATTAGAAGGACTGATGCTGAAGCTGAAACTCCAATACTTTGGCCACCTGATTGGAAGAACTGACTCATTGGAAAAGACCCTGATGCTGAGAAAGATTGAAGGCGGGAGGAGAAGGGGATGACAGAGGATGAGATGGTTGGATGGCATCACTGACTTGATGGACATGAGTTTGAGTTGTCTCTGGGAGTTGATGATGGACAGGGAAGCCTGGCATGCTGCAGTCCATGGGGTCGCAAAGAGTCAGACACGACTCAGCGACTGAACTGAACTGAACTTCCTTCAAGATTGACTGGTTTGATCTCCTTGCAATCCACAGGACTCTCAAGAGTCCTTTTATTATATGTCTGGCTTATTTCACTCAGCATAATGTTCCCAAGATTTACCCATGTTGCAGCATGGATCAAAGTTAAATGAGGTCTTGTACAGTGTAAGTTAAATGAGATCTTGTACCTGAATGCCAAATTTCAGCTGTGCGGTATTTAATTGATAAACCTACTTTCAGTTGTGTTCATCCCATGGATGTATTCTCCTTATTTCCTTTTTTAAAAAATTAATTAAGTAATTAATTTGGCTGTACTGGGTCTTAGTCGTGGCACACAGGATCTTCGCTCTTTGTTGCAGCATGCGAGATCCACTCCCTGACCAGGGATGGAACCCTGGCCCCTGCGTTGGGAGCTTGGAGTTTTAGCCCCTGGACCACCAGGGAAGTCCCTCTCCTTACTTTCAACAATTGGAACAGAGCAGATGAGATCTGATTCCCTTCCAGCCACCCCTTCAAATCTCAGTCTCTTTCCCCCTCTCTCAAGGGTTCAAGGTCGTAAATCAGTCCCCCAGTGCACTCTTAGGCTGATTCCAGGTTCTTCTTTATAAACAACAGCTTTATTGAGATACAACTCGTGCTTTATTCCTGGAGTACTTCTTTCTAGTGCCTTCTTCATGCATTTAAACACATATTGAGGTTCCCCCCATTGAAAATGTAGGCATTATTTTCTGGGAGTTGGACATAAATCCTATGCTTTCCCACATATTGTCTGTAGGACAAAAAAAAAAAAAAAAAAACAACCTTTCTTTTTCCCCCCAGAAAAGAGTCGTGAAGAACCAGCCAGGTTACTACACACAGGACTGCTTCCTCCTACATCCTACTTTGTAGTATTCCAAGTATGGACACATCCCAGGTCATAAGTCAGTTCCCCGTGGATGGACACTTAGGCAGATTCCAGGATCTCATATAAATAAAACAACAGCTCTCCTGAGATATAATTCACACACCATACACTTCACCCATCAAAAGTGCACAGTTCAGGGGCTTCCTTGGTGATCCAGGGGTTAAGGCTCTGTCCTTCCACTGAAGGGGGCATGGGTTTGATCCCTAGTCTAGAAAGTTCCACATGCTATGAGGTGTGGTCAAAGGGAAAAAGAAAAAGTGCACAGTTCAGTGGGTTTTCGTATATTCTCAGAGTTGTGCTCCATCACTTCAATTCAAGTTTAGAGCGTTGCATTGCACACAAAAAGAAACTCCGTCCCTATAAACAATCATTCCTCATTCTCTCTTCCCCCAGGCCCCCAGCAACCACTAGTCTGCTTTCTGTCTCTTTGGATGTGTCTGTTCTGGACATTTCATATAAATGGTATCATACGGTGTTTGTTCTGTGGGGACTGGTTTCTCTCATTAAGCTTCATGTTTTCAAGGTTCAACCACATTGTAGTGAGTGTCAGTGCTTCACCCCTTTTTCAGGCTGAATCGTATTCTCTTGTATGAAAAGACCACATTTTTTATCCTTTTTTAAAAAATTAGAGGATAATTACTTTACAATATTGTGGTGGTAAAACAGATAGCAACATTTTTTTTTGACCACGTGGCATGCAGGCTCTTCCCTGACCAGGGATTGAACCTGTGATCCCTGCAGTGGGAGCACAGAGTCTTAATGACTGGACCACCAGGGAAGTCTGGAGAGACCACATTTTGTCATCCATTCCTCCTTTGATGTTTCTGGTCTCTTGCTAAATGTCATCGCAGGTCCTCTCATGCAACCTCCTGCTGACCCATGGGGCTGCTTCATTCCAGAGACCCCAGAATAGCAGTCTTGCACACACACGCACACACACACACACACACACAAATGTGCTGGGTCACAGCCAATGTGCACTTTTGTTGAGAAAGATGCCCTCTCCCCTTCTGCCTTCCCTCTCACGTTCTAATTTCTTTCTGCTGTCAGCAGTTCTAGGTTAGCCACGGCAGAATTTTTCAATTGAAGGCTCGCTTGTGGACACACAAGTCCTCCCCAGTGGCACGATCTCTTAGGTCAGGGTCCCTAGACGACGCCAGGGGCTGGACTGCCCCTGACGGCTGGTGACCTCCCCCAGACATTGACGAGTGCGGGGAGATCCCCGCCATCTGTGCCAGCGGCGTCTGCATCAACCAGATCGGGAGCTTCCGCTGCGAGTGCCCTGCGGGCTTCAGCTACAACAGTCTGCTGCTGGTCTGCGAAGGTGCTGCCACCCCCCTACCCCCACCCCCAGGTGGGATCCTGGTCCTTCTCCCACCCTGTCCTCTCTGGGCAAGTCATTTAAATTCCATGAATCTCAGTTTCCCCCTCTGCCTATGGGGCTAACAGCTTTCCAAGGGGCTCCATCCCGTGTCACCCCCCTCCATGTGGTTCTAGCTGCTTCTGGAAAAACCAGGGGGAGGGGGCTGGATTTAGGGTTTGATTCTGCAGGAAAGATTTTCTTTCACTGCCCCCACCTGGCTGGCTGTACTCCCCAGACGTGGATGAGTGCACCAGCGGGGAGAACCCCTGCCAGCAGAACGCCGACTGCGTCAACATCGCTGGCAGCTACCGCTGCAAGTGCGCCCAAGGGTACAAGCTGTCGCCGGGCGGGGCTTGCGTGGGTAAGTGGGGACATAGTCGGGAGGTGAGGGAGTAGGACAAAGCCAGACTCTGTCTCCTGCTGGGACTCGGGTAGGGCGTGGTCCTGTCCGGACTTTGCTCCTTGGCTGCGGTTTTTTTTTTTTTTTTTTTTGGCCATGTCACTTTACAAGAGGGACCGTAGTTCTCGGACCAGCGATCAAACCCGTGCCCCCTGCAGTGGAAGCGCACAGTCCTAATCGCTGGAGTTGCCACCTTGGCTGTACTTTGGGGTGGGGGTGCCGAGGGCATCTGTTAATGGGGGAGTCGTGAGGATGAAATGGGAGGTGAAGTGTCTCCCCTGGGGCAACAGCTCACATGGGGAGCTTCCCCGCAGGGTCGGGCTCCCCCAACTGCAGCATGTGACGGCTCAGGACATGCTGTGGGTGGGAGCCCTGGGGACACTGTGCTGCCTGCCCTCCCTCAGGACGGAACGAGTGTCGAGAGATCCCGAATGCCTGTAGCCATGGCGACTGCATGGACACAGTGGACAGCTACATGTGTCTGTGTCACCGTGGCTTCCGGGCCTCAGCGGACCAGACCCTGTGCATGGGTGAGAGCGCCCACCTGCTCCCGCCTCAATGGCCAGGCCATGAGGAGGCCATGGGTCTATACCTCCCCTGGGGTGGGGCTGGTGCTTCCGCCCATCCTGGTTCATTGACTCACAAGTTTGAGTCCTGGCCCCTGACACCTGGGGTGAATAACTTACTCACCTCCCTGCACCTCAGTTTTCTCATCTGTAAAATGGGGGAATAAATAGTACCAAGGATATATTTCCCATCCATGTGGGCAGGGCTGGGTACTGGAGAAGGGGGCTGGGTCCAGTCAGGCCCTCAGTCCCCAAGCTGCCTGTTGCCCTGGGTGAGCTGGCCAGGGGTCGGGGCCTTTGCTCTGGCAGATGTCGACGAGTGTGACCGGCAGCCGTGTGGAAATGGGACCTGCAAGAACATTGTCGGCTCCTACAACTGCCTCTGCTTCCCCGGCTTTGTGGCAGCACACAACGGAGATTGTGTGGGTGAGCTGCCCAGCCTCAGTGCACCCCCACTGAAAAGCTGATCCTTGGCTTGAGAGGCACCACCTCTCTGAAATGAAGGATCTCGACCTGGGGACACCTTCAGTAAAACAACCTCAGGAGATTAAAAACTAGTTAACCACAAAGTTCTCCAAACCCCTACAGTTGTTAGGTGCCAGGGGCCCCTTCCTAGAGCTTATACTCAGGTTGATAAGAAGGAGATGGCCGATACAGAGAGGAAGGTGAACAGTGAAAGCAAGATGCTGGTAATTTAGTACCGTGGTTCAAAGTGTAGATTACAAGTTCAAGTGGTAAGAGTTCAAATCCCAGCTTTGCCATCTGCCAGCTATGTGACCCTAGGCAAGTCACTTAACCTGTCTGTGCTTTACTTTCCTCCTCTGTGAAAAGGAGACTTATAGAATAGTAGTACCTACCTATCTTAATATCAATCAAATTGACTTCTGGACAAAGAATATTTGGAGAAGGCAATGGCAACCCACTCCAGTATTCTTGCCTGGAGGATCCCAGGGACGGGCGAGCCTGGTGGGCTGCCGTCTATGGGGTTGCACAGAATCGGACACGACTGAAGCGACTTAGCAGCAGCAGCAGTACCTACCTATCTTAATATCAGATCAGATTGACTTCTGGACAAAGAATATTACCAGAAATAGAGTCAGTGTATGTATTATAAGGAGTCAGTTCTCTTAGAAGACATAACAATCATAAATGCTTATGCAGCTAATAATGAGTTTCAAAAGGTAAGAAGTAAAAATTGACAGAACTAAAACTGAAATAGACAAACTCACAGTTATGGTTAGAGACCTCAACTCTCTCCTCCCTCAGTAATAGAGGGAAAAGTAGATCAGTAAGAAAGAATATAAAACACCTCAACAGTACTATGAACCACCTAGACCCAAATGATATTTATGGAGCATTCCAGAATATACACTATTCTTAGGTGTACATGAACATTCACCAGGAAAGATCATATTCTGGGCCATAAAACAGTTTTTTTTTTTTAATTGAGGTTACACAAGGTAGGGTCTCAGATGTAATGGAATTAAACTATTGTAGTAGTCAGTCACAAAAAGATCTCTAGAAAATCCCTAAATATTTGGAAATTAAGCAATGTACTCCTAAAGAACCCACAGATAAAAGAAGAAATCATAAGGAAAATTAGAAAACATTTTGAATTAAATGAAAATAAAATACAACATAAAATTTGTGGGATGCAGCTAAGGTAGGACCTATAGGCAAATTCATAGCATTACAGTGCTCATATTAGAAAATACTGGTGTCTGCTTCATAGGATAGTTGGAGAGTTAATATACAACTGGCATCCAAGTGCTCAGTAAATTGAAGTCACAGCCGTGAAGTCAATTTTTGAATAGAAGTGAAAGGGACGCTCAGAGCCTTAGGCTCTGTGGGTAACCCTGCTGACCCATCTTCCCTCTGCAGACATGGATGAGTGCACCACCATGGTGGGGCAGGTGTGCCGATTTGGCCAGTGCCTCAACACGGCTGGCTCCTTCCACTGCCTCTGCAAGGATGGCTTTGAGCTCACAAGTGATGGGAAGAACTGCATAGGTGAGTCTCACTATGGTGTGTGTGTGTGTTAGCCACTCAGTCATGTCTGACTCTTTGCGGCCCCATAGACGGTAGCCCGCTAGGCTCCTCTGTCCATGGAATTCTCCAGGCAAGAATACTGGAGTGGGTTGCCATTCCTTCACCATGGTGCTGAAGCCATCTCAGCCAGCCCCTGCTCCAAGCTGACCTGCAGTTGGTACTTTTGAGACTGCATGACTCCATTTCATAACCATACATTTATTTTAAGGTATAAAAAGAGACAGAACCAGCACACCACACCCATGTTTTCACCAGGTTTGTGGTTTAGAGAATGACTGTCTTAAAAATCCAAGTTTTATGATGCATGAAATAATAGAGGAGCTGCGTGGATGACAAGGAAAGCATGAAAGGGGTCTGCAAGTGGCTTGAGATTAGGAACTTCACTCCCCCTTTCCCTGGAAAACACCTGGCTCCATTTATAACCCCCACCAGGACCCAGAATATTCTTCTCCAGATGTCTTTGTTTTCCCAAGGCTCAGCCCTTCCTCTGGATCCAGGAAGGCTTGTCTGGGGGCCCTCAGCCATTATGCTGTGACCATAGCTGCTGGTCTCAGCCCCAGGCGAGTCCCTGCCCCCCAGCTAGTGCTGAGACCCCTCCTCCTCCTCTCCACAGACACCAACGAGTGTCTCAGCCTTCCGGGAACCTGCCTGCCAGGCACTTGCCAGAACCTCGAGGGCTCCTTCCGCTGCATTTGTCCCCCAGGCTTCCAGGTGCAGAGCGACCATTGTGTCGGTGAGTACCTGGCCTCACCTCCCAGCTCTGGGGCCGGGAGGGGAGGGCACCCCTGGGCCTCTGTTCCTCCATGTGTAAAATGGGAATGCCAGCTGGACTGGTGGTGAGTGAAAAGATGCACTTAGGGGACTACCTTAAAGAGTCAGACACAACTGAGCGACTGAACTGAACTGAACTGAACTGAGCTTGGTAGTTCAGTGGTATAGAGTCCTCGCTTCCAACTCAGGGGACGTGGGTTCGAACCCTGGTCAAGGAGCTAGGATCCCACATGCCTGTGATGCAGCCAAAAATTAAAAAATAAAACCGAATCACATACACACACAAGATGCTCTTAGCACAGTGCTCAATGCAGCTCCATACACTTTTACTGTTATTAAGATGGTCTCTCAGCTCAGGTCTCTCTGGGGCCCTCAGGCTTCCTCATGAATCCCATGATATGGGCATGGGTGTGGGTCTCACTGGCCCAAACGTGGAATTCATCACTCGATGAGTGATGGTCGAGGACTGGTCTGACCTGAGCTCCGGCATTATTCCACACCTGGGTGACTTGTATATTCCATGCTAATCTGGAGCAGTCTGGCCTGACCACCATTCATTCACTTGGATTAGGCTTGTGCAACCTGGGATAACCTGGGCCAGTCTGGCCTTAGCAGATGGACTAGTCTAGTATAATGTGAGCTAACTCCATCCACCGTAGGCTAATGTTACCCAGTCTTGGTTGGTGGCGGTTTAGTCACTCAGGCATGTCTGACTCTTTTCGAACCCATGAACTACAGTTGTTCCCCTGTCCATGGGATTTCCTAGGCAAGAATACTGCAGTAGGTTACCATTCCCTTCTTCAGGGGACCAGTCTTGGTTAGCTCTGTACAAATTTAGTCTCTAATGATGAACTTTTCCTGACCATGACCTCTACCTTGGAGACACCTTCTAGGAGAGAGACACACACACACACTGCCTACCTGGAGCTCTGGCTTATCCTGAGCCCTGGGGACCCCACCCCGCAACAGTCCCTGGATCCTCCCGGGATGGGCCCCCACTCCTTCTGCCCCTCCCAGCAGCTGACGCTGCCCCACCCGTGGAAGGCCTGATGCATCCCCCCTCACTTCATGTCCCTGCCCCTCCAGACATCGACGAGTGCTCCGAAGAGCCCAACCTGTGCCTTTTTGGCACCTGTACCAACAGTGCCGGAAGCTTCGATTGCCTCTGCCCGCCTGACTTTGTCCTGTCTGACAACGGGCACCGTTGCTTTGGTGAGTCTGGAGCCAGGGAGCACTCAGGCTGAGGGAAGAGGTGGGAGTGGGGTGGGGGAAAAGCTACATCACCCATAAAGGGGACTTGCAGTTTCTTGTGTGGGTCTCCAGGAGGCTTGTCCAGTGTGGGCTAGCTTCACCTGGGTTGAGCTGGTCTCTTCTCTCCCAGGTTAGGGCAACTCGACCAGTATTTGTCATTCTGGGAACCAGTGGTGAGCCAAACTCCTCAGTCTGTAAAGCCGAATCACGTCAGTGAAGGCTCAGGCTAGGGAATGGGCGTCAGTAATGAGAATTTGGGGTCTGAAGTCTGGGGTCCTCTGGTTCTTTGGAATGAGTTGCTTTGCCTCTCCAAGAAGGGGATTCTGATCCAAGAATTACATGGCTAGGTTTGACCATTCTGCTAACTTGGGATGACTCCCACAGCTGTGAATGTGGGTTGTTACTGGAAAGGATTCTCAGATTCTGTGAATGTGGGGTGTTGCTGGAAAGGATTCTCAGATTCTCAGCAAAAGCCCCAGGACCGACCCTCATTGGCCCAGGGTGGGTCACATGTTCGTCCCTGAACCAATCACCACGGAGTAATCCTGAACTGTTCTGATTGGCTGCTGGTAGGGTCAGGACCACCCCATTCACAAGAACTGGGGGTGGCTGGCCCTTCTAGCAGTTTCACTGGGGAATCACCCCCACAGACACACGGCAAAGTTTCTGCTTTACCCATTTCGAGGCCGGAAAGTGCTCAGTACCCAAAGCTTTCAACACCACCAAGGCCCGGTGCTGTTGTAGCCAGAGGCCCGGCGAGGGCTGGAACGACCCCTGCGAGCTGTGTCCCCAGGAAGGCAGTGGTGAGGGCCCCCCTGCCCAGTCTCCCTGGTCCTTCCTGCCTGCCCCCTGCCCCTCCCCTGTCTGCTCTCCTTCAATTCTTCTCCAGCCTTCCCCACACACAGGGGATGCTGGGGACTGCACCTGGCCACAGACCCTCACCTCCCTTCCCCTCTTGGTGTCCAGTCGCCTTTCAGGAGCTGTGTCCCTTTGGCCACGGGGCAGTCCCAGGCCCAGATGACTCCAGGGAAGGTGAGCTTCTCACCCAAGTGCTGAGAGCCCCCGAGGCCACAGCAGCCTCCTGCATTCCTTCCCAGCCCTGTCTGAGCTCTGTCCTGATTCCCCAGTCTCAGGTTCCCTCCTTGACCCATGGGTGGCCCTGGACACCGCCCCCCGCCCACCTCCTTGAAGGGAAGGAAGAGACCCTGATTGTGGCCAGGGTGTGACAGAGGCCTGCAACCCCTGCTGCTTGCAGATGTAAACGAGTGTGCGGAGACCCCTGGCGTCTGCACTAATGGCCTTTGCGTCAACACCGATGGCTCATTCCGCTGCGAGTGTCCCTTTGGTTACAGCCTGGACTTCACGGGTGTCAGCTGCGTGGGTGAGGGACTAGCCCACCCCAGCTTGCTTCCCAGGAAAGGAAGGAGCTGGGGAGGGCACATGCCACCCAAGGGAGCATCCCGCCTCTCAGCTGCTATCACTCTGCACACCCACCTGTCCATCTCACCAATGTTTACTCGCTTATTCACTCATTCATTCATGCATTTGCAGAGTTATTCATTTATTTACTCTTTCACCTATTCACTTATTCACACATTCTCACACTTATTCATTGATACATTTACGTACTCTCTTGCTCATTCATTCACTAGCTTACATTCACCTATTTTTAAAGCTTTTACTATTTCTTTTTTAATATTTATTTAACTGGCTGCATCAGGTCTTAGTTGCGGCACGCAGGATCTTAGTTATGGTGTGTGAACTCTTTGTTGCATGTGAACTCAGTTGCGGCATGTCGGATCTAGTTCCCTGACCAGGCATGGAACCCGGGTGTCCTGCAGTGGGAGCGCAGAGTCTTAGCCACCGGGCCACCAGGAAGTCCCTCATTCACGTATTCACTTACCGAATGCCTCTGCCCCGAGTCCAGCCCTGATGCGGCAAATCTAGCCCTGTCCAGTCTGTAGACACTCAGCAGGAGGCAGACAGGATCATGTCAAGGGTGGGGGCTCCCTGAAGGCCCTGACCACCCCCTTACCTCCCCACCGCAGACACAGATGAGTGCTCCATCGGGCACCCCTGTGGGGGAGGCACCTGCACCAATGTCATAGGAGGCTTCGAATGTGCCTGTGCAGATGGCTTTGAACCTGGTCCCATGATGACCTGCGAGGGTAAGGCTTGGCCTGCCCAGACCTGGGGCTGTGAAACGGAGGCTAATGGGGGCTGACCTGAGAAAGGGAGAGGAGGTCCTGCAGGCAGACCCCACCCACCCGGCACCTCCACTGGCCTTTCCAGACATTGATGAGTGCTCCCTGAACCCCCTGCTCTGTGCCTTCCGCTGCCACAACACCGAGGGCTCCTACGTGTGCACCTGTCCAGTCGGCTATGCGTTACGAGAGGATGGGGCCATGTGCCGAGGTAGGACCCGCACAGGCAGGTGGCGGATAGACAGGGCGCTGGGGCTCGCCATACTTCGGTCCCGAGAGAAAATGAAGAAATAAGAGCTGTGCCTCCAAGAGTGGGAATGAGTACTAAGTGATAAAGTGACGGGAGAGCTGAGACAAGTGAGGTGCAATGGGTGCTCTTTTGTGAGGGGTGGTTCTGTATTTTTATGAAAGGGGAGCATCTCCTCAGTCTAACAGAACAGGACTGTGGCTCAGGAGGCCTCTCTGGTGGTGACTGGACATGCCCTGAATGGGCTGGCACAGTGGGGACAGTGACTGTTCCCTTCCCCCCTGGGGACATGTGGAAATGTCTGGAGATACTTTTTATTGTCACAGTTGAATAGAGGTGGGGGTTACTACAGGCATCGGGTGGCCAAGGTTGCTGTTCAGTATCCTACACTGGACAGAAGAGCCTCCCACCACAAAGAATTTTCGAGTCCCAAATGTCCATAGTGTAGAGGGTAGAAACCCTGGCCTGGGACTTGGTCCCTCAAGGGCTGTTTCAGGGTCAATGTTCCAGGGACCATGGTGAAGGTCATACAGATTCAGAGACCCTGATGTGGGCAGGGGATGCAGGTGTTTGGGGCAGTCCTGACCATCCCCTCCCACTTGACTTCCCAGGAAGTCTGGGATAGGTGGGGGAGGAATGGACAGTGGGCAGTGCTTCAGGTACCTCTCTGGAAGGCCATTGTAGGGTGGGAGAGTCCAGATTTTCACAGCCTGGAGCTGAGCCACGAGCACCATCAACCCATGGTCACCCACAGATGTGGACGAGTGTGCAGACGGTGAGCAAGACTGCCACGCCCGGGGAATGCTGTGCAAGAACCTCATTGGCACTTTCGCCTGCATCTGCCCCCCAGGCATGAGGCCCCAGTCAGGCTCCGGGGAGGGCTGCACAGGTACAGAGGGCTTCCCCACCCTATCCCACCACAGACAAGAGAGTTCAAAGCCAGAGGGCACGCGAGGAGGTAGACATGGATCCTGGAGGTGGAGGGCAGACATGGACCCTGGAGGTGGAGGCCAGGTCAGAGGACTCTGGCCTCCCTGCCTCCCTGCCGGCCTGCCTTATCCCTCCTGCCTCAGATGATGATGAATGCCGTGCCCAGCCCAGCCCCTGTGCCAACGGCCACTGCATCAACACCGTGGGCAGCTTCCACTGTGACTGTGACGAGGGCTACCAGCCCAGCCCCAGCCTCACCAAGTGCCAGGGTGAGTGTGACAAAGTCCCAGTGTGGCACCACCACCCGGGAGTTCCCTGAGGCGGGGACAGGGTCGGGGGCACCAAGGGGGTTACCCAGCCAGTCCAGACACATGTGTTCATCGCACGCCCCCAGCTTCCCTTTGTCCCTTCGGTCACCCCCCCGAAAGATGAGGGCATGTTCCCACTACCCTATCATTACACCCAGGAAGAGGCCCTCCCCAAGTTCACCACTTCGTGGGGCTAAACCTAGAGGGCGACCCAGTGGTACCAGGTGTCCGGGCAACTTATCTGTCCTGGTCCCCAGTGTCCTTGTCGCCTTCTCTCTACACACTCTGCTCCTGGAGCACAGTCTCCACCCCTCAGCTTCAGGCCAAGTGGGTGTATCCAGCTGCCTCCCTTACCACCCCAGCCTCCATGACCCCCAGATGCAGCTCACCCCAGAGCAAGTTCAGTACCTGCTCCCTGAACCCCATCTCAGTGATGCCCTGCTTCCCACCCAGACCCCCAAGCCAGCCTCCCCAAGTAATCTGATGACCTTCTCCCCACCTCCGTGGACATCACCTCTCTGCTCTGGCCCCACTGTCTGTCCTGGAGGCCACAACCTTTTGCCTCCACGCTACCCCTTGACCATCCGTTCTCCCTGCGGCCAGAGGGATGCTGCCGTTTGACCTCAGAAAGCCGCCCACATCTGCAGCCCAGGGGCTACGCCTCGGATTTGGGGTCTCTAGGTTCTGCCACAGTCCAGCCCCAGCCGCCAGAGGGCGTTTCACAGCGCTAGGCCAGGGCGAGAAGCGGGCGGGCAGACTTCCCTGGTGGTCCCCTGGTTAAGACTCCACGCTTCCACTGCAAGGAGCTAGGGTTTGATCCCTGGTTGGGGAACTAAGATCTTCCATGCTGCGTAATGCACCCAAAGCGGGGTAAAAAAAACCACAGTGCTGGGCGACCACAGTTTAGAAGCTGCCACGCAGTGGACATGCGCAGTCGTGTTGGAGATGCTGGAACCTATATGTAGATTCTCAGCACCGCCGATGCCCTTGGGGAAGGGGAGCCTGGATGGATGGCTTGTTCCTCCTGCCCGTCATCTCCACCTGTTCTCCCCAGACATCCGGCAGGGGCCCTGCTTCTCTGAGGTGCTGCAGGCCACGTGCCAGGCTCAGTCCAGCAGGGGCGAGGCGGTCACCAGGGCCGAGTGCTGCTGCGGGGGCGGCCGCGGCTGGGGCCCCGGCTGCGAGCCCTGTCCGCTACCTGGCACGTCTGCCCACCGGAAGTTGTGCCCCCACGGCTCGGGCTACACTGCCGACGGCCGAGGTGGGTACTGTTCTCTGTCGTGTGCCTGTGCCGCGGCCAGTGTTGGTGTGTGTGAACCAGTGTGTATGCATCTCTGTGCTGGCGGGTGGGTGGACCAGTGTGAACCACAGCCTGTTCGTCGCTCTGTGAGCGTGTGTGCATGAACTTGGGTGGATGGGTGAGCAGGTGTGTGAACCAAAGTGTGTGTGTGTGTGTGTGTGTGTCCTTTGTTCTGGGTGTGTGGGGGCTCCTTAGTGTGTGAGAGTGTGTGAGCTGGTGTGCCTCTCCTATGAGTGCAAGCTAGTTGAGCATGTGAGCTGGTGTGTGTTATGTGTGCGAGCTTGTTAGCATGTGTGTGTGTGTGTGTGTGCTGTTGAGGGTGAGGCTGGGTGGGGAGTTCACACCAGAAAGTGGATGAGAAGGAGTGAGCTGGTTCAGGATTCTGATAAGCATCTATGAGGATGGGCACATGTGTGAGCGAGTGTGCGTGTCTGACCCAGAGAAACCCACGAGTGTGTGCCCTTGTGATTCTGTAGAAGCATCTAAGCAGGTGACTGGCATGTCCATCTTTGCTTCCATGTATGTGTCTGGGGTGTCCTGATGAGGTGTTGCTGGTGAGGCTATGTGTCCTCCACCCTGAGGGCTCTCAGCATCCAGTAGGAGGAGCTTCATAAGCCTGAGTGTGGGGATCACAGGGGCTGGGTCTCCAGCTCTGGGGTGCAGGGCGGGGAAGCAAGGGCTGGCCTTACCTCCCAGGGGAGTGCTGGTGGACCCGAGGGAGGTGGCGTGTCCCAGTGACCAAGGTGGGTAGCCCCAGCCAAGCCCTGCTTGTCCTCAGATGTGGATGAGTGCCGTGTGCTCCCTCACCTGTGCCCTCATGGTGAATGCATCAATAGCCTTGGCTCCTTCCGTTGCCACTGCCAGGCTGGGTACGCGCCTGACACCACTGCCACAGCCTGCCTAGGTGAGCCCCCCGCCCCTTTTCTCTGAGCCTCTCCTTACAGCACCTGGCACACACTTCCATGAGAAAACCAAGTCCAGAAAGCAAAGCAGCTTCGTTTCTTTCCTCCACCCAACTCTATTTGGGCCGCTTTTCTCCTGTTATTTGGTGCATCCTAAGATTTTCAATTACATTGTGTAGCAGGGGTTCATCTAAATCAGGGTCAGCAAACTCCTGCCCAAAGGCTGAATCCGGCCCTCTGCTTGTTTTGTTAATAAAGTTTTATTGTCACACGGCCATGCCTGTTTGTCTTCTCATACAGTGGCTGTTTTTCCTGCTACAAAGACAGAGTTGAGTAGTTGGAATTAAGACCACAAAGCCAAATATATTTACTCTCTGGCTTTTTGCAGAAAAAAATGCTGGTTCCTTGGTTAAGCCCACAGATTCTGGTTGTCTAGGGTCTGGGAAAGAGGCCTCAACTGGGCCTGGGTGGAGAACCCCACCCCTGAGCCCCCAGGAATGTCTGTCTGACCCTCCTGAGTGCTGTGTCCCGTCTAGATGTGGATGAGTGCAGCCAGGCCCCCACGCCATGTCCCTTCCTCTGCAAAAACACTGAGGGCAGCTTCCTGTGTGCCTGCCCCCGTGGCTACCTGCTGGAGGAGAACGGCAGGATCTGCCGAGGTGACATCCCTCTTCCCACACCCACGGCCCATGGGGCTCTGTCCCTGTCCTCCTCAGGGGCTCCCCCTCCCGTTGCATGGGGTGAGCTTCTGTCTCCAGGGCGTCTCCCCTGGGAAGCCCCCAGCCCCGGCAGGCCCTACCTTGAGCCCTCCGGGACCTTCTGTGTCACAGACCTGGATGAGTGCTCCTCCAGGCAGCACAACTGCCAGTTCTTCTGCGTCAACACCATCGGTGCCTTCACCTGCCGCTGTCCCCCTGGCTTCACCCAGCGCCACCAGGCCTGCTTTGGTGAGTCCCCTCAGCCCTCCCTGGCAGCATGACCCCAGCTTTCACCAGATAAGAAGCAAAGGCACAGTGTGGGCCAGATGTCAGGGACACAGGGGTGATCAAAGTGCTTGTTCTGTCGCTGTTTACATCCTAGTGGTGTCTTGGACCTCAGTCTTCTTCCTTGCCCTAGGAACCTAGGAGGCCACCCTCAGGAGTCTCTCTGACCTTGGCCCAGGACACCTACCCTCACCTCTGGTGTGCTGAGTCTGTCTTTTAGGGCTTCTCCAGGCTGCTCCTAAAAGCCAAGGGGCTTATACAGTCCACACCAATCACTTCTTAGTGTCTTGTGACCTGGGAGAACCAGATCTCCCCCAAGGGCTGAGCCCAGTCACAGGTGGCTTTGTTTGGGCTCCCATGAACTCAGCTAACAGATACTGAACACCTGTGTACTAGGCAGTGCTCTAGACCAGAAATCAGCAGACTCCAGCCCCCAGGTCAAGCCCAGCCCCCTGCTTGCTTTTGTCAATAAAGTTTTATTGGCACACAGCCATGCCCATTCATTTACATGTCTGTGGCTGCTTTTGCTACAACAGCAGAACCTAGTAGTTGCAACAGGGTAAATGATATTTCCTACCTGGTCCTTTACAGAAGCAGTTTGCTTCATCCTGTTCTAGACCCCAAGGGTATAGGACATGATTCAGTTATACACAGGGTGATTAAGTCGCTAAGTTGTGCCCGACTCGTTTGTGACCCCATGGATTATAGCCCACCAAGCTCCTCTGTCCATGGAATTTCCCAGGCAAGACTACTAGGGTAGGTTGCCATTTCCTTCTGCTGTTTCTGTCCCAACCCAGGGGTTGAACCTGCATCTCCTGCATTGGCAGGTGCCTTCCTTACCATTGAGCCACCACATGTACACCACATGTGTACATATATACTTATCTATTCTTTTTCATATTCTTTTCCCATATAGGTTATTACAGAATATTTAGTAGAGTTCTTTGTGAATATTTATAGGTCCTTGTTGGTTATCTATTTTATATATAGTAGGGTGTGTATATTCGGAGAAGGCAATGGCACCCCACTCCAGTACTCTTGCTTGGAGAATTCCATGGACGGAGGAGCCTGGTGGGCCGCAGTCCGTGGGGTCGCTAAGAGTCGGACACGACTGAGCAACTTCACTTTCACTTTTCACTTTCCTGCATTGGAGGAGGAAATGGCAACCCACTCCAGTGTTCTTGCCTGGAGAACCCCAGGGACAGGGGAGCCTGGTGGGCTGCCGTCTTTGGGGTCGCACAAAGTCAGACACAACTGAAGCGACTTAGCAGCAGCAGCAGCAGGGTGTGTATATTAATCCCAAACTCCTACTAATTCATCCCTCCCCCTCGCCTTTTCCCCTTTGGCAACCATAAATTTTTTTACTGTGTCTGTGAGTCTGTTTCTGTTTTATAAATGAGTTCATTTACGTCATCTTTTTAGATTCCGTGTGTAAGTGATATCATGTGATATTTGTGTTTCTCAGTCTGACTTACTTCACTTAGTACGACAATCTCTAGATCCATCCATGTTGCTGCAAACGGCATTATTTCATTCATTGTAGTATTACTAACCACAGTCACCATGCTGTACATTACATCCCATGATTCATTTATTTTTAACTGGAAATTTGTACCTATGATCCCCTTAACGCCTTTCACTCACCCCCCCAAAACCCTTCTCTAACAACCATGAGTTTATTCTCTGTATCTGTGAGGTTGGCTTTCTCATTTTGTTTTTAGATTCCGTATATAAGTGGGATCATATGGCATTTGTCTTTCTCTGTCCAACTGATTTCATCTTAGCAAAATACTCACAAGGTCCAACCAACCATCTTATCATGAACAGCAGGATCTCCTTTTTTATGGCTGACTAATAGTCCATTGTACACATGTAACACATTTTTCTTTTTTCATCTGTCTTTGGACACTTAGGTTGTTTCAGCTCTTGGCTATTCTGAATAATGCTGCAATGATCATGGGGCTGTGGATATCTTTTCGAATTAGTGTTTTCATTTTCTTTGGATAAACACACCCAGAAGAGGAATCACTAGGAGGCCTACAATTTTAAAACCGAATTAATGACAAGCCTCACTGAAAGAGGAAATTTGAGCAAAGGTTTGAAGGAGGTGAGCCATGTGCATATCTGGTAAAGGAGTGAGCATTTCCAGCCACGAAATGACAGGCATTCCCCTTTTTCTGTTGTTGTTGTTCAGTCACTTTCCCTCCTTCCTGAGGTGAGCACGCTTAACGTGGCAACTGTGTGTGTGCAGCTGTACACGTGTGCACACAAAGGCTTAGAATACCCAATTCCTCCTGTACCCAAGACAGCTTCTAGGTTCCCACAGGGATGTGCCTGGTGTCGAGACTCTTCATACTCAATGAAGAAGATGTGCTACGTGTGTGTGTATATATATGTATATGTATACGTAGTGGAATACTACACAGCCACGAAAAAGAGTGAAATAATGCCATTTGCAGCAACATAAATGGACCTAGAGACTGTCATGCTAAGTGAAGTCAGACAGAGAAAAGCATATACCATATCACATCACTTAACACACAGAAACTAAGATAAGGCACAAGTGAACCTATCTACAACACAGAAACAGGCTCTCAAACATAGAGAACAGATCTGTGGTACCCAAGGAGGATGGGGTGGGGGAGAGATTGATGGGGAGTTTGGGATTAGCAAATGCAAATTTAGTACAGAGAATAGATAAACATCAAGGTCCTATTCTATAGCATAGAGTATCCTATAATAAGCCATAATGGAAAAGAATGTGAAAAATATATATATATATATAACTGAGTCACTTTGCTATATACAAGAAGCTAACACAACATTGTAAATTAACTTCATTTGAATAAGGTAAATTTTAAAAAATTAAAAAGTAAGGACTTTCCTGGCAATCCAGTGCTTCAGACTCTGTGCTTCCACCACAGGAGGTGTGGGTTCAATCCCTGATTGAGGGATTTAAGATTCCGCATGCCACATGGTATGGCCAAAAAAATAATTTTTTTTAATTAAAAAAAATATTAAATGATAAAAGAATCGCCAAACTCAAGGAAGCTCAAATTAGGATTGCACTTCCCTGGTGGCTCAGACGGTAAAGCGTCTGTCTACGATGCGGGATACCTGGGTTCGAGCCCTGGGTTGGGAAGATCCCCTGGAGAAGGAAATGGCAATCCACTCCAGTACTATTGCCTGGAAAATCCCATGGACAGAGGACCCTGGTATGCTACAGTCTATAGGGTCGCAAAGAGTTGGACATGACTGAGCAACTTCACTTCACTTTTTTAAGAAATGTGTGGTTCATTCTGCATGATCCTAGTCCCAGTGCAATTTACCACTGTGGGTCATGACCACCATGCCAATGTTGCCTGGTAACTAGGTTGTCTTGGCTCAGGCTGCCATTAGAAAGTATCATAGACCGGGTGGCTTAAAAAACAGACATTTATTGCCGGCTCTGGAGGCTGGAAATCTGAGATTAAGATCTGCTTGTGGTGAGGCTCTTCCTGGCTTGCAGACAGCTGCCTTCCTCACATGGGGGAGGGAGAACAGGAGTAATCTCTCTGATGTCTCTTACAAGGGCACCAATCCCATCATGAGGGCCCCACCCTCATGACCTTATCTAACCCTAATCACCACCCAAATGTCTCGCCTTCTAATACCATCACTCTGGGGGTTAGGGTTTCAACATGGGGATTTGGTGGTGGTGGTGGTGAGGTGGGTGGGGACCCACACACATTCAGTCCATGACTCTGGCTGATATGCCACAATTTTCAGCTTTCCACGAGGACAGGGTGCAGTGGTTACCCCAGGTCATTTTCCCAGAGAAGGAAAAGGGTCTTTGTTAATTTTATGTTGAGCACTGTCCCAGTGCTTAATGTGATTAGATTAATTTAATTCTTATAAACACAATGAGGTAGATATTATCATCTCTACACTACAGCTGGTAAAGCTGAGGCACGGAGAGGGTAAGTCAATTGCCCTAAGTCACACAGCGTTGAGGTGGTAGAGAGTCAAACGAAGTCCTATTTGTGTGTGATCTCAAATGTTAGTGACGTTTCTGTGAAGTGGGCACTGTTCTGGATCTCCTTTCACAGTGGGGGAAACTCAGGCCTCAGAGAAGTTAAGGTATGTCTGGAACAGTTGATCAGGTGGTAGGCCCGGCAGCATGGTGCCCTTACCACCCTCTTCTCTGTCCTCTGCAGACAATGACGAGTGCTTGGCCCAGCCTGGCCCATGTGGTACCCGTGGGCGCTGCCACAATGCCCCAGGCAGCTTCAGCTGTGAGTGCTATCAAGGCTTCACCCTGGACAGCTCCGGTCATGGCTGCAAAGGTAGAACTGGGCTTGGATGAGGTCTAGGCCCTCGGGGGTGCCCCTGGGGGCTGCCTGGCCAGCCTCTTGTCCTCTTTCTCAATCTCACAGACGTGGATGAATGCAATGGGCCTCATCGCTGCAAGCATGGCTGTCAGAACGAGCTGGGGGGCTATCGCTGCAGCTGCCCCCAGGGCTTCACCCCACATTCCCAGTGGAGCCAGTGTGTAGGTGAGTGGGGGGCCTGGGAGGAAGCTGACCCCCAACCAGAATCTGTCCAAACTTGGTGACTGGGAACCACTCCCAGGGCAGGATGCTGTGATAAGCAAGACTACCTAAAGGTCTGATGGGCTGGTTTAGAAGTTAGTTGAGTTCCCTGCTGCTGGAGAAGCTAGGGAGTCAGGGGTCTGCAGAGCCAGGGTGGCAGAGTGGTAGTCATTTCTCAGGGAGTGATAGTATGGAGAGCTCAGCGGAGAGTTTGAGATGTGCCTATGATCACTGAGAAAGTGTGCTTGGATTGATTAGTAATGTCTGCCATGGATGTGGCAATGGAAATGGGTGTGTGTATGCTACATCTTTTGTCGTACCTGTTGCAAGATGCCCTGAGTTTGAGGGACTAGTCTTCTGCCTTCCCTCCAGCCTTCCTCACTGCACACTGTTCTTTGCTGCTCCCAATAACAGCGTCATCCTCAGCTCTCCTCTTCCTTCTCCCCTGCAGTCTAGCCTTTACATTCTACCCACGTGGGGACCACTCTCCTGCGACCTCTCCATCACCTTTCCTTGGCCTTTGCCTTCCACCTCCTCTGCTCTGGGTATCACTGTCTGCCCCTCCCAGACTCTCCACCCACTGTGACTCAGCTTTCTCTGTCCTGCCACTACCTCCAGCACTGCCTTCTCTCTGGCTCCTCCTCCTGCCCCTCCTGGTGGGTCCTAAGCTAAATTCTCCATCTTTTGCCCTGTCTCACGTGTTTGTTGTCCCCTGGGAGCCCACAGGTAATTGCCTCGTTGGCCAGTCCCCGTTTCTCAGCCTGTCTCCTGCTCTGCATACTTACTCATTCATTCCTTTGGCAATGGTATGCCCGGGACCTGCCTTATTCAGGCCCTATGGATGCAGAAGTGAGCTGAGATCAGACTCCATTGCTGCCCACTCATTGTCCAGTCTTGAGGGGGAGACAGGGATCAATTATGTCAGTGGTTCTCAACCAGGTGCCATTTTGAAGTGTCATGGAGATACTTTTGATGATCACAACTGGGTGCTGGGTGCTCCTGGCATTTAGTGGGTGGACAGCCACCCAACACAGAGAATGAAATGGCCTCAAACCACAGTAATGCCAAGGGGGGATATCTTGTTCTAAGAACATCCCACCATTTAGGAATTCCTGGGAAGTTTTTTGGTTTTGGTTTTTTTTTTTTTTTTTTTTTCTCTCTTTTTCTGGCCACACTGCCCAGCATTTGGGATCTTAGTTCCCCAACCAGAGATCAAACCCATGCCCCTGTAGTGGAAGCAAAGAGTCTTAGCCACCAGTCTACCAGGAAGTCCCTAGGATTCCTGGGAAGTTTTGAGAAATGCTTCAAAGGAGAATCACGGGATCTGGGGTGGGGAGGTGAAGTACAGGGGCCGATAGACCTAGTCCAAGGACTCACAGGAAGCTTGATGGAGGCTTTTTTTTTTTTTAATAGCTTTATTTATTTATTTATTTATGGCTATGATGGGTCTTCATTGCTGTGCAGGCTTTTCTCTAGTTTCAGTGAGTGGGTTCTCATTGCAGTGGCTTCTCTTGCTGCAGAGCATGGGCTCTAAGGCCTGCAGGCTTCAGTAGTTGCAACACATGGGCTCAGTAGTTGCAGTTCTGGGGCTCTAGAGCACATAGGCTCAGTAGTTGTGGCACACGGGTTTAGTTGCTCAGCCATATATGGGATCTTCCTGGATCCGAGATCGAACGTGTATCCCCTACATTGGCAGGCAAATTCTTTACCACTGACCCACCAGGGAAGCCCCCTATGGAGGTTTCGACATTGGTCTTGGGCTTGAAGAAGGAGCTGGAGTTGCTTCGTGGGGACGGGAGCAATGCAGGTGGAGGGCTCAGGAGATACGAAGGTGGCCCCCCGCCCCCCACCTCCCACCCTCTCTCCCCCTCCCCATCCACAGATGAGAACGAGTGTGTCCTGTCACCCTCGGCCTGTGGCAGTGCCTCCTGCCACAACACGCTGGGCGGCTTCCGCTGTGTCTGCCCCTCGGGCTTTGACTTTGACCAGGCCGTTAGGGGCTGCCAGGACGTGGATGAGTGTGCGGCTCGGAGCGGCCCCTGCAGCTACAGCTGTGCCAATACCCCCGGTGGCTTCCTGTGCGGCTGCCCTCGAGGCTACTTCCGGGCTGGGCAAGGGTGAGGGGCTTGAATGGAGTGAACCCAGAGCCCCCCATACCCCGGGAGTGCACACACACTCACGGGCCCACATGCAGGCATGTATATACATGTACGCTGAGAAATGGTGCAGAGGCCCAACAACACCTGTGGATGTGCATACACAAGCTCACACCCCACTGTAGTGTGTCATTGTCCTGTACACCTTCATGTGCTCAGTGCTAATATACTCGAGTGTGCACAGGGCTCACACCTATGCCAACATGCCTGGGTACCCTTGTGCATTCCTGTATCCCAGTGTGCACATGTGTGCAAGCCCATGTTGACAGGGTGCACGCAGGCTCACACACACACACACAGGTACACTCGGGTGTATATCCACACCTCTGCGTGCACGCAGGTTCACACCCACACCCACATAAGGGTGCACACACACATGTAGGTGCATGCAAAGACACACTGGCACACTCATCCTCGTCCCCATGGGCAGTGTGACTCCAAATGGAGTGTAGGGGGTTGGGTGGCTGGGGATGTCCCACCAGCCTGATTCACCTGCCCTCTGTCCTGGCCAAGGCACTGTGTCTCTGGCCTGGGCTTCAGCCCCGGATCCCAGGATGCCCCAGATGAGGGGGAGCCACTGTCACCTGAAGCCTGCTACGAATGCAAGATCAACGGCCAGCCTTCTCGTGACCGGCCACGGCGCAGCGCTCGTAGGGACCACCAGGTGCCACGGGGGGTGCACTGGGCATGGGGAGCAGCCAGGGGATGGGCAGAGATGAGGAGCACAGACTCCAGGTCACAGCTGTCCCCTGTGTCATGGTGCCTGCCTGCATCTTACTGTACTTTCTCAGCCTGAGGATTCCCCTTGGGAGCTCTCTGGGGAACACAGGCCCCCCAAACACCCCAACTTGCTCCCACTGACAAGTCAGACCCCCCCACACACAGACCCTGGGTGTGATGCCTCCCAGGGATCCTTTCCATGGTACTTGGATGCAGGAGAAATGTCTTGAGCCCCCAAACCTGCCTATGCCCTGGGACTTGTCACCTATCACCTCCTGGCAGGGACAGCCCTCTCTCAGAGTCCCTCTGGGTTTAAGCACCAGTAACCCTCATAATAGCCAGCTTAACCCCTTCTTCCCTCCCCCTCGTTCAGACCCTCTGCCTCTGCACCTCTTTCCAGTACCCATGATGCTCCTGGAACTATGCCCAGGCCTCCTGAACCCTTCTTGTCTCTGGAAATTGCAAGGGTCTCTCCCCCCTCCCCACTACACTCTCAAGAACAGCAGAGCAGTTCTGCAGTTTAGCCCCTCTGTCCCCTGGGGCCACTCCAGCCATGGCCCTGACCCCACCAGGGCCTTTTGTAGGGAGGATGTTTTTGTCTCAGATTCAGCTTTCTTGTCCTTCAGCTGAACAGTCTCTGAGGCCACTTCTGGCCAGTCTTGCCACCATCCCCTCTAAGGCATCTGAAAGCTAAGCATTTGCTGCTGGATACATGTGCTGCTCCAAGCACTTCCTTTGCTTTTCTTTCTAGTTGTTGTTTTCCCCTTTCTGGGAAAAACCATGTGGGTATATGCCCAGGAGGCCTGGGCATAGTTCCAGGAGCATCATGGGTACTGGAAAGAGGTGCAGAAGCAGAGGGTCTGAACGAGGCGGAGGGAAGAAGGGGTTAAGCTGGTTGTTTTGAGGGTTATTGGTGCTTAAACCCAGAGGGACTCTGAGAGAGGGCTGTCCCAGCCAGGAGGTGACAGGCAACAAAGGCATTTGTTGCCATTATTTTTGTAAGCTTCATAGGGATAAGGCCCAGTGTCTCAGGTTTGCCACTGTTTCACCAGCCTTTGGAACTAAGAGTGACTGGAGTGGTTGTCAGGGCTTCTAGCATGGACCCAAGCAGATCTAGGCAGAAGCAGGCTGGGTCTTGTGGTTTTGCCTGCAATACCCACGGACTGCCAGCGGGTGTCACTAAGAGTGCATGTCTAGCAGCACTCCTGGTGAAGGGCTAAATCTCTGGAACTGAAAGGCGGTGGGGGTGGGGGGGGGCATGGACAGGAATAGCTTTCACTTTCAGGCAACAGCAAAATACCCCCATCAGCATGTAAATTAGGCAGAACAAACAGCTCTGCCCAGAGCAAAGGAGATGAAAACAGATAACCTCCTGTGGGATTGGACACATCACCCATCCAGGGTCAGCCTGCCATTGAGGTTTGCTGGCTTATTCAGGGGTCCTGTCTGGCTGCCAGGGCCAGGAAGCATTCAGAGGAGCTTAGATAAAGAGGGTTTTGTCATCTGTACACAGTGGGGCTCTCAGAGAGCCCAGATGCAGGAAGTGCAGCGGGCCTCCGGAACTGGAGTGATGCTGGGCAGCGCCTCTGTCTGGCTCCTCTGTGTCTCTGTCACTGTGTGTCTGGGGCTGGCTCTTGCTGCAATGCCCATGGTCATAACTCTAGCCACCCCAGACAGAGTCTTTTCCAATGAGTTGGAAACATCAGATGTTCCAAAACATCAGTCTTTTCCAATGAGTTGGCTCTTCACATCAGGTGGCCAAAGTATTGGAGCTTCAGCTTCAGCATCAGTTCTTCCAATGAGTATTCATGGGTTGATTTCCCTTAGGATTGACTGGTTTGATCGCCTTGCAGTTCAAGGGACTCTCAAGAGTCTTTTCCAGCACCACAGTTGGAAAGCATCAATTCTTTGGTCTGGGTATCTGACGGGGAATCCTCTATTTCTTCTATCCAGACTGGCAGGGATCCAAGTAAGGTCCCTCAGTCGAAACAAGGGGTCTGAAGTCAGCCTGCCTCCCCCTCTTTGCTTTCCACCTGGGAACCAGCCTCCACCTTCACCCTCTGTCTACAGCCCAAGCTGACCATTGGCCTTGTGGGTGGAGGGCTAGACAGAAGTCAAGGGCATTGAGTGGTCCGTTTTTTACTCCACTTTAGAGATTGGCTGAAAATCTCCTCTTGGCCCCTTGCCTCCCCCCATACCCCTGCATTCTGATTTCTCCCAGCCCCTGCCGTTATCCACCTGGTCTTTCTCCCCAGGCGAGCCTGGCCAGCCTTGACACGGAGGCTCCGCTGACCTTGGGACTGAACCTCTCCTGTCTGGGCCAGGCCCAGCATATCTTAGAGCTGAGGCCAGCGCTGGAGAGCCTGGGGGGCCGCGTCCGCTACGTCATTGCCCGCGGCAACGAAAGAGGCTTCTTCCGCATGCATCACCTTCATGGTCTCAGCTCCCTGCAGCTGGGGCACCGGAAGCCAGGGCCTGGCACATACCAGCTGGAGGTTGTGAGTGTGGGCGAGCCCTGGGGCACCCAGCCAGAGGGGCGGCCGGGGGGCCAAGCCTTGCGGCTGAAGGTGCAGTTGCAGCTGCTATAATCCAGGGGTTCCCACACCTCCCACCTGGCCCCAGGCACCCTCTGCAGCCTGATTTTCAGACTCACCACCTGGGCACTGCCCCACCCCTGCCTCCTTCCACGGGGTTTTGGGGAAACTGATGTCACTCTGTTTGCTATGACCCACCCCCGCCCCGGGAGACCCTAGTGACAAGCCCTGGACTCGATGGGCCCCAGGGTCCCCATGTGGTCCTCCGCTCCAGAGGTGGGAGATTTGGAAGGCGGGAGGGTTCAATCCCCTGCAGCAATGGCCGACCAGGTGGAACCCCAAAACTCAGGAAGAGTGAAGTGCTATCCTCTGACCTCAAGCGAGCCCAGCCTCTACCCGAGGGACCCCGACACTGTTTCCTGGAGACAGCTGGCAGCCGCAGCTGCGTGCCCCCTCCACTTCTACAGCCAGGGCCCAGGAGGGCCCTGGGTTTCACTGTATCTGGTCAATCTCAGGCTGAAACTTCTGCACTGCAGGGGGGGCTGGCCCCAGGGGGTCGGGAGGACATGGGAATGGGTGGTTGGGGTGGGCCTAGGGCTCGTTCCTTCCAGCAGAAGAGCCCGCGGGGCCCCAGCCCAGTCACTGATGTGCAGCCATGTTCATCATCCCCACGGGGACTGGGCTAAGGTTCTGAGGATACTTTCATATCAGAAGCAGAGACAACAATAAAGTTATTTTGGGTTAAGTACGTCCCTTGGCAAGTTCTGGCAGTAGAGGCTGTTTTTGGCAGGGCCAGGTGGGGCTTATGAGGAGGGGACCAGGACGGCAGCAGCTTTGGGAAGCATGAGCTTCTGCCCTGGGTTCCGAGGAGGAAGGGTGTAGGTGAGATGGGTGAAGACCAACGCTGCATCTTGGGGCATCATCCCAGGGTGCAGGTAGGTTCTGCCAACTTCAGACCCGGGAGTTTTGGCACAAAGTCAGGCTGCAGTGCTAACCACTGGTTCTCCTGTGGGTTTACCATCGCTGATAATAATGACTCATGAGCTCAGATGACATATTATACTAGGCACCATTCTAAGTATTTTACGATTACTGACCCATTCGGTCCTTCTTACTGAGTCCAAGCTCACGCACTGCTCGCTGCACAACAGGCCGATAAACCGGGAGATGAGTTGCTGGGGCAAAGAATAGCGATTTTATTCGGAGATCCAGCAAACCGAGAAGATGGTGGACTTGTGCCCCAAAGGACTGTCTTGCCAGAGTTGAATCCAGGCTTCTTTTATACTAAAAGGGGGAGGGTGTGAAGTCAAACCAATTTCCTGGTTCCCGTCAGCCTCCAGAGGGGAGGAGAGGTGTTAATTTCTTCCTTCCTGCAGTCATTCACAGATGGGCCTGGCCTGGATGCCTCCTGTAAGCTAATCGAAGGTATTTTAGGTTTGTGCTCATTACCTGGGAAGCAACGTTCCCAAAATGGGCCATTATGTATAATTTAAGCTTATAGGCAACATCCCTTTACTGATTAACTTGAAATAGGATACAAAAGGTTCTTCCCTGTTACATTTATACGCCCGTGGAATAAATACTGCTACTCTCATCCCCATTTTACAGATAGGAAAACTGAGGCTAAGAGAGATTAAGCAACCTGACCAAGGCAACACCAAGGTATCGATAGAAGAACCGAGTTCAAAGTCAGGGAACCATGCCAGGTTGGGCTGGATCTCCTGAGTTTGATGGCCAAGCTCAATGAACTCATCGTGTTAAGGTCAAGCTTGTGCAGATGCTTTGATGTGTAACAAACAATAGTATATTTAGTCCCCATGAACATGTATGAGGCAGGAAGTGTTACCACCTCTGTTTGGGAAACTGAAGCTTCGGGAGTTTGTGGAACCTGCTCCGGGCACCCACACAGTGTAGTGGGACTGGGACATTCTGCCGAGTCTGCACCTTGGCCCCTGGCCACTTATTGTCCTCTAGGGATGGTGCATTTGGGTCTCATCTGTAACATCCTCAGTCATGGTGGAAAAGGAGGCTGCACAGTTGGGTGGCTCGAGTCTGGGTGAGAGACCCAGGACCCCAGTGTGTGGCTCTGCCTTCTGCAGAGCAGTCACTCGTGCCTGGCTACAGGGCTCTGTACTTATTCCAGTCCTGACTTATCAGGAACCTCTGGGTCCCATCAGAGCGTGCAGAGAACTCTGTCCATCACCCAGTCTCACTACAGCCCAGGGGTCTGGGCAGAGCTAGCATGCTGACCCCAGTGATGAGAAAGGAAGAAAGGGTGATGTGCTCAAGGCTGCCACTGGGAAGCACAAGGCTGGACTCACACAGAGCCACTCATACCAGTGATTGGCCCTTCCAGCCTAAAAGCACAAATCCTGTGGTCGGAGGGCATCGTGTGGGTTTCAACACAGGCTGGAGGTTCGCACCCCATAATGAAAGGTGACAGAGACAAGCATGGCGTCCTACCAACAGTTTATTTAAAAGTTTTAGAAGCATGTCCTGGGAGAAACCTGAAGCTCTGCAAGGACCCAGAGGGATGAGGGTAGGTGTGTCCCCGCAGGCAGGCAACGATCGTGATGGTTCTTTCCGAGAATGGTTACCCAGGCAGGTGTGACTCGTGTCTGGAGCAGGCGCGGGGCTTGAAGTAACAGGGCTCCCTGGTTCCAGTCGCTGGAGGAGCGGGAGGTGGCAGGGGTGACAAGGAGGGACCCGGCGCAGCCTCAGGGATGGGGGTTGAGATTTGTCCTGAAGGATAGAGGGGCTGGGGCAGTCAAGGCCGCAGAGTGACGACTGTGGCAGAGAGAGGTCCAGCCCATCTTGTGTGGGTAGATCCTGGAGTAGTGTGGGCTCACGGTCCTGCTGGAGGGATCAGAGGTGTTGGCGGGTGAGGAGGACTGGAGTGGAGTGAGGGGGGCCCTGCAGCTTTTGGTTCACATGCCTGGCATTTCATTACCCTGCCGAAGCCCCTCTGGACAGGGCAGGGTAATGATCAGCCCCCTAGGACCTGCCCATGTGAACCTGTGAGGCTGATCAGAGACCCCTCATTCCTCACAGCAGTGATGGGGTGGAGTTGGGGCTGGACGGAGGCGCGAGGGGAGGGGTGATCACGTGACCAAGAATCAACCTGGATTAGCAGTTGACAGGAGAGAAGTTTTCCTCTTGTTGTTTCTGGTGGGGCCGCTAAACCTTGACAATGGAAGTGTTGAGGTTCCAGAGCTCAATTTCCTCACCCCAGAGTGAGGGACTGTCAGAAGGCAAGAGAAATAGAAAAAGAGTCCACCTATACCTTTTGAGCACCTGGATCCACCCAAACCTGAAGCCTCATGTTGGCTGGTTATTTGAGCCAATGAGTTTCCTATTTTCTTGAATTTTTCCATCTCTAGCTATTGAAAGTGTCTTGACTTAAAATGCTGCACATTCCTTCAGCCTCCCACTCACCCGCCCCTGGCTCTCTTTGGGGTGGAGGCAGCTGTCAGGGACTTGGCTGTTGTCCCCTCCTTCGAGGGTTGAGAAGTTCAGGGTCTGCAGCTGGGAGGATGGACTTCTTAGATGCTGGCCTGGGGTCTCACCCACCTTGGAAGTTTCTCCTGGTGCCATGGTGGTACTGGCTGTTTTTCCGGGCATCCAAAATCTTCATCCAAGCCCGAACCCACCTGTCCCCTGGCCTCCCGCACACCATCTTGTTTTTCTGGGGTAAGAAGAATCTGCAGGGATGGGGATGCCCAGGTGAGGATGTAAGTGGAGAGGAAAGTTGTGTGACAGCCCCCACGGACTCCCCCGTGGTCCCACTCACATCACAGCAGGCAGGTTGCAGCTCCCACTCACGTCCTGGCGATGGTAACTCTGGGCATGCCGCAGCAAGGATAGCCGGGCTCGGCGGTGGTAGGCCAAGCAGCAGTCCTCAAAGGCACCTGCGACCACACAGCCGCCCATAGGCTCAAGTCTGAGCACGTGCATGTACGGCGGCGCATGCACTCTGCAGGGCCGTCCACAGACATGGCACCTACGCGCATGTGCGGCTACGTGTGCACCCTGCGGTTTCACAGGTGCCCTGCAGGGATGCCCCAACTGAGGTGTGCGGCCGCGCATGCGCTCTGCAGGGATGCCCACAGACGTAGTTATCCGCGCGCACACTGCAACCCTTCTAGGCACTGTGAAGGCCCAGGGACAGCATAGACAGTGAGGTGGCCGTTGGGCTCATCTTTGGCCCTTGACAAAGGGACAGCTGGCAGGAGTTGGAGAGGGCCCCACAGGCCCCAGCTGGGAAGGGTCCAAGACCGCAAAATAAGTCGACCAAGGCCATTTCCACTCCTGCTCCGGTGCAGAGGGCAAGGAGTGGGTGCAATGCCCTGAGAAAAGGAGGGGGCTTGGTTGGAGGTGGAGGTGCCAACCTGGTGCCAGAAGTATCAAGGAGGATGAGAGGGTGGGATGAGCAAAGGATGAATTAATATGGAGACAGTGCTGGACCTTCAAGTTCCTCTGGGATCCATCCCTCTGCCAATCCCTGCCTCCAGGGGCCACATCTGACTTCTGGGAGGGACTCAGGGAGGACTTGAAGGCTCCCTCTATCCCCACCTTGACCCAGAAAGCAAGGAGCAGTGGAGTCAGATGGACGGTATTGCAGTGCCAGGCAGGAAGCTCCCTGGGGCTGGGGGGCAACTCTACCCGCAGGATCAAAGGGCCCAGGTTGGGCCTGGCTCCTGAAATAGGCCTCTTATTAGAGGACAATGAGAATGAGGCCCAGCCCCATCCTGGGCAAAGGCTAAGGTCTGCTGGGGCAGGGCTAGGGCCTCTCAGACCTAATGAGGGGCAGGTGGGGCAGGTGGGTGGGGCCATGGGGCTTCCACTTGCCAGAGGTTCTGCTTGGCTACCTGCTGGGGCTCAGCTGCCTCCTCAGGCACACAGGGATGGAGAAAACAGTGGCAGAGCTGAGGGACACTGGGTGGGGGGGCATCCGGAATGAACTTTGGTCCCCAATATCAAGTGCCTAATCTCGGGAGAGGAGGAGAAGAATTCCCCGTTAATAGCAGTAATGGTTATCATAGTAGCTGCCAGGCACTGGGCCAGGAGTATCCAATTGGATCCTCATGTCCCATCTCTGCAGTGGGAATTTGGAACCTCACTTGGCAGATGAAAAAAATGGGGTTCATAAAGGCCAGACCACACAGGTAGCCTGGGTGGGGGAAGCCAAGATGGAGACCCATTTTCACTGGGCCCCAGGCTCTGATCTCAACACTCCGTTTGCAGGCTCAGGTCACTGCAATGTGTCCTAGGCGGTAAGCAGCCATGGAGCCATCTGTTCCCCATAGTTCCTGGGCTGGCTGGAGTTAGGAGGGATGCCTTGGGTCATGGACTGTGGGGAAGGCACCCAGGGGCTCTGGAAGGAGAGGCTGAGGACCATCACCTCCAAGGAGCTGCACAAATGGTGGGCGTTTTTGCATGCCTGGTGGGGGAGCTGTCCATCAGAGAATGGATTCAGTGCTGGTGGGATCAGGGGAGGTTTCTGGAGGAGGGGAGAAGCACATTGATAGTGGGAGGCAAAGGAAAGATGGGGAGAGGGGACTCCAGAGGAGGAGGGAGGGATGAACTGAGGCAGTACCTTGAGCGTGGACAGTGGGACCCCAGGCAACTGCGAAGCAGGCCACCAGGCAGACCAGGAGCCACGGATTCATAGTGCAGGCTGGTCCTCCCCTTCTGGCACCTACCTTGAGGATTAACTGGGGAGAGCAGGTGGGTGGATGATGAGGACCCAACATGGACAGCGGCAGGCACCAGGAGCACCCCCATCTCAAGCCAGGGCCCCCTGCAAGGGAGGCAGGTGGCATGGGATGGGGACAAGTGCTGCAGGGACCTGCTGCCGATCTCGGGGAGGACTCACCAAAGCCTATGGTGTCCCTGGGGCTGGCGCCTGCTGGAGTGAACCTGAGCTCTCCTGCCTGCCAGGCCAGTAGGCTTCACCCTTTATAGATGGAACCCCACCCTGCTGCTCCGCCCTCCCTCCTCCTCCCTGCCTCCCCTCCCACTTCACCTCCTGGCTTCTCCCTTCAGCCTTACCCTCCTCTCTTCTCTCCATTTTTCTAGCTCTTCTCTCCAATGTCATGATGCACTTGGCGGAAGTTGGGGGCCAGGGGCAAAAGGATCCAAATCAAAGAACTGGGCAGGAAATGATACCTTCAACTAACTTGCTTGGATGAGGGTGAGAGGTGGACAGATGCAGGTGGACAGACCCAGCCTTGACCTTAGCCAGCCCCCTTGAAGGTTCACCTTCTCCCCCTCCAGGCCCCTTAGCCAGCACCCTGGCTTTCTCCCTGAAGGGCCTTTTCTCCTCATTCTCCTGGCTCCTTTCTTGCTGCATCTCAAGGTGGACCCTGGCTTCCCACAGGCAGGACTCAGGCTGCCTAGAGCAGGGGAGAGCCTTCATCTCTTCTCCCCACTCCCCAGTCACCTGTGCCCGTGGGGCCTTGACTTTATCCCATTTTTCTCTTCTTCCATAGTGGGGTGACTTATTGTGTCACAGAAAAGCCCTGTTTTTTGAGAACAGGCAAACCCACAGAAACAGAAAGTAAAATCAGCTGTCGCCATAGGCTGGGAGGAGGGGAGAATGGGGATGAGGTTAAAAGGAATGGTATAGATTTCTTTTTGCTCTGAAATTAGATGGTGGTGGTCGAGGGACTCTGTGATATAGTAAACAGCATGGAATGGTACACTTTCAATAGGTAATGTCTCATGCAAAAAAATAATAATAATAAACGATAATCAAAAAAAGAGTTTTGAGCCAGACTGAGGGCTAGCCCAGAAGCCTGCTTTCCAGATTACTCTGTGAAACTGCTCCAAAGAAGCAGGGTTTTCAGCGTAGTTTTGTGTCTTGTCAGAACAAAGAATGTCAAACAAGTCAGGGAGACATTTCTTCAAGGTCTCAGAACAGACCACGTTTGAGGCGAGTCAGTATGACCTTGGCACCTGTGAAGTAAGTCTTATTATCAGAGGAGGACCAGAACTGGCATCCCAGCAAGGACTTTAATCTTTATTTTGAACATGGACATCCTTGACTTCTGGTCAGTGCGTCCTCTTCTTTAAGTAAAGCAGATGTACAATGTAGGTTGATAAGCCACAAACAGGCTTTTTAAGTTAGCATCAAATTTAAGTTAACAGGGGGACTTCCCTGGTGGTCCAGTGGTTAAGACTCCAGCTCTCAATGCAGGGGACCTGGGGTTTGATCCTTGGTGAGCAATCTCAGATCCCCTCAAGGTGAGTGCCATGGCCTAAAAATAATAATAAAATTGAGGTTAACTCATGTATTAGCCACAATGACCTCTCTCTCTCTCTATATATAAAATCTTTAACAGTGCAATATATGCAACTTGAATTTCCCCGAATATTATCTTGAGAATAAGGACCACAATAATGTTCTGGTTTTGGAAGAAAAGCGGGAACTCCAGGAAACCACGCCAGCAGGCACCCACCTAGAAGGAGTTTCTTTTTTTCCAGGGTCAGCGTGGTCCACCCGGAGCAGGGGGGTGAGGGTGGGGGCCGTGGGGGTAGAGGAGCAGGTAGTGGGGAAGGGGACTCTGCAGAAACCTCACAGCTGATCGTCTGTAACTTTTTATTGTCGACTTCCTTAACTATATAGACCGTTCGGAGCATTTATGACACTCTCTACCCCTTTCTCATCTCTCCAGCTCCACCAGGAGACCCTGGCGGGGCCCCTCACCAACTCCCTGGGCCCGGTCGGGTGGCTAAATGGGTGGGGCTTGGTGCAGGTGCCGGGCCTTGATTTGCACACTGAGCGCCGAGGCGGGGCTTTCTGACTGGGGCTGAGACCAGGGCGGTGCTTACGGACTCAGAGGCCCGGAGACCAGCGGTCCTGCGCCGGTGGCCGTGGCCGCTCCCTCTCCCGGAGTAGGTGAGGCTGGTCCAGGACGCGGTTCCGCGTGGCTGCGGGCTTGGGGACGCGGCGTGGCGGGCCGGGGTCAGCCTCTCCGCTAAGGCCTACCGTCCCTGCCTGCCCGGTCGGCGGGCAGCGGCCAAGACGTGGCGTTACTCAGTAGGGGCGGAGGTTCCCCGTGAGCAAGCCCACCTCCCCACCGCTCACAGTTGGTCCCACCAGCAGCCTTAAAAGGGAGCAAGGGGTCTGAGGAACCAGCACGCAGGGCAGGCAGGAGTTTTTGCTCTCAAGTGTCTGAGCGGCGGACAAGATGCTTCAGGACTAAGGCCCCTGGGTGGAGACCTGGAGTTTCAAGGATCGCAGTTGCTGATTGTGGGGCCAGACCTCCACGGTCAGGGCTCGGCTGAGCAAGGGGAGGCCTATATTCCCGCAGCTCCCGGAGGTGGTCAGGGTAAACTGTCCCCAGCGAGGGGACCCTCTTCTCTGCATGTGTGAACACAGCGCAGAGGACAAAGCCGCCTCCTGCTCCCCAGTCCCCAGCTCTGAGCATGAGGCCGTTGTGAGTCACCGCCAGCCTGCAGCTGAGCCAAATTCAGGGACTGACCACACCCCAGGGTCCGCAGGACAGGATGCAGTGCAGGGTGAGCGGTAGGGGGCAGGGGCACAACTCAGCGCACCTCTCGGATGGCCGGACTGCAGAATGGGGCAGCCAGGTGGCTGGGTGAAGGGAAATACCAACCACTGCCTTTGGAGTGAGCTCCTCTCGGGGGTCTGGGTACCCGGCTCACTCATTTCTCTGCTGGAAGACCTCCCAGGTGCTCCTAACAGTTGACCAATTTTACAGAGGCGACTGAGGGTCTCAGAGACCCTTTTTATTTTTTATTCTTTGGCCAGGAAAATCCAACTTTTATTTCTTAAATACTGTGAAGGAAGGGGGGCCATCTCCTAATGGAGGGAAGGCCACTGAGCAGAGGCCTGGGCTCATCAGGAAGGATCCTGGGTGGAGGGCCTCCTGCAGTTGCTTTTGCATCACACCTCCACCTCCAACTCCCCATGCTGCCTGCCTCCTGAACCTTTGGTGCCTCTGGGTCCTGGTTCAGGTGGCCTCTGAGAGAAGCCCCTGGGATGCCGTCCCCACCCCACCCCCCACCATCCTGACTCCACACACCAGACCCCGGGTATCCTGTCTGCCAGGCCTGGGCTCCGGTTGTACCCAGCTGCCTCTCACTCTGGTCCAGATGTACAGTGGTTGCCAGGCAACTGGAGGAAGGAAGGAAAAGTGCTATTTTTGTTTGTTTGTTTTGTTTTTAAGGATGGCTTGCAAGCCTCTGGCCTGACTTTCAGGGACTTAGTTCCTTGTGTGACCCATTTTACTGTGTTCCCCATGTGGTTGGCCTGCCTCCTGAAAAGTCAGATTTGAAGGGCTTCCCTCCCCAGACCGACCAGCTGCCTCTGTGTTCCAGGGGACCTGGGCAGGGTACTCAGGCTACCACCACTGGCTGTGGCCTCAGTCCTTGTGTTTCTCCTACACCTACTGAACATGTGGGGGCTGGGGCAGCTGGGGCAAGGGTGATGCGGGGAGGGAGGGCGGTGGGTCCTGAGGAGAGGGTCCCATATGGGTATGAGTCCCTCTTTGAAGATGCTGGGGCTTCCCTGATAGCTCAGTTGGTAAAGAAACTTCCTGCAATGCAGGAGACCTCAGTTCAATTCCTGGGTAGGGAAGATCCGCTGGAGAAGGGATAGGCTACCTACTCCAGTATTCTTGGGCTTCCCTTGTGGCTCAGCTGGTAAAGAATCTGCCTGCAATGTGGGGGACCTGGGTTCGATCAAGATCGCCAGGAGAAGGCAAAGGCTACCCACTCTAGTATTCTGGCCTGGAGAATTCCATGGGGTCGCAGAGTTGGACACAAATGAACAATTTTTACTTTGAGGATGCTGAGCTCCACTCAGCCCTTCCACACAGGTCTCTGGGTACCTGTTACATACCAGCCACATTCCCAGGGGTGACTGGAGTGAGCAAGCAGATGTCTCCCAGCCAGGAAGGGGGACGGCGATGTCACTGATCCTCATCAAGCACCTGTTTGAGGCCATTTGTTATTCATTCAACAAACAGGTGGCGAACACCTACTGTATGCCAGGCACTAGGCTGGGTGCCCTGGGTAAGCAGTGCAGAGCAGACAGGTAGCAAGTTATGAAGCAAGATCCTTGGAGACAAGCATCACTACTTCAAATCTGGAGGTGGCAGGAAGATGCCGGGGATGGGTTGGGCTCCTCTAAAGAGAATGACTTGAGGTGACAGCAAATGCAATGGGATTAATATTTATCCCCACTGGACAGGGGAAAAAACAATCATCTGAGGTCTGGAGAGGTTGTTACCTGGCCAAGTAAGTGGCAGCCAGATTCCAAGTTGAGGTCTGACTCCTTCATTCCACATGTACTTTTTGGGAACTGTATTACGCATGTCTTTTTTTAAAATAATGTATTTTGTTTAACCCTATCCATCCAAGATAATGGGCTTCCCTGGTGGCTCAGTGGTAAAGAATCTGCCTGCTAATGCAGGAGACACAGGTTTGATCTCTGGGTTGGACAGATCCCCTGGAGGAGGAAATGGCAGTATTCCTGCCTGGGGAAATCCCATGGACGGAAGGAGCTGGGCGGGCTACTGTTCATGGGGTTGCAAAAGAGACATGACCAGCGACTACACAACAACAAGCCAAGATAATATCATTTTAACATGCAATCAAAAAAATTATTTATGAGATATTTTCCCTTTTTTGCATAGGAAGTGTTCAAAACATGGCTTATTGAAAAGTTTCAGTGCACTGTAAGTGCTGAATAGCCACATGTGGCTGGTGTCTGTCTTACTGGACAGTGCATTTCCAGCCACAGATCACAGTCAATTCAAAATTTTACACTGTTTCTTTTCTTTCATTTTCTATTGACTTTTTAAGGGCAGTTTAATTTTCCCAGCAAAATTGGAGAGAAGGTACAGAGATTTCCCATCCATGCCCTGCCCCACATTATCAACAGCCTGCATCTCAGGGCCATGTTCGTTACTGCCAATGAACCTACACTGACCAATCACTATCATCCGAAGTCCGGGGTCTGCATTCGGGTTCACGCCTGCTGTTGTACATTCCATGTGCTCGGTCACTCCAGTCGTGCCCGACTCTTTGCGGTCTCATGACTGCAGCCCACCAGGCTCCTCTGCCCATGGGATTTCCCAGGCAAGAATAGTAGAATGGGTTGCCATGCCCTCCTCCAGGGGATCTTCCCGACCAAGGGAACAAAACTGCACCTCCTGCATTGGCAGGTGGATTCTTTACCATGAGCGCCACCAGGGAAGCCCTTGTACATTCTACATGTCTGGACAAAATGTATAAGGACGTTTATCCATCATCATGGTGTTATACTGAATATTTCACTGCTTTAAAAACCTCTAGGCTCCCAGCATGTCTTTTTTATTCTGATGTTTTGACAGCTGGGGACTTGCTGATTCTGAAGGTACTACCCCTCCTAGGGTTAGCAGATTCCCAGAGATAGTAAATGGCCTCCTTTCAAGGGCACCTTTCATATGCAAACCAGCCAGTCCAGAGCCCATACCCTAACTCCCTCTTCTATCAGGCTCCCACACTCAGGGTCACTATTCTCCAGCCCGGGTCGCCCCAGGGCCAGGCAATAGACAACTAGGGACAGGCTCTAGTCCCAGAGCCTGCTGAAATGATTCACACTAGCAAGTCCTAAGCCTGCTTACCCAGCCTCACTCAACCCTTCCCACGGAAATCACAATAATGGGGACTTCCCTGGTGGTCCAGTAGTTAAGAATCTGCCTGCCAATGTAGGGGACACAGGTTCCACCCCTAGTCTGGGAAGATCTGACATGTTGAGAAGCAACTAAGCCCACGTGCTACAACTACTGAGCCTGTGCTCTAGAGCCCATGAGTGGTAATTACTGAAGCCTGTGTGCCTAGAGCCCATGCTCTGTGCAACAAGAGAAGCCACAGCAATGAGAAGCCCCTGCTTGCTGCAACCAAAGAAAGCCCGTGATAGCATCAAAGACCCAGCACAACCAAAAGCTGATTAATATTTTTAAAAATTGTGAGAGTGAAAAAAATTAAAATAAAAAAAATTGTGATAGAGAAGACAGTTTGCTGCTCATAGATCCCAAGAGGAGGGGGCATAACACACCATGCGGGGAAACTTGGGGAAGCACCAGAGTCAGTAGGGAAACAGAAGGAGCAAGGAGAAAGCAGGGCCTTCCCTGAGGAAGGCCAGGCCAGGCAGGGTAAGAGATTTGGGACTGGCCAGTTTGAACACTCTCGGCTGGCCCCAGGGGCGGAGTGGCTCTCCCCGGTTGGCTGGTATAATACCTCTCCCTGGGGGAACTAGGGCAGGGGGATTTTGCGTCCCAGGAGTGTGAGAGCCTGACAACAGAGTTGCCTGGAGTCTGAGCTCTGGATTGGTTGCCCTGCATTGGAAAGGCTCGCTCCGTTACCTGCTATCTCTAAGGATTGCTGTAAGGGCAGTCTGTCCCAGATCAGCAAGGCTGGCAGATGTCAAAACATTATAAAACACAGAAAATAAAACCCACGATGAGTATGCTCATCACCTCTCTCCTCTCATCACCTGTCATCCCCTCTTGCCTGCTTCACAGCCACTCCTTTTTGGCAGTGGAGGAATGCCAAGGACAGCCTTCAAGTCTCTCTGGTGTCTCTACTCTCCTGCCTCACTGTCCCCCATCACCTCCCACTCTTGGACTCCTGCCCTGGCTCCCACTGAAGCCTAACAGTGGCCCCTCACCCTTGGCCCCTCGCCACCCCTCCCCTAAGACTGTCACCTCCTTTGGCTTCAGAGATACAACCCATTTTGTGTCGATCATCATTGCTGTGTCAAGAGTGTTTTCCCAAGTTTTCGGCCCTGGTCCCTCTTGGAGAGGGCTGAGGCCACACAAACCCTATGTTGGGATTCTAGCTGCTGACAGAAGGCTTTGAGGTGCCTTAAAGATCATATATCTGTTTGGCTGTGAACTTCTGCAACTAAAGACTCATTTTCCCTTTCAAGTAAGTAAGTTCACTCGCTCAGTCATCTCAGACTCTTTGCAACCCCATAGACTGCAGCACACCAGGCTTCCCGTCCATCACTAACTCCTGGAGCTTACTCAAAATCATGTCCATTGAGACAGTTAATGCCATCCAACCATCTCATCCCGTTTTCCCCTTCTCCTCCTGCCTTCAATCTTTCCCAGCATCAGGGTCTTTTCCAATGAGTCAGTTCTTCGAATCAGGTGGCCAAAGGATTGGAGTTTCAGCTTCAGCATCAGTCCTTCCAGTGACTATTCAGGACTGATTTCCTCTAAGATTGACTGGTTGGACCTCCTTGCTGTCCAAGGGACTCTCAAGAGTCTTCTCCAACACTTCAGTTCAAAAGCATCAATTCTTCAGAGCTCAGCTTTCTTTATAGTCCAACTCTCATATCCATACATGACTACTGGAAAAAAACTATAGCTTTGACTAGACAGACCTTTGTCAGCAAAATACACAGTGGCTCCTTGACCTTTGTCTCTGCTTGTTAATATACTTGCCTAGGTTGGTCATAGCTTTTCTTGCAAGGGGCGTCTTTTAATTTCATGGCTGCAGTCACCATCTGCAGTGATTTTGGAGTCCAGGAAAATAGTCTGTCACTGTTTCCATTTTTCCCCCATCTATTTGCCATGAAGTAATAGGATCAGATGCCATGATCTTCGTTTTTTTAATGTTGAGTTTTAAGCCAGCTTTTTCACTCCTCTCTTTCACTTTCATCAAGAGGCTCTTTAGTTCTTCTTTGCTTTCTGCCATAAGGGTGGTGTCATCTGCATATGTGAGGTTATTGATATTTCTCCTGGCAATCTTGATTCCAGCTTGTGCCTTATCCAGCCCAGCATTTTGCATGATGTACTCTGCATATAAGTTAAATAAGCAGTGTGACAATATACAGCCTCGAAGTACTCCTTTCCCAATTTGGAACCAGTCTGTTGTTCCATGTCCAGTTCTAACTATTGCTTCTTGACCTGCATACAGATTTCTCAGGAGGCAGGTAAGGTGGTCTGGTATTCCCATCTCTTTAAGAATTTTTCACGGTTTGTTGTGATCCACACAGTCAAAGGCTTTGGCATAGTCAATAAAGCAGAAGTAGATGTTTTTCTGGAACTCTTGCTTTTTCTATGATCCAGCAGATGTTGGCAACTTCCTTTGCCTTTTCTAAATCCAGCTTGAACATCTGGAAGTTCTCGGTTCATGTACTGTTGAAGCCTGGCTTGGAGAATTTTGAGCATTACTTTGCTAGCAACATCTGATGGATCATCAAAAAAGTGAGAAAGTTCCAGAAAAGTATCTACTTCTGCTTTATTGACTGTGCCAAAGCCTTTGACTGTGTGGATCACAACAAACTGTGGAAAATTCTTAAAGAGATGACCAGACCACCTGAACTGCCTCCTGAGAAATCTGTATGCAGGTCAAGAAGCAACAGTTAGAACTGGACACGGAACAACAGATTGGTTCCAACTCAGGAAAGGAGTACCTCAAGGCTGTATATTGTCACGCTGCTTATTTAACTTATATGCAGAGTACATCATGAGAAATGCTGGACTGGATGAGGCACAAGCTGTAATCAAGATTGTCAGGAGAAATATCAATAATCTCAGATATGCAGATGACACCACACTTAAGGCAGAAATCAAAAAAGAACTAAAGAGCTTCTTGATGAAAGTGAAAGAAAAGAGTGAAAAAGCTGGCTTAAAATTCAACATTCAGAAAACTAAGATCATGGCATCTGGTCCCATCACTTCATGGCAAATAGATGGGGAAACAATGGAAACAGTGACAGACTTTATTTTTTTGGGCTCCAAAATCACTGCAGATGGTGAATGCAGCCATGAGATTAAAAGATGCTTGCTCCTTGGAAGAAAAGTTATGACCAACCTAGACAGCACATTAAAAAGCAGAGACATTACTTTGCCAACAAAGGTCCATCTAGTCAAAGATATAGTTTCTCCAGTAGTCATGTATGGAGGTGAGAGTTGGACCATAAAGGAAGCTGAGCTCTGAAGAATTGATGCTTTTGAACTGTGGTGTTGGAGAAGACTCTTGAAAGTCCCTTGGACAGCAAGGAGATCCAACCAGTCCAACCTAAAGGAAATCAGTCCTGCATAGTCATTGGAAGGACTGATGCTGAAGCTGAAACTCCAATCCTTTGGCCACCTGATACGAAGAACTGACTCACTGGAAAAGACCCTGATGCTGGATAAGATTGAAGGCAGGAGGAGAAGGGGACAACAGAGGATGAGATGGTTGGATGGCATCACAGACTCAATGGACATGAGTTTGAGTAAGCTCCTGGAGTTGGTGATGGACAGGGAAGCCTGGCATACTGCAGTCCATGGGGTTGCAAAGAGTCAGACACAACTGAGCAATCTAACTGAACTTGCTAGCATGTGAGATGAGTGCAATTGTGCTGTAGTTTGAGCATTCTTTGGCATTGCCTTTCTTTGGATTGGAATGAAACTGACCTTTTCCAGTCCTGTGGCCACTGCTAAGTTTTCCAAATTTGCTGACATATTGAGTGCAGTTCTTTAGTAGCATCATCTTTTAGGATTTGAAATAGCTCAACTGGAATTCCATCACCTCCACTAGCTTTGTTCATAGTGATGCTTCCTAAGGCCCACTTGACTTCACATTCCAGAATATCTGGTTCTAGGTGTGATCATACTATCATGGTTATCTGGGCCATTAAGATCTTTTTTGTATAGTTCTTCTGTATATTCTTGCCACCTCTTCTTAATATCTTCTGCTTCTGGTAGATCCATACCGTTTCCCTTTGAGGTTTGCTGTAAAAATCAGAAAAGTCTTCTCCTAGCGAAAAGGGAAAAGAATTGGCCAAGGGCATGTTGGAGAACATGGGAAGCCTGTCAAAGTCAGCTACGAGAAGCAAAGATTGTGACTTTGGTGGCTTTATGTGCATACCTTTCTTAATTTGTGGAGAAAAACTGGTCATTGTGTCTGTTTCTCCACCCCAGTGTTCTAAGCCTGAGAAGGTCTGGTCCACCATAGCCTTGACTCCCAGTATTCTCCTAAGTCACAGGGGGGTGGAAGTCCTAGAATCAAGGTGTTGACAGGGCAGTTCCTTCTGGAAGGCTCTCATGGAGAATCAGTTCCCAGACCTTTTCCAAGTTTCTCACAGCCACCTGCATCCCTTGGCTTGTGGCCCCTTCCTCCATCTTCAAACCCAGCAGTGTGGCCTCTTTTAACCTGTCTCTGACCTCTGTTTCTGTCATCACATCTCCTTCTCTGACCTGGACCCTTCTGCCTCCCTTTCGTAAGAATCCCTGTGATTAACGCTGGCCCATCCTGATAGTCCAGGATCACCTCTCATGTCCAGAGCCTCAACTTGATCAACCTGCAGAGTCCCCTTGCTGTGCAGTACCATGTATCCCTAGGTTCTGGGCATCAGGACATGACATCCTGGGGGAAGGGAATTCTGTTGCCTCCCACAGCACTCATGGGGAGCAAACTCCTAAGGGAGGGTAGGGAACACTCCTCAGGGGAAGTGATGTGCAGACTTGTGGCAAGAGACGGATGGGCCCCAGGCTGAGCAGCCAGAGTTTGTCCTCTGTGGACTAAAACTCCAGAATAGCAGAAGCAAGAGAGAAGGTGGGCCCTGTCCAAATAAAAGACCACACATTCCTCATGTTCAAAGTCAAGGAGACCTTCCCAACTATGCATGCGCAAAATGGTCAAAAGAGAGAGGGCACCACTTCGTAGTAAGTGATGTCAGCCTACCCATAGGCCTCTTTGCTGGAATCCATCTTGGCTAAGAGATGTGCACGCACACACGGGAGGACACTGAGATCACCCAATACGGGCTCAGAACCAGACAAAGCAAGATGGCTGGCCAGAGGAAACCCAGGAGAATGCCCTATAAAAGTGATTCAAATTACCACAAGGACGTGAGTCTCTCCGAGCCCACTAGTGTGTCTATCCACACATATCCCTTTTTCCTCCTAATAAGCACTTCACTTGTTTCACTACTTTCTGTCTCTATGTGAAAACTCATTTCTGCACAGCTGACGGGCCAGGGGCTTGGTCACTGGCCCCTGGTCCCTGGTGGTCTGGTGGCTAGGATTCAGTGCTCTCACTGCTGCAGCCGGACTTCATTCTCTGGCTGGGGACTGAAATCCTGCTTCAAGCCGCTGCAGGCTGAGGTCACCCGAGATCAGGCTCAGTTCTGGAAGGTGGCAGGAAGGGAGGGTGGGTGGGGGAACAGAGAACAACAGGCAGAGGGAACCAGACACATAAAACAGCAGGCTCCCTGAATACCTGACCCAGATGTGACCTGAGGGCCCTTAACATGAGCATAGAAAGCCAGTGGAGAGGCCACCTGCCCAGGTCTGGAGAGAGAAGAGATTGTCACAGTTGTGGTGGCGGGAGGGAAGCTGAGGAGGCAGAAATGCTGCTACAGATCCTACAAGGCCTGGTCCTGTCTCCAACAGGAAGAATCCTCTGGCCCCAATGTCAGGGAGGAGCCCTGCTGTGGCCACTTTCTGGTCCTATCTATCCAGACCCAGACAAGCTTCTCCCCTTCTCTCCCGATGGAGGGTTTCTATTCAGTAACCTTTGGCCTGTCTACCCCTGCCCCACCTTTCTAGGAAAAAGCAGTTTCTGGTTCCTCCTGACCCTTGGCCCGCCCTGGATTGGAAGCCCATGAGAGGGTTGAACACTCCTACCTCTGGAATGTGAGGCCCTGGGGGTGAGAGGGACACACAGCTGGGGACCAGTGCTTCCTCCCCACCCCTCACTCCCCACCCTCCACCCCAGCCCCTATCTGCTCTGGCCTCTGGTCCCTGCCACACCAGGAAGGGCAGGGAGGTGGGCAGTGTGCTGAGGACGCTGGATGGGTCACCGGGTGGGGAACGAGCCGGTTCACCCATGGGACAGCGGACAGGAGGTGATGGGGCTTTTGACAGGAGGGGGGGTGAGCTGGGGCTGGGGTGTCCCCTCCAGCTCCTTATTGCCACCCCCACACCCCACTGTGCTCAGGTTGGTGACATCCCTCAACTACGGGCCCCTGGAGTCTGACAGGTCCTCCTTGGGTCAGGGCAGGAGTGGGTGCCCATCTCACACACTGAGGAGAGGACCCAGCTTGGGTGGCCTAATGGTGGGGGGATGGGGACACGGTGGGCTCTGCCAAGATATGGTAATCCTGGGCTGGTGTCTTACTGCAGTGGACCCTCGAGAGAGAGGTTGGCTGCTGGTTCACTAGGTCAGCAGAACTTTGACACCTACTGGGTGCTGGAGATGAGGGAAGGGTGGCAGGGCTCGCGTTTGCTGACTGCTTGTGGCTCAGCTGGTAAAGAATCCGCCTGCAATGCGGGAGACCTGGGTTTGATCGCTGGGTTGGGAAGATCCCTTGGAGAAGGGAAAGGTTACCCACTCCAGTATTCTGGCCTGGAGAATTCTATGGACTGTATAGTCCATGGGGTAGCAAAGAGCTGGACATGGCTGAGTGACTCTCACTTTCACTTAACCAGACCCTGTGCTGGAACAGGCCTAGTGACTGCGCTTCTGCGGGAAAGGACCAGGGGTTGTGGGGGGAGAGGGCTGTGGGGACCTGGGTAAAGAAAGCCCCAGTGCATCAGCACAACGGCTTGGAGAAGTGGAGGGGGGGAGGCAAACATGTGTTCAGGGGGACTTCCTTGGGGGTGAGCCCAGGAAAACCCCTACTCCTGGGGGGGAGCGGGGGCTCGTCTGGGGAGATGACCAGCCTCCCCATCCCCGCCCCACTGGCCAGCCTCTGAGGCTGAGCTCCTGAGGCCCAGCTCCCCATCTTCCCACTGGAGTTCCAGGTCTGCTCTATCCACCAGAAAATGGGGAGCCCAGACCCCAGAATTCCCATGACCTGTGGAAGACTGGGCAGTGTCGGTGTGTGATGAGGGCCACCCGAGCTCCCGCCCACACCCAGGGTGGGTATGGCAGAATCACGTGCTCCCCAGGCTGAACTGTCCTCCCCAAAATCCGTATGTTGAAGCCTTTACCTAAATCTTTGGCTTTAGGACCTTTAAAGAGGAATTGGAGTTAAAAATGAGTCTAACCCAGTTTGACTGGTGTCCTTTTATGGTGGGGAAATCAGGGACACTGAGGGAAGGCCACATTAAGGATGCGGGGAGAAGATGGCCATCTGCAAGCTAAGGAGAGAGGCCTCAGAGTGAAGCCGACCTTGACCCTGGACTTCCTGCCTGCAGGACTGAGGAAGTGAGTGTCTGTTGCTTAAGTCCTGGCCTGTGCTTTGTTGTGGCAGCCCTAGTGAACTCATACTCGCAGGGCGCCCTTAAGGGAGGCAGCAGCCCATCGCCGGGTGCCTGGGGATGGGGTTGGAGCAAGGTGAGCATGGGCCCTGTTTCTTTCCTCTCCCGTGTGAGCCTGAAGCCATCACTTCGGTATTTATTTAGTTTTATTTATTTGGCCACACCAGGCCTTAGTTTCAGCATGCGGGATCTCCGATCTTTGTTGCAGCATGAGAACTCGGTCGTGGCATGTGGGAATCTAGTTCCCTAACTAAGGATTGAACCTGGGCCCTGCATTGTAAGCACAGAGTCTTAGCCACTGGACACCAGAGAAGTGCCAATATTTTTTAATTTTATTTTTTAATTAAAAAAATTTTTTTTGGCATGTGGGATCCAAGTTCCTGGACCAAAGATCAAACCTGTGTACCCTGCATAGCAAGCACAAAGTCTTAACCACTGGACCGCCAGGGAAGTCCCTGAAGCCCTCACTTTAACCATACCACTGAGGATGCCCACTCCTCTCCATGCTCAAGCATCTTAAGCTGCTGCACCCTGGCTGGAAGAGTAGAAGTAACACCCCAAAGATGCCACAGTGAACCCACAACCCCCCACCCCAGCTGGGTACTCCTTCCCCAGAATGGTCGATGCAAATCATCTCCTCAGCCCCTCCCTTCTCCCCAGCTCCCACCCTGCTTTCCTCTGCATTCTGCTCAGTCCATCTAACAGGACCCAACTCAGAGACTTATGATGAGGATTAAACTGCCTTCGCACAAGGCTTGGCCACGCTCAGGAGGCGTTCTTACTCCACGTGGTCGCAGGCCTCCTGTCCATTTCTAGAGCAGTTCCCAAGCCAGCTGCCAACACTGGGCATTCAGATCACTGCCAACCTTTTACTCTTTAAAGGCTGTAAGAACAGCCCTTCCCCTGGGGGCTCAGGACACTTGTCGGTGGTGTAACCACAGGGTCAGACCATGAAACTCGTAAGATGCTAAGCAAGTAGCTTCCGAAGGTTTTGTAATTTTCTGGTAACCCCAGCTACCACCCTGAGGAGCCAGTGTCCGGGTCTTGGCAGCACTGGAATGGTTTCACCTTAACCAGTTCTCACCCAAGGGCCATTCTGAGGTTTGTCGACTCTTTCTTCCCTGGTGAACTGTTGCTGATCTTTGCTCCTTGAGTTCTTGTCGATTTGCATGAGCTTTTAATAGCTGATAACACACCTGGCTTGTTCCCCTGGTACAACTCACTCTTAACCTTGCATAATCAGAGGTTAGCCCATGTGGAAGACTCCCAGAGATGCCGCTGGCAGTGCTTTTGAATTTTTCATCTGGGGAACTGAATGGTTTGAGGGTTTCCTGCTATATGGAATGTGGGAGTTACACGGTGGGGCAGAGGCCCATAATGGGCCCACCCTTGGGACCCTTGCCCCTGCACATTGGGGCAGGTGGGAGGCACCTTGGCAAACCCAAGGGGCCCTAGCTGCTTCCCATGGGATGCTGGACGAGGAGCAGGGCTGGAGAATGGTCACAGCCAACGGAGCACCTGCCAATGACTGACAGGCATGATGTCTCCATCTCATTTACAAAGCAAAGATTGAGGAAAATGGTCTGGCGATTTCTCATAAAGTTACCTTGTCAGCCAGCCACTTTAGTCCTAGATATCTACCTAAGAGAAATAACATACATCCCATCAGACACTTGCCTATAAATGTTCACAGCAGCATGATTCACTAAAGCCACAAGGCTTTAGTGAAGAAACAGCCCCCAAAATGTCCGTCGATGGGTGAACGGATCAATACGTGGTCCAGCCACATACCATGGAATATTATTCAGCCCTGAAAATGAATGAGGTACTAAATCATGCTACAACAGAAACAAGCTTTGAAGACATGATGTTCAGACACAAAAGGCCACATATTGTATGAGTCTATTCATATAAAGTGATCAGAACAGGCAAATTCATGGAGTCAGAAAGTGGACTAGTGGCTGCCAGGGGCTGGGGGAGGGACTGTAAAAGGTCATGAATGAATGATGTTAGTTGTGTCGCTCAGTTGTGTCCAACTCTTTACAACCCCACGGCCTGGAGCCCACCCGCCAGACTCTCTGTCCATGGGATTCTCCAGGCAAGAATACTGGAGTGGGCTGCCATTTCCTACTCCAGGGGATGTTCCTGACCCAGAGACCAAACACTACAGGTATACTTTACTGTCTGAGCCACCAGGGAACCCCAAAGGGCATGGGGGTTCCTTTAAAAAAATTATTTATTTATTTGGCTGCACCAGATCTTAGTTGTGGCATGTAGGATCTTTAGTTGCAGCATGTGGAAATCTGGTTACCTGACCAGGGCTCAAACCCCAGGCCCACTGCATTGGGAGTTTGGCATCTTAGCCACTGGACCTCCAGGGAAGTCCTGGGGTTCCTTTCTGGAGTGATGAAATGTGCTGGAATGAGGTGGCGGTGAGGTTTGTGCAACTTTGTGGATACACTGGAAACTACTGAATTTCTGTGTATTTTTTTTTTAAGAAGTACTGCAAAAAGCCCAACACATACATGTAAAACACGTAGAGACAGGTCAAGGAGAACACATATGGCATGAAAAATAACAGCTGGATTTAAAGGAAAATAGAAATCTTAAACATGAAAAAAAATGACACAGTGGCTACTTCCCGGTCACTGGCAGGAATGAGGTGGGTGAAGTGACAGGAAAAGTGAAAGTGATCACTGTCAATAGTGACCCTCGGAATTGGAGTCACAGGGCCTGTTCTAACCTTTGATACAGTGGGAGATAAAATGCCACTACTGCTCTTGCTGGAAGAATGCCCAGTGGAAGGGGCATGGTCAGATCTAGAAAGGGAATTCTGGGAACCAGCACTCGCCAAGCTCACTCAGGTCACTGACCCATGTGATCTTGCGCCGTGGTGTGTGGGGAGCTTGCCTTTCGGACGAGCAGGGGACCCCTCCCTTCCTGTTCTCCCAGGCATTGAGCATAGAATCTCCTTTGTGGGCCTGTGCCAGGGTGGTTGTCCTGGGCCTCAGCTGCCCTGCTCAATGTGTGTCCTCGAGGTGGCGGTGCCCCTCATCTTTTACAAATAAACAGAGGCTTGGGAGATTATCACACGGCAGTTCCTGGGTGTAAGCTCTGTGCCTGCTCCAGGTCAGGTTCTCTGGGTCAGAAATGCATACGAGCAGGAAGCACGGGGGACCCACGCCCAGAAGGAACCCCTGGCTACCCATTCCTCCAACTCTGGAGTAATCAGGGCCATGAACTCCAATGGGGTTGCCCACTGAAAACAAACTCAACCGTCCAAAAAGAAGTCGATACAGCTTCCTGGTTTTTTCCATCACTCACCGACTCAGCACTAGTAATGAAATCAGACTGAAGTTTGGCCCCCAAAGAGCTCCAGTGCTGGAAAATTCTTTCTTCCAGAAGCCAGGCTGCTCGACTTCCATCCTCAGGATGGATGATCCGCTTCGATGCCTCAGCTCTCTTTGGGGGCTGACTGGTAAATGGCTCCCCTGACAATAAAACCTATTACTCTTCTGTTTTGTCTGAGCTATGAGGCAAGTGGGATCTTAGTTCCACAACCGGGGATCAAACCTGTGCCCGCTGCACTGGAAGCACAGAATCTCAACCACTGGACCACCAGGTAGGTCCCTAAACTCACTTCTATGTCCCCAAAATAGCCCCCACCCACACTGTGAGCCCTGAAAGTGGTCCAGGTGTCATGGCTTCCCCACTGCTGTGCCTAATAACTGGGCTACCGCCTTGCCCACACCTGACTGTCTCCAAGTCCTGATCCCACTTCTAAGACACTTGGAATCCTCCTCTCTACATCCTGTCATACACCTGCTTGGTCAGCTCTCCCTGGGGCTGTCTTCACAGTCCCCACCCCCTCTTTTGAAGTGTGCATTCCACGCCTGGCTCTGGGGCCCTTCCTTCTAACAAATCAGCAAAGAATCACATTAAGTGTCTCATTTAAAATGCTCTTTGGCTGGGGACTTCTCCAGTGGTCCAGTGGTTAAATCCCCACACTTCCACTGCAGGAGGCACAGGTTTGATCCCTGCTCTGGGAGCTAAGATCCCACATGCTTTGTGGCCAGAAAACCAAATCATAAAATAGAAGCAATACTGTAACAAATTTAATAAAGACTTTAAAAAAGCTGGTCCACATCAAAACTACATATATTTTAAAAAAACAATAAAAAATTCTGTCTGAAAGATTCTTTCAGCTGCCCATTGCCTACGGCAGGAGTACTGGGGCCCTGTGACTGCTGTATTGAGTTACTACAACCTTGGTGGCTTAAAGCGAGGCACATTTATTATTCAACAGTCCTGGCAGTCACAAGTCTGAATTCAGTCTTATTGGGCTTAGATCAAGCTGCTGGCAGGGCTGCAGTCCTGGAAGTTGGAGGAGATAATCCATTTTCTGGCCACTAGAGGCCGTCCGCATTCCGTGGCTCGTGGCCACCTCCTCCAACGTCAAAGACATCAATGGCATCACTGTCCTCTCTTTGTACTTTCACATCTCCTTCTCTGCCCCTCCTGCCTCCCTCTGATAAGAATCTGTGATGATGTTGGTCTCATACAGATAATCCACGACTGCCTGCCCATCTCCAGATCCTCAACTTAATCCCATCTGCAGAGTCCCTTCTGCTAGGTAAGGGGACATCTTCACAGGTTCCCAGAGACCACTGTTATTCTGCCCATCACAGCAAGACAAGCCTACTTTTTCTGAAAAGGGCCCCGCAATAAATCTTTTAGGCTTTGTGGGCCATCTGGTCTCTGTTGCTAAGACTGCACAATTTTCAGAGCTCAATGCAAGATAAAAATATGGGACTCCTTCATTCACAAGATTAAGAATTTCAGACCAGTGACGGCAGAAGTACAGGCCCCCGCCATCTGAGCAAGTCTGCGTCTGCTCCTGCAACCTGAAAGCGGCCGTGGGCCACACACAGATGACGGGAGTGGGCGTGGGACCAGTAAACGTGATGGACGCTGAAGGTGCACTTTCCCATGTCACAAAATGCTATTCTTTTGGGGTTTTTTTCCAATCATTTAGAAATGTAAACGCTGTAAATGTAAATGCTCCCATGCTTCCAATGCAGGGGACACGGGTTCCCTGACTGGAGAACTAAGATCCCATGTGCCCTGTGGTGCAGTCAAAAAATTAAATAAGATAAATAAAATAAAAATGTAAACATCATTTGTAGCTCACAGGCTGTGTAAAAAAAAAGGTGTGGGTGGAATCAGGCTGCAGTCAGCTAGCTTCTCGTCCGCAGGATGAAATCCCAACTTCTCTGCCTGACTCTCTAGAGTCCTTGACAGCCAGAGACAGACACCCTGCCAGTCCCGTCTTATCGTCTTCTTTCCTTGAGACACCTACTGCTCTGTGAACCCTCCTCACAGGCAAAGCTGCACCTGTGCTCTGGCTGGTCCATGTGTGAAAGCCCCATCTCCCCCTCCTGTGGCTGGCAGACCCTGGCTCCTGCTGCCCTCCAGCCCAGTGCTGCCCTCATGAAAGGTGGTGCTCTGGACCTGGCCCTTGTCACACTGCCTGGGCTTGGTGTCTGCATGTCCTCTTCTTTCTTGCAGCAGCAAGGTCCTTTCGAGCAGGAACCCAAACGGAGTCATCCTGATCACGTGGACCCTGAGAGCATGTGCTTCGAGGCACAATAAGAACAATCAGGAATTTTAGTGGCTGGAGTGTAGTCTAACCCTGACCCTTAAGAACCAAAACTATGCTTCTTACTAAAAAACAAAACAAAGAATTTCTATCTCAAGATCAGATCAGGGTAATAAAGATCTCTGAGATCAGGCAGGCTGGACTCAAATCCCTGTCCTTACTAGACATGTGTACCTGGACAAGTCACCTCCCTTGCTCTTAGGACAGGGTCTCAACTTGCCATGGCCAATCAAGCCCCGTGTGTCATGCCCCTTTCAATCCCATGAGTCACTGGCCTTTCCTAAGTGTGCCACGCTCCTATGGGCCTCAGGGCCTTTGTGCTTGCTGTTCCTGCTGCCTGAACCGTCCTGCTCCCCTTTGCCTGTGACTCACCCTAATGACTGTGCAGGCCCCCCCTGGCTGCCCCTGGGCGAAGTCAGGTCTGCCTGTTACACACTTTGCTGGCACTCTGGACCTCTGCAGGTTGAAATTATGTGTGTCATTTCTTCTTACAATTAATAAGCACTTGCTACCAAGTTCTACTTCAGATTCTGAAAGTGGGTGATTTCATTTCATTCTCACAGTGCCCTCATAAAGCACCCCCACTTCGTGGAATAGGAGGCTGAAGTTCAGAGAAATTAAACAACTTGCCCAAGGTTGCACGGTGATGGAGTGTCAGAGCTCCCCTCCTAAGCCTGTCCTCGCAGGTTGACTCTGAGCTCTGTGAGGGCGGATGCATGTCGGGTCGTTGTTGTACGTATCCCCAGGGCTGAGCGCCTAGACCGGCTGAATTACAGGCGACTGCAAAGCACTGATGACCTAAAAGAAACAGCACTGCAGTAGCAACAAGCACTCCTAGAGTTCAGATCTTGGTTTCTAATACCATGCTCTAATCCGAGGAACCAGACTCAGAGAAACGGCTGCTTCTAAGGCTGGGATCAGGAAATACACATGAGAAGAACCTACAGCATCTTGCAGTGCTAGAAGGTAAGGAAGTCCTACAGAAAAAACAAACAAGCAAAAAAAAAAAAAAAACTCACCAAACAAAACACATTGATAGGAGTGTGTCAAAAACCAAAGGAGGGCTTCCCTGGTGATCCAGTGGTAAATAATCTGGCTGCCAATGCAGGAGACATGGGTTGGATCCCTGGTTTGGGAAGATCCCATATGCCAAGGAGCAGCTAAGCCTCTAGAGCCACAACTATTAAGCCCTAAGTACTGAAGCCCACACACCCTAGAGCCTGTGCTCCAGGACAAGAGAAGTCACTGCAATGAGAAGTCTGTGCGCTGTAACTAGAGAAAAGCCCTCAATGAAGACCCAATACAGCCAAAAATAAATAAATTAAAAACAAAACAAAGGAGCCAACTGAAAGGGCTACCAGTGGCCAATGCTGGAGCAATTTGAGCAAAATAAAGTAGTATTGGCTTATAATCCAGAGTATAAATAAATATTCAGGAAGCTATACTGATCTAATTAAATGACTGGATAAACTAATAAATGGGGGGAGAAGAGGTAAGCCTTTCCTGCAGAAGGATTCCAAGTAATTTATGTAGATATCCATCTTTAAGGAAGGGAACACACATGTCCACTCTCTATGTGGGCTGCATATAGTGACTTCCTTCCAAAGGAAAAAGGGAAAAGTGACTTTACAGTGGAAAAACCTAACAAATACTAAGTTAGCCAGGTGATGAAGGCCAATATCAACACACATAAATAAAGTTGATAGTACATATCCTTTTTAAAAAAAAGAATTTCCTTACTTTCTTTTATTTTGGCCTCACTGCTCCGCCTGTGGGATCTTAGTTTCCTGACCAGGGATCAAACCCATGCCCCCTGAATTGGGGGCACAGTGTCTTAACCACTGGACCACGAGGGAAGTCCCCAGTTGTATGTATCCTTGACATGGTAAGATGAAAATGGCCTTTACTAACTCTTTGGTCTTCCTCCCTCAAACCCATCATCCCAGGGTTACCACAGGAAATATACCAGACAAATGCCAATAGAGGAGCATCCTACCAAATATCTGACCAGGTCTCTCAGAACAATTAAGATGATCCAAATCAAGGAAAGTTGGAGAACATGCCAAAGCTTTTTGGAGACTAAAGAGACAGGACAACTAAGAGACTGGATCTTAAAAGTTCTCATCACAAGAGAAAAAAAGAAACCTAAGTGTGGTGATGGATGTTAATCTTTAACCACCTTATTGTGGTGGTCATTATGTAATATACACATGCATCAAATCATTATGTTGTATACTCCAAAACTAATGCAATGTCATGTCAATTATCTCTTTTTAGAGAGAGAAAACAACTCAGTGTAACGTGGTATCCTAGATGAGATTCTGGATGACAAAAAGGACATTAGGTAAAAACAAAGGAAATCAAAACATGAAGAAGGGTTGACAAGAATGTATCGGTCCTGGTTCGTTCAGTGTAACAAACGTGTCCTGCTAATGAAAGACGGTAGGGTCCGGGAAAGTGGGTGTGGGTGAAATGGTAACTCTGCTTTCTGCGCAATATTTCCGTGAATCTAAAATTCTTCTAAAAAGTCAAGTCCACGAATGACAGCAATGATAAACCATAGGTGAACAATCACAATACTCCACTATTCATCATGGTGACAATGACTGTAGCTCTCTTCTTACACTTTATTGTGAGCACTCCGTAGAACCGACATAAAGCATTCAGCATGAGGTATAGCTTAATTCAGAGCACTGCACTTGTCACCATTCGACGAAATCTATGCCATCCACTATGGAAGCCATGAGCTCTACATGACAAAATTTAAATTAAGTAAAAATTAACTTAATGGAGTTCTTGTGGCAAGAAACTGGAGTGGTTTGCCATTCCCTCCTCCAATGGACCACGTTTTGTCAGAAATTTCCATGATGACCCATCCATCTTCGGGGGCCCTGCACAGCATAGCTCAAAGCTTTATTGCATTAACACAAGCCCCCTGACCACAACAAAGCTATGATCCATGAAGCTCCAATACTTTAGGAAAGAGCTGATTTCACTGGAAAAGACTCTGATGCTAGGAAAGATTAAAGGCAAAAGAAGAAGGGGGTGGCAGAGGATGAGATGGTTAGATAGCATCACTGACTCAATGGATACGAGTTTGAGCAAACTCCAGGAGATAGTGATGGACACGGGAGACTGGTATACTGCAGTCATGGGGGTGGCAAAGAGTCGGACATGACTTAGCAACTGAACAACAAAAATTAAGTTCATTAAATGCTCGGTTCTTTAGTGCTACCAGCTACATGTCAAGTGCCCAAGAGCCACATAGAGCTCGTGGCTATTAAATTTGGCAGTGTTGATTAAAAAGAAATGCCCATGAGCACAGAATGTTCTATTGGACAACACTGCATAAAACAATGGAGAAGGCAATGGCACCCCACTCCTGTACTTTTGCCTGGAAAATCCCATGAACAGAGGAGCCTGGTAGGCTGCAGTCCATGGAGTCGCTAGGAGTTGGACATGACTGAGAGACTTCATTTTCACTTTTCACTTTCATACATTGGAGAAGGCAATGGCACCCCACTCCAGTATTCTTGTCTGGAGAATCCCAGGGACAGGGAAGCCTGGTGGACTGCCGTCTCTGCGGTCGCACAGAGTCGGACACGACTGCAGCGACTTAGCAGTAGCACAAAACAATAAACAGCACGATTGTTTGTTCAGTATTCTTGACTCCTTCGGGTCCTTCTGCAAATCTTACCTTCTCAACCTTCCCAACAGCCCTCTTTCAAACTGCAACCCCCACCCCCACCCCCACATACCCCATGCCCAATTTACTTTTTGGTCTTACCACTTGCTGTGGAATCCACTTAATTTCTTTCCTGACTCCGTATCTAGCACTGCATAGTTCAATGCTGTAGCCGTTGGTAACCACGGCTCCTGAGCCCTTGAAACACAGCCAGTCCAACTTCAGATGTGCTGTGAGTGTAAAAGACATACAAAATTTCAAAGGCATGTAGAGAAAAGAAAAGGAAAAAAAAAGAATGTAAGAATATCTCATATATTTTTACATTAGTTACAGGCTGAAACAGCATTTTGGAGATAAACTGGGTTAAAGAAGACACGTTATTAAAATTAACATCACCTGTTTCTTTCTTTCTTTTTTTTTTTTAACATGGCTACTAGAAATTTTAAATTATGCATGTGGCTAACATTTGTGGTTGCCTTACATTTCTCATGGGCTTCCCTAGTGGCTCAGATGGTAAAGAATCTGCGTGCAGTGCAGGAGACACAGGCTTGATCCCCTGAAGAAAGAAATGGTAACCCACTCCAGGATTATTGCCTGGAGAATCCCCATGGGCAGAGACTGGAGGGTTACAGCCCATGAGGTCGCAGAGTCAGACACGACTGAGCGACTAACACTACATTTCTCATGGACAGCATCAGTCTAGATGGACAGCATCAGTCTAGAATGTCAGCCAAATAGAGGCGGGTATTTTCGCCTGTTCGCTGCCGATACAGTGATCGGCACATAGTAGGCGGTCAATTAAATTTTAATGAACGGACGTTAGGCTGAGCCTCTGGGCACCCGTTAGCTCTAATAATCAACACAGATGGAACACTGACCATGTCCCTAGGTCCGCCTCTTCACTACAGCAGATAAGGAAACTGAGTCCGGGCGAGGTGACGTAACCCCAACCCAACTGCACGCAGTGCGGAAACGTCGAGGCCGGGATTCGAACCCCGATTGCCACCGCAGCCCAGGCGCGCTGACCGTTCCTACCTTGCAGATTGGTGACGGCGGCCGAGGAGGCGGCGGGATAAACAGGCGCGAGACACACACCATGCCCAGGACAAAGGGAGCGACTCTTCGGCCGCAGCCTCCCGTCGGCCTCCGTGGGCCAGGCCACAGCTGGCCCTCTCCGCGGCCATCGCTGGCCACCCGCGCGTCTCTGCCTGCCGCCGAGCTCTTCGCAGGCGGCGCCAGCCGGAAGTCCCGCCCCCGCCGCGCGCCCCGGGGCGCCGCGACAGCAACGCGGGCCAATGAGAAGCGCGCCGTGGCGGACGCCGGCCAATGGGCGCGCGCGCCGGGGGGGCGTGTCCGGGCCGCGGGCCGGAGCGGGTCGTGCGCGCTGAGGAGGAGCCGCCGCCGCCGTCGCCGTCGCCGCCGCTACCGCCAGCGCTACCGAGGCCGAGCGGAACCGTTAGCGCCGCGCCGCCGCCGCCCGCCTGCCCAGGAGCAGCCCCGGGCCCACCCGCCCGCGTCCAGGTGAGGCGGGGGCCTTCGACGGCGCCCGACGGGGTAGGCCGCGGCAGGCCTGAGCTCGCCTGGGCCGGCCGCGGGCGCTCGCGGGCCTGCACCGGCCGAGGCCCAGGCCGCGCCGCGCAGGGAGGGGACGCGCGCGGGCCTCGGCGAGCGGGCGGGGGCCGGCCGGTGTGGGCGCCAGCGACAGGCCCCGGGCCGGATTCCTCGGCCGCCGCGAGGGCCGAGGTAGGGGGTCGCGGCGTGGGCACGCGCCTGGCGGCCGGGCTCCGCGGCCGGGCCCGGGTAGCCTTGCAAGCCGGGTATCCGGGGGCGGGAGAGCGGAGCCAGAGGCGAGGGAGTGGAGTGAGCGCCCTCAGCTCTCGGAGGTCACGGCCCCCGGGCTCGCTCCCCCGGGAAATCTTACACAATCTTTTGTAGCGGTTGTCAGAGGACCGCGGTGGATCTGAGGTCCTCTTAGAAGTGTACAAACCCTTCGGTATGTATGAGAGCCCTAGGGGAAGAAAGAAAAATATTTTTTGAACACCGTTTCTCACAAAACAGTTTCTGGGGTGTGGGACGTCTGGATTTGTAAAATGTGTGTGTGTTGAAAACACAAACTGCACGCAATTGAACAATGGGGGATGGATGCTCTTCCTTTTCCGGCGTCCTCTGCTGCTAGGCATATTAAAAATGGGTTCTGATACCCACTGTGTGCGGGGCAGGTGGAGAAGAACTTCTGCAGGTGCCGCCCCTGGAGGAACAGAGCCCCCCCTCACAGAGTATTCATGAGCGATCTGAATAGCCAAGGCTCCAAAAGTGGGACGTTGGGGAGGCGGATTCTCTCGAAAAGCGTTTCTCAACCTTGGCACTACTGACATTTTGGGTCTGATCATTCTGGGTTTGGGTGGAGGAGGGGCTGTCCCTGGCATCTACCCACTTAGATGCCAGCAGCATCTTCTTCCCCCATTTGTGAAGATCAAAAATATCTTTAGAGATTTCCGAAAGTACCACACACATACTCACATGTGTGAGAACCACTCCTGGACTAAATGAATGATCTTCCACTAGAAGCACCCCTAGCCGTATTTCTGATTCCTTGAAATCCAGAGTTCCCAAGACGTTGGACAAACTCTACTTGTGGGAGCCTTAGTTTGCTTATCTGTAGAATGGGATGGATGAGACGGTTGCTGTGCAGATTTAAGGATTTGGGAAGCCTTAGCATTCTGCATGACCTGTGCCTGAGGAGACACTGAATATATAATGTTATAAATAGTCGACCATATTTAGTGAGGATTTACTATGTGCTATCCACGGATGGACATTGATCTCCAGCCTTTGAGGTGGGTACTGTCTGTTGTAAGTTCCGTTTTAGGAACAAAGAAGCCCAGTAGGTCGCTTAGTGAGACCAGTCTCACACGGGAAAGTGGCTAATGGCAGGATTTGAACTCAGGCACTCTGACTCAGATTTCTTACCTTTAACGGCCAAGTTTTACCACTCTTATAATCCCAGCATCTGGGGGACCTGGAGAGACGTTCCATTCATGTATCACTGAGCATTTTCTGTGTGCAGAGCTTTGTGCTAGGATCTGTTATAAAAATATTTGACTTAAAGGCCCATGAAGAAAGCAAGATATATGAACATCTCAAAAGGTTTATGTTGAAGAGGCGGAGTTTCGGATTGGCTGTGTTGAGTGTGAAGTCATGGGGCAGCAAGTGGAAAATGAGAGGTTTATGAAAGTACCATCTTCCTAAGGCCCTGCTTTTGTGTCACCCCTGCCTCCCATCTCTTATCACCTTTCCGCACTCAAGCAAGGTCTGATTATGTTATTCCCAATCAAGAGTGTTTGGGTGGAAAATAAATTAATTTTTAAACCTTTTTAGGTGGCTTAAAAGCTGAAGTCGAGGATCCTTTGCACATTCTAACCACTGCCCCCCTCCCCGCCCCCCCCCGCTTCCTTTCTGATTTCACCTGCACATAGGCCCCAAACTCCGACCCTCATGCCTGTTGACCCCACTTTCTGGAATGTCGGTCTCCTCCACCTGGAGATCTCCTCTTCATGCTGTGTGGCCCAGGTTGAAGCTCACTCACTATATGAAGCCTCCCCAGACTGCTGCTCTTTCTCTACCCTCACCAGTAGTTCCTCACTCCTGTCCGCATCTCATTCAATGGAATCAGGTTCAGTGCTGAATGGTGAAAGAAGTACAGCCGCCTCCTTTCGCCCCTAGGTGGCAGTAGCTAAGCGGCAAGGCCGACCTGAGACTGAGTCAAGGGAAGAGCAAGAGAAAACCAGCCTGTGGGAGGGAAGTTAGTTTTGCTTCCCTCCTTAGCTGACTCTCTGCCCTCGGCTTCTGAGTCCCAGGCTCTGTTCTAGGCTCTGGGGAGGCACTGGTGATTGCAGCGAATGCACAGATTGTTTCAGCCCACTCTGTTGAGCGTGGTAATTATGGTTATGTGCCTGCTGGTGTGGAAACACAGAAAAGGAAACTGTTAACCTAGCCCTGGTGGGCAAAGGTAATCACCGTCCTGGAGGAGGTGAAACAGGAGGGGAGGGGTTATCCAGGCCCAGACTGTGGGGAAGGGCTTGGTAGGATGCAAGAACCACACCAGCCAAGGCATGGAGGTGGGGATGTCTTGGTTTGTTCAGAGACCCACACGGGATCTGGTAGTTCAGAGGCAAGAAAGGTGAAGTGAGTGGTGGTAAGAGGACTCTGATAGCTGGTGTGCAGAGGGAAAGGGTGTTGTCCTGCAGACCAGGCCGAGGGGAACTGTCTGACAGTTTCATTCCACAAAGCAAAGGGGTCAGGTCTGCGCACAAGACAAAGAGCTGGAGGAGAATATTGCTGAAAGCCAGCAAACTGCTTCGGAGGTGATGACTTTCCTGTAAATCAGAAAGGTCAAAAATATGACCCAGGGCTATGGTGGTCTGGAAGTAGGGGGTGGGTTTGAGACCCAGTTAGGGGGTAAAGGACACAGGGCTCAGTGGGTGTTTAGCTGTGGGATGTGAGAAAACACTGGGCAATGATTCGGCGCCCTGCCTGAGTGCCCAGTAGGTGGATAACGGTCACTCAGAGAAACAGAGAAGACAAAAGAAGGAGCAGTTTAGCATGTAGACATAGACAAAATAGCACATCACTTGAGTAGGATATGTGTACCTTCTGTGCATATACAGACCGAAAGTGGGGAGGTGGCAGAAGGTAGCGTCCTGTCTAGAGGTGTCGATGGGACTCGCTCATATGTTCACTGTCCATCCTCACTCGAGGGCACTGGCCAAGTCAGTGAGCACAGTTTTATAGACTGAACATGTAAAACCTTACTGTTGGCTCATTATTGTGGGAAACAGGGAGGAGGGGAAGAAATTGCCTCCTCGAGGAATTGACAACCTGAGCTGGGGAAAAAAGACATAGATGTGTGAGATTAAAGTAATGAAAGGAGGAAGCCATGGGTAGCAACAGCCTGGAAGAAATTATTGTTTGTTACTTGGGGTTTGTTCTTGATGAAGGAGGCGGTATCCAAACTGGTCATTGTCATCAGAGAGGCATGGGCAGCTATTTCCAGGTGCCGCCAGCAGCCTAAGTAAGAGAAAAGGTGAATGCAGAGAAGTCCAGAACGCTGAGGGGACCGGTTTGGGCAGGCAGAGGATCAAGAAGGTGGGCTTGGAGATGAATCTAGAGAAGTATGCCAGGATCAGGTGGCACAGGGCTTCTCGACACAGTCAAGAAGTGAGTTTGGAAAAGCGCTTTTCTTTTATTCCTTTCCCCCCCTACCCCCAGATATTTATTTGTTTATTTGGCTGTGCCAGGTCTTACTTGCATTATGTAGGATCTTTAGTTGTGGCCTGTGAACTCTTTTGTTGTGGCATTTGGGATTTAGTTCCCTGACAGAGATTGAACCTGCGCCTTCTGCATTGGAAGCGCGGAGTCAGCCACTGGGCCACCGGGGAAGCCCTGAGAGTAAGGACAGACAGACCAGTCAAGAGGCTTTGGTAGGACAGAGATGGCCCAGCACTCGCCTGAGGATCAGGACTGGGACTGCTGTTTTGTCTTCTACACCCACTGCCTTGCTCGTGCTGGCATGTGATTGCACTCTGTGTGTGCTGGGGGAAAGAAGGGAGCTCAGAGGTGACTGGATCCAGCCACCTGTCAGGGAGACAGTCATGCCAGAGGAAAGATTTACAGGAGAGGAAACAGCGCAGAGCAACCCAAAGGCAAGACTGATGTCGCCACAAACAGAAATCAGGAGACAGAGGAATGGGAGTGAACTGGGGGGAGAAGGCCAAACAGTGCTTGGTGTGAAATAATCATGTGGCAGGGAGACTGGATAGGAGTCAGTCTGCCGAGAAGCTGACAGTGACCTGAACAGGGACAATGGCAGAGAGATGGAGGGAGAGTGAGGCATCTCAGATGCAAAACCAGCAGAAACTGGTGCTCACTTAGGCTTGGGGGATGGGAGAGGTGGCCTGGGGGACAAGTGTAAATGGGTGCCACCAAATGAAGTGATTCAGGGGGAGGGGAAGGTTTGAAGAGGGGGGTGAGAACAGAAGGAGACATGAGGATGCTTGCACCTGGAGGTGGGGAGGACAGGGAGACACGTGCTCACCTTGACTTTGTTGGTAAAGTCAGAGTGAGAGGACGAGACTTGAATGAGGTTCATGTTGCTGGTGAACAGATGAGGAGACCCGCCAGTTCGTCTCAGGATATGTGTGTAATTGATGCGTGACTGACCAGGGACTACCACGGATCTCTTCTGTGTCCCATGGGTGCTTGTGATCCCTGGCTCTGGAATGCACCGTGGCTTCCGTGGAACTCAGGCCCGTTAGAAATGGCCTCAGAGGTACGGATCATTTCCAGGGCCCCAAGTGGAAAGGGTCAGTGTGGTCCTTAGTGGGCGCTCGCCACGTGTCAGGAACTGTGCTGAGAGCTGAAGCAGGGGGTGACACCTCAGTCTGCAGACAGGGAGACGGAAGCTCCGGGAAAGGAAGTGACATCCCTGACAGTTCAGCTGATGAGCAGTAAGGTTAGTGTTGGAGCTCAGGTCTGTTAAAGCCCGTGGGTTTTTCCTCCTGGGCCAGGTTGCTCTGCAGTTTCATGTGAGAGCCCTGGAGGGGCCTTGATCAACTGGAACTCCTAGCAGGGCTGTGGGTGTGATCCAGTGCCCTCGGGGTCTATGGAACGCTCTGGCTGGACTGGACACCCAGCTGCACCCACTCTGCCTCTTTCCTGGGCTTCTCAGACTGGCAGGCATGGACTTGCTGTGACTTAGCTGTCCCCATTGGACAGCTTTCGTCACCGTGGGCTGTGGGAAGGGACGAGGAAGGAAACTGAGTTGATCTCAGTGAGCCCTTACCTTGCGTAGTGGTTGTAATTGGGTCAGGTAGCGCTGTCAGTTTTTTTTTCTGGCACCACAGCGTTTCCTGGGTGACCTTACACTCCTAAGACTTTGACCTTGAAGAACTCAGGACTTTGCATCTGGAAAGGACGGCAGAAATAATTGAGTCCAGGCCCTGTCGTGTGATGTGTGAGGTGTCAGGGTTGAGCCCCAGGATATATTTGACTTGTTCTAGTTTTGTTCTGGCCCAAGTAGAAAGCCTGTTCTGTGACTATAAACCAAGACAGATGCTCATAGGTGCCTGGTGGAAACTGATCTTGCTGCTTTGCATATGTACCGCCTACATATGCTTTTATATCATTTATATACACACACACATACACTCACATGTATAGGGTATCTCTCCCTTATATACACAGTAGGTATACTACTGATGTGAGCAACATCTTTGAAGTCACACGACCAGAACTTTTGAAAATAGCTCAGTAGGGCTGAAAACCCTCAGAGATCGTCCCAGCGGGACTTCTCCATCACAGATCCGTTACCAGAAACATTTCCAAATTAGCAGGGATCACTTTGCTACACTAAGTTTCTCCTTTTGCTCCCTGCAACTGACTTTGGTGCATGGGTTGGGCTGGGATGGGATGACCATAATAAAGTAAGATACTAAATGTATTAAATAGATTGTCGATACAATTTCTAGCCACCCTTCTTTAACATCAAATAATGCATATACATATGATTCCCAGTGTGCCTGTACCCCTCTTCTGTGTGTGCCTGGTATGTTTGCCAGATACCCCTGGGGACCCTTGGCAACAGTGATGTAGCCTTGACCCTCAAAACTTTCACTGATGTGGGTGAAAAGCAAATAATTATGAGTCAGAGTGATTTGTGCAACAATGAAGGTTCACACCAGCAGTGTACAGGCACTGAGAACAAGAGCAACTGAGCATCCTGGGAGATTATTTAAAGATAAATGAAGAGGTGATGGAGAGGGAGGGCTGTCCCTGTCAAGAGAGCAGCTGAAACAAAAGCACAGAAAGATGAAGGTCCGCAGCATGCTGGGGACGGTCAAGTGAAGGGAGAAGGGGGGACGAGCAGGGGCCGTTGTAGCAGGCCTGGCATTTTATCCTTGGAAGACTGCTCTGCAGCAACAACTTGAGGGTTGGTCCTGCCACTAATTAACAGGGTGATGACTGCCCCTGGACAAAGTCGTGTAACCTCTGAGCCTCAGCAGGTGGTGACTCCACTGTCAGGGAGAACCGGCGGGGGCGGGAAGTGGGGGAGCTGGCTTGGTGGGGCTGGGGGGGTAACCTGGAGATGTCTACAGGACTGCCACTTGGAGGGACGCTGAGTAACAGGAGGCAGGGTCTGGCGAGTGAGAGATGGCTGGAGTCATCGATTGTCAGGCAGACACCAAGACCAGGTTGTGGTTGGTGCTTCCGGGGACAGCTATGCAGATTTGGAAAGGTCAGGGGAAGGGACGTGAACTGCAGGGTGGCACCGAAGCACCAAGAAACTGCTCTTGGGGTTTGAGTTCTTCAGCGGTGCCAGTTGACCAAGAATGGGGCCCACAGGGGGCTGCTCAGCCTTGACTGGGCATGTCAGGAGGAGGCAGCAATGCCAAGGACAGGGCTGTCATGCAGAAGCTTCACGCTTTCAATCTTTACAAAAATTTTAAAAAAAAATTTTTTTTTTTTTTTTTTTGGTCGCACCATGGCACGGCATATGGGGAATTCCCTGACCAAGGCTTAAACCAGTGCCCCCTGCAGTGAACAGGCAGAATCTTAACCACTGGACCACCAGGAAAGTCCCTAAAATTTATTTTTTAATTCAGTTTTCGTTGTAGAGTTGAATTTTTACAAATGAATATGACCACCACCGTGAAAGAGGAGAGTGAAAACGTTGGCTTAAAGCTCAACATTCAGAAACAAAGATCATGGCATCTAGTCCCATCACTTCACGGGAAATAGATGGGGAAACAGTGGAAACAGTGTCAGACTTTATTTTTTTGGACTCCAAAATCACTGCAGATGGTGACTGCAGCCATGAAATTAAAAGACCCTTACTCCTTGAAAGAAAAGTTATGACCAACCTAGATAGCATATTGAAAAGCAGAGACATTACTTTGCCAACAAAGGTCTGTCTAGTCAAGGCTATGGTTTTTCCAGTGGTCATGTATGGATGCGAGATTTGGACTGTGAAGAAAGCTGAGTGCCGAAGAATTGATGCTTTTGAACTGTGGTGTTGGAGAAGACTCTTGAGAGTCCCCTGGACTGCAAGGAGATCCAACCAGTCCATTCCAAAGGAGATCAGCCCTGGGTGTTCTTTGGAAGGAGTGATGCTAAAGCTGAAACTCCAGTACTTTGGCCACCTCATGCGAAGAGTTGACTCATTGGAAAAGACTCTGATGCTGGGAGGGATTGGGGGCAGGAGGAGAAGGGGACGACAGAGGATGAGATGGCTGGATGGCATCACCAACTCGATGGACTTGAGTTTGAGTGAACTCCAGGAGATGGTGATGGACAGGGAGGCCTGGCGTGCTGCAATTCATGGGGTCACAAAGAGTCGGACACAACTGAGCAACTGAACTGAACTGAACTGAATGATCATGATATTGGAAAATTTTATCACCTGGGAAACAAAAATATTGTTCTCCTTGTGAAGTCAACCCTTCCCCCACTGCTTGCGCCTGGCAACCACTGATTTATCTGTAACCTCTGGAGAAGCTTTTGCCTTTTCCAGAATGGAACCATGCAGTAGCCTTTGAGTCTGTTTTCAGTCACTCAGCAAAATGTATGTGAGAGTCTTACGAATTGCGTGAATAGTAGTACCTTTTTAATTGTTGAATACTGTTCCATCGTATGGTGTACTGTAGTTTATCCACTGGAGGTTCAAGGGACTTTTGGATTGTTCCAGTTTTTGGCAGTTATGAAGAAGAGTGCTCTGCATGTAAATCAATGACATTATTACACACCTTCATACCCTACACAGAAATAAACTCATACTGGATTAAAGACTTATTAAGACATGACACCATAAAAACTCATAGAATAAAACATAAAGCATTCTTTGACATAAATTATACCATTTTTTTCTTAGGTCAATTTCCCAGGCAATAGAAATAAAAGCAAAAATAAACAAGTGAAATCTAATCAGACTTACAAGCTTTTGCACAGCAAAGGAAACGATAAACAAAATGAAAAGACAGCCTACAGCCCGGGAGAAAAAATTTGCAAATGATGCAACTGACAAGGGCTTACTTTCCAAAATATACAAATAGCTCATACAACTCGGAAAAAAACCCAATCAAAAAATGGGCAGGAGACCTAAATAGACTTTTCTCCAAAGAAGACAGGTGGTCAATAAGTACATGAAAAGATGCTCAACATTGCTATTAGAGAAATGCAAAACAAAACCACAGCAAGGTATCACCTCACACCAGTCAGAATAGCCATCATCAAAAAGTCTACAAATAATAAATGCTGGAGAAAGTGTGGAGAAAAAGGAACCTTCTTCCACTGCTGGTGGGAATGTAAATGGGTACAGTCACTATGGGGAACAGTATGGAAGTTTCTCAGAAGAACTAAAAATAGAGCTACCATATGATCCAGCAATTCCCCTCCTGGGCATATATCCAAATAAAACTAACTCAAAAAGATACGTGCACCCCTATGTTCATAGCAGCAGTATTCACAATAGCAAGACATGGAAACAGCCTAAATGCCCTTAAACAGGGGAATGGATGTAGAACATGTGGTACATATACACAATGGCATACTACTCAGGCATAAAAAAAGAATGAAATAATGCCATTTGTGGCAGCATGGATGGACCTAGAGATTATCACATTAAGTGAAGTAATTCAGAAAGAAAAAGACAAATACCATGTGAGATGTCACTTATATGTGGAATCTAAAGTATGGCACAAGTTAACCTGTGAACAAAATAGAAACTGACTCAGACACAGAGAACATGCTTGTGGTTGCCAAGGGGGAGGGAAGGGATAGCAGATGCAAACATATATATATAGGATGGGTAAACAACAAGATCCTACTGTATAGCATAGGGAACTATATTCCATATCCCATAATAAACCAAAATGGAAAAGATGATGAAAAAACAAACACATAAAAAATAAAAACTGAATGTTTAAAAAAATGAATAAAGCTGCTATTAACATTACTGCATAGGTTTTTATATAAACAAAAGTTTTTATTTTCTGTGTGTGAGTACTAGGACTAGGGTTGCTGGGTCATATGGTAAGTTTATGTTTAATTATAAGAAGCTGCCAAGCTGTTGTCCACAGCGGCTTTAACATTTTTATATTGCTACCAGCAATACATGAGAGTTCTAGTTTCTCCACTGCCTCACCAGAGCTCAGTATGGTCTGTTGTCATTGTTTGCTTTCTTGCTTTTATTTTTGTTTTAGACCTCCTATAGGCCTAGATGGGTAACAGTGTTTTGATGTGGTTTGTCTGTCTTTTGGTCATGCAGGATCTTAGTTTCCCGACCAAGATTGAACCTAGGCCCTTGGCAATGAAAGTGTGCAGTCCTAACCACTGGACTGCCAGGGAATTCCCTTGATGTGGTTTTAATTTGTGTTTTCCTGATAACTGATAATGTTGAGCATCTTTTCATGTGTTTGTTTGCCATCCATATATCTTTTTTGGCTTGGTATCTGTTCACATTGTTTGCTATTTAAAAAATTGAGTTGTTTTCTTACTGTTAAGTGTCAGAGGTTTTTCTTTAAAAAAAAAAAAAAGTTCTGGATACAAGACCTTTCTCAGACACATGATTTGCAAATATAATCTTCTGGATTATAATTTTCATAGCAGTGTCTTTTTTGCAAGAGCAAAAGTTTTCCATTTTGATGATATCCAGTTTATCAATTTTCTTTTAAATGGATCTGGCTTCGTGCATGGTACCTAAGAAATCTTTGCTTCACCCAGTGTCACAAAGATTTTCTCCAAGAAATTTTTCTATTTTTACATTTTAGAACAGAGGTCGGCACACTTTTTCTGTAAAGAGCCAGATGGTAAATATTTTCAGCTTTATGGACCATATGGTCCCTGTCACAGCTACTCAGCTCTGTCACTGGAGTGCAAAAACAGCCATAGACAGAACATAAACAAATGAGAGTAGCTATGTGCCAATAAAACTTTATTTATAAAAACAGGCTGTGGTCTGAACAAATTTGGCCCATGGGCCATGGTTTGCCAACCACTGATTTAGAAAGCAAATTTTTTGCCAGGCATTGAGGACAGCCCACTCTGGTAATTACTGCCCAGTTTATTATCTGTGAAATCCATGTGAGAGAAAAGGCAGAAGAGTAAAACAAGAGTGGAGAGGGAGATAGAGGGAAAAATGGGGAAGGAGGAAGAAAAAGATTTGAGTCACATTTTGAGCAAACTTCAGCATGCATTTTAATTCTTTAGTTAATCCTTGTACTTTGGTTCAGGCTTCAGCCAGTGTTTTTGTTTGTTTCTGAGCTGCTGCTGCTGCTAAGTTGCTTCAGTCGTGTCCGACTGTGAGACCGCGTAGATAGCAGCCCACCAGGTCCCTCCATCCCTGGGATTCTTCAGGCAGGAACACTGGAGTGGGTTGCCATTTCCTTCTCCAGTGATCTTAAAATCTCATGGCTACAGACAGTTTAACAGGTTTGTGGAGTTTTTCCTGATCAAACCTGTTAATGCCATGCTTTTTACTGAAAATGGTATTTATTTAACCATCTCCCATTAATACATATTTATGTTTTGTTTTGTTTGGCCTTGAGGCATGTGGGATCTTAGTTCCCTAACCAGGGATCAAACCTAGGTCCCCTGCGGAGTCTTAACCACTGGACCTCCAGGGAAGTCTCTAATACATGTTTAGATTATATCCAGTGTTTTACCAGCCTTGGGGTCAGCATGTTCCTTGCACATATTTCCCTGCACTTGTGTGATTATTTCTGTAGAGCAGTTTCCTGCAGCTCTAAGTCAGAGGGTAGCGTTCACATTAAATATTTTGATAGGCCTGCCATGTTGTCTTTCCAAAAGGTTGCACTTTGCACACTCATATTGGTGGTATATAAGAGTGTTTAAAAAAAGGTGGGGGAAGGGTGTGTTTTTTTCTCCACTTATCCTTACTTACTGCTAAGTCACTTCAGTCGTGTCTGACTCTGTGCGACCCCAGAGATGGCAGCCCACCAGGCTCCCCCATCCCTGGGATTCTCCAGGCAAGAACACTGGAGTGGGTTGCCATTTCCTTCTGCAGTGCATGAAAGTGAAAAGTGAAAGTGAAGTTGCTCAGTCGAGTCCGACCCTAAGCGACCCCATGGACTGCAGTCTTCCAGGCTCCTCCGTCCATGGGATTTTCCAGGCAAGAGTACTGGAGTGGGGTGCCATTGCCTTCTCCTTACTTACACTGGGTTTTATCCATCCTGGATTGTAGTCCCTCTGACTGACACAAAGTAGCATCTACTTTTATTTTGCATTTTCTTCATTGTTTGTGAACTTGAACCTCTTTTCTTGCCTTATTGGCTGTTTAACTGCCAGCATCTATTAGTTTCCGCTCATATCCTTGGTCCATTTCTCTGTTAGTGATACATTGGCTTTTTTCATATTGATTTCTAGATACCTTGAATCAGTTTTTCTCAGTGTCAGCAGTACTGACACTTTAGATAATTTCTGGTTGTGGGGGCTGTCTTGTCCTGTGCCTTATGGAGTGTTTAGCAGCATCCCTGGCCTCTAACCACTGGGTGCCAGTGGCACAAGGCTCTCCCATCCTGTTGGCCAGCAGTGCCCCCAGATGCTGCCCAGTGTCCCACGGAGGACAGGGCAAAATCACCCAAGGTGAGAACCCAGCTCTAAGTGAGATAATAAGGAGCTGGCACTTTCTCCCTGTCAGCCTGCTGCTTGCCTGTAATGTCTTTGCCATCCACGAGTTTCTAACCTTGTGAAGTCTCCCTTTCCAATCTTTTCTTTTATGACTCTTGATGCTAAACTAACTGCTTTTTAAAGAGCAGGAAGCATAGACCATTTTCAAAAAAGAAATACTAGGAGACAAGACTGATTCTGCATGTTGTGTACAGTCTGAAGCAAGTGAGAGCTGGAAGGTAGAGAAGACCTGAATGTCTCCCCCAGGAAACTCAGAACCAGACCTGATTCCTCTCTCCGTGTTGTTATGGGGCAGGCGGGAAATCCTGTGCAGGAGATGCGTACTGGTTTTTATATAACCGCTGGCAAGACTATTTTTAGAGGAGGCGAAATGCTCTAGACACTGGGCACTGGGTTTTGAAGCATAAAGTCAGAACTGGGCAGTAAGAATCTGGAGAAAGGGTTGGGCTGCCCTGGAGACCTCCCGACTAGTGGGCAGCAGGGCCTTTTTCTCAGTGATGACTTTCAGCTCCATAGAGATGCCTGCTTCTTTAGAGTCAAGGACACAGGACTTCACAGCAGTGCCTGTGAGCAAAACCTCGAGTGAGTGGTGCTTCCAGAAGAGCAGTTTTGAGCCAACTTTCCTCTGAAGCTATCTTTGTGCCCTGCTGGTGTTGCTGAAAGTCAGGATTTCTGTAGGCAGCTTAAGGTGTTCCAGAACCTGCCAGCTTTGGAGACAAAGGTCCCCTAACTGGTAGAGAAATCGTAACCTCTTTCCTAGCTCAGTCACTCTGTCTTGTGAGGAAAGCAGTGCAGAGGCCCTCTGCCTGCTGGCCGGAGAACAGACAGGGTGTCTGGGTAGACTGCCCCGGCGCTCGTTGCAGGCTCCTCCATGTCCCGCTGCATCAGTAGTGCACATGGAGACCCGACAAAGCAATCCAAGATCTTTAGAGTGTTCTCAAGACGCCCCAAACACTTTTCCCAGAGGCTCCAATCATGGTACTGGAATTGTTTGTGGGCTTGCTTCTTTAAAGCCCTCTTATTAAGTGCAAATGGTTAAACTTGGACTAGTTCTGGTTTTGTTTCAGTAGACTTTATTTTTAGAGCAGTTTTAGGTTCATAGAAAGATTGTGAAGAGAGTCCAGAGTGAATTTCCCTATACCCTTCCACAGGCACAGTTTCCGTCCCCTATTACTAAATCTTGCCTTAGTGTGGTATTTTGTTGTAATAGATGAACCCTTGTTGTTACCTAACTAAAGCCCAGGGTTTGCCTTAGAGTTCTCTCTTAGAAAAAAAAAAATCTTCTTTATTTGTTTATTTTTGGTTGTGCTAGGTCTTCCTCGCTACATGTGGACTTTCTCTAGTTGCAGTGAGCAGGGGCTCCTCGTCATTGCAGTGCATGGGCTTCTCATTGCAGGGGCTTCTCTTGTTGCAGAGAACGGGCTCTGGGCCCACGGGCTTCAGTGGTTGCAGCTCATGGGCTCCAGAGCACGGGCTCAGTAGTTGTGGTGCACAGACTTAGTTGCTCCACGGCGTGTGGGATCTTCCTAGACCAGGGACCAAACCCATGTGCCCTGCATGAGCAGGCAGATTCTTATCCACAGTGCCACCAGAGAAGTCCTAGACTTTACTCTTCACTTTAAACCTTCTGTGGGTTTGGTCAAATGTATGATGACATGTATCCCCCATTATACCCTCAGAGAACAGCGTCGCTACCCTAAAAACCCCTGTGCCCTACCTATTCGTCCCCCTTTCCCTGAAACTCCTGATCTTGCAGTCTCTCTAGTTTTGCCTTTGCCACAATGTCACATACTGGAGACCCCCTAGTATGTAGCCTTTCAAGCTTTCATTCAGCAGTGTGCATGTAAGGCTCCTCCATGTCTGTGGCTTCCTGGCTTCTGTCTTCTTGGCACTGAAGAACTTTGCACTGTGTGTGTGTTACCAGATGACTGGCGTGTGTTTCTCCATTCACCCACTGAAGGGCATCCTGGCTGCCTCCAGTCTGGGGGCGGTTACGAATAAAGCTGCTATAAACATCCACATGCAGGTTTTTGCGTGGACATAAGTTGAACTTGTAGCATTGAAAAGAAAAATGTCTGAAGTGCAAACACAGTCATGAGCATTGCTTTGATATCCTGCAGTGGGAATGTTTGGAATTTACTTCATTTTTTCCTCCCCCTGCAGATTTTTTAAAAAAAATACAATGTCTAATGGTTATGAAGACCACATGGCCGAAGACTGCAGGGACGACATCGGGAGAACAAATCTGATCGTCAACTACCTCCCTCAGAACATGACCCAGGATGAGCTACGAAGTCTGTTCAGCAGTATTGGTGAAGTGGAATCTGCAAAACTTATTCGGGATAAAGTGGCAGGTAAAGAAACAGAGCCATTTTTGTGTGTGTTGGGCGGGGGGGCGGTATCTGGGGCAGTCCCACCAAGCCCTGTTTCTTAGCCAGGAAGTTTCATTTTTATCTCAACTCTGTTTTGCTCCCTTCCTGGTGTAAGATTGGCTGTAGGTTCCCAAAGGAGGAAAAATCCATCCTGAGATGGAGAATATGTACAAAACAAGACAGTGGGAGGGGAGGGAAGATGAGGAGACAGGAAGGAGAAACGGGGATGCTGTGAGAGCTGGAAGGGGCATGGTTCCAGCTGCAGAGGGACCCTAGCCAGTGTCCTGCCTGGGGCAGGCCCAGCCCATCTTCTCAGGCAGTGCATTCAAGGTCAGACCTGCAGCAGAGCACTGAGTCAGTCCCCTGTGGGCAGCCCTTCGCTAGGTTTGGGCCACCCTGACTCTCTGTTCTCGTGCTGTCAACTTGAACATCTGAAACTGAGCTTGAACTCTCACGGGGGTTGGAGCAGGGGAGCAGAGGATCATGGGTGGGCCATGGATTTGGCAGGCAGGCAGGCGCAAAGCTCCACCCTCCCACAGCACCTCAGTGTCCCCATCCACGAAGTGGGGGTGGTGGCACCTGCCTTCCTCACGATGCTACCTACTGCCTAAGGGTTTGCAGAAGGCCAGTACATGGTAAGGCCCTCTGTAAGGAGGCCTCTGTTCTGAGAGCAAGGTTGCAAGGGTTCTAGAGAGAAATGTGAAGAGACCTGGGGCTGTGAAGCACTTGCTTTCTTTCCTTCCCAGGGAGGTACGTTTGGGGAGCCCTCCTTTACCTCCCCCTCCCCCCTCCTCCCCCTCATCTCTGTCCAGCTCTTCTGAGGAATGGCCAGTCCTCTCAGCAGTGCTCTGGCTCCCACCCTGGCTTGTAAGATCTTGATTCCCTACACTGAAAAATAATTTCAAGTCAAAAGTCATATTTATTATGGAAATATTATATTGGGTTGGCCAAAGAGTTCGTTCGGGCTTCTCTGTAGCATCTTATGGAAAAACCTGAACTTTTTGGCCAACCCAAGATTTAAGTTTACATTAGAGTAATTCTATTGAACCCCATGTACCCATTGTCCTGTTTCATCAACTCTCAGCATTTGCCAGTAACTCTAAGATGCCTGTCCCCAAGGTGAGTCCCGTAGAGGCTGGCTGACCACGGTACAGGGAGTTAGTTCATCAGAGGAGGATTTTGGTTTTTTGTTTTTAAAACAAGGTTTTGGTTTTATTTGATTGTTTATTTGGCTGCACGGGGTCTTAGTTGCAGCATGTGAGCTCTCAGTTCCCTGACCAGGGGTTGAATCCGGGCCCCTGCACTGGGAGCTCGGAGTCTCAGCCACTGGATCAGTAGGGAAGTCCCAGAGAGAGGACTTTGAACTCAGAGTCCTTTAATGATCCTCCAAATTCTGAGAGTCTGCAGTTTATTACATGTCTTCAAAATAGGGGCTTTAGATAATACACAAAATTGAACAGTGTTGGAATGTCAGACAGAAATTCCTCTCTGTCTCCAGTTCCAGAAGACCATCCTTAATAAGAATCCTTGTTCAGAGAGGTTTTGAAATTCTTCTGCGCTGCTTCTGAGTCTTGCCTTTCTCCTCTTGTGTTCTGGCAGAAGGAAATTTTCAGTCCCGGCAATATTCCTGACTCCTCTGTCTCTTGGCTTGTTGGCGTTTTTCAAAGGCATTAGAGCTATGTTAATAGGAACACCTAGATTTGGTGAGATGAGTCCAGAGAGAACTGGTTTTGAGAACCAGTGAAATCAGCACAGGCATGATTTGGAAATTATTTCAGTTCAGAAATAAAGATTTTCTGCTCTCTGGGCAAGTTTGAGTGTAATGCATTGGGAGTTGTAGAGTAGATGAGCCTGGGTTGACATTTCAGCTCTGCATCTCGCATCTTATAGTTCTTTATTTAAATTTAAAAAATATATATATACACACACACACACACACACACGCATATATATTTATTTATTTATTATTTGCTTGCTCCAGGTCTTAGTTGCAGCATGTGGGATCTAGTTCCCTGACCAGGGATCGAACCTGGGCTTACTGCATTAGGAGCGCAGAGTCTTAGCCCCTGGACCAGGGAAGTCCCTGCTGCTGCTGTTGTTTAGTCTCTCAGTCATGTTGACTCTGTAACCCCATGGACTGTAGCCCGCCAGGCCTCTCTGTCCATGGGATTCTCCAGGCAAGAAAACTTGAGTGGGTTGCCATTTCCTTCTTCAGGGGATCTTACTGACCCAGGGACTGAATCTGAGTCTCCTGCATTGGCAGATTCTTTACTGCTAAGCCACCTGGGAAACCGCAGTCCTTGCTAGTAGTTCTTTAAATTGAATGAACTTAATTTTATGGAAAACTTACCTCATTCGCTTTTCTCCTCTTGGCACCAGTGTGTGATAACTTCTTCAAGGCTGGTTCTCACTCCATCTTGTCCTCTGTTATATTCCTCTGGTGAAGCCCTGGACATGGTTACCTTTCTCAGTCTGCTTTCTCCCAGCCTGGCTCAGGTACCCATCCCAAAAAGACTCTTGCATCATGGCAGACAGGCACCTTGTCCAGTCAAACTTCAGCCAAGCTTGCAACATGGACATCTCCGTGCCCTACATGAGCCATTTCAGCACATATTCTCCCCTCAGGCCCCGATTCCTCTCGCGTAACAGCCATTTCACCTCTGTCCTAGATCCCTTCCCGTCTCAGCATCCAAAGAACCTCAAGTTATGCAAGTACCTACTTTTCTGGGTCTTTCCAGGATCTGCCACCAGCATTCAAACACGCTCCAGTCTCTGTTGTCTTTAAGAGTCCTTGCTCGATGCCCGGACCCCCTGTAGCTCAGGGTTTCTCCACTTGACGTTTGAAACTGGGTAAGTCTTGAGGGAGGGCCATCCTGTAGGTTGCTTCCCTAGCCTCTGCCCTGTAGGTGCTGGGGGCGCCTTCTAAGTTGTGAAAACCAAAAGAGGTCCCCAGAAGTGCAGAATAGCCCCCAGATGAGAAGCTCCTCTGGCTGACATCCACCCTCTGCTGTTCATGGAACCATGTCTTCTGTCTCTTCCTTACAGAAAGAAGCTTCCTCTTCCCTCAGATTCATGAGCCTGGCTTTCTCCTACCTCTGAGGCACCCATCCCACTTTCTGTCTCTCTTGCAGCTCTTCCCAGCCGTTGACCTAGGCAGTCCTTGACTTATTCCTTAGCCTCCTCTTCTTCCTAGGCCAACACTAGGGTGAGTGGATACACCCCTGAGCTTAGCCTGACATGCAGCTGTGCCACCTCTCTTGGCAACCAGAAATTCTTCCAAGCTCCAGGGCCTTCAGCCTCTCAGTGTTTCCCAGACTGACCTTGAGTCTCCCACAAGCCAGCCGCTTGTTTCCCAGGTTTCCATCTTAGCCGATGGCACCACTGTCTACTCAGTGGCTCCAGTCAGAAATCTAAGCATGACCTTTGACCTGTGTCCCTGAATGTTTCCATCCCTTTTCCGCCATCCCTCCTGCCATCACCTTAGAGCAGGCCACATCATCTTCTGCCTGACCTGCTGCTTTAGGCTCTCAGCTGGCCTTCCGTGCTCCCTCCAGACCATGCTCCTGACTGTGACAGTGGGATCTCTAGCACCCCAGTGACAGTAATGTGTCCTGTCACTCACCTGGGCCCCGTTTGCTCTGGGATGTCTTTCCTGGCCTGATCTAGTTGACGATACAGGCTCCTCTGGGTCCCCATGGCAATCAGCCAGCATGGGTTTCCACAAGGCACTGAAGTTGGAACTTGCTCATCCAGTAGGTCCTTATGGTTCTCAGAGGCATGGACCCTCTGGTATCCCCAGATGTGACATAATCAGTTTTTGTGGAGTGAATGAATGACTGAGTGGGCCTGGGGCTGGGGGAGAATGCAGATCGGCATGGGCAGTCATTCATTCAGCAAGCCTCTTATAAGTGCCAACCGGGGGCCAGGCACTGGGGGTGGGAGGCGGTGGGACAAGATGGTGGCTGGATGTGGGGATGTTCAGTGTGCTGGCCTCGAGATACAGAGTGTTTCTGACCAGCCGGGCCCCTCCTGTTTTGTTGTTGCCTGTTCCATCCACAGTCACTACTTGGCCTTACTGTGCAGCCTGCCCTGCTCTCTGTCCTGGTATCTAAGCCCGTCTGCAGATGTCATGTGGCCCGCGGGGCACCATGACCAGTCTGCACCCTCCTGGACCGTGTCATACTGGTTACTGGTCACTGGTCCACAGCCTTCAGCCTTCCCACTCAGCTTCTGTCTCATTGGCTTGCACTTCTGGTCAGGATAGAGCCCACACCCCAGCCTGTGTTTCCAAGCCTCCTTGAGACCCCTCACCCCTAGCCACTGCAGCCCACACTCACCCTCCTCTTGAGTGGGATCCACTGCTTGTCATCTCCCAGACACACCCTCCTGCCACACTCCTGTGACTTCAGTACTGCTCCCTCCGCAAAGATACACTTCCACACCCGTCCAGCTGACCACTTTTTTTCTCAATAGAAATCATCTCCGTCCTTACAGAAAAAGAGTTTAACATGAGACAAGCAGGAAGAAAAGTTTAAATTATGCATAATCCCACTACTGTTAGCTTTTTGGCTCGTGTCCGTCCATAGCTTTTTCTTTACATATTTATGGTTGTGAGCAGTCATGTGCTTTTACAGAAATCGGTTTGCACCTCCCAAGCTGTCTCTTCCTCCTCTATCTGTGAACATCTCTCCCTGTCACTGGACTTACGCTGTCTTGTGGTCACAGTGGTTACAGGCTATTCTGAGTTTATGACAGGTTGTAACTGCTTTTCTACAGCTACAAGCCCCACTGAGGTTAATACCCTGGCACAAATCTTGGCTCACCAGTTATTTCTGTAGGCAGTCTTCCTAGAAGTGAACCCTCAGAGGGGAGAGCGGGTACTGTCTAGAAGCTGTTGACCCGTATTGCCAGCTGGCCCTCCAGGGGCCTTCCGGTTCACATGCCCTCTGCTTGGCCCTGGCATCCTTGATGCCGGGCAGGGTTTCTCACATCTTAAGTGAAAAATGACATCTGAGTGTGGTGACAGTCTGCATTTCTTGTGAAGTTCATCCGTTCTGGCTGTTTATACTCTTTTATGTAAGAACTCTTTTTGTCCTTTGCCCATCTTCTTTCCTTTGGGGACATTTGCTGTTTCTTATTTATCGCCTAATTAATTCACTCATCGCCCCCAAGACAGAGTCTCTCCCTCAGTGATGTCATCCCTTGAGCCCCCGTGGGCCTTTAGAGAAAGGACTCGACTGCACCCCAGTCTCATGCTGCAAAGGAGTGCCCTGTCCATGGGGTGCTCACCTTCCTCAACTGGGCACCCCAGGTCAGCATGAGGAACACTGAGGGGTTAAAACATGATGTCTGGCTGCTCTGGTCTGCAGAAGCAAGGTGAGATGCCGTGGAATCGTCTTGTAGTCTTAACCCTTGTCTAAAAAGAGAGGAGACATTTGGAAACAGGAGGGTCCTGGCCCAGGGGTCACCCAGCCCAGCATCTGAGCGCTCTGCATGGAGGCGGCCTTGCTTTCTCCAGGGCAGTGGCTCTCGGCCAGCCCCTGAGCATTAGCGGTGCCTGGGGACCAGGAGAAACACGTCCGAGGCCCCACCCAGATCCACCGAGTCAGCCAGCTGGGGAGTTTGAGCCTTTCCGGAGGGGGCAGTGCTGGTACCGGGCAGTTGGAACCCCAAGTGAGGGGTGCTGGCCTCCCACGCGCCTCCACCAGGCCCGGGGTTTGTTGGCCCTCCTCCCCTGCCTGTCCCCTTTCCGCTAGACTCCACCCTGGCTCTGGCAGGCTTCAGCCGCCTGAAGCCCAGCACCTGTGCAGGATCCACGCCCTGACCACGCTTACCCCAGAGTGCCCCTGCTCGCCCACCAGACCTCAGCCCCCTTGTTCAGGGTTGGTCTCCCATCGCCCCTCAAGGGGGTGAGGGGCAGCCACTGACCTGCCTTCATGGCACTGACTCCAGTGGCCTCTAGGTCACCGGAAAGTCATCTGTAAGGAGCTTGGAAGTGGGGATCCCCACCCTACCCCACGTCCTGGATTCTGGACTGAGGAGCACCCTAGGGAGCTGCATCGTTTCCCCAGGTGGCTGGCGGACCCTGTTAGAGAAATGGTAACTTGGGAAGTGAGGGCCTTCCCCCAGTCGCCTGCTCTGAGCACAGCCCCTCCAGTCTGGCTCTTCTGCATAACTGGCCCACTCCCTTCAGGCACTGCCAGCGGGAGTTCTCAACCTGGGCTTGGCAGTAGAGTCCTTGAGGGGCTTTACAAACTGCTGAAGCTGTCCCTGCTCCTGCCTCCCCAGCCCCCTGTCATTTCCTTGGTCCGGGATGTGGCCTGGGCAGTAATGGTTTGTAGCAGCCGTCCTGCTGATTCTAACAAGCGGCCGGAGTTGAGAGCAGTTGGTTATGGTGAAAGAAAGGATGCATGGAGGTGGGCGTTCACCACTGTTGACACTTTAGTCTCCAGCCTTACCCAGTGGGCAGAACCACAGGCTCCCCTTCATTCCTCACCCACCTCCCTCTCGGCGCACAGAGGTGCCCACCACAGAGAGGAGAGCAGACTAGGGGACAGAGCCAGTCCCAGCCCGGGAGTGCTGGTGCTTTAGGGACCTTTGCTGCCAGAGCTCCCTCCCCATCAGCCCACTGGCAAGTCCGCTTGGTGGCTCTCCCTCCTGCTCACCCCTGCCTGCTGGGGTCCTCATCTCACACCTGGTCTGGCTCATGGGTTCCTGTGGTCTCTACACTGGCCTCAGCCCTGCTGCTGCCGTGCTCCACCCAGCAGCTGCCTCCAGGCCAGGCCCCTAACTCATTGGGTTTAGCCGCCGGCCGCCTTTTGTTTCCTAGAGCACTCCTGAGTCGTCTGTGCCACAGAAGCTTGGTGCTTGCTTTTCTGCCAGAATACTCGCCTCCAGCCACCGCAGGGAGCGGGTATGCTTCTCATACCCCCTCCTCAAGGGACACACACTCCTGACCACCTGTCTCCCCTGGACCCGTCCTGTCCATCCTTTCACTCCACCATGGAGATCCCCTGGTAGCACCTGAGTGTAGCTTTGTCTGTTAGTTTCTTGCTCATTTGTTGTCTGACTTACTCAGTGGGATGTGAATTTCATTATGGCAGGAGCTATCCTTGGTGATGATCATTAAACCCCTGGCCAGCCTGGCACGCAGCCCAGCACATAGTGGGTGTTCAGTGAGTACACATTGGCTTGTTGAGAAGAGTGGAGGGGGAGCAGGGGAAGGAGCCAGTGGCCATTGTCAAAAGTGTGTGACTTCCTAAATGACATTGTTAGCTGTGGCCACACGGTGGTCAAGGAGGTCACCCAGGAAGCTTGGATAATAGGGATAAGGGCAAAGGTAGAGCCTTATGGGCCATCTTGATGGAGTGAGCAGAGGACGAGGAGCCTGGGAAGGGTCAGTTGGCGTTGCAGTCACATTCTGGAGGAGGTGACACCTCAGGCAGGTTGGCAGTGCCCAGTGCCACTGAGGGTTTCTGGAGCTGTGTCCTAAAACTCTGTGGGCACACCCTGAGGGCCAGTTGGTGTTGGTGCGGCCGGCCAAGGTGGGAGGGCAAGGAGGAATCGGCAACTGAGGGTGGGGGGCGGGCCCTGTCCAGACGCCAGGAGGAACCAGTTGCAGCAGAAGGCACGAGAACACGGCCTGGCACCAGAAGTGCCAGGAGCCATGGGCACAGGTGGCCCAGCCTTGGGATTGGCCTTGTGGGAGGGGCAGGAACATGAAATGACAGAGAACAGCGAAGAAGATGGCCCGGACAGGGCAGGAGAAAGTAGCCCTTGCAGAATCACCAGTAGTTTGTGTAGCTTCTCTGCCCTGAAGTGGGGAGGGTGTGACTCCACAGGGCACTCACAATGTGCAGGCCGCACACAAAGAGACTGGTGAGACCGGGGTCAAGGCCAGCATCAAACAGGATGAGCCCTGTGGACAGCACACACCCCAGAACGATGGCATGAGAAGGGCTCTTCACTCTGTGACCTTCCTCCTAAAAGCCCAGTATAACCCCAGTCTGACCACAGGAAATCTTCCGACAAACCCAAGCTGATGGAGAGTCTACAAAATTTCTGGACCAGTCCTCACAGCTGTCAAGGTCATCAAAAACAAGAAAGGTGTGAGAAACTGTCCCTGCCAAGAAGAGTGTAAGGATAATTGGCAGCTCATTGTCACGGGGGACCCTGGATGGTGTCCTGGGACAGAAAAGGACATTAGGGGAAAATTCAGGCGGTCTGGCTCAGATGTGAACATCGGTACCAATTCACTAATGTGACAAATATACCATCCTAGGATGAGATGTTACTAATAGGGAACATGGGTGTGGAGTATGTGGGAACGCTGCATCATCTTTGTAATTTTTCTTTAAATATAAAACATAAAGTATTGTTGTTTGTTTCAAGGTGACGGCAGTGGGTTAGGCTCTCATTAATGGCAGGTCTCATTAATGGCAAGATAAGCCTGGGTTCAGCTGGTGAAGTGGGCAGAGCCAGCTCATCTGCTGTGCAGATCTCTGCCTGCTGGTGGCTCACGCCTTCTGTTTTAATCATCCAGTGGGCACGTGTGTGTGTACAGGACTTGGGGAGAGCAGTCGTCTCTCCTGCTCACCCACTGTCTCTGCTGAGAGCAGAGGCCGGTGCACGGGGTGTGCCCACTGACATGGCGCAGGGAGGGGTAAGATGCGGGCTTGGTGGCCGTTCTCTTCTCGGGACCTCCTCCTGCTCCTCTGTAGGGAAGGCGTCGGGTTCCTCCCACTCTGACCGTCACCCATTGCTTCTCTCAGGGTCTCCTAGAGGCCCACAGCTCCTGTCGTGCCTGGTCCCTCCTGTGCATCCAGTTGGTGGTCACCCCACCACTTCCCAGTGGTTACCTGAGAAGGGGTGGGATACCCTGCCTGTAACCCTGGATTTCTTTGGGAAGAACTGAGGTTTGCACTGGCCTTATGATGCCCCTGGGCATCGGCTGATGATGCTGTCACCGTAGGAGGTGCTGCCAAAGGGGACTCTGGTGGCCAGGCTGCCCTCAGCGCTGGTTACCCCTGTACTTCCTCCTCCTGCAGCTGGACTTTCAGTTCAGGAAAGTGAAGGGAACCGACACTGGGGGGCGCCAGAGCCCAGCAGACCTTCCCACTCCAGCACAGCAGGGGCGGAAAACAGCCTGGACACTGACATCTGGTCATCGGCGGGTTCTCCCCACCCGCCTGTCCTGTCTGCTGCCGTGACTGTCCTCCATACCCCCCGTCCCAGGTCCCCCCCACTGGGGGCTGCACAGAGCAGCCAGCACCAATGGAACAGATCCTCAGCCCTGCTTTGGTGATGGGCTCCCCAGGATGCTCAATTACAAAAGTCACATTTTATAGGTTTGTTCTTTGCAGAAAATGTGCAAGTTTGCCAAGGTGGTGTCACGAATAAACCATCAGTACAGACTCTTAACTGTTGACCTCTAACCCCTCCTTCCCAGAAGCCATGGCTTTTAGCTCTTGTGTTTCCTTGGTCACCTTCTCTCTGGTCTTGTCCTTTTGAGCCCAGCCAGGTGCAGCCCTGTCCATCCTCTCTGTCTCTCTCTCCCCTCCTTTCTCCCCTACCCCTCGCTGGCTGGCTGGCTCCCAGTGGCTCACTGATGTGCACATGTTCTCCACACAGGACACAGCTTGGGCTACGGCTTTGTGAACTACGTGACTGCCAAGGATGCAGAGAGAGCGATAAACACACTGAATGGCCTGCGGCTCCAGTCAAAAACCATTAAGGTAAAGAGCTGCAATCATCATCTCATTGGTTCCGAGCTGCACAGAGATCTGTGTTGAGCCCTGGCCTTAGTGAAAGACCCAAGCTTTTATCTCCCCATCACTGTCTTGGCACCATTAGCACAGTTGCCCCTCAGAGCCTGGGCACTTCCAGGGCATCTCCTGTCGGCTTGTGTGAGACCCGTGTCGGGTGGTGACTGTCCCAGCCCTTGTTCCTCTGGCTCCTCAGCCCCACCTGCAAAGGGAGGATCCCCGGAAAGGACTTGCATGGGACCGCCCCTCCCCGACCCCGGTGTCCCTGGCGTGTTGGCTCACAGCAGCCCCCTGACATGAAGACCTCCCTGCCAGTCTCCTCTACCGGCCCAGCACTGCTGTCCTCCTGCCGAGTGTGCATTGGACCAGCGCCACCTTCCCACTTGGACCTGGTCATTGTTGCAGCGGTGGCAGCACTGCCCATCTGCCCCGGCCTCAGGCTCCCCTTCCTGCCCCGTCCCAGCAGTTACGGTCCTCCTACCAGCTCACTCAGCAGTCACTGGCAACATTTAGGAGTTGCCCACTGTGTGCCACTCAGTGAACAAAACCATTTCCACGCCCTTGTAGGGCAGGCTGAGTATCTGCATGTGCACAGGTGCACACAGATGATAAATATGACACCAGGTGTGTGCCAAGGTAGGTGTCACCAGTTGGGGGTGCTGTGTCCTGTGGGGGTCTTCTTGATGACTTGAGGTGACTTGAGGGAAGGGAGAGAGCCATGCGGCACGACGGGGTAGCCTGGACAGACTGTCAGAAGCGTCATTCCCTAATCAGGGGCTGAGGTGGGTTCCTGGGACAAGTTGGCGAGTCCTCCAGGCCTCCCCGGACAGACCCTCCCACCTTCCTCTCAACCTGCCATCGCTGACCACACCTTCCTTTTCTCAGTCTCACCCCTCCCCACCCCCAGGTGTCTGTCTTCAGGCTCTGTCCACCCCTGGACCAGCTTTGGGTTTTCCTGATCTTCACTCCGTGCCCAGCCCTGCTGTAGAACATGCCCCCTCTTCCCACTCCACGAGGGACCCTGGCCGGGCTTCCTGCAGTAGCCCCTCCTGTGCTGTGCCCACCGGCCCTCACCCACAGACCTGGCGAGGCCCTCATGCCTGAGACAGGCACCCACCAGTGTCTCCAGAGCATCTCCCTCAACCCGAAGCCCCTGGAACAAGGTTGCCTTGTTGAACCTCTGCATCTTCCAGATCCTCAGGTAGCTCGAGGGGCCAGAAGTCTGAGTGCCCTCTGAGGGCCGTGAGCTGTGTGAGAGGGTCTGGTCCCTGCCCCTCCCAGTGCCTGGTGGTCACTGGATCTTGAGTGGTTCTCAGCTTATAGAAGTGTCACCCCAGTCTCTGCCTTCGTCTTCACACGGGGTTCCCCCTGTGTGCATATCTGTGTCCAGATGTCTCCTTTTTATAAGGACCCCCCATCATTGATCTGGGGCCATCTTACTCTGCTCTGAACTCATCATCATGAATTGGATCTATCACGATCCTGTTTCTAATGAGGTCACACTCCGAGGTCCTGGGGTCAGGACTCCCAACGGGAATTTGTGGGAGGATGTAATTCAGAAGTCTTGTGTTCTTTAAAAACCTCTCACAGGAGGGTTTCCCAAGAATAGGACAGTGGACCTGCCAGAGGCAAGGGAGCAGGTGGTGCGGGAGCTTAAGAGAGGGTTCTGGGCAGTGTCGCAGATCCAGTCGGGCGTGCCTGCCACGGGTGGACGGGCTCACTGCTGCTGTCTTCTTGGATTCTGATTTGACTCTGATCTGGACAGTAGCTGGAGAGGACAGGAAGCTGCAGTAGTCATCAGAGTCCCTGGAGACACCAAGGCTGGAAGGGACTGAAGTGCACTTGGCTCTGAAAGCATTTCCTCCCCGGGCTTTATTAAGAGGTGATCGCAACCACGGCCAGCGCCGGCCACCACAGCACTCCCCTGGCACTGGTCTGGGAATGTTCTTTCCCACAGCGTCCTTCACCAAAAGCCAAGGGCAGACCCCAAATGCAGCCTGTTCCAGGCGGATCTGCAAGGGGCCAGGCAGGACATCCTGGGGGACAACTTCCTGCTCGCCTGGCCCAATCCCAGGAAAGCGCAGAACAGCCTGAGTCCCAGCTCCTGCCTTCAGCCATCCTGCCTGAAATCTGACATGAAACAGTTGGAGTGACTCCCTCTGTCAGGAGTTTGAGCGAGGTGTTCTGTGGGGGGATGTAGACCCAGAAAGTTAAGGTGCAGACATAAGAGTGTGGCCAATATTCTTCTTGAAGTTGAGACGCATGGCCACGCCCACCTGGTGGCCTCTTTCTCTGAGGGCAGTGCTGCTTCTGCCCCAGGTCTTGCCCCAGAGTGTCCCCAAAGTGCCTCAGGCCTGGCTGCAGCGCAGGGACGCGTCCAGGGGATGTTGTCACTGCTGTTCCACTCTCCCCTCAGGTGGAGCTGGGCTCTGACCACACCCCATTTTCTCCTTTCACCCTCTCTCTCTCCCTGTGGCCTGTGTCTTGCTTTCCAGGCAAAGGCAGTGCCTGTCGTCTCCTTTTCTGGAATATTCCAAATGTGCCTCAAGTGTGTGAGAGTCAGTGAGCGCGTGAACAAAGGGATGTGTGTGGGGGTGTGGCCTCCGTGTGTAGCCCTGCACGCCTGCCCTTCCTGGCAGGCCTGAGTGTTGTGGTGGGAACACATCTATCGTTTGTGCCCTTGTGCTGCCCAGTGACACCTGAGAGGTCGTGTCTGCTACTGTGTTATGTATGGTCTCAGTTTTTTGACCCCCAGGGAGGAGTTCTACTCAGGTCTAACTGCTCCCCCTTCCAGAGCACATGGTTCTCTGCTGCTTCTACCTCCTTTGTCCCCCAGCCTCCTGACTTGGTCCTGACTCCCTCAGGTGTGGGGTGTGACACAGTCCTGTCTGCTCAGCCAGAGGTGAAGGGCTTTGTCCCAGGGACTCCTTGCCCACAGAGGTCTGGCCTTGGCCCCATCCCTCCATGGCCCACAAGATCTACCCTTCTCTCACCCCAAACGGGAAACACTAAAGACATTTCCTTGCCCCCAGCCTCGGACGTACACACCGTTTTATCTAAACTACTGCAAAGTTCCTATTAGTCTTCCTTCAGTTTTGCAAAACAGAAGCCCCAAAAATCATAGGGTCATTTAATGTTGAGCACTCACCTGTGTTCCCCCAGCCACGGGGCCCCATCTGGACTCCATGTCTAGCTGGCCTGCTGCCTCGTGGGCGTCACACTCCCAGAGCACCCAGCTCTCTCCCCAGCCGTCCTCTGGGCCCCTCCCAGGTAGGACAGAGTCCCCTTCCAGCCCTGCTTCTTGTCCAGAGAGGCCCGAGGCCAAGGTAGGAGCACGGGCAGCCGGGCTTGGTCCCTGCCCTGCCCCATGCCAGCCACGCACCCCCAGACTCTCGACTATGAGATAGGAATGACATCTGCATCATCATGGCACATGAGGGTCCCTGCCTGGCCCAAGGCGGGCTGCCAGCACGGGCTGCCACAGGTGACCTCCCACAGGGTTGACTTTCCCTCACCTGAAGGTGTAACACCCTCCCTGGATGCCTTGGCCATGCACCTGCCCTAATGCTAGCAAGCGGTTTTGTTTTCAAGGTGTCATATGCGCGCCCAAGCTCTGAAGTCATCAAAGACGCCAACTTGTACATCAGCGGGCTCCCGAGGAACATGACCCAGAAGGATGTAGAGGACATGTTCTCTCGGTTTGGGCGGATCATCAACTCACGAGTCCTTGTGGATCAGACCACAGGTACGGTGCCTGGCCTGGGATGCAGTGCGCGTTCCTCTGGGTAGAGCTCGAGTCTCCTTGGGAAGGCAGATGGCTGTCTTTAGTTACTCCAGCCATGAGGACAGAATCACAGTGAGAAGACATTGGCTTTTGTTTAATGAGGCCAGGAAGGTTGGCGGGGGCGGGGTGTTACGTGACATAAAAGCTGCCCCAACATGAAAGTTGAGGGGCGGCCAGGCTTTTACAGTGAAAACGCTAAGAGATCCTGGCACTATCCACAGGCACCACCCATCCCAGCCTGGACTCAAACATTGCCCTCCTACTGCAGGCAGTAGGGTGCGGTGTGGTACAGTCTCTTTTCCAGGTCCAGAGTCCCCACCTGTCATTGTCCCAGAGCTCCAAGGGGACTGTTTCTGAGGAGTCATTCTTGAGTCTCCACCACTCAATAACCCCCACCCCGGTAGCACATTCAGAGCTCGAAGGCAGCATGATGTCCTCTCTCAGGCTGTCCTGGCCACTTCACTACCCACCCTTGGGTCAGCTCAGCTCAGGACACAAGCAGCTCAGGCTCTGGGCTTTGCACACAGCACTCAGGCCCCACCGAACTGAGTACCACATGCCCAGAAGCCGCCCCTCAAGGTGACCATCTGCTCCACCAGCCTTGGGCCTGGGTCGGGCCAGCCACACACTCGGCTCTGTCAGGGAAGCAGTGAGCTTGAGACGTCTGATGTTTGGGCCCCTCGGCTCTGTTTTCTGCAGGAGTGGGAATTTGCTGACCAGCTAGAAAGTAAAACCGCTGCTCCCAGAGCTCGGTGAAACTGATAGACTTGACTGGTCGTTTTTTCATGTTCTTCCAGCACTGAGCATATTCCCCACCTCCTTAGCTGAGGTAGTCAGCGCACACTGGTAGTTGGGCTGCAGCAGCCGTGGCTCCGAGGTGACCTCCCCTGGGAGGCTGAAAACAGACACGGAGCAGGTGGGTGGGGTGTCCCAGCCCGTGGCAGACAAGAGTGGGGGTGCATGTTTTCCCGTATCCTCCCTGAGCTGCATGCTCTGGGGCCCGCAGCCTTGTCCCCAACTCTCCCTTGTCCCGTCTCAGCTGGGTGTGGGCTGGAGCCCAGCTTGGAGAGGGGCAGACAGCTTGAGTCCTCCAGGGCCCCGAGAAGGAGCAGAGGCTCCTGGAGTGTGGTCCCCAGGTGCAGGTCGCTGGCAGATCTGGGTACCCCCCAGTCTGGCACCGACACCCGCTGTGCTACAGGGACATGGACTCCACCCACCTGGCCTTTCTGCCCCTGGCTCTGGGCCGGGGATGGGCATGAGGTGACAATGCCATGTGCTTGGTATAAACCCCTGCGCCAGGCTAGTTCCTGTGGTCCCTCATTTGGCCCCTCCCTTACCTTCAAGTACCAGTCAATCAAGTGACCCTGCTGACTGGTCAGCTTCTCTGTTTACCCTCCTGCACAGGAGCGTCTGAGTGGGGTGTCGGGACCTGGAGCGGCCAGTGATGGTGGCCCGCATCCCACCTCTGTGGCCCTGCTTTCCCCAGTCCTGTGTGGACTGCTGGCCTCTGCTCATCTCGGTCCAGCCCTGCACTGCTGAGCAGGGCCTGGCTCCCACTCTGGAGTCCACCCACCTTGAGGGCACCTCCCCCACCCCTGGGCCACGGAGCTTTTGTCCCCAACATCCTGAGGGCGGTCACTCCTACAGGCGGTTCACTCACCTGTTTGCTGGAGATTTTGCCCTCTTTCCCTTTGCAAGGCTGCTGTCTCCTAGATTTTGGGAGACCCTCAGGCCTCCCCACCAGCTTCTGCCACTTATATGTGGGCCCCCACTCCACACCCCTGCCTGTCTTGAGGAGCTTTGCAAGAAGAGGGTGCAGGAGATGTGAGGAGCCCCCAGGGCCTCCTCTCCACAGCCCTCCCCTAGGCCGGAATGTGACGCTGGAGAGTAGAAAGCAAGCCCGTGGGCCTGTGGGCTCCCCTTCTCTGCTCTGGAGGATGCCACTGCTCAGTGCTCCTCTGTTGGGACCCTCTGGAGCCCAGCAGCCAGGCCGCGAATGACACAGAGCAAGTCTGCATGTCAGGTTTGCTTTCGTGTGACGTATGTTTTAAAGAAACAGAGACGCGCTCAAAAAACCTTAACCCATAATTTTTTTTAAAAATGGCCTGAGTAATTAAAAAGAAAAAAACAGATGGTCTGGTTAATTAAAAAAAGAAAAAAAGAAAAAAGAAAAACCATAATTTCTGAGCTGACAGAAGTGTTTTTTTTGTTTTTTTTTTTCTTTGCTTCTTTATACATTGTAATTAATGACTTTTATAGTTGGCTCATCTAGAGATGGTGCCATTTAGTGGTCTCTGCTCTTAATCCAAAAACTCTAGAGGAAAAATAAAAACTCATCTTTAAAATGTATACATTCATCCAAGCATTGAGTTTATATTCCCTCACTTTAAGTAACTTTCTTTTACTTGGGTTTTCTTGCTTTCACTTGGGCAGTTTTCATTTGATAGTCATTTTACAAAACCAGACAAGGAAGCCACACTTGCACACACACACTCTCTCTGCTTGATCGCAAGGTCTTCCTAAATAGAGTGAGACTGTCCCCTGCAGGCAGCTTTCTGTGGGAGCCAGCCAGCCGCGGCTTCCAATGAGATTTGCCTGCAGTTAGATCTCGTTCGGGTTCCCATCTGTCTAAGCCATCGTTCGTGTCGTTAAAGAGTAAATAAAGAGTGTATGCCAAGTACTTGTTTTCAGGTGTTCCTTCTGAACTAAAATTTTAAAATGGGCTCAGGCTCTAGACTGCGCCTGGCACATGTGAATCTCCGGATCTGGTCTCACTGACTCAGTGAGCATCTCTGGCTATGTCCATTTAAAGTTCATACTTACATAGTCATGGAGCCATGGTGGGGGCAGCCTTGAGACTGCCAGGGGCCACTGTGTGGCCTCCCAGGGTGCTGTGCTGGGGGCGCCCCCAGGAGGAAGCATTTCCCGGTTGGAAAGTTGGGGTGTGTGCTTTAGGACTTGGCATTCACAGTATGTTACAGTTGTGGCAGAAGAACCCCTGCCTGAATGCCCCTGACTTCCGTCTGCTTGTTTACATGGGGCCCACGATGTCTCTTCCCAGTCAGAACAGAGCATGGGATTCTATTAGTAGGCCCCGAGGGGACACCACTTCTGGCAGTAGAACTTGTCATTGCTGCCCCTGCCTGGTATGCCTGAGTCCCCCACACCCCTCCTTGGCCCCCACCCTGGGCCCATCCTGGGGACTATCGATGGGACCCTGTGGGACATGGGAGCCAACTTGGGGGTGTTCCTTACACTCACTTAGCCGGTAGTCCAGGGCCCTGGGCTCTTCTGCTCTGATAACTGTCATTCACCACCTGGTAAAGGCCTCAGGACAGCCTGTGACTGGCCGTGGAGAGTGAGAACGTCCAGGGTAGGGCTGTCTGCCACAGCCTCCTCTCCAGGGTGCTCCCCCACTCGCCTTCAGCTGTCACCTCCACACTGTGACCTCCACCCTTGACCCCAGGAGAAAGAGCTGGTTCTCTTCATGGCTCCACATTGCTTCACCCCAGCCCCACCTCATTTCTCCATTTCTTCAAGGGACCAGCCCCTGTCATTCCTCCCAGGCCCAGAATGTGGGCAGAAGGAGGGTAGAAGGTGACTGAGCCCACTCCCACCTGGTTTGTTCAGGTCTCACCCTCATGCCAGGCTGACCTGGCCCTGCCTTCAGCAGTTGGGCCTGGGATTCAGGCAGCCATGTTCTTGTTCCTTCAAGGGCTGGGGCAGCAGCAGAATCGGGGGCTTGCCTTCAGGAGGCCCTGTCCAGGGACCCAAGGCAGCTGAAGCCAATGATGAACATACCCAAGGCAGGGAGCCTATGGGTGGGTGTCAGCACTGCTGAGGGCCCTCAGAGTCAAGTGAGGCCAGACTTTTCCCAGAAAACTTAGAATATCCAAGAGGTGAGTGAGGTGTTGGCGGCAGGAAAGAGCCACCAGGGGGCAGCTGGGTTACTCAGACTCCACGTCCTTCGGAGACTCAGGAGGCTGAGTCAGGCACTGAGCAAATGGATTAGATCAGGCCAAGCTGGGAAGGTGACCTGTGAAGGCCTGGCGTGGGTATGAGGCCGGATGGCCGGCAGGCCACGGGAGGGAGCACCCTGGGGCAAGGGAGAATTTCTAACTGTCCGCCCACCCCTCAGCATGCCGTGCACCGGCACTGTGGTGGGCCCCGGACCTCCACAGTAACAGAGGATAAAACGTGGCTTCCTTTTAAAAAAGAGGTCTGGGGCATTTCTCCGGGATGTTGTGCCAAAGTGTCTTATTGCGCAGAGGCTTCATTGTTTCTTCAACTCAGAAGAAAGTTTGAAACCTTAATCTTTTATTAGTCATTGTTTGTTTTAATTTGTTCATGTTCCATATTTAGGTTTAATTTTTGTTTCTCTTATTAGCCAAGCATCCAGTTTAAACCACAGTAGGCTGACTGACTTGACTTTTGCTTTTCAGTTTTAAAGCTCCTTGCATTTTTTTCCCCCTAACTCCATTTTTGTTGGTTTGTTAAAAAGGTTTGTCCAGAGGGGTTGCGTTTATCCGGTTTGACAAACGGTCGGAGGCAGAAGAGGCAATTACCAGTTTCAATGGTCATAAACCCCCAGGTTCCTCCGAGCCCATTACAGTGAAGTTCGCAGCCAATCCCAACCAGAACAAAAACGTGGCGCTGCTCTCCCAGCTGTACCACTCACCAGCTAGACGGTTCGGAGGCCCCGTCCACCACCAGGCGCAGAGATTCAGGTGGGTCAGGAGGGTGCACTCTTCCTGCCACGGCCACACGTGCCGCATCCAGCTGCTCGCAGCCTGCTGGGCAGGCACTCCCGGGCTGCAGGAACTGCTGCACACTGGGCTGATCGTGTCCTGTCTCTGTGTCCCCTGCCCGCCTCAGAGGGCTATCTGTGTGGAGCCGTGTGTTTCCATCTGAGTATGTCTCTAATGGGAGTAAAAAAGGTGGCACAGCTCCAGCTAGCTCCCAGCGCCTGGCACTGCAGCCTGCAGTTCCTCAGGACAGGCAAGCGGACCGCAATACGGAGGAGCATCCTGTATCTGGGGAGGAAGGTGTAGCCTGAGTTCACTGGAAGGCTGCTCTCCTTCCAGAGTTCTAAACAGGTTTTAGACTTTTGATGAGCAGCCCAAGGGCAAACCTTTCTTGTCCACCTCCTTGTGGAGTCATTTGGTGTCTAAATATTACTGATTCTGCTGTTGAAAAGCCCCGTCCTAGAGGTGGACTGTTTACCCGCCTTCCTTAGCCTTTCCACATAAAACAGTTCTAGTCACCAGGATGTAGTAGAGCAGAGACGAGTAGAGCTGGTGACTTGGACTCTGAAATCAGCTGTATTACTATCTCATGAACAACAGAGAGGCCCACAAGCTGGCCTGTCTTCGTTGGCTTTTCAGGTTTAAAGGCACAGCTGGGGAAGTGGACAGAAGTGAGCTTGATCCAGTTTGAAAGTCAGATAGCGCAATCAGTGTCACTGCGGATCTGGTGGAGGGTGTAGATGGCCAAGTTCAGGAAGTTACCTGTGAACTCTGGAAAACCAGAGAGCTCGGGGGAGAAGAGAAAGGGAGACACAAATTCAGGAAGGGCCAGGCAGGAGAGTGACCATGACCTCCAGGGACAGACAAAAGGAAAGAGCAAAGAGGGGAGGTAAGAATAAGAGGGAGGAAGACCCAGAAGAGGAGAGAGTTTGCAGAAGGGCCCCCAGATCTAGGATAGGATGGGTCAGTCTACCTCTGTACCATCAGAGGTAAGAACGGGGCAGTTCACGAGAGTTGAGATGGTCAGCTACCACTAGCAGGAGACTCTTGGGAGTGAATGAGAATGAACTACACTGTCAACAAGACAGCGCAGTCTGTCTTTTTGAACAGCCTTGGATCGTTTTCAGTTTAACGGATACGTCAAGGTTTAGTGAACCACTATCATAACTTGGGTCCACATCCTACAAAAGTTAGAGGAAACGAGGTTCGTTTAAAACTCAGACCTCTTTCCAGTTCTCACTGAAAAGCAACTTACACAGGCACTCTGGGGCCCTTACCCACCCCCATTTCAGTGATTCTGTGGTCTCACCACTAACAAATCATTTAACCAACTCAGACATCCGGTGTGTCTGTTTAACGTCATTCCCGCAAATTCAAAATCACGGCCCACGGCACGCCTTGATTCTTCATCAGTGGTCACCGTTCTGTCAGTGGGCTGCACCCCAGGGGGCTGGCCACTCTTCTCCAGAGTCTGTCCAGGGAGTGAATCTGTTCAGTGGCACTCGAAGGCACCCTGCTCACCCCTGGGTCAGACCCACACCTCAAACTTGATTGCGTTTTGGAGCAGGTAGTACTTTTCCGATTGCATTGTGGGGCTTCAGAGATGCTGTGTCATGCTCAAGGTTTCTCAACTGGTCCTCTGACAGTTAACTTTTGTGTTTTTGAAACATCTCAAGGGCCACATGGCTTCAGTAGCAATTTTGTCATCTTCCTTCATCGTTACTGCCACAGCCATGATTTGTAGGCTTATTTTTATATGACTAAAAGTGTTTCTTTAGAAACGGGGCCCCAGGGGCTTCCCTGGAAGTCCAGTGGCTAAGACTGCCTTCCAAGGCAGGGGCCATGGGTTCGATCCCTGGTCAGGGGACTAAAGTCCCACATACTATGGGGTGCAGCCAAAAATTTTTTTTAGAAACTGGGTGGTCTCACATTTTTGGTAAAGCTTGGTGGACTTGCAGTCCACAGCCCAGGCCCTTCTGGGGTGTTATGAGCCAGCAGTGGAAGGTTGTCCAGAGCTGTGCCCTGCTGCAGTGGCCTTCATGGGTGTATGCTGTATGCAGACACTGCTTGGCTGTGAACCCTTGGAGAGGGAGGGTCCTGACGAGGTGGGGGGTACAAAATTCAGAGAAACAAGAAGATTCAGCCCTCCCCCACCCCAGGCAAACACACATACATACACAGACGTATAGGATAAGGAAGGGTTTCCCTAGAGGGAGCTGGGAGTGTAACAGCACCTAGGAGGATGTAGAGAAGTTCCCATCTTTTAAAATGTGGGAAGTACAGGTGTGACTAAACAGGACCCCCCTCCCCACAGTGGGAGGGGTGGAGGGAGCGGCTGGTCAGAGGCCACTACAGGCCCCCTCAATGGGGGAGGTGGGTTGAGGCTCTGACCCACTCCGGGCAGCCAGTGTCTCCTCAGAGCCCATTCCCTATGGAGCAAGGAGCCCGTGCCCTCCCTCTGACACTGTATTGACTTCCGCTCAGTGAAAAACTCTGATGGTGCCCAAGGTGGGGGGCTGCCAGCCCAAGCGCCCCCATGGGCCACGTGTCCACGCGCGGGCCCACCTTGACCCTGACCTGAACGCTGTGCTCTCTGTTTGCTAGGTTCTCCCCCATGGGTGTAGATCACATGAGTGGGCTTTCTGGTGTCAATGTCCCGGGCAACGCTTCTTCGGGCTGGTGCATCTTCATCTACAACCTGGGCCAGGATGCCGATGAGGGGATCCTCTGGCAGATGTTCGGCCCGTTTGGCGCCGTTACCAATGTGAAAGTGATTCGCGACTTCAACACCAACAAGTGCAAAGGCTTTGGCTTTGTGACCATGACAAACTATGAAGAAGCTGCCATGGCCATAGCAAGTCTGAACGGCTACCGCCTGGGGGACAAAATCTTACAGGTTTCCTTCAAAACCAACAAGTCCCACAAATAACTCGCTTACGCTTTTTTTTTTTTTGTACGGAATAGATAATTAAGAGTGAAGAAGTTGAAACTTTTTTGTTAGTGTACAACTCATTTTGCGCCAATTTTCACAAGTGTTTGTCTTAGTCTAAATGAGAAGTGAAAAGGTTTTTATACTCTTGGGATGCAGCCGACATGTTCAAATGTTTGAAATCCCACAATGTTAGACCAATTTTAAGTTTCTTAAGTTATTTCCTTTAAAATATATATTAAACAGAAATCTAAATAGACTGCATTGACTAACCAGTCCCTCGGGATGGTGGTGAAACTGAAGCATGCTTTAACTTCCGAGACTGTCTAACACGCGTTTCATTCAATGTCTCCACAAACTGGATAGAAACCAACAAGCAAACAGAAATGATGTTTTAGTTTTAGTTCCTAAAGATGTTAGACAGATGCTGAGTGCGTGTTTTTCTCAACCGCTTCCACATTTTAAGCGATTTCTGCTTCGGTTGACAGGAAATTGCTTTCCCAAGCAGGTCCCATTGCCACCTGCTGCTCACTCAGCTGAGGGCCCCCGGCTGTGGCAGCGGGCCAGTCTGCCGTGGGCCACCGGCGGGAGGGGGACCGCACGCCGGGCCGGGCCAGGCCCTGCGGAGGACACGAGGGGTCTCCTACGCCCAGGCGCCAATGGGAACGGACCAAAGAGTTTCAGGGGAACTCCAGTGTATTCCAGAGTCAGATCTCAGCTGCAGGCACGCCTCAAGATGCCTTGCTCCTCCGACACCCCGAATTCCTGTCCACACGTTGCATGCACAGTGCCCCCACAACAGCGGATATTGTCGACCCCTGTCTTCGCTCCAGTTTCCGAGCGCATTGACCACAGCTCCAATGCGTCAGATAGCTCTATTTTTTAACGACACAGAAACATTTGAGCATTGTATTTCTCGCATCCCTTCTCGTGAGCGCTAGGCTTTTTTCTATTTTAGTCGGGTTTTGTTTTGAAACTTTGCTCTCCTGTGAACACTCAACAGAAAAGTACTTACTTCCTGACAGTTACCTATTAACAAAAAAAACAAACAACAACAACAAAAAAACACCCTTTGATTTGTAGTTTTAAAGATTAACCCTCAAAGTTCTCTTCATAACTGCCTTGACGTTTTGGGTTGTTCTGTTAATTTTCTTTTGCTTTTTTGTGTTTTTTGTTTGTTTTTACTTTTGCATTTAAGACCATTAAATTTGATTTTGTTTTGCTCGAATTTTGTTTTGTTTTTTATTTTACCTTTTCTTTCTTTTTGGCTAGGTAAGGTACAGACAGCCCAGCATTCAGGGAGGATTCGTAAAATTTTAAGCAACAAATATACTTGCCTCAAGACAAAGCATTTCCGGATCTGTGATGTTAGGATTGCGCCCGCACAGGTGGGGTTTTTCCCCAAACGGGGAGTGGGCAGGAGAGTCCGAGAGAGGGCCTGAGAGGTAAACAGGCAGGGCCCCAGGCTCCGGGCAACCCCTCAGGAGCGTGATGTGATTTTTTTTATAAATAACCAGTGTATGAGAGAGTCAAAACCACCATAATTTAGTACCAGCGGTTTTTAACCTTGACACGAGAGACTAATAAAGCATGTGAACGATAGGCTGTTTTTTAGTTATCGATATCATGGAATTGCGGCTTTATTTATTTATTTATTTATTTAAGTGGAAGTCACTGGGCTGTAGGCACAGCCTTCCGCAGAGTGGGTCAGTGTTCTGAAACACCACCCCACTCCCGCCCTCGACCATTTGAGGCTGCCCGTCCCCCCATCCCTTCCCTCATGCTTTACTGAGGGACTGCCAGCCGCTTACCTGAGCCTCCCCAGTTTACCATGCAGCCCTCTTCTTACCCCACAAAGGGCCAATTTCATCCCTTGAGGTCTTGTCTCACAAGTTGGCCAAGTGCCACGGAGGGCCTCCTCCCTCCTGTAGGATCTTCCAGATTCTAAGTCCAAGCCAGCTTACATGCCTCCTCCTGGATCCAAGGCCCATTTGCCCGGACTTGACATGAAGAGGGTCCCCACTGTGTGTACCCCAGAGCACTCCACACCCCAGGCCTGGGATGCTCTCCTAGAAAAATATACCATGCAGGTGGTGCCAGCCTCGGGCTAACATCTTCTCAGAGCAGGTGAGGCTCCCCGTCCTCAGGGTGGCCCTTAGGCCTCCTCGCTGACACAGCCTGCCAGCCCACGCTGGCATGCAGTCTCCTACGAGAACTCTGTCAGAGGCCTGCACTGCGGAGCGACAGGCTCACAGCCAGCACCATAGCCCGTCCCCTCGTCCCCTCTGTTTTATTGGGATCACATTGGTTTTCCTGATGGTAGTACACATGAGATGGAAACGTGAAGCGCATACGGACCTCTGCGAGTTGCCCAGAGTATCTCAGTAAATGTCTCGTTTTACGCGGTCCCCACTCTGAACAGCCTTCTGGCTAAAAACCCTCATGTGTTTCTTTGGGAGTTTTAATTTGCGAGCGTGCAGGAGGATACTGCCTTTGACACGTTCTACTTCCGAAAAGTAATCGTCACTGCCACGGAAGTCCCAGATGCTGGCCCTGTGTCCGAAAAATTCATTACATCGCTAAGCTTGTTTGCAAAAGGAAGACCTCATTTTTTTTTTTCAAGTCACAATCTGAAAGAAACCATGTTTAAAAAAATTTTTTTTTTAACCTAGATCAGTCATATTTGTATCTTGTGAAATGAATGCTCTCCTTTTCTTTAAGAATTTTGCTGAAAAAGAATTGAGGATAAGATGATGTTAATTTATGAAAACTTTGGTTTGGCACATAAATACCAAAGAGACTCTGACTGAATTCTCTTGGCCTGTGTGACTGGCCCTCCTAGTTGTTCACTCAGCAGCTGCACCTCTGTGTACCTGGTTCCAGTCAAATAATCCACTCTTTACCCCTCAGCTCTGCCTTTCTTCAGCTTTTCAATGTCATACGCCAAGCTGTGGTTTTCTGCGCTGGCTGTGCCTCTGGTCACACATCCCGTGACTGCGACATCCTCCCCCACTGCCCCCCCTCTTGCCAGAATAGCCAAAGGCTGGGCTTTCTCAGCCGGCGGCACCTTCCTTGTTCCCCCAAGGTGAGTCTTTCCCTCGCCAAGGGCAGCTGCCTTAACCTCCGAGAGTCTGCACTTGGCGTTAGTGCTGGAAACCCACCTTCCAGGCTCTGAACCTCGCTGCTGTAGGGAGCCGGTCCTTGTGAGCTGGCAGCTGTGGTGGGGAAGCCCTGCTGGATCAGACAGACGTGAGAAGCCTGAGACAGCCATTGACAATAACTTAGCCAGTTGGCCTCCAGACTAGGGCCGTGGACTGACCCCAGTCTGCCGTTGGCCTTGAAAATCAGAGTTAATGTCCCCCTGGCTGTCCCATTTTGCATCCATCCCTGCCTGACACAACTTCCCTGTGCTTTCCACAGCCGTCCTGGGCTGGATCACAGAGAATGAGACCAAGCCACCAAGGGCCCCTCTTCCCACCCCACGACCCCCACCCCAGCCCTCCTCCATCTGAAATCCCTCCCATCTTCCCAGGACCCACGGTACCTCCTGGGACCTGAGGCAGCACCTCAGGAAACACCTGCTGCTCATCAGATTCCCAGGCCCAGCCCTCACCCCAAGTCCTGAGAGCCCTCCGCTGAGTGGCAGCGGGAACTGACGCTTTCTTGCAACGGCGGTAGGACCCCCAGCAGGGGTCACATTTCCACGCCTTTTGATTTTGCCTCTGACTTCTTAACGATTGTATTTTTCCACAACCTTTTGGTGACAAGAGTCAGTTTTCTGCTTGGTCGTTAAATAACTTAACTCCTCGTAAGTCCCCGTGAGGACTGAAGTTAGGCTGACCGGTGGTCTGCAGCGACCCGGGAGGACTGTGTTTCACTTCTGCCAGGAGAGAAGGCTTGTCCGTTGGTCGGGGCCACGTCTTTACTGTGTAACGTTCCGTGTATAGTGACTTGCTCTGGGCCGGTGGGGGGCACTTTCCCAAGTGGTTCCCACGTTGTACAGTAGATGGGTAGACCTTTTGTATATTAGTATGTTTTAAGTTATTGGTTTGTTTTATATAAAATAATTTATTTTTCAGGTACCATTTTTCATTTTAACTTTGTTTTTACATGGGTTTGTTTTCAATAAAGTGTGACACTGCTGTCCAAAAGCCAACAATAAAATGAATCCCATTGTGTTCTTTGGAGATTGCTTATGTAACTAGCTTTTTTTTTTTTTTTTTTTCTTTTTCTTTTTTTTCTTTCTTTTTTTTTATTTTCAGGGGAAAAAAATGTCCTCCTCAGTTTTCCATCCCCCCAGTTTGCCTTTTTATCCTTGTGAATAAATGTTCTTTAGTGTTTTAGGAGGAAAAAGCAAACCTAGATTTTGATAATCCAGAAGACTTCAGATTAATAAAGAAACTTTGAAAGAAGACCATTTTTCAAAATTTTAGTGAAGTGTGAATATTTTTTGTCAATGGCTTTCTCAAAGAGAATGAAACTTTTGCACCATTTTCAGAGTTTTTATAGAGATGCCAAATTGATATATTTACATGTAATGAAAACATGAAAAAGTTTTATTAAACAATTGTTCATAGCTGTGTAGACATTTTAATTCAGTTTTCAAAGCTCTCAGAGTGTATTTTTGGAGTACGGAGTGCTCACAGTGTGGGGCCTTACGATTCCAAAACAACGCGATTGTCCGAATACATAGTCCTTCCCGCAGGTATCAGGTTTGTGTTAATCTCTGTATGTTAACTATGACTGGAATTCTGTGATATTTTGGTAATAAATGAAGTGGGATCGTGGAGACGTGGTGGTGTGGGGGTGACGGTGTGTGCCTTGTAAAGCAGCCATCGCCGAGTGAAGCGCCAGTGATAGCTGCCGGTGACTCCCTGCTTCCTAGTTCAGAGGCTGCCCCTCACCAGGCTCTGTGCTCGGGGAGGCAGGGAGCCCTCGGGACAGCCAGCCCCAGGGATGACTCTAGGATGTATCCTGTGCCCAGCTCCCTTGCCACACACCACTCTGCCTAGATGCCACCCCCCCACCCCCACCCCCGCCCCACACACACGAATCAGCTCCCTCCCCTTGGAGACCTAGAGACCTCTCCCTTCTCCAGGCTCAAAGATTTGTGAGCCCCCTGTCTTGTCCCTGAGTATTGCCTATCCATCTGAGCCTCTGGCCATTCCGAATGTCTTCTGACACTTATCCCCTCGGGGGAGGGCAGGTGAGTTCTGACTCCCCTAGAGGCAGGACGATGTGTCAGGGTCTCAGGGTCAGGGTCTCAGGTTCGCATCCTGACTCCACGCTGTCCTCAGTAGGCAAGTCCTTGACTCTCCTCCCCAGCCTCAGCATCCCCAGCTGTGAAATGGGGTCCATAGGATCCTCGTGGAAAGGAAAACAAATCAAGTAGGTACCGCAGTCACCACGGCTGCTCTGAATCCAGGGGCAACGCTGGGGTGGGCAGAGAGAGCAGCCCCCACCCGACCCTACCCCTGGCTCCCCCACGCTCAGTGGGCTCAGCTAAAAGCCTCATGTACTTCTCCAACACTTACGGGGCCTCTTCTGAAGTCATTGGGTTTCCTTTTGTGAGTGTGTGTGTGTGTCCTATGGTCCTGCATTGCGCTCCCTCGGAATACCCAACCCGTGTCCCTCCCGGATGGTAGAGGCAGGTCGGCCCCACCCTGCCCGGGGCCAGTGGGTGGGGGCTGTCTTCACAGTTCCGTTCAAGGTTAAGGCTCTGAGGGCCTATGCCTGCATCCCTTCATCTCTATGTCTTGTTTCACCTCCATGCTTTCCTAGCTCATTTGGAAAGGATTTTCAGAAGAGAAAAAAAACCATAGACAACAGTGTTGTCCCGGAGAACCTAGTGATTGGAGTCTATCACTGGAGATTAGTGTCCTGGAGTCTAGTGATAGGAAGGACCAAGTTGTGCCATGAGGGTGGTTTTCACTGCAGAGTGGGAGGCACTGGGGCAGCAACCCTGGCCCCTTGCCCTCTGCCCCCAGCCTGGAGCCCACTCAGAGTAGGACAGGTAGGGGTGATGTGGAGCTGCGAGCCCTGAGCTCTGGGAAGCCACACACAAGTCCCACAGTAGAATTCAAGCCGGCCCTGGAGCACGCCTCCCCAGCGAATGCCTTGCTTTCCCCACCCAGGGCTCCAAAAGCACAGACCGAAGACCCCCACCATCCTGTGTGTAGGCGGTGCTGAGTGCTGGGGCGAGGGGGACCTCAGGGAGGTAGGAGGTGCTGGTGGACATGCTACCTGTTAGCTGTTAGTGTGCTGTTCACCTTAGAGTCCTTCACGGCACCGTGAGGAAGTTGTTGGTATTGTCCCCGTAGTCCTTTAAAGGTGATTCCCTGAAGCTCAGCCGATTGGGAAAACGGACACCATTCAGTGCTGGTGACCTTTTTTCCCCCCACCAGTTTGATAACGGAGCATCCTGGGTTTAGACCACCCGTTCCCTCTGTGCATCTGAGTTGTCTGTCTTGGGGTTCAGCCAGGACAGGAAGTTGGGGATGCGGAGGGGACACAAGGCCTCCCGCAGGAGGGACATTCTGCCTGTGTAACCACACGGGGGTAGGAAGGGGCTCAGGTACCCATGGGCACATGCCGGGGCCTAGACCCAACCCCCAGCTCTCCTGGGGATCTTTCAAGTCACCCCAGACAGTTGAGGGAGGGAATTCCCATATCGTGAGCACACAGCCAGCCCCTCTGCACCTGGAGCTCCAGGAACAGTGTCCCTCTGAGACCCCAAGGGCTTCTAACCTCCACCAAACTGGGGACAGAATTTGCAGAGCCTCTGATTCAGAAAAGTACCAAGAACTTCAAGTCGTTGACCTCAGAACACTAAACCGAGCACAGTGGGGCTCTCTGAGTGTGGGGTCCTGTGTGGGCATGGGTCCATGTCCCGACACCCTTTCTGTTTAGAAGCTTTCTGGTTAACTTTGGCCTTCCTGTAGACTCTGGAACCTCAAAATTCACCTTCGCCTTTGTTCCAAGGACCAGCTTCTGTCCCATTGGTTTTCTCAAAGTTGAAAGATTTGGGGACTTCTCTCGTGGTCCAGTGGTTAAGATTCCACGCTTACAAGGCAGGGGGTATGGATTCCACTCCTGATTGGGAAACTAAGATCCCACATGCTGCACAGCCAAAATCAATGTTTTAAAAGTTGAAGGATTTGGTTGAGTCCTAGAAGACACTGCAGCTCAAAGAGCCTCAGGGTGGCTGTCAGGGAGAGGGGCCAGGGCTCGAGGCAGGCCACTGGAGGGTCCTTTCCTGTTCAAGGGACCCTGGACAGGAGGTGGGGGTGGGCACAGGGCAGGGGAAGTGGTCTGGTGGCACATACATGAACCCCCTCCTCTCTCTGGCAAGTGAAGCCTCATGGCAAACTCTGGCAGGTCAACCGTGTGAACCACCCACTGCCCGACCCACACCAAGCAGCCAACCCCTGGGAGCACCAAGAGACGGGGCAGAACAAGTCCCCAGAAGCAGTCTGCAGTGGTGGAGCTCCAGGACCACCAGGGCCCCACAGGAGAGACTCCAGGGACTCCAAAACTAAAACCAGTCCTGATTTACAAATAAATACATGTGAGCTTTCTCTTTCCTCCATGTCCGTAAAGTCAGACCCAGTGCAGCTAAATAAATATTTTTTAAAAAGAAAGGAATGTGTCCAAGACAGAGGTTGCAAAGTGCTTTGCAGAGACGGAAGGAGGGCAACTGACCATGGAGGCATCAGGCCCCAGACTCACAGAAAAACCAAAGTATAAACCTTAAATACACTTTTTCAAAAGGCTTGCACTTTTTAATTTTTTTTTCTAATTTCTTAAAATCTGAAAAGATTCATCTGCTTTCATGACCAAAGAAGAACATTAAAATGTATTATTTTCAAACGCTTTTGGCCACGTGAAGATGCAACCTGTAAATGTTTACAATTTAAGATGTGTGTAAAGCACCCACTTCCTGGATGTCTCCCTTTGCAGCCGCTTTGAGTACCCTGCCCCATGCCCAGTGCAGATTAGAGCCTTAAAAAGCCAGACATCAGGGAATTCCCTGGTAGTCCAGTAATTAAGGCTCCGTGCTCCCAGTGCAGCGGGCTTGGGTCTGATCCCCGGTCAGGGAACTAGATTCCACACGCCGCAGCTAAGACCTGGCGTGCGTGGTTTAGTCGTTAAGTCGCGTCCGACTCGGCGACCCCATGGACTATGTAGCCCACCAGGCTCCTCTGTCCATGGGATTCCCTAGGCAAGAATATTGGACTGGGTTGCTGTTTCCTTCTCCAGGGGATCTTTCCCACACAGAAATCGAACCTGGCTCTCCTGCATTACAGGCAGATTCTTTACCGACTGAGCTACAAAACCAAATAAATAAGCCAGGCATCAAGGCATCAGGGAATTGCCAGGTGGTCCAGTGTTTAGGACTCAGCATTTTCACTGCCTGGGCCCTCGGGTTTGATTCCTGGTCAGGGAACTAAGATCCTGTAAGCTGTGCCTGTGGCAGGGCAGGGGTGGATGGGGTGGGGTGGGGGAGGGGGAGGCGGGAACAAGAAGCCAGGCATCAGACAGGAAGGTGTGGGCGGCACGTCCAGGGTGACAATGGAGGAAGCCGATGGGGAAGGGGGAGGCCAAGCCCAGCCATCCCCGAGCCTCCGTAGGCAGGCCGATTCACAGGGGCCTGGGTTCTCCCTACCTGCTCTATGTGTGCCTCTTGGAGGAAGGGGTGCAACCCTCCACTCGTGTGCCTGTCTCGCTGTATCTCTTCACATCGTTTCCGCTCTGTGCACATCTGACTCTGTGTCCAAACCTCTGCTTTTTATAAGGACACGAGTCCTACTGGATCAGGGCCCACGATGATGACCACATATTAATTTTATCATCTCTCCCAAGACCCTACCTCCAAAGAAGGTCACATTCTGAGGTCCTGGGGTTTAGGATTTCAACATACCTTTTGGGGGGGCAGTTCAGCCCATGAAAAGCCTTTCAAAATCTGCCCTGGTGGTCCAGTGGCTAAGACTCCATGCTCCCAATGCAGGGGGCCTGTGTTCAATCCCTGGTCAGGGAATAAATCCCACGTGCCTCAACTAAGAGTTTATGCTGCAACTAAAGATCCAGAGTGCCACAACTAAGACCCAACACAGCCGAAAAAATAAACGTATATATTTTTAAATGTGTCACTGGGTCTTTTCTGAGTTCTTCCCCAAAGCAGTCAGGGTAGGGGGTTGGGGGTGGTTAGTCGACTGCCACTGCTGAGTTTGCTTCTGGGACTTCCATGGAAGAGGGGACTGAGTAAGCTGGAAGGATTCCTCCTGCTGGATTCAGTGTGACAGGGGCTAACAGGATGAGCTATGTAATTTGGGGGCCTAGTGTAGCATGAAAATGCAGAGCCCCCTCTTTAAAAATTATCCAGAATTTCAGATACACAAAATGCAGTGTATCCGTAAAATGGAACATTATTCATCCTTTAAAAGGAAGGAAATTCTAACACGTGCTACAACACAAGTGAACCATGGTAAGTGAAATAAACCAGTCACAAAAGGACGAACGTGGTAAGATTCCATTACGTGAGAGCCCTGGAGAAGTCAAGTCCATGGAGACAAGGTAGGATGGTGGGGGCCGGGGGCTGGGGAGGGGATGGGGAGTCAGCGTTTAGTGCAGACAGTTTCTACTGAAGATGAAAAAGTCCAGGTGATGGGTGATTGCAGGACAGTGTGAATGTACTTAATGCTGCTGAGCTGTGCACTCTTTTAAGTGAATTTTAGGTTATGTGTAGTTTACCACACTTAAAAAATAAAGTTTTTAAAAAATGTATTAGGAATTTCAAGATGACAGGACTTCCCCGGTGGTTCAGTGGTTAAGACTTTGCCTTCCAATGCATGGGATACAGGTTTGATCCCTGATCGGGGAGCTAAGAATCCACATGCCTCATGGCCAAAAAAAACTGAAAAAATAGAAATTAAAAAAAAAAAGACATAACATAGAAAATTCAATAAAGACTTTAAAAATGGTCCACACCAAAAATAATCGTTAAAAAAAAGGGTGGGTAGTGTACTTCCCTGGTGGTCTAGATGTTAAGATCTGTTTGTGAATGCAGGGGACACGGGTTCAATCCCTGGCCCAGAAACTAAGAGCCCACATGCCGCTGGACAACTAAGCCCACACACCACTGTTGAGCCCGAGTGCAGCAACTACTGAAACCCACACGCCCTAGAGCCCACGCTCCATAACAAGAGAAGCCACAGCAATAAGAAGCCCACGCACCGCAACTAGAGAGTAGCCCCCACTCGCCGCAACTAGAGAAAGCCTGCACGTAGCAACAAAGTCCTAGCACAGCCAAAAATAAAGTTATCTTTAAAAAAAAGAATTTCAAGATGGCAACCGCAAAGCGTGAAACAGCATGTGCTACCCCATGGATCAGATGTTGCCCCAGCTGGCTGCCTACATCTTGCGCCACCTGCAGCCAGCAGACCTCCCCGTGCAGCCAGGACTCCCTCGCTCTCTGTGCCCAGATGGGGAGAAACCTGCTCACAGCTGGTGTTCTCATCACCTGGAGGAATACAGTCCAGGTCTCTCTATGAAAACACACACAGCACGCCCTTGCTGGCAGACGTAATTGGTACAATAAAAGGCAAGCTGGGTGGCGACGAACTTCTAAGGGCAGAATTCCGGTTTCCCTCCTGACAAGGTCTGGGTGTTGCAGGCACATGACTTGCCCTTTCTGGGGTCCCAACCCAAGGACCCCAAGGAGGGTCTTCCTTGCTGTGGTCACATGGAAAAGGGAGTGCGTCAGCCCCATCTGAGCCAGGACAAAGTTTGCTCCCCTCCCCCCATCACTTACCTCAAATCCCCCCTTACCCATGCTCCCACAGCTGAGTTAGGGGTCCCCACTGGACTCCTGGTCCTGAGACAGGGGGTAGTAGGACCTGCCACTGATGCCTCTGTGCCTACAGCTTGCTTATCTCAATATCCTTCTAACCATTCTTATATTCAATCCACACATATCCATCAGGTCAAACACTGCAGGACCACCCACACACAGGCAAAAAGCACAATATAGTCCATCCATATGATGGAATATTGTTGTTCTTCAGTTGCTCAGTCATGTCTGGCTCTTTGCGACCCCATGGACTGCAGCACACCAGGCTCCTCTGTCCTCCATTATCTCCTGGAGTTTGCTCATGTTCATGTCCACTGAGTGGGTGATGCAATCAAACCATCTCATCTCTGCCGCCCCCCTTCTCTTTTTGCCTTAGTCTTTCCCAGCATTCAGCCGTAAAAGGGAACGGGTCTCTGAGACACCTGAGACAACATGGATGAACCCAGAGAATATGATGATTGGAGAAAGAAGCCAGACGCAAAATGCCACACAGTGTGTGATTCCATTGATAAGAAATGTCCGGAACAGGCAGATCCACAGAAAGTAGGTCAGTTATTGCCAGGGGCCTGGTGGGGTGGGGTGGGAATGAGACCTACTGCTTGCTGGGCACAGGGCTTCCTTTTGGGGTGAAGAAAATGTTTTGGAACTAGATGGAGGTGGTGGTTGCCGCAACCTTGTGAATACAGGGAAATCCACTGAGTTGTTCAATTTAAAATGGAGGGTTTTCTGGGACTTCCTAGCTCTTCAGTAGTTAGGACTCTGTTTTCATTGCCAAGGGCATGGGTTTCATCCCTGGTGGGGAAACTCAGATCCCACAAGCCATGCAACATGGCAAATAAAACAGAGTAAGGCAAAATAAAACTAAAATAAGGCAGAATAAAATAGGCTCAGCGGATAAAGAATACACCTGCAACGTAAGAGACACAGGAGACGCAGGTTCACTCTCTGGGTCGGGAAGATACCATGGAGAAGGAAATGGCAACCCACTCCAGTATTCTCGCCTGAAAAATCCCATCAACAGAAGAGCCTCCTGGGTTCATGGTGTCACAGAGTCAGACATGACTGAGTACATGAGCATCTTTTCACGTGACCATTGCCCATCTGTATGTCTTCTTTGGAAGCCTCTGTTTATTCTTAACAGGTAATGTTCACCATTCAAAGCATGCAATGTCCAAAGATGATTGAATGAAAACTCCCCCTCTCTCTGCTTTCCTTGCCACCCGGCTTTCCTCTCTTGAGCTGCCTGTGTGCGCAGGCACTTTCCAGTCAACTATGTGTTGATGTTGTATTTTAAATAGGTGGGTGGCCAAGCCACCAGGTCTGTGTTTTAAACCCACCAAAATGCTGAGAGGGGCGTGTTTTACTGCTTGTAGAGTGTCCTGCATTTCAGAAACTGCAAGCTTATTTAACAAGTGTTTTCAGCTCCATCCATGCTGTAGCATGTATCAGAACTTCATTCCTTTTGAAAGCTGAGTAATATTCCATCATACGGATGGATCACATTGTGTTTATCCACTCACCTGTTGATGGACACTTGCTTCTACCTTTGGGTGAAGAGGACTAATGCTGCTCTGAACATGGGTCTGCAAATACCTCTTTGGTTCCACTGGGTTTTGTTTTTTTTTTTTTTTTTGGTCTCTTTTTCCCTTTTCCCTTCTCCACCTCCCCTTCCTGGATCATGGTAACAAAAGAGGGATTGATAATGGTCCTTAAGATGGAAGAGACAGACCCTAGCATGATAAGGCCCAAGAAATATGCCAAAATCGCCCCGTTGTGACTTTCATTAGCCCCACACAATTTTGCCTTCATAGGTTCTATCCCCCATGGAAAAAGGAAAAAAAATATATGTTTTACAACACTGTTGGCATAAATATGACTGAAATTCCAGCTAGATTATATATTTTTTCTTCTTATTTTAAAAGAAAGCAAAACCTTTGCAAAAAGCCCCCAAGTATGGTAGGCCCTTAGTCACCTGAGAGGAAGGTCACCCCTGCTAAGAGGTCAAGACTGGTTCTTTTTTCTTTTTTTCCTTTTGTTTACCCTGGAAGTGTATTTGGTTTTGGGTGGGGGTGGTTGTGTTTTTGTTTGTTTTTGTCCACACGGCATGCAGGATCTTAGTTCCCTGACCAGGGATGGAACCCACACCCCCTGCACTGGGAGCATGGAGTCTTAACTGCTGGACCGTCTTGGAAGTCCCAGGGAAGTCCCAGGGACCATTTGGGAAGTCCCAGGGACCATTTGAGAAATCCCAGTTCTCGTTCTTTGAAAGGTCTGATTGCCTTATAAGCTCTGCATCTGCTACTTGACTGTTCCACCCACAGTCTACATGGAATCTGATTGGTGCAAATAATCATGAGAAGAGAAATGAGGTTCCAAAGAGAGAGGATGAAGGACCCTAAGGACCACTGGAGATGCTAGAAGCCCCTCCCGATCAACTACCTGCTGAGGGCCCTGCACAGCACAGCCAAAGGCTCCGCCCTGCACAGTGCCTGGAAGCTGACAGCCAGGTGTGCCCCTGCCCCCAACCTGCACCATAAAAGATAGGCTTCCGTGACCCGGAGTCCTGAGCGTTCTGACCCCTGGCTCTTCCACAGGTCCATCTGCTGGTCCCCCTGTTTGGGATGCTGTGGTCTCCTAGCGACCACAGTGGCCTCAGGATCTCTCCACAAAACAGAGCTGATCGGATGGCTCACACGGCACCCCGCCATGCCCTCTTTAAAACTCCCCAGTGTACCTACTTAGGCAACCCTCGTGATCTGGTCCCCACCTATCCTCTCCAGCCAGGCTCTCCTGCTCCCCCTGACATTTCCATGATCTGTCTCCAACCCCTGCTGGCACTGTCCCCACAGCAAGCTTTCCTGTCTAGCCGCTCCTTTATTTATTTATCTTGTTTTGGTTGAACCCGGTCTTTGTTGCCGCACTCAGGATCGCTAGTTGCAGCATCCGAACTCTTAGTCATGGCGTGTGGCATCTAGTTCCCTGACCAAGGATCAACCCAGCACCCCCTGCGTTGGGAGTAGGGAGTCTTAGCCACTGGACCCCCAGGGAAGTCTCTAACTGCCCTTTATGGCTTCTTTCAAACACCTTCGACTTCCCCATCCCAGCCCTTGAGTGGATCAACTTCTGGAGGCCTTTGCTTCCTTGATAGAGAAGGGAATGATAGTGCCGGTTTCACAGATTTTAAGGAGGATTCAAATCCTACCTTACCGACAGCCCTTGCTTTTCACATCACCCAGCCTGGCCGTGGCCGCCGGGTGGGGGTCTACACTGTGACCTGGGCCTGGGGCTTGGCCCTAACTCTCCAGCTAGATTCTCTCTGTGGACGTGGTTGATGTGGGCGCTTCCTCCCTGCCTGCGAGCTGTGGGCGCCTGTCTGTAGAGGACTAATGATAGCATCCGCCTTGGGGGCTTGTGGGCTGGCGCCAGATCAGAAGCTGCTTCCTGGAGCCTAGCTCGCTGTCTGGAACAGGGGAGGCGTGCCGTCAGTGCCAGCAGCTATTATTATTTCTGGGGAAGGAGAACAGGAGATGGAGAGGAGAGTCAGCCGGGTAGAGGGGGAGCAGAAGTGGGAAGAAGGCCAGACAGAAGGCAAACAGATGGCGCAGGTCCGTGGGCAGCAGGAGCTGGGCGTGGAATCTTAGATCCCGGGCCAGGGATGGAACTAGTGTCCCCTGCATTGCAAGGTGGCTTCTTAACCACTGGACCAGCAGGGACATTAAGAAACGTGTAAGTGCCCAGTACAGGACGATTAACTGTAGGCATTGAGCTGGCTGTATACCAGAGTTCTAGAATTCATGTATCTTGCTTATCTACACCCAGCCCCTGGCAACCACCCTTCTCTTTGTTAAGCCGTAACATTTTGGGTAATTTGTTGCAGAGCAGTAGATGAATAATACACAGAGTCCTTTCTGTGATCATCTTAGCGCCAACTCACCCTTCCTGGGGTCTCAGTGCACACAGGACACAGTATGGGTTTTCTGGATGCTCCCCCCAGAGGGTGACTCCCCGGCGTCTTGGTCCCCGTTCCCTGGCTTCACCGTGGACCACGCCGGTCGGCCTTAACACACACTCACCTGACAGCACTGGGAAAGTTTCCAGGCAGCCTGGGGTTCGCCTACCACCTGGGGGAACTGACTGTCTTAGTCAGCTGGGGCAGCTGTAACAAAATACCACCCACTGGTTGGCTTAGACAACAGACCACGATTTGCTGGTTTGCTTTGTAGGAACACGTAGATCAGGCACAATCACCAGTGACACACCAAGTTACAAGACAAGGCAGGCGACCCTGTAACCGAGGTCTACTCAAGGAGCTGAAATCACAAAGATCCCTTCCCTTTTACCTTTTCTGCCTTTGTTAACCTTATGCCTGGGCTACAGAAGACCTAAACAGACTTTTCTCCAAAGAAAACAAACAGATGCACATGAAAAGATGCTCAATATCGCTATTAGAGAAATGCAAAACAAAGCCACAATGAGGTACCACCTCATACTGGTCAGAATGGCCATCATTAGAAAGTCTACAAATAATAAATGCTGGAGAGGATGTGGAGAAAAGGTAGGTACAAATCTAAACGTTAGTAGGATTGTAAATCAGTGCAGTTACTATGGAAAAACTATAGAGATTCCTTAAGAAAACTAAAAATAGAGTAGCCATATATCCAGCAATCCCCATCCTGGGCATATATCCAGAAAAGACAAAAGCTCTAATTTGAAAATACACATGCATCCCAATGTTCAGAGCAGTATTATTTACAATAGCCAAGACATGGAAACAAGCTAAGTGCCCATCAACAGGTGAATGGAAAAAGAAGATATGTATAATAAGTAATGGAATATTAGTCACAAAAAGAGTGGGAATAATACCATTTGCAGCAACATGGATGGACCTGGAGAATAGCTTACTAAGTGAAGTAAGTCAGACAGAGAAAGACAAATACCATATGATACTACATATGTGGGATCTAAAAAACAGTACAAATGAACTTATTTACAAAACTGAAACAGACTCATCGACATAGAAAACAAACTTCACTTACCAAAGGGGATGCTGCTGCTGCTAAGTCGCTTCAGTCATGTCCGACTCTGTGTGACCCCATAGACGGAAGCCCACCAGGCTCCGCTGTCCCTGGGATTCTCCAGGCAAGAACACTGGAGTGGGTTGCCATTTCCTTCTCCAATGCATGAAAGTGAAAAGTGAAAGGGAAGTCGCTCAGTCGTGTCCGACTCTTCGCAACCCCATGGACTGCAGTCTTCCAGGCTCCTCTGTCCATGGGATTTTCCAGGCAAGAGCACTGGGTGGGGGGATAAATTGGAAGTATTGACTTAATAGATACATACCACTATATAAAAATGGCTTCCCAGGTGGAGGTAGTGGTAGAGAATCTACCTGCCAATGCAAGAGTTGTAAGAGATGTGGGTTCAATCCCTGGGTTGGAAAGATCCCCTGGAGAAGGAAATGGCACCCTACTCCAGTATTCTTTTCTTTTTTTTTTTTTTCCATACACATAATGCTACTCCAGTATTCTTGCCTGGAAAATTCCATGGAGAGAGGAGCCTGGTGGGCTATAGTCCATGGGGTTACAAAGAGTCAGACACGACTGAGCATCTGAGAACATATATAGAATAAGTAAACAACAAGGGCCTACTGTATAGCACAGGGAACTATATTCAGTGTCTTGTACCAAACTATAATGGAAAAGAATTGTTAAAAAATAATTATATATATATGTATATAGTCGAATGAACTAACACAATATTGTAAATCAACTATCAGTTCTCAGATGCTCAGTTATATCCGAGTCTGTGACCCCATGGATTGTAGCCCATCAGGCTCCTCTGTTCATGGGATTTTCTAGGCAAGAATCCTGGACTGGGTTGCCATGCCTTCCTCCAGGGGATCTTCCTGACCCAGGGCTTGAACCAGGATCTTTTATGTCTCCTGCATTGTCAGGCAGGTTCTTTACCTCTAGCACCACCTGGGAAACCCTCGCAGGTACATAGCACCTGCTAAAGCACCTGTGGCAAAACAGATGTAGGTAAAGGGTGTATGAGTGTTCATTATACTATTCTTGCAACTTTTTTGCAGCTTTGAACATTTTCAAAATGAAAAGGTAGGGAAAACATAAACCACCCTCACTCTACCCCATATGTACCTCCAGCTGTCATCATTTCACTTTCTAAGCACTGCAAAGATTCCTCAGAGGCATCTCTGTTCTCCTTCTCTATGTGCCTATTAAACATTTAATAACGGACTCTCCAAACATGCCAGAAAGTTCTCGATCTGTAGCGTTTGTCAATTCCTACGGCATAAATACCCCCACCATGGCCAATTTCAGGCTACTAATGTGGTGCATTAGAGGCAGAATTGGTGGGGACTTCCCTGGTGGTCCAGTGGCAAAGACTCGGTGCTCCCAATGCTGGAAGCCCAGGTTCGATCCCTGATCAGGGAACTAGATCCCACATGTTGCAATGAAGACCTGGCTCAGCCAAATTAAATAAATAAAAATAAATAGGAAAAAGAATCCCTAACTCAGTGACCGAGATGAAGTGGACCTGTAACTTGTCTCCCATTTCCCTGTGTGGCACCCTGCAAATAAACCATTACTTTAGACAAAAAAAGACAGAATTAGTAAGAGGTATAGCATATCTAACATGGTATTTCCAGCCTACAGAAGAGACATATGTAAATAACTTCAGTAGCATAGACAGGGGCATAATAAGAAGTGTTGAGTTTTGAGAATTTATTACCATTATTTTAATATAATCCAGTTGATTGTAAGTTTATACAATCAATTTTAAAATAATGACTGTGTTTAATAACTAGCTCCAAAATTCCTAAAAATTTGACAATTGGCTCTTGCCAGGCAGTCCAAGCTGGTTCCAGCACACCTCTGTAAAAAAAAACGAAAGCTCAGCCAATTGAAATCTGGCTTCCACAGCCACCATTCAACCAAAATCTTCTAGTTTCTCTCCTCAGGGACCTCCATATTACAAAGCACAAGGGCCAATGGATACCATTCTGACCTGGTGTGCCTGGCCTGAGTTCTCTACTGCATTCAGCACCGCTTACTCCACCTGTCTTCTCCAAGCGACTCCAGGTCCTCTTATGACCTGTTGACCAGTCCTGCCCAGTCTCTTTTAAGGGCTCTTCTTCCTCCATCTGACTACAGGGTTTTGATGTGCCCACCTGACATATTCTCTCTGGGTGCCCTTGTCTAACTCCATGATTTCAACTACAGCTAAGAAACCCTTAGACCTTCTTCTCAGCAGCAAACCTGTATATCCCAACCTCTTAACTAGTTTCAGTTCAGTTCAGTTGCTCAGTCGTGCCCGACTCTTTACGACCCCATGAATCGCAGCACGCCAGGCCTCCCTGTCCATCACCAACTCCCGGAGTGTTGTGTTTAACAACTCCCGGAGTTCACTCAAACTCATGTCCATCGAGTCGGTGATGCCATCCAGCCATCTCATCCTCTGTCGTCCCCTTTTCCTCCTGCCTCCAATCCCTCCCAGCGTCTGAGACTTTTCCAATGAGTCAACTCTTCGCATGAGTTTCAACTTTAGCATCATTCCTTCCAAAGAACACCCAGGGCTGATCTCCTTTAGAATGGACTGGTTGGATCTCCTTGCAGTCCAAGGGACTCTCAAGAGTCTTCTCCAATACCACAGTTCAAAAACATCAATTCTTCGGCGCTCAGCTTTCTTCACAGTCCAACTCTCACATCTATACATGGCATTTCCAACAAAGCCAGAGTGGAAGCCCTCAACACTTCTTCTCACCTCCAGGTGGCGCTCCTGAGGGACAGAGAACGCAGATGTGTCCAACTCTGAAGCCAGGGAGTGTATGCTGCCTCCCTTCCAATTCCCATAGACCTTATCACAGTTTTAGTAATGGCAAAGGTTTCAATAGGGCAAAGGCAACATACATTATTAACTCTCCCCATGGTACCAGCGAGTACACCATGTGAAATACTGGGCTGAATGAAACACAAACTGGAATCAAGACTGCCAGGAGAAATATCAACAGCCTTAGATATCTAGATGATACCTAATGGCAAAAAGCAAAGAGGAACTAAACAGCCTCTTCATGAAGGTGAAGGAAGAGAGTGAAAAAACTGGCTTAAATTCAAAATCTAAGATCATGGCATCCAGTCCTATCAATTCATGGCAAATAGATGGGGAAAAAGTGGAAACAGTGACTGATCTTTTCTAGGTCTCCAAAATCACTGCAGATGGTGACTGCAGCCATGAAATTAAAAGATGCTTGCTCCTTGGAAAAAAGGCTATGACACCCCTGTGCTGTGCCTAGTCAATCAGTTGTGTCCAACTGTTTGAGACCCCATGGACTGTAGCCCACCAAGCTCCTCTGTCCATGGGAATTCTCCAGGCAAGAGTACTGGACTGGGTTGCTGTGCCCTCTTTCAGGGGATTTTCCCAAGCCAGGGATTGAACCCAGGTCTCCTGTATTGCAGGTGGATTCTTTACCAACTGAGCTACCAAGGAAGCCTAGACAGCGTATTAAAAAGCAGAGACATTTTCCCCACAGAGGTCCATATAGTCAAAGCTATGGTTTTTCCAATAGTCATGTACAGATGTGAGAGTTGGACTATAAAGAAGGTTGTGCGCCAAAGAATTGATGCTTTTGAATTGTGTTGCAGGAGAACTCTTGAGAGTCCCTTGGACAGCATGGAGATCAAACCAGTCAGTCCTAAAGGAAATCAACCCTAAATATTCATTGGAAGGACTGATGCTGAAGCTGAAGCTCCAATATTTTGGCCACTTGACGCTAAGAGCTGACTCACTGGAAAAGACCCTCGTGGTGGGAAAAGTTGAGTGCAAGAGAAGGGGGCCGACAGAGGATTAGATGGTTGGATAGCATTATCAACAAATGGACAGGAGTTGGAGCAAACTCTGGGAAATAGTGAAGGACAGGGAAGCCTGGCGTGCTGCAGCCCATAGGGTCAGGAAGAGTCGGATATGACTGAGAGGTTGAACAACAACGCTACCAACACACCATCTCTTCCCAGCTGCACGACCATGTCCAGGTACCGCCAGTTGGTGGATTCTCTAAATGGAAAATAGCATCTGGGTGCTGATGTGACAGAGGCATGACCTTCTTCCGGTCCAGGTGTATCAATTCACACTAAATGGATGGAGGGAAGAGTGGCTCACACTCAGCCAGGTCTCAGCTTCCCGTTCCTTTTCTGGACCAAAACCAACAGGTGCCTCCCGAAAGTGCTGTACAAATGTGGGCTCATTCGCTCTTGCTCTTGAAGCAACTCACTTGCTCGTCTGTTAGTCAATGTCAGTCACTGTCAGTGAGTCAGAGTCAGTGGCAAAGGGCAGGCCCATCGGTCAATCAGTCAGAACCCAGTTGAATCGGTTCTTATGGTAGGTCGCTCTGTACCGGTCTTTCCGGCCACGCGAACCCTGGGTTGTCTGTAGGAAAATCTTCGCTCGTGACAGACTCCACATCCTCAGGCTCCGCCTCTTCGCTTTCTTATCCAACCATAGGTCTCTGCCACACAGGAGTACACGCCCCCCAGGTCACATCCAGTCACAGGCCCCGCTCTTCCGAAACTCTGCCCTATCAGAGGCCTAGCTCTCCAGGACTCTCCCGCCCTCTGTGAGGCCACGCCCCCATTATGGACCTCCCTCCACGGCCCCTCCTTCCTTAGGAGTCCTGTCCAATGATACGCCCTTCCTTTCACAAACCCCGCCCCCAGGTCTGCTTTTCCCAGGCCCAGACCCTACCAGGCAGACGCGGCAGATGACGGTATCGAGTCGCGCCCCGAGAAGGTCACACGGGATCCTCCAGCATGGCGGCGGCGGCGCTGCGGGCAGGCTGGTGCCGCTGCCCGCGGGTGAGCAGATATGCGGGGCCAGGAGGGCGGGACTAGGGAGCTCCGGACTGGCGACCTCCAGGATCTCGTTGTCCCGAGTTCTTTGACCTCTTTGCCCCCTTCCCTGGACTCCGCGAGAGACTCAGAGTTTGGTCACTGGGTCAGCCGAGGCCGGGGCGGGGGCCCGGTAACGTGGGGCCTGGAGCTAGGCCTGAGGGCGGGGGAGCCGAGACTGTCCGGCCGGGGGCAGTAATGCATGGAGCCGCCGGGGGCAGTAATGTATGATCGCCCCTCATTTCTGGCTGACCCCACGTGTACCGAGGAGTGAATGGTGACCGTGGCGCTCCATGGAGAAGCAGTGGCGAGGAAAAGGCAGAAAACCGTGACAGTCACGGCTCGGCTTAATACGCTTCGTCCGCAACCGGGAGCACTTTCCGTCTTTCCTCCTAATCCTCTGAAAGTACGGGAGGTAGTTGTCGCCCTGGCTGAGAATCTGGGCTCACAGATGCCTTGGGGGTCAAGGCGTATAAAGTGCATTGGGACAGTAGTACTCACGTTGCTACTATTTGATGCTATCTCAACAGGTTAGGAAACTGGGAGCTCAGTCGTGCTAAGCAAGCTGCCCACAGTCTCAGAGCTAGCAGGGTGGTTGACCTGGCCCAAAGCTCAGGTCAGGAAGGAAAGTTATCTCACAGGAATCTGAGTGTGAGGAGAAACAAGGTGTTTCTGACTCAGGGCAGAGCTTTTCTTCTGGACTGATTGTCTTTTGAGTCAGGGTTTGAAGGCTGCGTGTACAGGTGTTTGATTTGGGCACAAGACAAAAGAGGAGCCACCTTCAGGTTCCGTCCTCCTGTGGGGTTTTCCTTCCCAATTAGAGAGCGATCCGCTTCAACTTCAGACTGCTGCTGACGTCGGTGGCTCTAGGATCAATGGCTGTAGGCATTTAAAAGAAGAAAACAACAAAGCAATTAAAACAAAAGTTTCGATAACTCACAGGAGTTACTCTTGAGTAGCTATAGGAGATCATGGCATCTGTGTAAGTCTGTATGTTGCTTAGAGTTCCTGGAGACAGGAAGCATGGAACAGGATGAGGAGAGGCGCAGGGATTGTAGAAATGGAAATGTGATTTTGTCAGGTCATTGACATCCATGTTACTGGCTCCATGCTGGGTGCTAGGATGCAGCATTGAACAGGACCTACATGGAGCTTCCCTCCTGGAGCTTAAGTTCATCATTTGGTCAGAGAAGAAATGCCTTTCACATGAGGTTAGCAGCATCTCTCTGCCCAGGTGACTCCCGTAAGTTGCTCTGCTCACATCCCAAGCCTGGATCAGGACATCGTAGGTTTATTGCAGGGTCGTGCCTGGGACAGTAAGTTATCAGTGTGTGCCTCTGAAAGCCCAGGCCTCTGGTCCTCCGAGGCCGCAGAAGTAGAGAAGGCTGGTTGCTACCAGCATCAAGGCTCCGCATGCCCATTTTCAGACTAAGGCCTTAAATCAGACTGGCACATTTACCCTTTAGCGTTCTTCCACCATAGGTTGGCATAGGACCCATCTGGTTTCCCCTAGGTTCAGAGTCGGGACGGTACATGTAGGCCCTGCAGGTACAGTTCCAAGATTTTCTCTTTCTACCAGATTCCACTGGCTTCTCATAATTTGAGAAGATGGTCGAGCATCAAGCATGCAGGTGGGATGGGATAAAAATCGTCAGATGAGTCTTAGCAATCTCTGCTCTTTTAGGTGGCCTATTTCATTCCTTCCTCATCACCCTCTGGTCTAAACGGATCTTTATCTCTTCTCCCTCGACTAGAGATGTGTTGGCAGCGGAGTCCATCTACTGTCCAGCCACAATCTAGTGCCACTGCCCCATGGTTCCTACCAGCTGCCCAGGCCTAGTGGAGAGCTGACCCTGGTGAGTGACTCAAGATGTGAGCCAGCTGGCTGGAAGGGGAGATGTGAGGGTCAGGCATAGGTGACAGAAGAGGCCTGCAGGATGCTGCCCACACTGCCGGGGCCTCTGATGGGCAGGCCTTCTGGAGTCACAGAGCCCAGTGGGCCTGGTGCTTTTGGTATCTGGAAGTGCTCGGCACACTGTGGGTGGGGCTCCTGCCTCCCAGAGTGGACTGGGATCCCTGTAGCGGAGCTGAAATGCACCACCTACTGGGTCGCACGTCTGGGTCCTTCAAGCAAAGCTGGGCCTTGCTTCTGGGAGATGGCCCCATGGGCATTTGCATTCATAGAGTCACACATCTTCTGGAGCTGGGTTTCCCCAGGCTAGACCATCCTTACCTTTATTTTTTTTATTGTATTTATTTATAAAACTTTTACATTTATATTTTTATACAAAATTTCTGTAATTTTGTTTTTATGTAATTTTATATTTATATATTTATATAATGTTTTTATATTTTTATAAAGTTTATATATATAATTTGCATAATTTTATTTATAGCTGTCCTGGGTCTTGGTTGCTATGCTTGGGGCTTTCTCTGGTTGCAGCGAGTGGGGGCTACTCTCTAGTTGCCGTGCGCAGGCTTCTCGTTGTGTCGGCTTTTCTCGTTGCAGAGCATACCCTCTAGGGCTCGGAGGCTGCGGTAATTGTGGCACCAGGGTTTAGTTGCCCCACAGCAGGTGGGATCTTCCCGGATCAGGGATCGAATCCATGTCCCCTGCATTGGCAGGTGGATTCTAAACCACTGGACCACCAGGGAAGCCCCGATATCTCTCTTAATCTTGACGTTGTTTGTCAGAAATAGCATTTCCTAGAGCTTTTGCCCTCTCCATCACTCCTCCTCAACCATGCTTCTGCTGGTGTGTCACCACCATGGGGAGGAAAGCCCCAAACTTCACACTGACTCCACTTCCACATCCTTGAGCAGCTCACACCCTCCCTTTCTTTTGAGTCTCAGCACAGCCCTCTAGTTACCTGTGCCAGCCTGTCTCCCCAGCCGTGTCCTCGGGCTGTTGTAGGTGTGGGACGTGTCTTTCCCATTAGTTGTCCACATCTCTGATCTGCCCTGCCCCCCACCACTACCACCCAGTCCCCAGTCCTGGGGTGAATGGTGGGGCTGCTGTGAGCTGAGGCAGTCCCTGACACTCTTGGAACCTGGATTTCCCCTAGCGAAGGGCTGGCCAGGACCCATCTGGACCAGACAGCTGCCTGCCAGCACCAGGCCTGGCCACCCCACCTCTGGGGCAGCACCCAGATTTTCTGCCTCTTTTGCTGGGGCTTGATAGCAGCCAGGGGGGCTGTTGCCCCGAAACTGGTAGGGTGAGTCCCCAGGCCTGGTGGGGACCCCGCACACCCTCAGAAGTGGGAGCAGCCAAGCACACGTGGCCATGTCCCCGTGACCTGAGTCACTCGCTCACAATCATTTCTGAAGCTTTCTCTTTCCTGAGCCTGTGAAGGAGGAGAAGCCAGGATCTAAACCCAGCTGTGTCTGACCCCAAAGCCCATGAATTGGGCAGGGCAGTGCATGGAGTGGGGCCTCATGTGGGATCTTCCTGGACCAGGGATCAAACCCATGTCCCCTGCACTGGCAGGCAGATTCTTATCTTCTGTGCCACCAGGGAAGTGGTGGCTTCATTTCTTTTTATTGCTGAATAATGTCTTGTTGTCTGGGTGCCCCACAGTTTATCACCTAATAGTTTTTTAGTGTGCCTCTTCTACTCTTCTGCAAAGAGAGAGCTCTTCATTGTTAAACCTGTATCAACAGAAAATAGAAAATTAAAAAAAAAAAACATCCTTTGTCTCTTTCTACATTCTTTCTAGTCCAAATCCTATTCCTCTGGAAGCAGAAAAGGCTTTCTCTCTGGCTTGCTCGATAACATCAAACAGGAATTAGCCAAAAACAAAGAAATGAAAGAAAGTATAAAAAAGTTCCGAGATGAGGCCAAGAAGCTGGAAGAGTCAGATGCACTCCAGGAAGCCAGGAGGAAATACGTGAGTCCCCTTCGCGACTCGTCTCTGAACAGACTTATTGGCCAACCCAGTATGTTAATCACTGATTAACCTCTCTCACCTCTTACTTGCTCCCTGGAGCCAGGAATTCCTGTAGCACAGTGCCCCGGCTGTCAGGGTCCCTGATGATGGGGAGTAAGGGGGCCGGGGGAGCCACTCAGCCTGTCAGGTCTGTGGTGAGCCTGCAGCATCCTCTGCACACAGACCAGCACATGGGGGGCTTTCTGGACCTCCTGTGTCAGAATCTGCATTGTGGGGGAGGCTCAAGAGAGGGGGACATGTGTGTACTTACGGCTGACTCGCACTGCTCTACAGGAGAAACCAACACAACATTGTAAAGCAACCATCTCCAATTAAAAATAAATAAAAAAGGAAAAAAAAAAAAGAAGAATCTACATCTCCATAGATCTCTCAGGCACTAGGTTTGAGATGTGTACTCCGGAGGGCCTCTGAGTGAAATGGGTAGAAAGTGGGTTCCAGGGCTAGTGTAATTGTTACATGGTCATTTGGCCAAAAACTTGGATTTTTCCATTAGAGCGTACGGAAACACCCAAACAACTTTCAGCTGCCTGTGAATGGGCCTGTAGCCCTTTATCTGTCTGCCCGCGAGGGCTCTGTGAGCCCTGCCATCTCCCCTGTGGGTGGCTGAGCCTGGAGTGTGGGCGCTTGCCCCGGATGCCCCAGGTCCCTCGGTGTTTTGCTGTGTTGACCCCCGATCCCGGGCTGCTGGCGCAGTGAGGCCTGTTCCCTCCGAGTCTCCGCTAAACTCTCTGTGGGGGATTCCACCCTATGGGAGAGCGCCCTTCCTTGTCATGAAGGAAGAGGAGTGGGCTGAGGGGCCACCTGGGGGCAGAGGAGGCTGAGGTTGAGGCAGGGTGCCTGGGTGGGGGCAGAGTGGGAACAGCACCCCACCACCACCGCCCTCAACATATCACTGATGAGCAGGTAGAAGAGTTCACCCGCTGCCACCCAGAGAGAGATTCGGGGCCTGGGGCTTTGTGCTCAGGAGGGTCCTTGTCCAGGATTCATGCCAGGCTGAGGGGCAGCCAGGGACCCTGGGCAGAAGGGAGGGACACGTTGGGCAGGCTGAGGGGGAGGGGCAAGAGAAACAGAGGTGTCTGGGGAGGAAGGGACTGCTGAGAAAATGCTGCTTTGGACTGTGCATTACAACACAGAGACACAATGTCCTTCCCCCTAGAGAACCATTGAATCGGAAACCCTGCGGACAAGCGAGGTGATCAAGAAGAAGCTGGGGGAGATCACAGGCACCGTCAAGGAGGTAATGGCCTCAGGGCTCCCAGGGCCTCTCACCCGAGGCTGCAGGGCCTGTTTGTTCCCACCTCTGGCAGAGGAGTTGGGGGGCGGGGGCGGTGCTGGGAGCCTCAGGAGGAACTGGCAGCCAGCACTGTGTAGGCTGGGGTGGTGAGCAGCCTGTTCACTCCAGAGGCTTTCCGGAGTCCAGGATGCCCTCAGGAAGGAGGGCGACGTCAGACCAGCCCACTGGCCTGTAGTTCACTGGCCTGCTTAAGTTAGAAGCCTCTGTGCTACAATCAGGAGGGTCAAATGAGGATGTTTTTCTTCCCTCCTTAGGATAGGAGGTGAGTACTTTGCCTCCAAGGGTGGAGGTGGGAGTGACTTTCCTGGAGGGCTTTCTTCTTTGTTGCTTCTCTTTGGTTTTTCTGTTCTCCTGGGCTGGAGAGAGGGACCTGCCTGCTAAGTCACTTCAGTCTTGTGACCCATGGACTGTAGCCCTCTGTCCAGGCTCCCTGTCCATGGGATTCTCCAGGCAAGAATACTGGAGTGGGTGGCCATGCCCTTTTCCAGGGGATCCTTCCAACCTAGGGATCGAACTCGAGTCTCCTGCATCTCCAGGAGAGAGGGGCAGGGCTTTGAGGCCAGCCCAGCTCCATGTACACCTCCTCACCTTCTTCCTGCCTCCCTGCCACCTGTGGGTGTCACTCCTATGTATCCTGGGAGAGCTGGGGCTCCTGTCTGCTCCGTGCCTGCAGCCCCAGGCCCAGTGCCCCAGAGGTCATAGGCACCCTTCTCGAGCATGCACATACCCGTCACAGCTCCATCAGCCAGACAAACTCAGGCTGCCTGCTCCCACCCCTCTTTGGCCTGGTTGGCCCTTAGCCCTGGGGGAGCTCCTGCCAGCCCCCAGCCTATGCCACGTTGACACCTCCCCTTTCTCTGTCTCAGTAGAGTCTTGACGAAGTCAGTAAAAGTGACCTTGGCCGGAAAATCAAGGAAGGTGTGGAAGAAGCAGCCAAGACCGCCAAGCAGTCTGCCGAGTCAGTGTCCAAAGGCGGGGAGAGGCTTGGCCGGACTGCTGCCTTCAAAGCCCTCTCCCAGGTAAGCTGGGCTGCGCTCGTGCCTGCGGGCACTCGAGACTCTGTCCCGCTCCCAGCCCCCAGGAGCCGAGTTCCCATCTCTGGGCTCAGCCCTCCCAGCTGGGTGGTCTTGGGCAAATTGTGGCCCCTAGGGAGCTACGGGTTACCAGACCGAGAGCTCCAGCCCGTAGTCAGTGGCTGACACCCTTAGGTCTGGCCCAGAACCCCGAGACTATCACTCCCGGTCACTTGAGGTCCTGAATTCCTTCTGTGAAGACCTTACCTCACACTGGGCCCTCTGCTGGCCACAGGGCCACAGGAGAGAAGGTCTGAGTTGCTGCTCTCAAAGGATCGCAGGGCAGGCATGGGGACAGGGAAGGGGCAGGCAGTCCTGAGTAACAACAGGAGCGTCCGGGGGCTGCTCCAGGCCAGGGGAGCAGGCATAGCCAGCTCGGGGCACCGGGGCCAACTGGCTGTGACCAGAGCCACTGCAGGGGCCTGGGGGCCACACGGAAGAGTTCAGGTTTTATCCTGAAAGCACAGCCGCCAACGAGGACTTGGGCAGCGGCTCAGAGGTGGCTGGAGAATGTCTGGGGTGTTGGGGCCGGGAGAGAAATGGGTTCCAGAGGTTTGGGAAGTCGGGATCCACAGACTGGGTCAGCCTGGATAGGGGTCATGGGGCAGGGGCCGCTCAGGATGCCCCTCCAGTTGCTGGTTTCTCCCCAGCTGAAGGGAGGTTTCCAGGGAGACGGGGAATCGACCTCAGAATGTGAGGGTCGTCTGGAGGCTGCTCTTAGAGCAGGGGTTGGTGGGGATCGGGGGGAGTCAGGGGCAGAAGTCAGATAGCCAGGGTCTTCTCCCGGCAGCGAGCGTCTGCCTCCCCCCCGAGGCTCTGACAAATCCTTGGCCTGAACCTGCAAGGCAGGTGACCTTGAGACCTGGAGCTAGGGTGGGTGTACAGCTTCTGGTCGGGGGTTGCCCAACTCCTACATGCCCGGCTGTGCTCTGCAGGGCGTGGAGTCTGTCAAGAAGGAGATCGACGAGAGTGTCCTGGGACAGACCGGGCCCTATCGGCGACCGGAGCGGCTCCGGAAAAGGAAGGAGTTTGCTGGAGAGAAATTCAAGGAAGAGAAAGTGTTTGAGGCCAATGAGTAGGTACCAGACCGGTCAGGGGCCTTCCCGCCCCGTCTCCACCTCCCTTTTTAGCCACCTGCAGTGTTGTCTGTCTCTGAGGACCACACAGGGTTCCGACCCGAATCTGCTTGTGGGGTTTCTTTCTCCCCAGGGTTCCCTGGCTCCCTGAGAGAATGGAGGTGGGAAGGGATGGGCAGGGGAAATGAGAAGGCAGGAGGCCGGGAGGTGAGGCCAGGGTCATCACACTGTCTGACTGGTCCCTCTCCCCGTGGGAGCGGCCCCTGCACTGCGCTCACTGGCTTCCCTGGTCTTCCCCAGAGAGGCACTGGGGGTCGTGCTGCACAAGGATTCCAAGTGGTACCAGCAGTGGAAGGACTTCAGGGACAACAATGTGGTATTCAATCGTGAGTGTCCCCATCTCAGAACGGCCCAACGGCAGGGCGGTGAGAGACACTCACTGAGCGCTCCCCGGGGGCGGACACCACACAGAGGAGGAGGCTGGGGTCTGAGGGGGCCAGGCACTGCAGCAGAGTCACCCAGCGTGTGAGCAGTGGAGTGTGGGCCTCAGGAGGCCCGAGGGGAAGCACCCAGTACATCTTGGGCGGCAGGGGCTCTGCTGTCGGGCCTGGGTCACCATCTTGACTAGAGCCAGTGTGGCTGTGGGGCAGGCAGGTATGAGTGTCCCCCACCCCCCCATCCCCACCCCGATGGTGCAGCTGTGGATTTGGCCCTTACACACCCTGCCTCACAAGTCAGGAACCAGCTCAAGGCCCAGCATGCTCTGCCCACTCTAGGGCACCTGGCTTCCCTCGCACTGACAGGGAGCCTGTCCGTCATCCCATGGTGATTCCCAGGAGCCTGTGTTTCCTTTGCAGTGAAAGCAGCTGCCAATGGAGGTGGCCCCCCCCACGGTTCACACAGCCCCCCAAGGTCATGGTGGCAGGGTCTCCACACCCCCACCCTGAGGTTGACCCACAGGCCCTGGTCTCTTGAGGAAGAAGCAGCCTCGGAGAGGCCCCCTCAGTTACCCAGTCTGCTCGGGGAGGGGGCTGTGATGGAGTAGGGGTGTCTTTCTGGAAGGGCCCTGACCCTACCCGCCACCTGCCACAGGGTTCTTTGAGATGAAGATGAAGTATGACGAGAGCGACAATGCCTTCATCCGGGCATCCCGTGTGCTAACAGACAAGGTCACGGATTTGCTGGGTGAGTGGGCTGCCCCAAGACCATCCCCTCACCCTGAGCCAGCAAGGGGGCAGTCTCAGGCCCTCACTGCCCTGCCGGCTCGGCCATCCCAGGGGGCCTGTTCTCGAAGACAGAGATGTCAGAGGTGCTCACAGAGATCCTGCGTGTGGACCCCGCCTTTGACAAGGACCGCTTCCTGCAGCAGTGCGAGAACGACATCATCCCCAACGTCCTGGAGGTGGGTGTGCGCCTGGCTAGGTGTTCTGCCTTTTCCCTGCCACGTCCCTGCCCCTCCATGGCCACCAGCCCTGGCTAGAGCCTGGGAGTCCTGCAGCCCAGTGCATACAGAGGCCTGTGGCGTGGCCTAGTGGGACTGCAGGGAGCGTCCCCCCACCTCCTGCCCCCCAGTCCTCTGTAAACATCTGATCCCTCCTCCTGGGGCCCTTCTCCCTCCTCCATGTTCTCAGCTTCCTCAGGACACTCAGGGCAGGGCTGGGAGGAGGTGAAAAGGTAGCATCTCCCAAAAGCAGCAGCCCGAGCCCAGGCAGGATCCTCTGGGGTGAAGTCATCTCAGCCCCCACCCCCACCATGCTCTGTGGTTCCCCCACAGCGCCCCCTACCCCCCAGGACCCTCACCACATCCTGTTGCTGTGGCAGCTTCTCTCCTTGCACCCTGAGAGCCCTCCCCCACACTCCCCCTCTGCCCTGTCCCTCCTGGGCCAGGCCATCTAGAGCTTTGTCCCCAGGGCAGGCAGGCTGCCCCTGCATGGCCACCTTGGCTCAGTTTCCAGGCTGGGACCAGACCTCCGACCACTGCCACCTTCCCCTTCCTTCCTGCAGACCCTGGGGACCCACTCTGGGCTGCCCCACTGTTAGCTGCGGGAGCTCCCCTCCCACTGCCCCAGCCTGGCCAGGTCTCCCCTCCCCAGACTTGGACCCCAGGGTGGGGCTGGGAGGCTGCAAGGAAAGGGTCTCCCTGGAGAACATTCTCTAGCAGTATCTCCCTGCCTCCAAAGCCCACTCATTCTCATACTTGATTTTTTGTCTTTCCCTTTTTAGGCCATGATTTCTGGGGAACTCGACATTCTCAAAGACTGGTGCTATGAAGCTGTGAGTGCTTGCTGGCTTTTTTTTTTTCCTGTTTAGGCCTAAGAAGAAATAACAATTTGGAGGAGATCTGCTTGGGTGGCTCCATCCAGGAAGAGCTCGATGGGGATGGGAGTGTCGGGGCTGGGGGTGGCTGCAGGCTGGGGATCCAGGGGTCAGGGAAGTGGGTGGAAAGGGATACTGGAGAACCCTGGGGTGCATCAGATGTTCACTCTGTGCATGGGGGTCACAGGTGCTGGCCAGCAAGTGGGGTGTGAGGCCCCATGGCCCCCCTTCCCAAGGCCAGGGTTACATCACTGGGCTCATCCCTTGGGAATCAAGAGGGTGCTTTGGGGACACCAAAGCAGAGCTCCCACACAGGCGGCATTGGATGGATTCATTAGCTGTTTTTCTCATCACGAGATCCTCAAACATAGATCCAAGCAGACATTGATATATTTCTGCGTGGGTAAGAGCTGCGTGTCTTAAGGAGGCCTAGCTGGAGCTCCAACTCCAGGTCCCAGGCCACAGGAAGGGCTGGGCTGCGTGGTGACGGGTCAGGCGGCCTTGGGAGCACCCCGTCTGCCCCGTCCCTTCCTGGCAGCCTGCTTGTCCCCACGGGGCCACCTTGCCCCATCCTTCTGGCTCCCTGACCTGTGTCTTCTGGGAGTTTGTTTTTCTTCACCCCCAGCTTCTTGATACTAAATAATCCAGAATCTCTTTTGGCTGATTCTCTGCTGTACCCAGCTCACAAACAAGTTGGGAAAAGCAGAGGAGAAGATGTCAGGTTTTCTTTTTAAATACTCCCCTGCACGGTGACTAATCCAGCAGGCGTTTATGAGTGGGTTGGTTTTTTTTTTTTTTTTTTTAACTTTGGGACTGTTAAGATGTGACTGGTTATCTCTACCCACGAGCTGCTGCTGGTGCCCCTAGAAACACAGCTGAAGTTGAAGCCACTCACCCCAGGGCGTTCTGAGAATGTCATCTTTAAGAAAGCACACCAGAACTCAGATTGGCACCTTTTTTTTTCTTTTCATTTGGTGGGTCCGTTAGTTGCATAAAAAGTGGGTGCTGTTGGAATGTCTTCCATTGAGATGCGAGATTGCCATATCCCAGGCTTGGGAGCAGGCACAAGAGGGCTATGGTGTCTTTGCCCCCATAGGAGAAACAGGCTGCCTGTGGCCGAAAGCCACCCACAGGCGCTGGTCAAGGAGAAGCAGGCAGACCCAGGCAGCTCACCCCAGCGCAGCCGTGGGGCAGGATGAATCCTAGAAAAAAGCGTTTGGTTCCAGGCCAGGATCCACAGGAGAATGTTCTGCATCAGCCAGAGAGGCCTCAACTTACCTCTCTGGGAGCATGTTCCTGTTTGCGTTCCAGGAGCATTCCCGACCTCACTGATTAATACCGCTTTCAATAGTGGTGATACGGTGTTGTCTTGGTAATGAGAGGGAAGTGTGTGACTCGCGCCAGCAAGAGGGTGGCACCAGCCTGCCTGATCCTGGCATCTGTCACTCCTGGCGCGAGAGCCCTTTTTGGGAGGTACACAAGCTGAAAGCTTGAAACCCTGCCTGTGAGCCCACTACTGGCCTGGGGTGTGTGGTGCCCCCGGCTCCTAGGTGCCTTGGCATGGCTTGCTCGAGGGTAACCGGTCCCATGGGCATGTTCGGCTTCTTGTTGCAGACCTACAGCCAACTGGCCCACCCAATCCAGCAGGCCAAGGCTCTGGGCCTCCAGTTCCACTCCCGCATCCTGGACATTGACCACATCGATGTGAGTGCCTCTTCCAGGGTGGCGGGGAGGGGCAGGGGTGCTTCTCTGAATTGTGCTCAGCTGGGAAGGGTGAGTTCCTTGTCCCTGGAGGAGTAGGGTCGCTTTCACTGAAGGGTTTCCATAGTCCTGGAGTTGGGAATTCTCAAGCAAGTGGTGGCCCAGGGGTGCTGCTGCCCAGATCCCGGGACTCCTGAGGCCAGGACTCTCACTGAGAAAGGTGGGGGCTCTTTTGGGACCGCTCAGGCCCCCACTGGTCTCTCGGCCACGACTCTGTGGGGAGCCCACACCCATATGGAAGACGGGTGGCTCTGAGAGGCCTCTGTGTGTCCACAAAGCCTCAGTCCAGGGATCCTGTCCGATTCTGCTTACAGTTGGGAAGTTCCCACTGGAAACAGACCAGTGGGAGGCGGTAGGCCTGGGGTGCTGAAGCTCGGGTCTGCCCCTGGATGGGGGCTGCAAGGAAGGCACCAGGGACCACTCTCTGAGGCCCATCCACCTTGTCCCCACCCCCTGCAGCTGGCCATGGGCAAGATGATGGAGCAGGGGCCAGTGCTGATCATCACCTTCCAGGCCCAGATGGTGATGGTGATCAAGAACCCCAAAGGCGAAGTGGTCGAGGGTGACCCGGTAAGTGGGCAGGAAGGGAGGGGCAGGGCACGCACTGAGTTCCCTGCAGTGCAGGGCACCAGGACGGCATGTTGCTCTGGGCCTGGTGGAGGTCAGAGGGCCACTGGTCTGTCTGGTTTGACCAAGTCCTGAGTCCCAGCCTCTGCCCCAGCCTTTGCTCTGGATCCCAGACCCAGGCCAACACCCCAGACCCGCTCCCTGCTCCCTCCCAGCCCTGACCTGGCTGCAGCATCACCCTGCCCTCCTTCTGGTGTGGGTACCGGGTGCTCCCTGCCTCCAGCCCTCACCCTTCCTGGGTTCCGCAGGACAAGGTACTGCGAATGCTGTATGTGTGGGCTCTCTGCCGAGACCAGGACGAGCTGAACCCCTATGCAGCCTGGCGGCTCCTGGACATCTCAGCCTCCAGCACAGAGCAGGTCCTCTGAGCATGGCGGCCATGCCCGGGCCCTCCAGGGCTGACCCTCACTGTGGACATGCAGGGAACTGGCGTCCACCTGCAGCAGCCAGAGCTCTGGGGACAGGACTGTCAGCTCTGCCCCTGCTCTGCCAGGCCAGCTGCAACACCGGCTGGATGGGGCGGGGAGGGTAGGGGGCTGCATCGGCCCCCTGGTGGCTGCTGGCCTGCGGGCCTCAGACCAGGCACTCCCTCCCAGGACTGAGCAGTGGGGCCTGGGCCCACTGGCCACATCAGCCAGGCCATTTTAGCTCTTTTTTTTTTTTAAACAGTGCCCTTGTTATCCTGTATATAAGTGGAGATTTGGAAATAATAAATCACCAAAGTGCAAGAGAACAACTTGGGTTGTCCAGGGTGTCTGTCACTGGAGTGGGGGAGCTGGGACTGAGGAGGAGGTGGCCAGCCCACTGGTGATGAGGAGGCGGTCATGGTGACTAAAGAAGCTGCAACAGAAGAGGGGGTGGCTTTACCTGGGCAAGACCCTGCCCACCCTAGCTATGTGTGGGGGTGAGGGGGGACAATGACAAGGAAAGCTATGGAGGTTTTCGGTGACCTGGGTGGGGTCTCTTGAAGGTTGGGGTCCCTGGGGACCTTTAGCGCTGGAATGAGTTTTGGGGGCACTGGGATCCTCCAAACAGGGAAACTGAGAGGTCAGTTGCAGAGGAGAATGGGAGTGTGGGAGCTGAAGTCGGGCTGGGAGGTTTAGGAGTACTGGTTGGGGTGGGAGGGTGAAGTCCTTGGTGCTCACGGTTCTTTGGGGCTGGTGGTCTATGCCTCGAGCGGCTCGGGGCGGGGCCCGGTTTTCCCGGTGGGCGGGGCGGGGTCGCGGGCGCGAGCGCCGCTCCCTGCGCAGCCTCCGCCCCCCGCGGCGGCCCCGCCCCCCCGTCGCCATGGGAACAGCCGCGGCGGCCCGGCTCGCGCGCTGCTCGCCTGCCTCGGTCTCCGCGGCTCCAGGGGCGGGTGGGGTGGGCAGAGCCGGGGTCGCCGCCGCGGAGAGGCCAAGAGCGGACAGGGTGCGGGTCCCGGAAGACAGCGAGGCTGCCGGGCGTTGGGTCCCGGTCCCGGTTCAGGCCAGGGTGAGGGGCGCGGCGGGACGGGGGTGGTGGGGGAGGGGGGTCCCCGGGACGCAAGAACAAAGGGAGTGGGGCGGGGGAGCCGGGTCTAGCCCCCGCCACCTCCCCAGACCGCGCGTTCGCACCTGTTGTGCGCGGACCGGCCGGGTCGGGGTTTTCTCTCCTTGTTCATAGCGTCCCCACCTGCGAGCACGCCCGGAGTTGGGTGCTCGCGGGCCGGGCATGGGCGTAGCCCCGGGACTGAGGCGCAGGCGGGGGCTGGGGCTCCGCAGGGAGTGGGGGGGCGGCGGCGGGAGGGGACGATGCGGGGGCGAGGGAGGTCGCAGCTTCATCCCCGCATCCCGGGCGGGCCTCTCCTCCCCAGGGCGCGCGGCGATGTGAGCCATGAGCGCGACGTGGACCCTGTCCCCCGAGCCGCTGCCACCGTCTACGGGGCCCCCGGTGGGTGCGGGCCTGGACGCGGAGCAGCGCACCGTGTTCGCCTTCGTGCTGTGCCTGCTCGTGGTGCTGGTGCTGCTGATGGTGCGCTGCGTGCGTATCCTGCTCGACCCCTACAGCCGCATGCCCGCCTCGTCCTGGACCGACCACAAGGAGGCGCTCGAGCGCGGGCAGTTCGACTACGCGCTGGTCTGAGCTGTGCGGCGCCCCTGGCCGGCCCTCGGCGGGGTCTGTCTCCCAGGGCAGATTTGACGAGGGGCGCCGCCAGGCCTGGACCGCGCTCGGGATCCTGCCCCGCGAGCCCGCAGCCCGAGTGGGGAGGGCATGAGGAGAAGTCCAAGCCCTCCCCCCTCAGACCCCTCCCATCTTCCCTCCTGGCCAGGCCGGAGCCCCACTTCGTGCCTTTATCCTGCCCTGTCCCACCCCTCCGCCCCCAGCGTGTAGGTGTTTCTTTGCTGTTGTCCTGCCGCCTAGCAGCATGAGTGTCCTGTCCACTCCTGTATTCAGAGACCCCCGTATCCTTTCCCTTTCTCCTTGTTCTGTGACCATCCTCACTCCCCACCGCGCGCAACCCCGCCCGTAAGCGCTGAGCCCCTCCTCGGGCTCCGGCTTGCGAGGCAGGCTCTCCTGGGCTCACGGGGTGGGATACTGCAGACCAATATGCCCTGCGCGGCCTGCCCCGGAGACAGAGCCTGAAGAGCGACAATGGCTGCTGTATCCAGGATGGGTGGCTCCTTCCACGGGAGGAGAGGGCAGACAGGTTCCCTCGTGCCCCCAGCCCAGGCCCCAGTTCAGGTCAGCGCGCCCCTCCCTCTGTTACCACCTCCACCCTTCTTTGGCTCGCCTGCTACCTCCCCCTGATCCCTCTGCCACACCCCCTCCCCAGACCCTCCTCTGGCCTCTCACTCCTCCTTGCCTCTGAGCCCATGCTGTTAATAAAAGCTATTATTGAGCGCTTACTGCATGCCAAGCAGTGTGCTGAGGTAGAGACTCTGCACTTCGGCCTCTTGTATTTTCAGGATCTTGTTAGCATCGTCATTCTACAGGCCTGGGGACTCGGGTCCAGACAGGTTCAGTGACTTGCCAGAGCTAGAATCTGAACCCAGGGCTGACTTTTGCACACTCTTAAGAGCTGCCCAGGGCTGAGAAACACCCAGATGCATGCTCTGGGGAACTGAGGCTAACCATCTCTAATTCCCCCCATTCTAGAAAGAGCCAGGACCACCCTTCCTTCCCTTAACTTGGGGCGACTTAGCCTGGTAGGGAGCTGGGATGGGGCACCCTCAGCCAGCCCTGGAGGTTGTCTCCGAGACCTGACGTGGCCTCCTGACACTGTGACCATACCTGCAGCCCCAGACCACTCTGACCTGATCCCTCCATCCCACCATCAACTTCAGAAACCTCAGGTCTGGTGTGGTGGGGCCGTGGTCACGGAGTGGGCTGGCTCCGTTCCACGACCCGCCTAGGAGAAGTGTTGTGCGCCCCGGGGGAGCCGTGTGCAGTGTGTGTGGGGAGAAACTGAGTGTTGCTATAAAAGGAATGTTGTGTGAATGCACAGGCTCCGTGAACAGAAATTTCGCCAGCTCTTAGAGGACTGGTAAGATCTGGGAGAAGGCAGTACTGTGGGAGGACACCTGGTGCCCCCGCCCAGCCCAAACCAGCCTGTCCCTGCCTCCGCACCTCCAGGGAGGCTGATGGAGGGGGCCGAGCAGGGAGAGAGGCCCAAGAGCACCCCTGGGAACATGAGGCCTTTGACAGCAGCTGGGAGCCCAGCCCCATCCTCTACCCAGCTCTGCTCCCTTCTCTGCTCCTCTGCTCCCCCTCCAGCTCTCCCTCCCTCCCCAAGGCCACCTCAGAGACTCACTCCCCTCCCTCCAACTTCCTGACACATGGGCAGCCCACTCCTCACCCTCCCCTAGCCGGGGACCTGACTCCCCCACCTCAGTCAGGCTCAGACCAAGACCCTCCAAACAATCACCAAGGGTTGCTTCACTGCCCACCGCACCCTCCTGCTTGGCATACCCCACTCAGACCCCAGGAACTCTAAGCTATGGTTCTCTAGCTCAGATTTTCCCTCCAGCATTTTGAGCCCTCTCCCACCTCTAACTCACAGGAGAAAGAGTCATTCAGGGGGGTTGACAAGAACTTTATTTACCGTTACAGGACACAGGATACTGGGCTTTGGAAGGGATGAAGAACCAGTGGGGGAAAGATTTGACGGCGGTGTTAGCCCAGCCAGTTCTATGGCTGAACCCCTCCTTGTACAGTTGGGCTTCGTCTATGAGACCCCCACTGTATCAAGCATGTTAAGGCCACTGCACATTGGCTCAGGGACCTTCCACCGTGGCAAGATCCTCATGACAATACAGGGCCAGACCAAGCAGGATTGAGAGTCTGGGGGCTCACCGAGGTCTGGCGTGTCCCCTGCCTGCCAGGCCTCTACCTTGCCACCTGGCGCAGAAGCTCCAAGGGTACCAGGAACGGGTTCAGGGGGCACACCCCAGCCGCTTGCCAAGAGGATATGGGCTGGCTGGAGCCAGCATTCTCAGGGGCCTGAGGGCTGGCCTGGCCAGTCTCCTCCTGACCCCTGGAACCTGCCCCGCTATCCTCAGTTCCCGACGCCAGGCCCCCACTGGCAAGGTCGCGCTGGGGGGCCGTCAGATGTCGGTACATACCCGACATGTGTTGAACCAGGGTGGCGCAGGGCAGACGGGACAACTCCTCAGGAAGCGCCATGAGCAGGTCAAGGACCACAGCGGACTCTGGTGAGGGATGGAAAGGGGATGAGTCGGGAGAGGGGTGCTGGCCACCAAAGAACCCACCCCCAGAGTGCCGGCCCTGCCCTCCTCACCAGCTGCGGAAAGCTCAGGGCCCTGGCCACCGTGGGAGACGGATGATAGGTACGTGTAGATCTTTTCGAAGTCCACAGAAAAGTCTCCCTCAGCAGACTGGCCAGCCAGGGACTCGGAGGATGCCTCAGGAGCAGGGCCTGGTGTCTTGAGAGTGGAGCCAGGAACCTCACCCCCTCCGGGGGCCTCGGGGGCGGGGCTGGAAGCCTCAGGACCCAGGTCCTCCTGTCCTCCAGGGGCTCTGAGGAGCAGTGGCTTTCCACAAGCCTGCGTGGGCTTGGAGGGCACTGAGTGCAGGAGGCTGACGGGCTCCGTGGCAGCGATGGCGAGCACCTGGCAGGCAGAGAAAGATCAGGGAAGGAAGGGTAGAAGTGTCCCCGTGGGTTGCTCCCCTGCCCTGCAGGAGACAACCTTCAAATCCTCCCTCCCACCCTGAGGAAGGCTGAGAGGGTGGACATGGAGGCTAGGGTGACCAGTAACAGGCCAGAATCACAGAGCTGGCAAAGGGAAGGGATCCAGGTCCAGCGTAGACTCATATATACGATCCTGTCCTCCGGGACACCCCCATCCTGCCTGGGGGGGGATGGCTATACCTGTGAGAAAGCCACAGTAAGCGCCTCCTCCAGTGGGCCTGTTATCTTCTCAGCCAGATCCATCCACACCTGGGTGGAACAAGCAGAAGATACTTAGGGATCAATTCTCAGGAGTCCCCCATACCCTACCCCTCCCTGGAGCTCCCCTGTCCAGATTATCCCCCAGAACTCCCACCTCATTCCCCAGGGGCCAGCCCTGGGGAACCTTGCCCCATCTCACCTCGATGGGAGCTGGGGTCTGTGTTTCCCAACGCCTTGGACCCTTTGGGCCACCTGGATGTATCCTCTGAATGGCCTCCCGGGCCACTCGGCCCTTGAGCTGCCGGATAAAGTCCTGGATCTGCGAAGTAAGAAGAGGCCAAATGGACCTTCTAGAAGCCCAGGGCTAGGCAGTCCTGCCTGTTCCAGGGCTAGCCACTGCTCCCTAGCCTCCCACTGGCCAGGGGTTGAGGGTCATAGGGACTGTGCCCAGGGTTCTCGGGCCAAGGCCCTAGGCATGACCAGCTACCTGACAAAGATATAAGGCCCTGGCCGGTTCTGGCTCCTCCCCGCAGCCACAGCCCACATCCATGGTTAAGTACTATCCTAGTCACCTACCCGCTTCTTCCACTACGCTCTATTTCCCTGACTCTCACTTCTTGACTCCCATTTCAATCTCATTCATTCCCGTCCAGTCCCGCTGCGACCTGCCACCCATTCTGGGAAGTGAAGGAAAGTGTTCGTCGCTCAGTCGTTGCCGACTCTTAGCGACCCCATGGACTGCAGCCCTTCAGGCTCCTCTGTCCATGGAGTTCTCCGGGCAAGAATACTAGAGTGGGTAGCCATTCCCTTCTCCAGGGGATCTTCCCGACCCAGGGATCGAATCGGCACCGTCTGCATTGCAGGCAGATTTCTTCACCATTTGAGCCAGCAGGGAAGACCCATTCTGGGGCCTTCTTTCAAACTCGGAGCTCGCCCCGCCCCTAAATTTTGCCTTCGCTCCGCCTCTCAGACTTCGGCGACACGGCCTCCTCCTCGCCCCGCCCCTCGACTCGCTCTGTCCCGCCCTCACCCCGCCCTCAGCTTCTAGCAGCCACACAAGGCCCAGCCTTGCACTAGTCCCGCCTTCTCCGGCGTTCTTCCGGTTCCTCAACCTCGGCCTCGTCCCCGCCTCACCCTCGACCGGCCCACTCCAAGGCCCCGCCCCCAAGCCTCACTTTCGTTCAGCCCACCCTCAGGCCCCGCCCCTATGCCAGCCCCGGACACATCCTAGCCCCGCCTCCAGCCTTGCTCCCATCTCGGGACTCTTCTCACCTCCGTATTGCTCCGGCCCGGTAACTCTCGGGCCAGCTCGGCGGCGTCCAGCTCTGGTTGGCCCTGTCGCGCCTGCAGTAGTCGTAACAACTGCCGCTTCTCGCTGGCTCTCCAGGCCGCGGGGCCAGTCACCTCCACCAGATAGCGCCTCGGGATCGCTCGCCGCCGCTGCGGTGGCTTCATGCCGGTGAGCCGGGTGAGGGCCTCGGCGTCGTTCCGGAGTGTTTCCTTGGTGGGCGGGGTTACGGCGGCCTCTGGGTCCAAAAGACTCCGCGCGGAAGCAGACTTGGATGGGGGCGTGGCTCTGCGTTTGCAGGCCGTAAGGAACGGCCTACCCCGGAAGCGATGGGGACTGGTATCTAACTGAAGCTAAGGCAAACGAGACCCCACCGCCCGCATTCTGTCTCATTCGTGAACTGGAGCCGAGACCTTAGATCTCATCCCTTCCCTCCATTCCAGGAATAAGTCTTGTGAAACTCCTGTTATGTGCTTTGTAGCCAAGAACCTCAGCTGTGGGGTCGGATAGCCCAGATTGGTGATTTAAGTGATGTGGCCTTGCCGAGCCTGTTTCCTCAGCCGTAAAATGGAGCTAAAATCCCGCCTTTGTCTATGCTCCGAGGAGGGTGAGGTCAGGCAGGAGGGATTTAAGGACCTTAAGGCAAGACGGAGAGGAGCTTGGAGCAGAGACTTGAGCTCGAGGTCTTAGGAAGGGCAGGGTCCGGGCGGTGGGAGTGGAGCGCGGAGAGACTTTGAGAAGGCCGGTGAGCTGGCAGGTTTGGAGGAGGAGACGAGGCTATTTAAGCTGGTGGGATTGGATGTTCCCTTTTGTTAGGGATAAAATGCCCGTGGGCGGTATCTGCACACGTGTATAAGGGCCTCAAAGCCCCGCCTCAAAGCCCCACCCCTCCAATCTGAACCTCTTCCTGCCCGGAATCCCCACCCCCGCTCCACGCACACGCGCACGCGCGGACTTCAGAAAGCCGCAGTCCAGACCAGAGGTTTATTTTGGGCCCAGGTGGGAGGGTGGGAGAAGCAAGGAGGGCGGGGCGCAGCGATCGTAGTCTCAACGAGTAACGTAGTCCCCCGAGGCGGGCCTGATACGAGGCCGTGGCTGGTTTGTCTTTGGACCCTGCTGGGGGCGCGCCATCTCTGGAAAGAGGCGACTCAGGCTGAGTGGGGAGAGGACACTAAGGCTGGTCACCCTCTTCTCAACCCATCGCCGGCCGCCCCATCATGGCTGGGTGAGAGAGGATGCTAAGTCTGAAACCCGAATTCTCTTTGCCTACTGCCTGTGTGAGGTGTTGAGAACCTTTCTTATGACACTAAACCCGCAGTCGGCTACGGGTCACCCACTACCTGAGTTCGAATCCCAGTTCCACTAAATTTTTGTGACCTTTAGCAAGTCCATTTCAGAGAGTGCCTCATTTTCCTTCTAATATGGAGATAATAGTAGAAAGTTGTTACAAGGATTAATATGCCTTAATCATTTGGAACTCCGCCTGGCAGAAAGAACGGGCTATGAAGATCATTATCATCCCCTCCTTCCTCCATCTGTGCTAACCGGCCCCACGTTACACTCCCCCTCCTTCCTGCGCCCCAACACTTACCTGCCTCACTGGGGCCTCCTGGGCGGGCGGCCGCTGGGCGAGGCTCTCGGGGGCTGACCGGGGAGTTGGGGCGCTGGAGAAGAGAGGAAGCTGAGAAATAGGGGCTGCGGTGCGCAGGGCCGGAGCTAGGGCGACCCCTGGAGGCTGCTGCGGGCGTAGCGGAGGCCGGTCTAGGGATGTTCAGGGCTGAGCAGGCCGACGCGCTGGAATAGACTGGGGGCCAGGCGGAGATCCCGGAGGGTGGAGATTGGTACCTGAGTGCGCGCACACGAGGCTGAGGCCGGCGGCCACAGCGGCGCCCAGCGCGAAAGCGGCCAACACTAGCGCTACCACCGGCGCGGGCTCCAGGGCCTCCGGCGCCGGCGCGGGAGACTCGGGGCGCACAGCTCTGCCGGGGAAGCCCTTGGGTAGCCCTGTGAGAAGTACAACGCTAAGACTGGAATCAGGCCTCAGATGTCCTCCCCACCCCTCTTCTGGACCCCAGAGATCTCCCCGCTCACTGGGGGGCAGCCGTGGCACGGTCACCACGATGGGCTGCGTCAATGTGTGCAGGTGGGGGCTGTCAGCACCCAGGCTCTCATCGCTGCCACTGCCGGCGCCTGCGCACGCCTCATCCTGAGGCAGACACTGCAAGGAGAGGGGGCACAAGAGACGGGAATGTCAGGGGCCGGACTGCATGGACTGGGCCGCAGGCAGATCTAAGTGTCTAGCACTCTGTTGCAACCAGGGATCGCATCACTAGAACCCTGGAAATCTGGCCCCTTCGGAAGTCTCTGCCCCCAACCCCTGCCTGAGACCCAGTACCTACTCCCAGTTTCGAGATACCACCGCCCCCAGGTCCAAAAGCGCCCAGATGCCCAAACCCTAAGGAGTTTCTCCCTCGGATGTCAGAGGCACTCGCCCGACCCCTGATGGGCCCGGGAGCCCACGTTCCCGGTCCTGCGCTCCTGCGCCCGCGCACCGGCGACAGTGGAGGCAGCGTCAAAGGCGCAGGCGTCCAGCGGGCTTGGCGGAGGCGGCGGCGGCGGCGGCGGCAGCGACTCAGTTGGCAGTGCAGGAACTGCACAGAGGCGTTGAAGACCGGGCGCAGGCGGAAGCTGAAACGCGCAGGACGGGCGGCACCGAGGAGCGGCCGCGGTGGCGGGAAGGTGACCGAGGAGTCGGCGGAGCAGCCCCCGCGCAGCAGCGCCAGGGCGGGGCCCAGGGCCGGGCGCGAGGAAGGTGTTACGGAGCAGCCGTGCAGGGCCAGGCCCCAGCGTGGGGAGGGACGGGCCAGGGCCGCCTGGGGGGCGGGGTCGCCGTCAGGATCGGCAGCCCTCACCGGCCCTCACCCGGCCTCCGTGCGTCCCGCGTCTACCTGCACAAACACGCGGCTGTCCGCTGGGACCTCGAGCGGCCCCGCACGGCGCGGGAAGGCGTCCTCCGCGTCTGACAGCTCCAGATTGAAAAGGGGTCGGCGCAGCCAGGGCCCGGGCGCCGCAGGGAACGGGGGCTCTGGCGGGGAGAAAGGGCGGCACAGGACAGGGAGGACGCGCTGTCTCTTGGTTCCCCCAGCCAACCTCCCCGCCTCCCCTGCCTTCTTTGGAAGACGGATGCGGTTGTGGAGGATTCACCTGCGCTCGGCTCTGTGCCTCATGCCTTCAGCCATAAAGCTGCCGTGATGTACCCCCTGGAGACCCCCAGGACGTTCCAGCCCAGCCCCTGAGCCTGGACGCAAAGCTGCACCTTCCTGGGGAGGCACCCCTTTTCCCAGACCCCGTCTTCTCCACCTGCAGTGGGCAAAGGATCCCTGGCGGGGAAGGGGAGCTGAGGGGCGCCTGGCAGTGGATGGTCTGGGTGAGCGCAAAGGTCCTCCCCTACCCCCACCCACCCAGGACCAGGGACTGCTTTGGGGTCATAGCAGGGCTGTCTAAGGGGGACGATGCTGACCCCACCCTTTGCTTTCTACGAGTTGGGGAGAACAGCAAGGTGGTCTTCCTCCAGCCGTTTCGGCACCATGGAAGCCCAGCCTGGCCACCAGGGTCTGGGGCTTTTCCCCATATCTGGTTCCTCACTTCTGGACTGAGGGCAGCAGCAGCAAAGGAAATAGGCACCGGGGAGCTCCTACTGGGGTGTGTGATCACCCTGCTACCCCCATCTGCCTTCAGGAGGCACTCAACTGTGTTCTCAAAGGATGGTATCTAAACGCGCACCGTTCCTAAGATCATTTGTGCAGACCACTCCCCTCCCACAGCCCTTGGCCTCACCATGGCTGCTGGGGACTTTGAAGTTGGGGATCCAAGACAACCTGGAATGGGGGGTGGGGAGACCCCACCTTCCACCCTCCCACTCCCATTCCCCCAGGCAGGGTAGATGAGAGGCTGCTTGAGATAGGGCAGCACAGGAATGGGGGTGTGCTGGGCCATGTCCCCTTGCCTGTACATACCAGCTGGCTCGCTGGGCAAGGCGGTGGTCCCTGAGAGCAGGGCCAGCAGCAGGAGCACGGTGCCCAGCATGCTGGCCTGGCTGAGGTGACAGCGTACAGGGCTGGTGGCAGAGGCACCAGCCAGGCAGCACCCACACCCAGGAGGTGGGCAGGCGGCCCTGTCCTTGGCTGGGTGGCCACTTCCGGAGGCAAGGAGCGGGGGCGGCAGACTGTTGGGTCGACATCAGAGCTGGCGCCCAAGGCCTGCCAGGGATTAAGGGCTCTCCCACCGGACCTGTGGCTATCAGATTAGGGGGAGGTCCCACACACTGGACATTAAATATGCAGCAAGTCACTACAAACTACCCCTCTGGCCCCCAGCCCTGCCTCCCCTCACTGCATAGGCCTCTTCCACTTAGATGGCCCCCAGCCCACTTCCAAGGTCAGGCCTCAGGACCCCTTCCCCTTTTCCCACCTTGCTGCCAGGCTCAGGACACACGCCACAGACTCAGTGGAAGAAAAGGGAGGGGTTTTATTCTCAAGCGTCTAAGGATTTACAAACGAGGGCATTTTGTTTTAAAAAGGGATGGGGCAATACTGGCGGCCTGAGGAGCGGTGGTGGGCCGATGGGCTAGGCCAGGCCGCCCCAGGCCCCTGGCTGCCCACTCTGCCCTCTGCCTGGTTGAGAGGGGGTGGCTGGTGGCTGGTGACTGGGGGGCGGGGGAAGGGAGACATGGGAGAGGAAGGGGGGAAGGAGAGGCTCCCATTTAACACTGAAGGGGAAGGGGGACACAGGTGGACACTCACACACAAAACAGAAAATAAAGTTAAATAAAAGTTAAACCCAGGCAGCTGGCCTCAGGCCTGTGCGGGCCCTGGGGCTGGCCACGCAACCTTCCTGGCTACCCAGAAAGGCCCCTGGCAAGGGAGGGCGGAGGCCATGCCTACTGGCCCCACACCCTGCCCCTCTCCCCTCACAAAGGGGACTGGAGCAAGAAAAGGTGGCCACCCCCTGGGGCGGGGGACAAAGATGACTTTGAGTACTTTTTAAACATGCGGCGTTTTGTGACTATCCTAGTAGTAACTAGATTCGGTGAGATAAATGGAGGTACAGTGATGCCTAGTCTAGATTGCTTCAGCTACATCCAGCGAGGTTCCTCACCTTTGGTGTTGGTTGATTTTTGTGGTTTTTCTGGGGTTTTGTTTTTTCCTTTTTTTTTTTTTCCTGTTAACGTTATTTTGTTCTACTGTCCACTTGATTCGCATGCATCACCACCAACAAGGAAACACAGTCCCTCTTGCTCTGGCTGCTTGCTGCCCAGGGCCCCATGGACGCCAGGGCCTCAGGGTGGGCTGGGGACTGGCCAGCTCCGGGTGAGTCGAGGGGCACTCGTGGGCCACTACGAGGGCGTGACTGCCTGCACACGCCCAGCCCTTGGCCTGCTCCCACCTCTGTCCCTGTCAACACATCCTCGAACCCCCACATCCAATCCGTGCACCCTCATCCCTGCCTCCCGGGGCCCCACGGACCCCCTCCTGTCACCCGTTCCCTCCGCCACCTCCCTGCCACACCAGCGCCGGCTGCCTTCCACCACGCCCCGCGCCTACTGTCCCTGAAGGCCACCCTGTGTGGCCACGGCCCCTTGGGCTTCCTCCATACCCCCTGAGGTCCTCCGCTCACCCCTGCAAACTTGGCCAGTCTCCAGCCCTGAGGGAGGAGCAACCCCCCACCCCCAGAGCCCACCTTTGGGACTAGTCTCTCCCGGGTGGTAGCATGAGCCCCCACGGCTCAGCCCCCAGCCCAGCCCCCCAGTACCCACAGCGGTTCGGGGGGCTGCCGCCACAAGCAGCTAAACACGACTTTGGTAAAAGTTTCTGAAGGTACCAACAAAGCCCATGAGAACAAGCTCTTCTCCTCCCCCCACCCCCAAACACCCCACCAAGTACAATAAAATACAATAAACTCCAAAAAGGACCCCCTGAGATCAAAGAGAGAGAGAGAGAGACCAGCCCGGGTCCGGCTGCAGTCACAATGTCCAGCCCGCCTGCCGGGGGAAGGGCGCCCGCCAACTGGCTCATCACTGGCCAGAGACCTAAGTGGACCCAGGGGTCCCCGCCGGGGGTGGCAGGGCCTGGGCCAGGAGAGAGGCAGAGGTGGGGAGGGAGACGGGGAAAGCCAGAGAGGTAGAGAGGGAAGTGGCAGAGAGGGAGATGGAGCCAGGGTGCATGTGTGCATGGAGGGGGCGGTGGGGACAGCGCGGTGTGGGAGGGTGCAGGGAATGGCGGCTCTCTCCCGACCCCTGGGGGCCGCCCCAGCCCAGAGGTTACAACTGAATAAATAGCGAGACTGCTCGCGGCCTGCTGTCTTCCGTTCACAGTGTCTGTCGGGGGGGGGACGTGTACGGCCGGCTGATCCCAGGACGGGAAAGGGCTGGGGCCTGGCAGGCCCATCTGTCCACGGCTGGTGGGCAGGGAGTCGGGGGTGGGTCGGCGCCCCCTACTATCTGTCCTCAGCCCTCGTTGGCCATCCGGGTCCCAAGGCTCCCCTGGTGGGCAGCTGGGGGACTGTGCAGGGAAGGGGGGGCCTGAGGCCGCGTCCCCCAGCGGGCCGGCCGCCACCGTGCGGCTACCTGAAGAAGGGCAGGTGGTGCTGGCTCAGGACCCCGCTTGTCCTCGGTGACTCGGTCTTCGCCATGACATCCTTGAACCAGGACGCCACATCCACCTCCAGCGTCTCGTAGCGCTTGATGAAGCTGTGTTCCTGGGGGCCCAAGTGGGTGGGGCTCAGGACCAGGGTGTCTGTTCCCTGGCCGCCTGGCCTCCAGTGGGGCAGGGGTTTTTGGATGGGGGCTGGGAGGGGTCCTGGGTACTCACAAGTAGCTTATTATACTTTGGTCTCTTCCTGTGATCTTTAGTAAGGCTAAAGAGAGAGAGAGAAAGGAGAGAAATGAGAGCCGGGAGGAGGGGCCTGGCTGCCCACCCCACTGAATCAGGGCTGCTGGATCTGCGGGCCAGAGCCCATTTCCTCGCTCCCCAAAGCCTTGTGCTGACAGAGAGGCCAGGGTTGCACTCAGGCCCCTTATCTCTGACAAAAGCCTGACACACACAGTGAGACGCCCACGGGAGAAGTAGGTAGGTGGGGGGATAGGTAGATGGGTGGGCTTCCTACCCACTCCCACCCACTTCCCCACCCCGGCCCCATCCCTCCCCCCTCCCCCCGGAAAGCTCCTGTGTGGACACCCTGCTCAATGGTGTGGGACCCTCTGAGCTCTCAGTCCTGGGACACCTGTGCTCATTCACAGTTCCCTGGTGAAGGCCAAGGACCACCTTGCCAAATACCCCAGGGCTAGGGGTTCCCTGTGGCTGAGTCTGGACGCAGGGCTTAGGCTCTGGCTCCAGTCTGCAGCCCCCAGCCCCCATCCCAGGGGGCCCTTCACCCCACCCCAGTGGCCTAAGCTCAGGGTCACATCTGACCTCGCCCTGCCTTCCAGACTGGAGGGCAGGGCTGGGGGTGCTCACCAGTCTTTGACGAAGGACTGGAAGTCCCCCGAGAAGCCCATGTGTCCGGGCAGGAGCGGGGGCTCCTCTTGGAGGACTTTGGTGAGGACCTCAAAGTCTGTCTTGCAGTTCTTGTAGGGGAACTGTCCTGTCGCCAGCTCCACCTGGGAGAGAAACGGGCAGGGCTGGGCCGGCCAGGGAGGACAGGGCCCTGCCCTTTCTGCTGCCACTGCCTGCCTCCGGGCCCCGAGAAAACCCAGCCTCCAAAAGCCGGGGCCCCAACTCACCAAGGAGATGCCCAGGCTCCACACATCGGCCCGGATGTCGTAGTCGGGCTTGGTGGGATCCGGGGGGTCGATGCGCTCAGGCTGCCGGTGGGAGGGGGGAGAGGGTGATGGATGAGCCCTGGGGCCGGGGTGGGTGCACCACCCCTCCTGCCGGCACCCCCGGGCCCCCTACTTACTGCCATGTAGGCGGCACAGCCCGCACTCCGCGTTTTGGCTTTGGAGTCGACCAGGCGGCCGCTGATGCCGAAGTCACAGAGCTTGATCTGGCCCCGCTCGTCCAGCAGGATGTTGGAGGGCTTGACGTCACGGTGGATCACGCCATGCTTCTCCTTCAGGTAGTAGAGCGCCTTCACAATCTGCAGTGTGGGCAGCGGAGGACACCGATCGGTGATGTGGAGGCCGAGGCTGGGGGGCACCTGCCTGCCCACCTGCGCCCTCCAGGCCACTCACTGCCACCGTCATCTTGCCCAGGATCCGCTCGGGGATGGGGCCCTGCATCCGCTTCTTGAGCTTCTCCGCGCACGTGCCCATGAGCTCCATGGCGATGAAGACGTCCGTCTGCAGGGACAGCAGTGGCTGTACCCCTCTGCCCACCCGACAGGCTCAGGGCCCGGGGGAGGAGATGGGAGGATTGGGGGAAGCCCTCGTCTCACATTGGTGATGAAAGTCCCGAAGCACTGCACAATGTAGGGGCAGTCGTGGCTCTTGAGCACCACATCCAAATCCATGAGGATCCTCTTGTTCTCCTCCTTATTCCCCGAGCGCCGCATTTGCTGCATGGGACAGCCGAGGGCTCAGCGCTGAGCCTGGGGCGCAGGGCCGCCATGGGACATGGAGGGGGTTGCGCTCCCATGGGCAGGGCGGGGTGGGCTCACCTTGACAGCGATGACGTGCCCCGTCTTCCGGAAGCGCATCTTCCACACCTGGCCGCAAGTGCCGCTGCCCATCTCCCCCAGGTTCTCCAGGTCATTGATCTCCGCCTGGTAGCGCTGGCAAGGAGAGTCAGGGCTGGGGATCCAGCGGGCCTCTGACCTCAGCCCCGGCCCACATCTCCCAGCTGTGTCCCGCCCGCCCTCCCTGAGGCCGCCAAGGGAAGTGCGTTAGGTTACCTGGCCCCCGATGGTCAGGTAGCCCGTCTGTTTCATGATCTCCTGCAGCTTCTGGTCAATCTCGATGCTGAAGGGAGAGGGAGTGGGTGCCGGTGGAGGGGGGTCCTGACCAACGTGAGGTGACCCCAGCCCCCAACACGCAGGGGGTTCCACAGAGCTCACCAGCACCACCCTGAGGCTGGCCCTGCGCCCCCTGACCTCCTGACCATCCCCCAGGCGGCTCACCTCTCCATGCTGCGGGGTGTGAACAAGGTTGAAGGCAGCCCCAGCATGTGGCGGGGCCGGGCGGGGGGCGTGGGGTGCTGTGGGGAGCTCTCGGAGGACGGTGAGCGGCTGCCCCCATCGTTGGCCAGTGGGAGCTGCAGGGCTGGGGGGTGGTGAGAACCAGGGGTGGGGAGGGGGTTAGCTCCCGGCTGGCCCCAGCTGCAGGCCCTGGCGCCCCCATCCTTCCCTCCCCGGTATCCCTCAGGTGGGCCAGCACAGCCCCCAGCCCTGGCGGACAGGGAGTGCCCCGCTCCTAGACCACTCTCGGGGTGCTTTCTCCCAGCCCCCCTGACTGGGAAGGGCTTGCAGTGGGCTGGTGGGGGAAGAGTGGTCCCCAGAGGCTGAGGGTTCACCCCAAGTATTCCCTGATAGAGAAAGGAGGCCCTGAGGCTGCTAGTGGATCTCAGGCAGGTAGGCCGCCCCTACCCTGGGGCCCCTTCCTCCCCACTCTGCCCAGGAAGAGGCTCAGGGCCACCACCCCCACAAAGTGGCAATGCTAAACTGGGGAGAGAGTGGGTGAGGGACCCAGGCTTCCAGCTGCCTTGCCTGTTCTGTTTCAGGGTCAGGGAGGGCTGCCCTCTGGCCAGCAGACTCTGTGAGCCTCCGGCCCGGCCTGCAGAGGTGGGGCCAATGAGGCCAGGGCAGGAGCCCAGGCTGGACCTGTGTCCTTCAGGTGAAGGGAGCCAGGTGACCCAGCCCCTCCAGGGGCCGGCAGGGCTCCAGGGACAGGCCAGGCCAGGTGGGGAGGTTGGTTCTTTCCAGAAGCCTGCATGCGGACAGCTTGGGCATGCTACAGGCAGGCGGGCAGGCAGCGGGCAGGCAGCGGGCACCCCAGGATGGGCAGGCGGCGTTAGGGGACGGGGGGGTGGGAGACAGACAGATGGGAGCTGAGACTTGGGGCCCAGCTGCCCAGAAGAGGCGCTGCAGAGACAGGCCGGAGAGGGGCTAGGGACAGGAGAGCAGGCCCCTGATGGACAGAAGCCTCCTGGCCAGGCAGGCCACAGAGTGGGAGCAGAGGCCAGAGTGGCCCTGGAAAAGATGGACGGCCCTCCAGAGAACCCAGGAACCTCAGAGACCCCGGCACTTGGCCTCCAGAAGGGAGCCCCTGGCTGGGGAGGCCGAAGGCTACAAGCAGCCCCCAGGTCCACCTCCCCTTGGAGAGAGGGCTGGGAGCTGGGCCGGGGGGCGGAGCTTCTCCCCTGCAAGTTCTCCAGGCGCCCGGTGGCGTGGGCCCAGTGGCCAATGGGTACAGACAGATGCAGTGTGGCTCTTGGCGCCCAGGCACTTTTCGTGCCCTGCTGGCCTACGATCTTGGTCGCAGCCAAAGCGAGGAGCAGACCTATGAGGCTGGCCTGCCAGTCCCAGGAGGGCATGGCGAGAGTGATGGAAGAGCTCTGGGAGCCCGAGGACGTGGCTGAGCCCAGTCCCCTCCACTGGCCCAGAGGCCTCTCCTCCAGTGCCCTCCCTGCTCTACCACGGCCAGAAGTCTGGTCCTAAACCCTCCCTCTCTGGCTGGACACCCTCCAGGGCTCCCAAAGACCCTCAAGCTCTGGGACCCTGCATCCCTGGCAGGCTCCCTGGGTGAGGACCACGTCCCTCCCCTCCCCAGGCCTCTCTGTGCCCTGTCGCCCCCACCCCCAACCCCTCACACAGTCCACCGGGCCCTCTGAAGGCTCCCCCAGAGCCCGGGGCCAAGGCAGCTTGTGGGGGGAGAGAGGCTTCCAGCCGGTCCCACAAACTGAAGCACGGCAGGTGTTTAAGAGGGGCCGGTGCAGGATGGCTAAGGGGGGTAAGGCCGGGGGAGGTATACAAAGGCCCTGAGAACAGAGATCACACAGGTGGTGCCGGGCCCACGGCAGGTCAGGAAGGCCAAATGAGAGCAAGAGACTGAAGGGGAGAGAAAAAAGAGGAGGATGAATGAGCAAGGATGAGAGAAGACACAGGGCGGTGGGGTGGGGTGGAGCATGCAGCCTGCCAGGCTGTCAGTGAGCACACACACGTACACACACAGGGCATGACACAAACCCACAAACACGTGCAGACAACACGCCACGGGACCCCCAATAGAGCCAACTCTCCCTCATGTTCTTACACACACACACACACACGCCACAAGGCCCCCAACAGAGCCAACTCTCCCTCATGTTCTTACACACACACACACTTCCCAACCCAGTCCTATTCCACACACAAGGATCAATGAGGCCAGCCGGCCCCCCATCCCCCACCTTCCCCACAGGCACATCTGGCTGCCTCTTGGGCCCTGAGGGGCTGTTTCCTCTACTTCCACTCCTGTGCTCCCCACCTCCCAGGAGACTTTGCTCAAATGCCACCTTCTCCCCAGGCTTCCCGACCACCGCACCCCCCCCCCCATCCCCCAACCCTGCAGAATCCATGACCCTGCTTCACTGGGCCTTTCCTCCAAGGCACGGGGCCTCTTCCACTTCTCCCTGCCCGGAGGACCCCCCAACCCCCACGGCCTCCCACCCCCAGGGGAGCACCAGCCCCTGGAACAGACAGGCTCAGTCCAGGCCTAGCACTGCTCAGCACAGGGTGGGGGGTGACATGGGTCCGCTGAGCTGATGAAGTGGATCGGCAGGTAGGGAGCCCAACCTTCCCTCCCTCCACTCACATACATGTACATGCACACGCACACACACACACACGCCTGCAGGCACACGCACGGACACTCGGGACCCCCTCAGCAGGCGACAGACTCCTGGCAGGTGAGGGAGTCTGTTTCCTCCTGTGGAGAGTCCAAACCTGAGCCTGAGAGGAACAGAGGAGCGGGAGGTGACAGGATACGGAGGAAGTGGCCGGGTGGGCCAGACACTGACCATGTGGCTGGAGAGAGTGAGGGTGGGATGGGGGGATGCACACGCACACACGGAGCATGACGGGGTGGGGAGGAGGGATGGCATTCTGCGGCTGGGGCAGCGGTTAGGTCAATGGTGCAGAGATTCAAGCAGCGATGATAAAAAGGCTGGTACCTGCTCGTTGGGACGGGGCAGGAGCAGGGCTTAGAGTGATCACAATAACTGGATGGGGAAAAGGAAGAAAAAAAAAGAAAAACAACACCACGATAAATCACAACAGAAGCAACTGATTTGTCCAAAAGAAAGGAAAATCAAATCATAACAAGGAGGAAGGGGGAGGCACGCGGCACCAAAGTGCAGAGAACAACAGATGGGAGGGCTGAGAGGATGGGATGGAGCTGACAGACACAGGCGCCAGGAGGGGGCTCCCCGGGGCATGTTCTCCGTGGGCCTCCCTGTGCCTCCTGCCCATCTGGGACAGCCACCCCACCAGGCATCCCAGGCCCTGCCCAGGCCTGTCTCATCCACGCTGGGGCTGGAGGGGGAGCAGCACTGAAGAGCCTGGTGGGGACCCTCCAGTCCTGGCTGGGCTTCCTACCCCAGGCAGAGTCTAACACAGCACTGCTGCCTCAGGGTTCTTCCTGGGACCCTAGAGACCCCTCCCCACTCCAGTCAGGAACCCACACGGACCAAGGGCAGAAAAGGGAGGGTAGGGAGTGGGCCATACATGAGAATGGGGGGTGACAAAGGAGTGGTGGGAGTACCCAGATGAAGAGATATCTTCCCTACCTCTCAAGATGACCCGACAGGGAGCTACATAAGCCACAAGAGTCATATCAGAGAGGTTAACAAGAAGGGGAATTTGCTGGGTCAAGAGGGACACAGAAAGCACGTGTGGGAGGGGACTTCCCTGGTGGTCCAGTGGTTTATATTCTGCACTTCCAATGCAGGCAGGGGGCACGGGTTCCATCCCTGGTTGTGGAACTAAGATCCCGAATACCACAAGAAGTGGCCAAAAAGTAATGTAAAGAAAAGAAAGTATGTGTGGGGAATACTCTTCATCAGGTCAGTAGGAAGGGGGAAAATCTGACTCCCTGTGAGCTTCGAGGATATGGGGAAGGGTTCCGTAGGACATTACGAGCAGACTAGATGTTGCATGGTGATCCCGGGCCAGGTGCGGGTGTTGAGGGGCAGCTCTTGACGCCACAAGACAGGATTCCGGAGAGACAGGCACTGAGATCATGGGATCACAAAGTAGCGGTGCGTGTACAGCCTGGGATGCCCAGATAGCCTCAGACTGGCCTCAGGTGTCCCTGGGCTATGTGTGGAAGGGGGAGTCACTTGATTCAAGATGACAACGTTGCCACGCTTGGAAGCTGCGTATTTATTTCTGGAGAATCCAGAAAGATGGTGGCAGTGAAACTAGTCCGCGGAGTATGAGGAGGGAGCCTGGCTTAGGTGGGTAAAAAGGTAGGTAGGAGGGAGCCTGCTGAACTAGTGACAAGATCCTGAAGCGGGGAGAAGGGAGCACTAGACATAATCACAGGGGCAGTTATATATGGTCCAGCGACGTCAGGTGTCCCCAGGTCAGCTGCACTTGTGTCAGCTGCTGAACCCGGCTGACAAGGACCAGGTGGCGGGGGAGGGGACCTCTTGACAGTCTCTGAGATGGCGACAGTGGAATCAGTTGGTGAAAAGGGATGTGTACACGTATACGGAGGAGCTGGATGTGGTCACGGCTGCATGGAGTAGGCGCACCAAGGCTTAGAGCAGGTGACAGAGGCTCCGAGGTTCCCGGTGATTGGGGGCGGGTCATCAGATGGAGGGCCTCGCCCTGGAGCCGGTAACTAGGTTCCCAGGCCCCATTAGGGGGAACCCCGAGGCAGGGTGAGGACTGACGGGGAGCTCACGGGCCCCACGCCCCCCGGGTCACCGTGACCCTCTCCCCGCGGGCCGACAGCGGGGAGCCGGGCGGAGAGGAGGAGCAAGAGCGCCCCGGAAGCGGGGGCGGGGCCTGGTGGCGGGGGCGGGGCCTCCCGCGGCGCGCGCCCCGCCCCGCCCGCCCCCTCCCCCACGCCGCCGTGCTTACTGGGCCTGGGCCGCTGGGGGCTGATATCCAGGTTGAGGTCGATCCTCCGCCGGGCCTCGCGGTTCTCCTGCTTTAGCTTTGCTTCCAGGCGGGACAGCTTCTGCTCCAGGGAGGACGCCGCCATCTTCCCCGCCGCCGCCGCCGCCGCGCACCGCCCGGCCGCCCGTCAGTCCGGCAGACAAACACCGCACTGCGCCTGCGCTTGGATGACCCCGCCGAGCCGCCGTCTCGCTCTGCAAGGCGCATGCCCGGGGCGCGCACCCGCCCTCCCCGCGTGCGAACCTCCGCGCGTGCGTGCTTCATCCCAGCCGGAGGGATGACGCCTCCTAGAGCTCGCGAGTAGCAGCGTACACATCCTCCCAGTGTGATGCGCATGTGCAAATCCCCTAGAACTCCGGCAGGAGGCGCTGTTTGAAAACCCACTCACCATTCCGTTAAGAGCGGTGGGCGGAGAAAGCAGTGCGCAGGCGTACAGAAGGTGAGACCGGGGGGGGGGGGGGGGTACTCGCGTGCCGTCTGCTGCGCATGCGCACTCTTGGTTTCTCGCTCTTTTTTTATTTTTTTAAATTTCCTGCCGCTGTCCCCGGTGGTCGCCAGGCTGTATCCTCAGCCTCGTTCTTTCTCTTCCCGGCCGGCCCTAGCTGGCACCCACGCCTTCCAAAACTGCCTTTCTCATCTCGGACAGTGCTTCGTTACGGTCCCTGTAGTGCTTAATTGCTGCCTACTCACCATAATTAGGCACCTGTGGGAAGCCCTTTCCATTTCAGCGGGGTCAGGGTTGGCCACGAGGACTTGAAGGATGGGCGGGGTAGGGTTTGGGCCACTGTCTGGACGGTGAGAATCTAGCGGCGTGATCCCTGCCCTCAGCGACGTGGGGCCAAGGTCAAGGATAGAGAGTTCCAAGTCAGATTGGCTGTGGGAAATTTGAAGGCATCCCTCATCTGTTTAGCTCCTGGACAATGCAGAAGTTAGGACCTGGGGTTTGGTTCCTCCACCTGATGCCTTCACCACCTACACATTTTCTTCAGCTGGCCTGAAGAGTGCTGGGAAAATGTCCCCATCTGGAACCCTGGGGCGCCCAGGTAAGCAGCTTGCTTCTGCTCTCTGGTGCCTGGAGGAGGCTCACATGTTGGAGACACCATGGAGGTGGTGAAGCCCAGGAGGTCAGGGTTGGGCAGGCTGTGCCAAGGCCCTGCCCACTCTAGCACGAGAAAACTGATTGGTGTTGAAGGTTTCTGATGACTCTCCTGGTGACAACTTACAGGTGAAGCAGATCCAAAACTGTGGAGCCATGAGAATAACGGAATGTAAAGGACAGGCACTTCTACGGGAAAAGGCTATGTAGACGACCACCTGATGTCTCCTGGTTAACTAAGGTCTCTCTCTGCCTCTGCTCCCAGGGAAGAGGCTTATAGCCTTGATTCTGGAACCTGACTCTTGCCACTTGCCTGTACTTGGTCTGGTGAAATAGAAGCCTTAGACAACGGCAGGAGTGGACACAAGGGATCAAACTTATTCTCAGACTTCCCTGATGGCCCAGTGGTTAAGAATCCACCTGCCAAAGCAGGGGACTTGGGTTCGATTCCTGTCTGGGGAGATTCCACATGCCACGGAGCCACTAAGCCCTTGTGCCGCAACTACTGAGCCTGTGCTCTGCAAAAGAGAAGTGACCACAATGAGAAACCCATGCACCACAGCTCGAGAAAGCCTGAGTGCAACGAGGAAGGCCCAGCTCAGCCAAAAAATATATATATGGTTCTCATAGTGTTATTTATTAAGCACCCACTGATAAACACTCCCTCACATAGGGAACATTGAAAGACAAAGTCCCAGCCTACAGAAAAATGTACCTGCCCTGCAGGTGTTCCAATCCTTAGCACATCCATGAATAGCCCCCTGGGGGGTCTGGGGGAATGTTGATTGCTTGAAGTTGTCTGCAGAGCTTTTAACTTATGTGAACATGAGCATTTTCCTAAGGAAGGAGGTGCCCACCTTTCATCAGATTTCTCAAAGAATCTAGAGATCTAAAACCAAGTTCAGAATCCCTGCTCTTAACACCCAGATATCTACTCTGTAGGTCAGCATTTCCCAACATTCAGGCCTGGGATGGTCCAAATCAGAATTACCTGGGGTGATTCTGTTTACCAGCAAGTTCCTGGCCTCCAGCCAACATCCTGAGTCAGCCTTTCAAGGGTGGGGCCTCGGATGTTTTGTTTTGGAGATGTTGATTTCAGCCAAATATGAGAACCATTGCTTTCTGAGTTCAGGTGTCCATAGCAAGCAACTTATAAATAGGGGATTAATATCAAAATTGGCGGGGGAGGTTGGTCCCTTGTGTCTGTGTCCCCTCGTTGGGAGAAAACCCCAGATGTAAGCTGTTTTGGTCAGGGGAGAGGGTTGAAATCCCACTAGGATGAGCCTCCCCCACCCCACCCCCCATCTGCGGTACTGTGGCTGCTGTCTGGGGGATGGCAGCATCTCTGGCCCAGGGCTAGGGGCAGGTCAGCCAAGCCAAAAACACAGGTGTGGTTTTGGTCTGAGAGTCTTCTGACTGAGTTAATCTCTCCAGGATGTTCCACCCCAAATCCACAGCCTCCCAGACAAACCAGTCCCAGGATCTTGCCTGGGCTCCATCAAACTGACATGTTTGTTCCTTGTCTCCTGGCTGGGGCCCACTTGGCCACCTCCCTCGAAGATAATGGTAGAGATTCTGGGGCGGTAGCATCCAGGAGGCTTTGACCTCAACCTGTCCTCCCTCCCCGGCTTCACTCTGCCTCCATCCGGTCCCGTACCTCGGCCGGAAGCCCATCATAAAGGGTGTCCTCCACCAGGAGCCCCGACTTCTTGAGCCCCCCACAGTTGCCGAGCTCTTCCGGCAGTGCTTCCAGCCGGTTGCCCTTGAGCTCCAGGCGGCTGAGGGCCCTGAGGGCCCCCACCTGGGGCGCAAGCTGGCTCAGGTGGTTGTAACCTAGGAGCAGCGTCCGCAGCTTGCGGCAGAAGAAGAGCTCATCGGGTAGAAACTCCAGGGCATTGTAGGAGAGAGCCAAGTGCTGAAGATTCTGCAGGAGACCCAGCTCGGCTGGCAGGGAATGCAGCCCATTGTGCGAGACGTCCAGCAGGCGGAGGCTGGAGCACATGCCGAGCTGGGTGGGCAGCGTCTCCAGCTTGTTGTGGCTCAGATAGAGCTGCTCGAGGCCCCGGAGCTTCCGCACATGCTCGGGGACATAGGCAATCTGGTTGTGCCACAGTCGGAGTGTGAGCAGCTTGCGGCAGTGCTGGAAGCTGAGGATCTCCTCGATGGAACGCAGGTGGTTGTCCCGGAGGTCAAGCTCCTGCAGCGCACCTAGGCTGAAGACAGCGTGGGGGATGCGCTCCAGTCCGCAGGCCACCAGCTCCAGCTCCCGCAGCGCTGCCAGCTTCTTGAGGCTGTTCAGTGCCAACAGACGTGCCCCGTCGTTGTGCAGGCTGAGCCGCTGCAGGTGGCCGGCCACATCAGTCACACTGGCGGGAACCTTGCCAGCGTTGCTCCGCAGAGACAGCACCTTCAGCTGCTTCAGCTCCCGGAGGCTCTCGAGGGTGGCCGCCCGGGCCAGCTCTGGGGGAAAGAGCCCCTCTAGATGCAGCTCCTCCAGACCACGCAACCCAAACACCCAGAGGGGCACCTCCCGCAGCTCCTCGCACTTGATTCGGATGACCTTCAGGCGGTCCCGCAGGAAGATCTGCGAGGAGAACGGAAGCCTGGCGGGCGAGTGGAGCAGGCTCAGCTCCTGCAAGTGCACCAGCTGCGAGAGGCCCGGGGGGAAGGTGATGTCGCCAATGGCCTCCAGCCGCAGCGCCTCCACCTCGCTGAGCTCGAAGACCGTGTCCGGCAGCCCCGGGAGCATGCAGAGGGCCAGTTCCAGCCGGCCCCGGGCGTTGCGCTGCAGCTTCTGTCGCAGCTTCTCGGCAGTCCACTCGTGGTTGAGGTTGAGCTGCTTCAGGCGGCTCTCGCTGACCTCAGAGAGGAAGACAGCAAAGCGCTTGGAGTAGAGCGAGTCGTACTGGTCGATGAGGTGCAGCATAAAGGCGAAGTCGTTCTTGACATCGGGGATGTCGCCCATGCCAGTTTCCTCCCGCACTGACCGGAAGGAGTACTCCTTGAGGGGCCGGTGGAAGAGCCAGTAGAGGGTATAGAGACAGGTGATCCCGTAGACGCACACGAAGGAGATGTAGCAGAAAGCCAGCTTGGAGAAGAGGTGGGCCTTGGTGTGGTTGCAGCAGAAGCTGGCGTAGCCCGTCACCTCCGAGGTCTCCACCCTGCAGGCCACCAGGAAGCTGATCTTTCCCACGTAGACCAGGTTGTAGACCAGGATGGCCAAGAATTTGCAGACCTTGAGCACCGTCTGCCGGATGTACATGGTGTACAGGATGTCGCCCTCCTCCACGTGCACGCGGAATTTCTTGACCTTTTCAAACAGGGCTTTGGCCTGCTCTCCCTCCTTCTTGTCCAGCAGGGTGACAGCAGGGGGCTCTGTCACCACCTTCTCGGGCTCTGGCAATACCTTCTCCTTCTCACCCTCCCCTGCCTTCCCCGGCCCTGCAGTTGTGGTCACGGTCACTGTCGCCCGCCCAGCTGTGGTGGCAGCAGGGCCCTTGTGGTTCTCCCCGGAGACCTCGGACAGCGCCCGAGTAGTCCATGGCGAGTCAAAACACTTGCCCAGAATGGAGATGAAGTGCTCGATCTTGGAGCTGGTGCCGGGGAACTTGAACCAGAAGCTGGTGCAGACCATGAAGATGAGCGTGTGGATGACAACCAAGTAGGGAAAGTACTTGGCATACCAGTGGAGGGCCGTCTCGTAGCAGAGCTGGTTGATGAAGCTGTACTGCTGTAGGTCCAGGTTGTTCTTGAGGCCGCTCAACTCCCGAAGGTCCCCCATGGGCTCTGAGATCCCCCGCGGCAGCAGCTGTTGGCATGGGGCTTCAGATAAATTCTCCCGGGGTTCATGACTGGGCAGACAGATGATCTTGTCCTGCGTCACCTGGGGATGGGGGAGAGGGTATGAAAGAGGGTGAAGGATCTGGGGCGGCCTGGGAAGTTATAGAGAGAGGAAGCAGGCTGCAAGCAGGAGAGGTCTGTGTTGATCCCCAGCTGTCCTCAGCTGGCTGTAACTTTGGAAGAGTCACTAAACCTTTGAGCATGGGACTTTGTCTGGAAATAAAAGAGCTGGGTTGATTTGTGTTCCTCGAAAATATGTTAAAGACCTAGGGACTTCCCTGCTGGCCCAGTGACTAAGACTGGGCAGGAGGCCTGGGTTTGATCCCTGGTCAGGGAACTAGATCCCACATGCCACACCTAAGGGTTCATGCTCCAACTTAAAAAAAAAAAAGATCTTCCAGGATGCAAGTAAAAATGCCACATGAGGCAACTAAGAACTGGTGCAGGCAAATAAATATTAAACAAACAAAAAAGATGTTGAAGTCCTAAGCCCCAAATACCTAACCTGTGATTGATGCCTTGTCTGGAAATAGTGTTTGCAGAGCAGATGTAATCAAGTTAAGATGGAGAAATTTGGACACACACACACACTCACACTGAGGGAAAATGCTGTGAAGATACAGGGAGAATGTCCTCTATCAACCAAGGAATGCCTGAGGCCACCAGAGTCTAGCCAAGAGGCACAGCCTTCGCAAGAAACCAGCCCTGTCAACACTTTGATTTCGGATGTCCAGTCTCCAGAACTATGATAGGATAAAGGAAGACTTCCGGAATCTCCCAGACCCCGCCCCTAGGAGGCCGCGCCCCATCCAGGCCACACCCCGCCCCGCCCCTTACCTGGAGGGTGCAGCCGAAGACCCCGATCATGAGCATGGCCACGGTGAGGTACTCGGCCAGCACGTCCCACCAAGGTTTGAGCACCTTGAAGGCGGGTTGCTGCTCCGTGAACTGCTTGAACTCCGCCACCGGAATCATCCTTCCTATGAGGAGAGCAGGAAGCGGAGGGTGCAGAGAGAGACCCTCAGGAAAGGATGCCTTGTGAGCCAGGCCCCCAGAAGAGCCAGAAACACGCCTCTGCTCCCTGTATCCGCGTTCCGCCCCGCGGAACTCCGGCAGAACCCACAGCTGTGCGCTCCCTTCCCCTCCCCCGCCCCCTAGACCTCACCTCCCTCCTGGAGCCAAGCGCCTAAGACTGAACGCTTGGCTTAAGGTGGTAAGTACTTACTGCTCGGTAAGTCCTTACCACCTCTGTTCCCAGGGACCCCTGCCCCGATGGGACTGGGCTTGCCCACTCAGAGTTCAGGAGGGGCATTCCACGAGGCCGCTGCTCCACCACTCGTCGGTGTGGCCTTTTTCCCGAGCCCAGGCATCTCCCACCCTTGACGCCAGTCCCAAACACTTCGCTCTGCTTCCTTGACTCCAGACACCCGGTACCCAGGCGGCCAGCCCCGGATCCCTCCCTCACTGGACCACAGAGAGTCCCGAGACTCGGGACTTCCGGGGCGTGGACCCCCACCCCCTTCAGGGGCGCTCCGGGCACCACCTCCAACCTCCAACCGGAAAAGCCGGCTGGAGCCTGGCTCTGGTTACGGGCCCCAGGGGCAGGGAGTGGCGGAGCTGAAGGCTTGGCCGCCCTGGGGGGTGGGGGGTGGCAGTGACAGGACACCTGGGTTTCTGGTGGGGCCAGTGTTTAGGATCTGCTGCGGAAAACCGATACCCGAAAGGCAAGGGCTGAGGGGCAAAGAATCAGGAAATGGAAAACTCACAGGGAGAGAACCAGGGTGACACCTACGACTACAACGTCTAGGACAGGGCTGGGCTGCCAGGCTCCTGGGCGGCTAGCCTACTCTGTCTGTCCCTGGGTTTCATTTTAGACCAAGGTATCATTATTTCAGATACAGACAGCCAGGCGCAAGTCACTCGGGGGCGTGGATCACAAGCTGGTACAGCACCGTCCCAGACAGGCAGCCCTGGAGCCTCTCTTCCCAGGTCTAGAAGGAGAAAGAAAGGGAGGCAGCAAGGCCCCCACTGTCTCCGAGGGGGCTCCTAGGCCGGTCCGTCCCCCCTCCCCAGCACCCATGCTCCCCAATATAAAGCCCCTGTTTCTCATCCTTCTCATGCTTCCCAGATGGCAAGTGGTCAAGAACCCGCTTGCCGATGCAGGAGATGCAAGAGACGTGGGTTTGATCCCTGAATGGGGAAGATCCCCTGGAGGAGGAAATGGCTACCCACTTCATTATTCTTGCCTGGAGAATCCCATGGACAGTGGAGCCTGGGGGGCTATAGTCCATGGGGTCGCAAAGAATCGGACATGACTGAGCACCGACGCCTGTTTCTCATGTAGGTTTCCTGGGCCCTGTGGTCCTTATCCTCATAGCTTGTCACTGGCTGGGCAAGGAAGGGAGACGTCTGGGTCTTCTGATCATCCTCCAGTCTCTCACCCATCTCCTGTGGGGGCAGGGCCTGGCCTCTGTCCCACACCTCAGCCAATCGCTCTGATACCTCCGTGCCTCCCTCTTTGGTCCCCATAACCCTGGAAGGCCTTCCATTACTACTGAATGAGGACAAGGTGGAAGTGGGCGGGGCTATAGGATGCAGGCCCCGCCCAGCAGGCTGAAGTCAGGGCAGTCCGCCACACCACTTAATCCCACCAGGGATGGCACGCAAAGGGACACACCTGCCTACACCCGGTCTCCAGGGGCCCCTGACTCAGGCCCTGACTCACCCAGCACCAGGCACACACAAGGGGGTACATAGAACACAGGATCCCTCACCCAGTGACCCAGCCCTTGCGCTCAGTTTCACAACCTGTCCTCAACAACAAGCCTAGTAAAGGTGCCCCCCCATCCCCCACCCCCACCCCCACCCCTCAGTGCATCACAGGCTTCAGACACCAGGGAATCTGATAGAAACACACCCAGGGCAACTCCACAGCCCCCAGGGGCCAATTGCAGCCAAGTGGGACAACCCTGGGGGCATTCTAGTGTGTACACACCAGTGCACGTGTGTACAAGCTGAAGGGAGATTCAGGACCAGAGACACAGCCATATACTCTCTCTCTTCCAGTTCTGGCCACCCACTATTCTCCCTGCCCTGGCCACCTGCCCCTGCATGGGACACTGCTTCAATTAAGAATGGTGACTCTTAGCAGAAATGCCACACAGACAGGCAGGGAGGATCAACTTCCTGCCCCCGAGGCCCTGCCACCCTTCAGGACATATCTCACAATTGTGGAAGCTCTGCCATTGGCCATCCCAGACCCACAATCAAAAGCAAGAAGGCAGAGACACCCAGGGTCCCCAACGGATGGGTCAGAGGCTCCCACAGAGCAAGGTGTATACACAGCAGCCCCAAAGGCAGACATGGGGTTATCATTATCTGTCTCCATGACTCAATCTTGATTGTTTGGAACCTGCCATTAAGTTTCCCCAGACACAAGACTGGCCCCCCTTTGTCTGAACCAGGCTGGTGGGAGGGCTAGGGGGGAAAGCATCATGAGGGTGTGGGGACAGAGAACTTAAGGCCACCAAATGCTTTCAGTGTCTTGTTTGATCCCAATTCTGGGAGCACGGATGTGGAGACCCTTATTTCCCAGACTCGGGGAAGTGAAATAACTCATTCAAGGTGTCCCAGCTTGTGACAAGCAGCGTTTGAGGGAGACCCCCTGAGTCTTGTCCGTCTGATCACAGGCACTCTGTTCCAGGTTGAGCAAGAACATCTCACTGAGATGAAGCATCTTTGCCAGGGAGCCTCAGAAGGGGGCTTCTTCTGGTAGAGAAGAGATGGCGGGAGGATGGCTGCTCTGCCTACCAGGCTAAGTTGTCTTTGTCAGCCTCTGAACAGGAAATTGCCCCCTAGGTAGCCTTAGCTCCGCCTACCCATGCCTCACCCTTGCTTCTCTCTCAGGCCTCCACCTTGCCTCTAAACATTGGCAGCGGGTGCCCCTGATCCCCCCAACCCCCATTTCCACCCACCGCCCAAGCTAAGCGGCAAAGAAGAAAGAGTGACAGTTGTCAGCCCCGAAACGGGCCTTGGAGGGCACTCGGTTTAACCTTTGACTTCTACACGAGGGAGAAATTATGGTCGGGGGCGGGGGGAGCAGTAGCAGCAGAGCCAGTTCTGGGCCTTAGGCCTGGGGAGTCCCAACCTAGTATTTTTCCAAGCTGCCTTTCCAGAACTGGGGGTTCTGGGGAGTCTTTAGGTTCAAGGGACCCGGAAGGGACAGCCTGGGGAGGCCCCCACGTGTTAGGGCTCTGGGAGGTGAGGGACTCGTTGGGATGAGCTGTCACTGGCAAGAGGAGAGGGGAACAAGGTATCAAGATGCCCAGGGTGGACTCTAGCTGTTCGATCTTCACTCTGTCCTTGGTCAGGCCTGCCGGGCTCCCTGGATAGACGCCCTTGGGCTGGCCAGGGCCGGGCCTCTCTCTGCACCGCCCCCTCTCACCACCCCCCGCCCCCACCCCCCAACGCCCAGCTCCTTCTGTGCCCCAGACGGCTTAGGGCTCAGGTCGCAGGGCCAGCCGCACCTCGGGCGGTCCTCCTGTGGGCCAGGTCCTCACCCCGCCACCCGGTCCCCAAGCGCGGAGAGCCATCTACTCACCTCACGGGCCAGACGCTGTTTCCAACTCCTGTGTCCCGGGGAACTGAGCGGCCGGGACTCCCGCGGAGTTCGCGGGCCGGACTGGGTGAGTCAGGGCGGGCGGGACCGGAGCCGCGGGCTGCCCTGCCCCGTCCCGCCCACCAGCCGTCTCGGTCCCGCCTCCCTTCGGACGCTCCGGGACTCCCGGTACCGCCGGAGAGCCGGAGGTAGGCGATTCTAACCCTGGAGTCCCCGGGAAGGGGAGGAGCTCGTCGGAGGAGCAGGAACGGTAGAATTCTGCGCTCCGCTGCAGTGGGGCGGAGCTGACATGGGGGGCACTGAGAGGGGCTGAAGGCGTTGGACGCCCAAAGCCAACCTGAGAGTACTTTTCTAGGAGCTAAGCTATATAGACCAGTCAGGAACAGGTGGAAGCCCTCCTCCTCCCTTCACTTCCAGGTGCAGCTACTTGGCTTTGAAACTCAAACAGGGAATCAGTGATCGGGGGCCCAAGGGAGGGCGGGGCGCTTTCTCCTTCCTGCTCTGACCACCCAACCAAGGGAGGCTCTTCACTGGGGAGGAGACAGAGTCCGGGGTCAGAGGGCTCTGGGAGCCAAGGATGGAATCCAATCTGGGAGGTCTGCTTCTCAAAGGGAGACCTTGCTGCCCCAACCCCCACGATTTCCTCCCCACTTTGGGAGGCCTGCCCTAGATCTCAGACAAGACTTTTACCTTGATCTGCTCTGTCTGCTAGACTCAAGGGAGAGGAGACCTGAGAAGATGGGAGAGTGATACCCCATCTTTCATGGGGAAAAGAAGCCCACAAGTTCACCAGATTAGAGATACTCTGAAACCTCGAGGGTTGGGACCCCCTAAGCTTAGGTTCCTCTGTGAAATCTGGCAATGGTCGTGACCCCCTTGCAGAAGTCCCTGTTGGCTTGGCCATGGGCCGCCCAAAGATTAATCTTTGTGTGGACAAGATAAGTGAGGCTATCTTCTCTCTCTCTCTCAGAGCTTCTGCTCTATTGGTGTGTGTGTGTCTGTGTGTGTCTGTGTGTGGATGGGGGTGGGGACAGGGAGAGGGTAAGGATGTGTATAATTAAGGAACAAGATAATGTCAATTTGTGACAAATGCTTGTGTATATAGGGGCTTCCCAGGTGGTGCAGTCATAAAGAATCTGCCTGCCAGTGCAGGAGATGCAGGTATGATCCCTGGGTGGGGAAGGACCTTTGTAGAAGGAAATGGCAACCCTCTCCAGTATTCTTGCCTGGATAATCCCATGAACAGAGGAGTCTGGCGGACTACAGCCCATGGTGTCTCAAAGAGTCAGACATGACTGAGCGATTGAGCATACACTTATGCTGTGTATATAGCAAAACAGGGTGAGGTGAAGTGGTAGCAAAGGGGCCTTTTGAGATGAATAGTTTCTCCTTTTCCTCCTAGCCTCTGGAGTAGCTCCTTGAGATCCATGTCCTGAGGGTTTGTTCTCAGCTATATGCTGGGATGCGTGTCTTGTTACACACTGCTTTACACTCTTGTGCAATAGTCTCTGCAGTCATCGGAACTGAAGCCCCATGAGCCCTAGACACATATCTTTTCTGACACTTCAGATGGTGCCTGGCACACAGTGGGCATTCAGTAAATGATGGATGGATGCTTAGTTCAGGCTCTTCTTGATGCAGACCCTGAGGCAAGGAATTAGATGGCAATAGTTTCTCTGGAAGGTGAACTCAGGAAGCATTAATGGTGAGCCAGTGGGGAAGAGAAGGAAGCCAGTAAGCCAGTAAGTGTTAATGAGGGTAGCTCTGGCAGATGCACCTCCAAGGTGTACCCACCCAAGTGGCGGAGGAGTGGAAGTATTGTTGCACCAGCTTCTGTCTGTTGTGGCTGAGGGCTTCTCTGGAGACGGGAGTGGAGGGACTCCATGCCTTGGGACTCCTGACTTTCCCTGCACGTGGGGACTGGGTGCTCAGAGGATATGGGAGGGACTGTACGGGATCTGTCACAGGTACAAATGCTTGAGTGGGATGTCTTAGCCATATGACATCATGCAATGCTTCCCAGCGGTCCTCCAGAAAGATCCCCTACTTTACATTCCCATTAGTAGTTCATGAGTTTCCCCACATGCACACTATCCAGGGTTTTAAACGATTGTGGTAACGTACACACACATAATTTGCCATCCTAACTATTTTTAAGGGTACAGCTCACTGGCATTAAGGGCTTCCCTGGTGGCTCAGAGGTAAAGAATCTGCCTGCAATGCAGATTGATCCCTGCAATTCAGGTTTGATCCCTGGGTCAGGAAGATCCTCTGGAGAAGGAAATGACAACCCACTCCAATATTTTTGCCTGGAGAATCCCATGGACAAGAGGAGCCTGGAGGGCTATAGTCCTTGGGGTCACCAAAGAGTCAGACATGACTGAGCAACCAATACTCTCACTTCAGTGGCATTAAGTAATTTCACAGTGTTGGGCAACCATCCCCACCATCCATCTTCAGAACTTTTTTTATTTTGCAAAAACTGAAACTCTGTCCTCATGGAACACAAATTCACTATTCCTCTCCCCCAGCCCCTGGCACTCAGCATTATACCGTCCATCTCAATGAATCTGAATCCTCTGGGGGCCTCATATTAGTGGGTCCAGTGGCTATGCTGCTGCTGCTGCTGCTAAGTCTCGTCAGTCGTGTCCGACTCTGTGCGACCCCACAGATGGAAGCCCGCCAGACTCCCCCGTCCCTGGGATTCTCCAGGCAAGAACACTGGAGTGGGTTGCCATTTCCTTCTCCAATGCATGAAAGTGAAAAGTGAAAATAAAGTCACTCAGTCGTGTCCGGCTCCCAGCGACCCCATGGACTGCAGCCTACCAGGCTCCTCTGTCCGTGGGATTTTCCAGGCAAGAGTACTGGAGTGGGGTGCCATTGCCTTCTCTGCACAGTGGCTATATCATTTTACATTCCCACTAATGGTACACACGTGTTCTTATTTCTCCATATTCTCACCAGTACTTGATTGTTTATAACCAGTTTTAAGGTTTTGTGAACCTGAGGTAGCTATCTATTGCTGTGTAACAAACTGCCCCAAACCCTAGCTCCTTAAGACAGCAAGAATTTACTGTCTGACAGTCTCTCAGGACTTCCCTGGTGGCTCAGCAATAAAGAATCTACCTGCAATGCAGGAGACAGAGGAGAAAAAGGGTTCTATCTCTGGGTTGGGAAGATCCCCAGAGGAAGAAATGGCCACTCACTCCAGTATTCTTGCCTAGGAAATCCCATGGACAGAGAAATCTGGTGGGCTATAGTCCATAGGATCACTGAGGAACCTGAGCACACATGCAGTTTCTCAGGGTCAGGAATCAGTTAGAGTGGCTATTCAAGTTTCCCTTCCCTGGACCCCAACAACCATTGAGTTGCTTTCTGTCACTGTCTAGATTAGCTTGCAATTTCCAGAAGGTTGTATGAATGGGACCACGTAGGGCATTCTCAAGTTCTCTGTATGAACAAATGTGATGGGGAGGAGGTGGGGCAGAGGGAGCTGGTTCTTTGGGATGGGATAGTGGGTAGCTAAGAGTCTGGAGAGATTAGGCTTGGGAGCAGAGAGCCCAGTGTTTCTGTGGGGTCGATGTGGTCTTTTATTTTTTAATTAATTGATTTGGCTGCACTGGGTCTCAGCTGCAGCACACAGGATCTTCATTCAGTCTGTGTTGCGACACACGGGATCTTTAGTTGCAGCAGGCAAACTCGCAGCATGTGGGGTCTAGTTCCCTGTGTTGGGAGGGTAGCCACTGAACCACCAGGGAAGTCCCCAATGTGGTTTTGAGTATAAGCAGAGGTGCAAGAGGGCGCCTGGCACTGTCCCCCAGCTCAGGGAGGCGGAAGATGGCCATGTCCCTCTTCATGCTTCCATCCCCTCCATGCCACAATCCCCCGATCAAGGTACTCCAGGTGGCCCCTGTACCAGTTGGCAAATCACCAAAACGACACCCCTACTACCTCAGGCTGGGCTGGGAAACCTCGAACGGGATTTCTTCAGCTCCTTCATGCACTGGTTTTGACACCTCCAGCGGCCCCCCCCCACACGCCTCCAATAATCTCAACTCCCCAAAGCCTGGCTCTATCCGGAAGCCTTTGCTGACTTGACTTTATGTGACCTGGGAGGGTGTGGAGAGTGGGGCTGCGCTGCCCTGTAGAAGGTTGGGTCACTTCTCACCAGCCTCGGTCTCTCTCTCCCCCTCGTTCTTTTTTCCTCTCTTCCCCCAAATCGGGGTCTACCCCTACTTTCCCAGGGCTTCATTCTCCCACCAGTCCCCCGAGCTCAACGAGATAGGAGGTTTCCTTGGGTCTGTGAAAAAGCTTAGGGTAAAAGAGTGGTGGAAGCCCCAGGAAACCTGGGTCCGGGGGCAGCCTCTGCGGTCGCGAAGGCGAAGACTGGGCCAGGGACATCGAGAGGCCGGATTGGCGAACTGGGCTCGAGGGGCGATGGTCCCGCCCCCCTCCCTGGTTGCCAGGGCCCAGCCTATCCGCGGTCAGGCGGGCCTCGGGTCTCCAGGTGGTTGGGTGGGGGCCTGGGCAGGTGTGTGTGTGGCAGCGGGTGGGGAAGAGGGGGTTAGACTGGATCGCAGACCCCAAGGGATTACCCCCTCCCCGAAGCCCCTCCGGTTGGGTGTCTGAGGTCCTCAGGCGCAGCCGCAGAGAAGCCGCCTGTGCCTCCCACGCGCTCCCCCCTCCCCACTCAATTCCGCGCGCTCCCGCCTGCGCCTTCCCGGTCTGCATCCAGCGCACGCGCCCCCTTCTCCCCCGCCCGCCGCCAAGGGCCGGGCCCGCCTCACTGCGCCGCCGCCCGCCGCCCCCTCCCCTCGCCTGCCCTCTGCTCGCCGCAGCCACCGCCGCGGCGCTCCCACCCGGCCGCACCCAAGGCGACCCAGCGTGGAGCGGAGGGAGACCGAAGCCCAAGGTGAGCAGTGGCGCGAGCAGGTGGAAGGGCGGCGCGGACCAGGGCCCAGCTGGCGCAGGCGGAAGGGCTCAGAACGCGGCTCTTTGTCTCCCAAGCCCGTGCGCGGGCTGCCGGGACCGCTCCTCCTCCCGGCAGGTGCCGGCATCTCTCCCGGAGGCCCGGGACTGCTCTGGGGGCTGGCGAGGGGACCGGGGTGTATGCTCATCCCTTCATTTGGAACCAGTGGCAGGCCCCCTGGTCCAACGCTGGTGGTCAAGGCCCTGAAGGGGCGAGGGGTAGGTGGGTTGATCTCTAGTCCTGAGAGGGAGCAGAGGCAGGTGTGGCCTGGAGGAAAGGCGATAAGGACGAGACTTGGGGACCACCGTGAGCAGCTGCGCTGGTGAGTGGTGGGTGGGTGGAAGGAAGTGGATCCAAGCAGAGATTTGGGCGCCCATGGGTGGTGACGCAGGAGAAGGAGCAGAGAGGTGCCAGGACCCAGAGCCTTGCAGGCAGCATAGCGGTCCAGGACCTGGGATGCTGATTAATCTGTTTCTTCGTCAGGTGCTGGATGGACAAGAGGGACAAGTCCAGGGCAGCGGCCGCCGGTCGCCCGCCCGCTTCTCGCCCTCCAGGCCTTCAGATCCCCAAGCCCGCAGGGTCTCCACGACCCCCTCCTCCAGTAACCAGCGCGGCTCTCCGAGTTCTGGGAGCAGCAGCAGCCGCAGGGCGAGGGCCCCTGGCAGAGAGAACGGGGGGTATCCGGGGAACCGCTCTCCCGGAGGTTACTCCCCAGTTGGGGCCAACGCGGAGCGCTGGGACGGGCCCCCGGAGCCCAGGTACTTCAACCTCTTTCCCTGATTCTGACCCCATCTTGCCTCCCCTCCTCTGAGGCACCAGCATCCCCTTGATTTCTGGGGCACCTGCGTTGACTCGGCCTTCTCCCCACAGCCTCCAGGCCCCCAGCGGCTGGGAGAGGGGAGCGGGCCCCTGCCAGGACCCCAGGCTCAGGCTGTATCTCTAGCCCCGGGCATGCCAGCGCGCCCACCAGGTAACACACCCGCCCCCACCCCCCTAGTCCCTTAGGCAAGAGTTAGTGTCTCCATCTGGAAGCCTTTAATTAAAGTGTGTGGGAGCACTTGCTGGTCACTGGGCACAAATTGGTGAAAGCTGTTATTGGGTGGCAGAGAGAGCATATGCCCCATTTTACAGATGGGGAAATGTAGACTTGGGAGAGGAAACAGGAACTGGAGCTCTGCCCTGATCGCAGCCCCTCCTGTCCTCAGACCAGGCCCTCTTGGGCAGAAGGGGCTCCGTCCCCCAGCTGAGGAACCTGCGGCCAGAGGAAAAGCCACAGATTCACCCAGAAGGAGCACCCTGAGTACCGGGGCCCGGAGAGGTATGTGACCTGGGGGAGGAACCGGCGGGGTTCCTGAGCTGTGAAGTATTGGTGACCTTTGGCCTTCTGTTTTGTCCCCAGATTCTTCTGGGTCTACCCCAGCCATCCCCTCCCCGGTCAATTCCCGTCGGCCCCGGGCTGCGGGCGCTGAGGTGGGTGTGCCCCGGGCAGCTCCAAGTGCCCGGCTCCGGCCCCCAACGACTGAGGCTTCCAGGAAGTCAGTGAGCAGCGCCCCAGAGCGCAGCGCGGCGGAGCCGAGCCCTGCCGCCAGGAGGCGACCCAGCGCCGGCGGGAGCCTCCAGAGGCCAACCTCGCGCCCCCTGGGCTCTAGCGTCACCCCTCTATCCTCCCCAGTCCGCTCTGGAGCCTCCCCGGCTGGAACACCCCGGGCTCTTGTTGTTCAGCCCAAGTCGAAAGGACTGCAGGCCCTTCGCGCCCCTCAGGCCACATCCCCCAGGAAGGGCACAGCCCCAGTGAGGGGCCTTTCTCCTCCTCTGGCCACATCCTCTCTTCCTTGTCCTACCGCACCACCTCCGTGTGTCCCAGCCACTACCTCTCGGGACGCGCTCCCTCCTTCTCCACCGACCACGCCCCCTTCTCAGGCCCTCAGCCGGCCTTTGACCACGCCCCATTCACTAGCCCCTCCCTCTTCTTCGGCTCCACCCTCTCTGCTGACCCTCCCCTCTCCGCCGGCCACACCTCCTTTGCAGGCTCCACCCACACACCTGGGTACATCCTTTCCGGAGGGGTCCGCCTCTCCCTTGGCCATGGCCCCTCTTCTGGCATCAGTCCCTCCAGTTTCACCCGCTCTGCATAGTGTACTCCCCACCGAGGCGTCTTTGACTTTACCTCCTTTTCCAGCTCTCCCCTCTCCCTTAGCCACACCACATTCGGCAGGTCCTCTACCACCAGCCGCTGCCCCCCTACAAGCCCCTCTGTCTCAAGCAGCATCTGTGAGGAACCTGCCCTCTCCCCTAGCCACACCCCCTCCTCAGGCTCCTTCCGCTCTGGCCACGCCCCCTCCGCAGGCCAGTCCTCTGTCTCCACCTTTTCAGGCCACGCCTTGTACACTGGACACACCTCCCACACCCACTCCACAGGCCTCACCGTCTCAGACCACACTCTCTTTGCAGAGTTCTCCCCGTTCAGAGTCTCCCTCTCCCCTGGTCAGGCCTCTACTACAGACTCCACCTCCTCTGGCTACTTCCCCTCGACAGGCCACTCCTATACAGGCCCCATCTCTAGCCTCACCACCTTTGCGGGCGACCCCTCCTCCGCTGGCCGTGCCTCATCCGCTCTCTCCACCTTCTCTGACCACGCCTTCTTTACAGGCCACTCCCCCTCAGAGCCTGCCTCCTCTGCTGGCTTCACCTTCTTTGGTCTCACCTCCTTTGCAGGCCCTATCCTCTCCTCCCCTTGCTTCATCTCCTCTGCATGGTCCTCCCTCTCTTCGGGCTCTGCCCCCACAGAGGGGTCCACCTTCTCTGGCCTCGCCTCCTCTTCAGGCTCCCCCTTCTCCCCCTGCTTCACCCTCTCTCCAAGACTCTTCCTCTCCCCTGGCCACACCCCCTCCGTGGGCTCTACCTTCCCTGAGCACGCCCCCTTTACAGGCCACTCCTCCTCCTCAAAGCCTGCCTCCTCTGCAGGCTCCACCTTCTCTGGCCTTGCCCCCTCTTCAGGCCCCTTCTCCTCGAGCTTCACCCCCTCTGCAAGACTCTCCCTCTCCCCTGGCCACACCCCCTCCGCGGGATCCGCCTTCTTTGAGCACGCCCCCCTTACAGGCCACTCCTCCTCAGAGCCTGCCTCCTCTCCAGGCTCCACCTTCTCTGTCCGCGCTCCCTCTGCAGGCTGGTCCCTCTCCCTCTGCTTCACCCCCTCTGCAAGACCCTCCCTCTCCTCTGATCACGCCCCCACCACGTGCTCCACCTTCCCTGGCCTTGCCGACTTTGCAGACCCCTCCCTCTCCCCCTGCCTCACCTCCTCAGCAGGCCCCACGCCGCCCTCCAACCCCGGGTCCCGATGCCCCCATCTCTGGCCCACGGCTGACCCTGGCGCTGGCCCCAGGCCCACCGCCGCCGCCGTCGCGCAGCCCATCCAGTACGCTGAGTGGCCCGGACCTGGCGGGCCACAGCAGCAGCGCCACCAGCACGCCCGAGGAGCTACGCGGCTACGACAGTGGGCCTGAGGGCGGTGCCGCAGCCTCTCCGCCTGCTGATGCCGAGCTCGCCGCCTGCCACCCGGCAGCTTGGAGCCGAGGTTCCGCGCCGCCTCTGGCCATCCGCAGCACCCCAGGTAAGCAGTCCTCGCGAGGTCTGGGATGTGAGAGGGCAGGGTCAGAGGCTCGGCTCGGGGGTAGGACAGTTGGGTTTGAGGGCGGAGCTGAAGGGAGGGGCGGAGTCTCGTGGCGGGGTTGGGGCTTCCCGCTCTCTCTGGGCATCCCGGCCCCTCTCCCCGCAGGAGCTCCCCTGCCTTGGTCTCCTGCATCCGGATCGGGCTCTGCTGATGGCTTGTGCACCATCTACGAGGCTGAAGGTCCCGAGTCGGCGAGCCCCGCCACAGACGCGCTGGATCCCGGGCCCGGGCCCGGCGCGGGAGGTGGGAAAGCGGCGGCTGGAGTTGCGGCTGGTGCGGCTTCTCGTGGCGCGAAGCCGGCGCGCTTGGGAGAGCTGCAGCTGGGAGCGCTGCAGGCGAGCGTCGTGCAGCACCTGCTGAGCCGGACGCTGCTGCTAGCTGCGACCGAGGAGGCCGCGGGAGGCAGCGGTGGTCCAGGGGGCGCCGAGGGTGGAGGCAGCGCGGGCGGCGCCCGCACTGCGCTGAGCGACGCCGAACTGGGTCGCTGGGCCGAACTGTTGTCTCCACTGGACGAGTCCCGCGCCAGCATCACCTCAGTCACTAGCTTCTCCCCGGATGACGTGGCTTCCCCGCAGGGTGACTGGACCGTGGTAGAGGTGGAGACCTTCCACTGAGCCCCACCCTGTCCCCGCCCGCCCACTCCACCCCTGCCTTAGGATTTGCCCCTCAGGTTACACTTCAAAGGTCTTAGATCTCCTCCTCCCTTCCTCCAGGAGCCCGGCTTCCCGTGAATTGGTCTCAGTCCCTTTAGAGCCCTAGAATTTTGGTCCAGGCTTGTGACCCATTGGAGAAGGCAATGGCACCCCACTCCAGTACTCTTGCCTGGAAAATCCCATGGACGGAGGAGCCTGGTAGGCTGCAGTCCATGGGGTTGCTAAGAGTCAGACACGACTGAGCGACTTGACTTCACTCTTGCGACCCAACCACACCTTTGGCCAAGGCCCTCCCCTTGAACCCCTCGCCTTTGGCCTAGAACGCGCTCCTGCACCCCTCGAGCCCCGTACCTTCCTCGGCCTAGGCTCTTCCCGGTGTCCAGTGTATTGTCTACCACGCAGCCCGAGTTTGCAATAAAGCAGAGACCGAGGCCTGTTTACTTTCCTCTTTGCGGTCGAGGGCTGGGGGCCTCCTGGGCGCATCCAACCGCAGGGCGGCGCGAGGGGCCAGGCGAGCCTTGGGGCTGTGCACAGCAGGTTGTAGCTCTGGTTGAAGGCTTTCCCCAAAGTTCCTCCGCTGAGGGTAGGGGCGTACAAGGAGGGGCTGGTGGGATCAGGAAATGCTGAGAGTCCCGTGGTCCAGCGCCGCGCACCCACCAGCGTGCATTAATGTAGGCATTCTTATGCCCAACTTTTCATGGAAATATCAAGTGCAGGAGGGGCCCAGGTGGGACTGCGTGACCAAGTGAATGAACGAGGTGTGCCCGTTGTGGCCAGTTGACTAAGCTCTTCCCATACTCTGCCACAGCAGTAGGCACTCCTTGGGGGGTCAGGGAAGACACTTGGGGAGGGATTGCTTGAATCTCAGGAGAGGGCGCAAGCCACTTCCTGAGGTTCTTCCTCACAGTGTGCACCCCTTTACTTTCCACGCCCTGGGGTGTTGGAGACAGGGGAGGCCTGAGACTGATGGCCATCTCGGGTCCCTCCAGGGCCTCCCAAGAGGGCACACTGCCCTCTGCTTACCAAGGAGGCTGCAGTGCAAAAGGCAGGCCCGCAGCTGAGCCCTGGGCTTGGGAAGGGGAGTCACTGCCTCCTGGGTGGACCGCACTGAGCAGCACAGGGAAGGAGCAGCCTCTCCAAGGCTGGTGGGAGATCTGGGCATGCTTCCATTGCCCACTCCTCTCCAGGAGCCCTCACCATGCCCCTCTGGGCCTGCTTCCCAGCCATGGGCCTCGCCTTTCATCTCAACTTAGGGTGTCCCCCCAAGCCCTCTAGCCGGGCATCCTTGCCTGTGCACCAGTGTCGAGGGTCCTCGCCAGAGCCAACTACTGCCTTTGCTTATCTCCCCGAGTCAGAATTCCTTGCCCTTCCTCCCAGAGTCCAGTCATCCTGACTGTAGCTCCTTTAAGCCACAGCCCAGGCCCTCTTTCTTCCCAAGTACCCGTGCAGGAAATGGATCCCCTAGGCCTTTCCTCCCCAAGAGTGTCCTGCTTTACACCCAAAATGATGGCGGCCGGAGGGGAACCACAATCCTCAGGACAGGTAGATGGACAGAGAAGGACCCCCTGTGGGGCTATTTCTCTGTCTATAGACCCAGTCCCTGAAGCTGGGTTCCTGCTGGTCCCCACTCCAGAAGCAACTGCCTCCCAACCTAGGATCTGAAGAGAAATTGGCCCAGTCTTGATGGGATACTGTCACCTCCATCCCTGGGAGCCAATCAGTTAAGGTGACAAACTACAGAGCTTCCTTTTCTAAGCTGGGCCCTGGTGAGGACCCGGGTGTCCTTGTTTCCAGATGCTGAGACAAGCCCGAGGGTAGGGGCTGACTCGTGACATGTTGGGTAGCTGAGACCCCAAGGCCAGCCCTCGAGAAGGAGCAGGGCAGAGCCCCAGTTCTCCCAACTTCCTGCCCCATCCTGGGAGCTAACCGGGTGGAGTTACTTGGTGGGAGCAGGAGAGGCAGGCAGCAACGGTCAAGGTCTCAGTGTTCAAACTGTGTGGTGGGGATGATGATGGGTCCACAGGAGCTGTGGTGTGAGAAGGGCTCAGCTGTCCCGGTGCATGACAGGTGTCCTGCTCGCTGCTCCGCAGGTATCATGCAGCAGAGCAGGGCACACTTTGTGGGTCCACACCGGGCGTAGAGGTCAGGGCCAGGCTGGTATCTGGCTGGACCCAGTTAAATGTCTCCCCCAGGAAGCCTTCTTTGCCATCCCTGGATCTGACTCCTGTGCTAGCTGGGACTACGCCTCAGCTCTGTGGGCAATCCTACAAAAGACCTGCCTTTCTGGGTCTTCTTTCCCCAGGGCAGTCCCCACTGCCTGGCTCAGTTTTGTCTCTGTGCTGACCCCCAAGACTGTAGTCCCTCTGATGGTGCCCCTCTCACCTAAGCCCTCCATGGCTCCCCAGTACCCTCAGTTCAAAGTGCAAAGTCTTTCTTCTCCTGACTTGAAAACCCCCTTCCCAGTCTGGCCATGCCCACTTTCTCCTGTTCCTTCTTCACAGATCTCACATGTCTCCTGCTGATCCCTCCACATCTCACCCTTATGCTTCTGCCCTTGGAGATGCACTCCCCCCACCCCCACCTCCTCCAAGAAACCTTCCCTGATCTCCCTACACATTCATCTAGGCACTCACCATTCTTAGCGCAGACTTATCCCTCACCGCGCCCCCCCAGTGTCTGTCTCCTCCACTGCACTTGGGACCCCTCAGAACCAGAATCAGAGCAGAAAACCCTAAAGGCCTCAGGAAGTACATGCCGAATGGAGGAAAGTAGATCCTGAATCCTCCTGAGGCCCCAAGCCCAAGCCCCTTCATTCTTCATGACTCTCAAGGGAGGCCCTGGCTGAATTGCCCTGGTGGAAAATCATGGCCCACTCTCCCCATGTCCAGAGCCATCCTCCTGAAAATGCCTGCTCTAAGGGTGCATCTGACCTGTTCCTCCAATACCAACCTATCTCTTCCTACCCCCACACTTAATGTTCACATGCATGGTGTGAACTTTGCTCTTCCACTCTGCACCCCGTCCTGGGCAGCCTCTTTGGGCCCCTGCTGGCCTGCTGTGACCTGTGCCTCTGGTTCTCTTAGACAGTGGGAGGCTCCCAAGGGCATAGACAGCCTCCTCCCTTCCCCGCTGCTTCACAAGGGGCCAGGGACCCCCAGGCCTGCCCCGCTCAGCGCCCCTTGTCGTGACTGTGTAAATACACTTTATTTTCCATCTTTCCCGCCTGGGCGACATGTGGAGTGTGAACAGGCAGTGTGCAAAATGGTGGTGGGCAGTGCGGGGGGCATGTGGGTGAGCCCCTGGGATGCCCACCCTGGTCCCCAGGCTTTGTAACACTGAGTGGGCGACCGGAAAGGGGGGACTGAGCATGGATCCCCACCCCAGGAAGCGCCAGGGGGACTCTTTGTGATGCTGTTCTAGGCTCCAGGAGCACCGAGAAGGTCAGCCCGGGGGTCATGAGGTCCCGGGGGGGGTCGGGTCTGGGGGCATCGTTGGACTTTGGCACCGTTCTTGGCTCTGACTCAGCAGAGACCACGGGACCACTGTGAGCAGGTAGGGGGGGCACTCAGCCAGGAGGCCTCCTCCCCTGGGGCTGGATGGTGGGGCTAGGGATACAGAGGAGGAAGGGACTTGGAGGCTGGGGACCCCCTGGAGAGGAGGCTAGCCTGCATGAGGAGCCCCTCTCCCCCCGTCACTGGCCAAGCTGGGGTGATGGGACTGCCACAGAGGAAGAGGTGGGGTGCTGGGGAAGGGGAGGTGTCTCCACTTCCTTACAGCTGCTCTGGCCCCTAGGAAGTAGGGACAGATACTGCCCAGGCCCTGGCTGGTTCCAGTTGGCCACTCACACCCTGGCAGCCCTGCACTCAGTAGGAGGGACTTTGGTTTCTGTTGCAGGGGCCACAATGCCTGCAACCAGGCAGGGAAGCCCTGCCTGGCCATCTGTCTCCAGAGGCCAAGGATCCCCAGGGCCTTCATGGGTGGTAAAGTCCGGCCTACAGGGGCACCTTCCTCCTCAGGCCTGCCCCAGAGCCTGGGCCCTTCCCAGCAGGGCCGCTCTTGTCCCAGGAGGAGGCCGGCTAGGAGGGGCAGCTTCCGTTGGTGCAGTCCTGGGACCCTTGGGTCGTCCTGGCCCTGGCTGTTAAGAGGGGCAGACCTTCCAGGTAAATGGGCCGAGAAGGGAACGGACCAAGATGGGTAAACACTGCTGGGGAGGGTGGGTCTGCCAGGGCACTGTGAGGATCCCCAGCCTCCGGCCCTGCCCTCTGTGCCCGGTTGTGCGCTGGGCCTGGCCCTCTGGGTGGGTGAAACTGCCGAGGGCGTGGAGTCTGTGAAAAGCTGGCGCCGACGCAGGAGCGGGCTGGCGGCGGCCTACCCCCTTACCCCCGCGCCCTGGCTCCGAGCACGCGTGGCACGGCCTCAGTTGTCCAGGCCCTGGCTGTAGGGCGCGGCCAGCTCATCGGCGTCGCTGTCGGAGCTGCCCTCACTGTCCTTGGCCGGCCGCTCCAGCCGGCGGAAGAAGCGCGCGTCGCGCGGGGACAGCGGGTAGAGCGCGTCCTGCAGCGCGGCGCCAACGCCCACGCCCACGCCCAGCAGCTCCTCGTCGGACGACGGTAGCGAGTCCTCGTCCAGGTGCCGCGCCAGGCCCAGCCCGTCGAAGGCCAGCGGGTCCTCAAAGGGCGGCGGGCCCTTCAGCAGCCGCACCTGGGGCGGGGGGTTGGGGTGAGGTGGGACCCGCGCGCTGGAGGCGTGCATCGATGTCCCCATGGATGGAGTCCGGCCGCCGGGCCCTCCTCCTCTCCCGCTCCCCGAAACGCCGACGCCCGGCCCATCACTGGTCGCGGCCACCAGGGCTCTCACGCCCCGCCCGCGCTCACCTCGGCCTTCAGCTCCTCGATCTGGTCCTTGAGCTCGCGGATGTACTGCGACGAGTCCGAGTGGTTCAGCTGGCCCTGGATGCGGCCCTCCTCTCTCTGAGGGCGGGCCGTGCCAGTCAGCACGGGGTCCGGTCCCCGAGCCAGTCCGCAGCGCGCCCCGCCCTGGCCTCACCGCTCACCTGGATCTCCAGCTCCGCAATGCGCTGCCGCATCTCGGCCACCGCCGCCATGCTGTCCGCCTCCCGCAGGCGCACGGCCATCACCTCCTCCTTGCTCTGGGGGCGGGGGTGGGGGAAAAGGGGTCACGGGGCGCGGCAGGGCTTAGGGGATAGGGGGAGTGGGGGTGCGGGCACCTTGCACTCAGCCTCAGCCTGCTTGCGGCGGCTCTCGCTGAGCTGCGTCTGCAGCCCCTTGTTCTGTGCCGCCAGGTACTGCAGCTTCTCTTGCAGCGCCGCGCGCTCAGCCTCCACACGGTTCAGCAGGTTGCGGTGGATGTGGTCCTGGGGGCGGATGGGCGGGGGTCAAGGCCTTGCCGAGGGCCCGACCCCGGGCGCCGGATTCCCTCCCTGGGCCGGCCTCGGCCCACCTGCGTCTCGAGCTCCACTACGCGCTGCCGCAGCTCTCGACCCTCGGCCAGCGCCTGGGCCTCTCGCAGCCGCACGCTCATCAGCTCGTCCTGCAGCTCGCCCAGGACCAGCTTCCGCGGGGACTCCTTCCAGCGGCCACCGCGGGACAGGTGGGCCTGCGGGGAGAGGTCGGCGGTCGGCCTGCGCCCGGGGCCCAAGGCCGCTTCGACCCCCTGGAACGAGGCCCGCCCTCACCTGCCAGGTGTCCGAGAGCTCCTGCAGCTGCAGCTTCAGCTCCCGTGCCGAGGCCACTGCCTCACCCTCCCGAACCTTGAGCGCCTTCAGCTCCTCCTGAAGCCGAGCCACGTTGTTCTCGTCGGGCAGCGAGTTGTTCCTCTGCGGGGAGAGGAGCGCTCAGAGCTGCCCGCAGGCCTCACTCCCCGGCCCCCTCTCCTCTGGGCTTCACCACTGGCAGCCGGGCTGGGAGAGGGTGCACCCTGGACGCCCGGATGCCCAGGGGAATGAGGAGGAGGCCCCAGGGGAGGAGACCCCACCCTCGCAGCCCCTGCTGGAAATCCTGGTCTGTAAAGCCGGCTGTAGTAACAGCACCTGCTCTCTCAGGGGGCTGGTCCAGGGCAACCCCCACACCACACGTGATTGTTGATAACACCAGGAGGGCAGCGAGGCCAGGTGCTCCTCACCTGGGAATCTGAGATCCTCGCCCTCCCAGCCCAGACCTGGCCCAGCAGAAGCTGAGCAGATGGCAGGTTTCGGCATTGTCCCTGGGGACAGAGGGCCGGCCTAGGCCCTATCCTGGCCTCCCAAAGGCTCAGAGATGAGATTTGTGCTCCAGCCTCTTGGACCAAAAGCCAACTCGCTGCAGGAGGTTCTCGCTGCCTCTTGTCTGGGAGTTGGGGGGAGGGTGGTGGAACTTCTGGACCCACATTTCCCTCTGATGTAGAGAGGAGAGAGGAAAGCCCAGTCTGGGTAGTGGGTCAACAGGGACTGTGAGGCCAATGGCCCCATGCAAGGCTGTGGCAGAGACACCCCACCTAGGAGGACACCCCAAACTGCAGCTTGAAGCTGGGGGGGGCGTGGCTTCTGCTAGTGGGTGAGTACTGCCCTCTGGTGGCCAGGGCATTTCCCTTCTGGCGGCTCAAGGGAATTGAGACAATAACCAGGGTAGAAGGAACTGGGAAGGTACCAAGAGGCCTGGTGCTCCCTGCAGGGCTGCAGGTGGGAGAAGGCGGCCCCCTGGGTGGTGGGGCTGTGGAGGGGAGCAGCCTTGATGGGCCTGCGCCTTCCCTTCCCCCTGGAGCTCAGGGCCTGAGGGGGACATACACAGGCAGGATGGGCTGTCCAGGGGGCCCATGACAGCTACTGTGCTGCTGGCCTGATGTCTGGCATATGAGGGCAGGCGTGGCTCTCACGGAGTCGTGCTGCTGCTGTGTGTGTGTGTGTGTGTGTGTGTGTGCGCCTCCGGGGCTTGAGTGGTACATACCGTGCTGTGGAGACTATGGGGGAGGAGGCAGGGGAAGGGCTCTGACTCCAGGGCCTGGCCCTCAGGTCCTTGGGGCTGCCCCCCTTATCCTTGGCAAGGGCCCGGTGGTCACCTCCCAGGGGCGCCCTTACTGCCCCGTCTCCAGGGTGCCCCCAGCGGCCACCCAGTCGCACCTTCTCCATGTCCAGAACCTTGTCCTGCATCTCCCGAAGGGCCCCCAGGGTCTCGGTCTCCCGAAGCCGTGACTGCTCCAGCTCCGTCTCCAGGTGGGCCACAAAGTCCTCGGTGAGGCGCGGGTTATCCTGGGGGCAGGCAGAGAGCTGTGCTGGGCGACAGGCTGTGGCCAGAGGTGGGCAGCTTTCCTGCCAGCCAGGTGAGGGCCCAGGCCTGGTCCCACCTCTTCCACCCCCATGGCCAGGAGTGGGGGCTTAGGTTGTGGGTGGAGAGGAGGGCAAGGAGAAAGCCCATATCCCCTGGAAGGGCAGAACACCACGGGGGCCCTGATGCTTTGTCTTGGGGTCCTGGGGACACCACACATGGCCTCAGGAGGCCCCCTGAGGTACACCAATGATTGGTTCACAGGATCACTGGGGTGAGTATGCAGAACGAGTTCTCTGGGCGCTGCTTCCTGCTGTGTGGTCTGTGGCCTGACCACACCATGGGGGTTGTGAGGGGCAGATGGGGAAAGAGTTGGCTGAGACCACTTTCTTGGTCAGTGTCCAGGGGCTTCTCAGAGGTACCTGGGAGTCCCAGGGGTGATGGGTGGGCCCCATACAGAAGACCTCGACAGTGAGGGAGGAAGCCCCTGGGGTCGGAGCACAGCCTGCATCTTGCTGCCTGGGTGGCCTGGCAGGGCAGTTCTCTGGCAAGTTGCCCCAGCCACCCTGCTCCTCAGCTGCCCCACCCCCTGCTTCCCCACTGACCAGGTCTTATTTATGGGGCCCTCCTGCCTAACTGCCCAGGTCTGCTTGCTACCCTTGACCACTGGGGGTCTCTGAAGTCCAGGGGTGTGGGTGGCTCTCTCTCGGCCCAGATGGGCTCTGGGCCCCGTGGCAGCTCTGCCCGGCTGCATCTCTTCCAGGGGCCCCACCAGCATCTCCCACACTCCCTCCCGGCCTCCCTCTGCCTTGCAGTGACCTCCCTGCCTCACCCAGCTCTGCAGCAGGCCTAAGGGCAGGAGCCCTGAGGGGGCAGGTGAATGTCTCTCCAACTGGCCTGATGGAGGGCATTGTGCCATGGGTAGGGTTAGCCCAGCCTCAGCTTCCCCACTGGCCTGGCTGCTTTAAAGCCAGGTGGGGCTATAGCACTTGAACTTGAGCCAGAGGTGGATGCGGGTCAGCAATAGTGAAGTTCTGCCCCTCTGTCCCCAGGAGCAGAGGGTCAACACGTAGGGGAGGGATTCTCCTCAGCCAATGACCATTCCTTCTCTTCACCCTTTCTCAAGCACCCTGTGGTTTCTCCACATCAGGGACCCTCACCTCACTGCCAGGCCCTGCTGGTTCAGCCCTGGGGTATGGGGAGCCGACAGCGCCCTTCCCTGCCCCTCAGGGCCTGTGCTCAGTCATACCTGCTGAGTTTGGAGGCCACAGCTGCCAGTGTGTTACCACATCAGGAAGGCAGCTGCTGGGTGTGGCTGGAGGAGAGTTCTGGAAGCCTTCTTTGGGAGAAGTGGACTCTGCCATGCTTCAGCTCATGGGCTCTCCACCACCCACCTGAGTTCATGACTCCAAAACAGACTTGGGCTGCCCCCACCTCATCTCCAACCCATTAGCTCAGGGTGGCGGGCACAGACCAGACCCTCTTCTGAGGGCAAGGTGTTGGGCACTGGAGGGGGTTACCCTCCCTCACCCCAGCTCCTACCATGCATGGCTGCCTACCCACCCCCTGAGGAAGCCCTGAAACTGAGCTCCCCCCCCGAGTGTATGATTAACCTCTCTATCCCCCAAAACTTTATTGCCTTTCCTGTGCCTCCCTTGAGTTTCAAAGAAAATGGCGGGCTGAAACCAAGCAGGATCCCGTGGGCCCTCCTGGGTACAAAAGCCCTTCCGTGTCCCTGTTTCTTGTTTGTAGAAAAAGGCTGTAGTCTCCAAGACCTCTGCTGAGTTCCAGAAAGCAGCCTCAGGCAGTAAATGATGAGGATCATAGAGTCCCAGGATGCCTAGGCCCTCCTGAAGGAGTAGAGATAACTACTTGACATGGGTCTTTGAGTTCTTCTGCAGAAATTAAGAGCCCCAGCCAGGTGGAGCATGGTGACTACACACTGACCAGCAGCACCAGACCCCAGACTGGTTGTAGCAAGAGGGTTGATGATGACTGAGGTTCCCTAAACATGACCCTGTTTCCTCACCACCAACCAATCAGAAGAAGGTCCACGAGCTGACCCTGTGTCCTTGGACCCTTTCCTCTGGCACTGTCCTAAAAAAAGACCCTGCCTAGAGGCTTCCCTGGGGGTCCAGTGGCTAAGACTCCACATTCCCAATGCAGGGGGCTTGGGTTTGATCGCTGGTTGGGGACCCAGATGCCACATTCCACCACTAAGAGTTCACATGCTGCAACTAGAGATCCCACGTGCTGCAGTGAAGACGGAAGGTCCCGAGTGCCACTACCAAGACCTGATTCAGCCAGATAAATAAATGAAAATACTAAAAAATCCCCTGCTGAAAAGGCATCAGGGACTTTCTGGGTTCTTTTGAGCATGAGCTGCCCTTTCTCCTTGTTTGCAGAAGATGCTGTGGTTTCCTTCACCACAAGCCGTGTTGGTAGCTGGTTTTGCTGCATGTCAGATGAGTGGACCTAGGTTTGGTTTGGTAACAGCCCAACAGCCCTTCAGACCCTGGGGAGACATCAAGGCTCCCCCAAGGAATCACAGATCTATCAGTGGAGGGCGGGGTCCCTGCAGGGACAGTTGGGGGATGGGTGGAGGCTGACTGTCTTGCCCTCAGTGTGGTAATATGGTAGGCCGGATGCCCCACTGCGGGGTGGGAAAGGGAAACCACAGGATCGCCCCGGGTGTGGGGCTGGAGGAGACTCTGGGTCCCCTGTCCCCAAGGAAGGAACAGGAGGGCCAGGGCTGATTGGGGCCAGGTGCCCCAGAGCTCTGCAGGCAGCCAGGCATAGGGCGTGGCCTGGCCCTGGGCCCCGCCACCGGCCTGGTACCTGCTGCTCCTGCAGCTGCCGTATGGTGCTCTGCGCCTTCTGCAGGTCTTCGGCTGCCGAGCTACACTGCTGCCTCACCACAGCCAGTTCCCGCTTGATGACGTAGTTCTCCTCTGCCTCCTGTGCGCGTGTCACCTGCCCCTGAGGACAGCGAGGATGAGGTGCCGTGACTCTCTGCTCACACCCCCAGCTCTGCCTGGGGCCTGCCAGTGGGGAGGCCCAGAGAGGGTGGAGGCGGGGTGGGAGGAGGAGGACCTCCCACACTCAAGAGCCTGGGATGGGGTGCCCCCTAGGGCCTGGGGATGTTGGGGGGGCAGGCAGGAACAGGAACCAGGAGGAACCTGGAGGAACAGACCCACCCGGGACCCAGGCTCTGGCTTGCAGCCTCTGTCCCAGGTAAGGAGAAATAAGTCCTTGTCCACTTAGGGTGGACAGCACAGCAGAGGCCAGGCTCTGCTGGGAATGACGGGGATCTGGGGACAGCCGAGGGCCAGGAGGCTCAGGACGGGCTCCTGGGGGCCAGGCTGGGGGGTACACCTCTCCCCCAATCTTCTTCAGTCCTGGCCCCCAGAGTTCCACCTGCCCAAGACTAAGACTCCCCAGCCTCATCCCCTCAACCCCCAATTTAGGCCCCCCATTCCAGGCTCAGAGCCACCAGGTGGTGAGGCAGGAGCTTCCAGAGAAAGCCATTCAGGATGAGGCAGCAGCAGAAGCAGGCGAGTGAGAGAAGAGGACAGGCCTTGCAGGTTGGAGCAGAGAAGAGCGTGAGGGGCCATAAGGGGTAGGGGAGTGTGTGTGTGTGTGTGTGTGTGTGTGTGTGTGTGTTGGGGTGGCTCAGCTGTGCACACACCAACCAGGGCCTGTTGCTAATGTAGCCTCAGGGTCCCCACCCTTATCCCTACCAGGGTCCCCTGGAGAGAGGAAACCTGTGCATTGCGTGCACGCTCACACGCGCCCACAGGCACCAGGCCTTCACACGCATGCCCCCTCCCCCAGAGGGAAGCCTCTGTCTCCTGGAGAAGCGGTCCCCAGCCGCCCCCATGCACAGCGCCAGGCCTGCCCCCTCCCCCCTCCTCCCCCAAGGGATGGCAGCGGCCAGGGCAGAGGTGTCTGGTGGTCATGTGTGGGCACTGGGAAGAAGTGGGAGAGGGAGAGGAAAAGCTACAGTACCTGTATTAACCTATCAGCCAGAGCAGCGCTCTCCTACCCGGCGGAGGGGTTCCGAGCGACAGGGGGAGGAGGCAGAGCAGAAGGCGCGGGGACAGGAGAGGGGAGACAGACAAGAACCACATGTCACTAACGCGGTGGGCTATCTCTAGAAGCGGGAGAGAGGAGTGAGACCGGAGAACCAGAGAACCAGCAGGAGAGGGCCGGGAGGAAGACCAAAGCCAGAGCAAGCTCCGTCCTGGGGAGGAGTCTGTGTGTGAATAGGGGGTGGGGGCAGGGTCACCCATGGGAGCTGCGGGGCTGGGGCCTCACCTGAAGAGGGTTGGCGGGGGAGCCCTGGGCCCCGTGAGTGCAGTTTTAATTTGGAGGCAGAAAAAGACTCAAGGCTTTGGGCCAAGGACAAATTCCACCTGCGGTCAGTAGTGGGTCAAGTGAGACTGAGCAGGGAGCTGGAAGTTGAGAGCCCCCGTCTCTACTCTCATATTTAAAAACAGGTTGGGGGCAAGGGTCAAGGCTATGGCACCCCCTCCATGGTGCACAGCCACCCTGTTCTCCTTTCTTCTGTCAAAGCAGCCCACACCCAGGCAGCCCGGGAGGGCGCCAGACCCAAATGGATTTCTGTGTTTGCAGTTAATGGGGTTATAACTCAGTCCCCCTTCAGGCAAAGCTTCCCCTTGGTCCCCAATTTACACAGCAGCCGAAGTCTCAGGGAAACACATGGTGGGGCCTGTGGGATTTATGGTGGGAGTTTAGGGTGGGGTCGTGCCTGGGGCAGGAGGCTGGCTGGCCGGCCCTCCGGCTGCTAGGTCCTGCTCAGGACTGGGAGGGTTTGGTGCTACAGGCTGGCGGCTGCACCCCTCACCTTTTCCAGGGTCTCGATCCGCTGCTTCAGGAGCCGGTTCTCCGTCCGAAGCCTCTGTAGTGGGGGGAAGAGGGAAGAGTGCGTCAGAGCCCCATGTCCTGCTCCTGTGCACCCAGAAGTCTGTCCCCTTGGAGCCAGGCCATCTTCAGGCAGGAGGGCACCAGCGTTTAATGGTCCAAGTTAGTGATTCCATAAAACAGTCAAGGCCAATTCTCATTTGGAATGGCCCACTAGGTATTTAAAAAAAAAAAACAAACAAATCTTGGTTCAGGAAAACCAATGTGATGGCTTGGGTGGATATGCACTGTGTGAGGGGGTATGGAGGGGGCAGTCAGCACCCGTGTCCTCCTGTGGAGTCGCCTTGGGCCTGTCAAGGGCAGAGCCTTCTGTGTTCTGGGGGAAGCTGCTGGCAGACAGTCCCCACCCCTCACGGCTTGGATTTGAGCCCCAGGGCTTAGAGGACAGACTTGGAGTCTAGGTCCAGGAAAGGAAAGGGGTCTTGCGAACGTGCGTGCTGTTGATGACTACATTTCTGCGTCCCTTTGAGAACCAGCTGCGCCCGACAGTTGTCACCGTTGCCCCCACCCCCTCTAATTTTCAAGGCAGTCTTCCTTCCACCTTCCATGCTGTGCTGGTGGTTTTGGTGGGGGTACTCGTGGTTGTAGGTTTCCCCGCAGCCTTCTGGGAAGCGGGGGAGGTTGACATCCGCCTCACCCCTAGTTTCTACCCCCGAGTCCTTTAAGCAGTGGGTACAGAAATCGTTTCCATCAGCAGGTCAGCGAGAGTCCTGCTTCCCTGTGTATCACACAGGACATTCTTCCGGAGAGAAGAAGGTGATGGAAACATGCAGAACACACCCTGGAAGCAGCTATGTCAGAGAGGATCACAGACTTGATTGATGGGCGCTGACTCATGTCAAGAGAAACTGAGTTGGAGGCAGGCAGGGTCTTGCCGGAGGCTCCTGGCTTGCCGGAGTCAGAGCTGTTGCAGGCCTGGGTCTCTGTCCGTCACAGGAATCCAGAACCAGAATCCTGACCCCTGACCCCTGGGTTCTGTCTACTTTCTGGCCTCAACGCACGGATGGCCAAGCTCAGCCATCCTTGGAGGAGCTGAGTGTGCTGACCACACCTCACCTTGCTCCTCTTCCTCCCAGGAGAAAACCCGATAGGGTGTGAACAAGGACTGTGGGGGCCTACGTACTAATCACAGTACTGAAAAGTTTTTTGTTCTGTATTTTTGATACTTTGATATCCTGCTGCCTTGCTAATCCCGGTGATACTGCTGCTCCTAGGACTAGTTAATTCCTAGGGACAGTAGACAGCATGCCTGCTGGTCTGCCTTCTACACACTAAGCGGTCACACCCCTGCCTACCTCCCTTACCTCTCACACACAAACCATTATTTCCCATGCCCTCAATTGTCCCAGGACAGGTGGTGACCACTCCTATAGGCCAGAGCCCTGGAAATTATTCAAACCAGCCAATCTTGACTCTCTTGAACCTGCCTACACACCCTCTTGAACCCTGACCCAACCCTTCCCATGGAAATCCCAGCACGGGCTCTGGCCCAGGCTTTTCTCCTGCCCTGCCCTGATGCTTCCCCATGTGGCCCTGCACACACAGCAGAGGTGCGCCCCTCTGGGAACTGTGAGTAACAAACTGTCCTTCTAAAGGCGGTTGTCTGTGTTTGTCACCTCACTGTACTTGATGAAAACAAATCTCAGGTTTGCTTTAAAACAGGCAAAAGGTGAAAGAGCACAGGGCAGGGACAAGGGAGAAGGCATCTGTCCTGCCCTGCCCTTGGGGGTGCTCAGGCTTGTCTTGTGGGACATTTCCAGGCTGGACATGTGGTCTGAGGGTCTGCTGCATCCCTCCCTACTGCTGAGCCCTCCTGGCCACCAGGTGAGAGCATGCCCTTGTCTGCATGAGCAAGACACATGTACATGTTTGGACTGGTGCATCAGTAATGCTGCCATTCCTGAGAAAGGGAGATGCTTAAAAGTTTAGGACACAGAATTGTTTCTCAGAAAACCTACCAACAGGGCCAGGACAATAAGGTCCTCTTTCCCCACTCAGATATGGGCAGCAGGTAACCTGGATTATCATCTAGGTTCTGTTTCTGTCTTTTGAGAGGAAGTTGGGATGATGGTGGTGGTTCATAATAATAATTTGAACAGTAGAGCAAGTGTCATCCCCATTTTGCAGAAGGGGACACTGAGGCTCAGAGAGGTGCATTCACGTTCCTGGCAGGTCACCCAGCTGGTTTGTAGTAGAGCTGAGATTTGAACTCTGGTCTGTGGGACGCCAGGCCCAGGCACTGTGGGAATCTGTCCCTGAAGAAGACAGAGCCAGGCTGTGTTGGGGTTTGCATCTGTGTCTGACCCCCACCCCCACTGGACTGGGGGCCCTCAGTCTCTGCCATGATTCTGGCACATAGTAGGTGCCTGCTAGATCCCTGTGGAGAGATAACCAAGATCACATCTGGAGGGTCAAAAGCAGAGGGAAGGAGATGGAAGGGAGTCTGTGTATAGAGGCTCTGCATGCCCAGGAAAGCCCCTCTGATATTGTGACCTACCAGGAATATATATTTGGTCTTCATCTCTGGTCCTGGCACAGCACTCCTAAAACCCTGGGAATTTTCTTAGAAAGGAATCAAGGTGTCACTTGTTATGTTAATGAGGTGACTTTTGGAAATCCCCCAGGTCACCTAAGCATGGGGCTGGTAGCCAGGTGACCAGATCCTGTGATGAGAGGGTTGGAACTTTCTGCCTGACCTCAGGGAAGGGAGAGGGCTGGGAGTTGAATCTCCGGGCCCAGGGAACTGTCCACCTGTTAAACCATGTCCCCAGTTCAGGGGGTGGGGGTGGCTCTCACTCTGTGTGGCCTGGTGGTGAGTGAAAGGGCAGCTGGGCCAAGGGATCACCCCTTGAGGCCATGGGACACCCTGCTGTGTGGCCCATGCTGGGTGGGGCCACCCTCATCAGGGGGCTTCCGGGGCATCCTGCCCCAGCCTGGCCCATCCCACCTGAACTCACCTTGATCTCAATCTGCTCCTCCATCTCCTTGCTCTTCATGGCCGCATACTCCTTCTCCAGCCTGCAGAGAGAGGGGAGGGCCGATGTGCTCACTGTCCCACTCTCAGGGACCCCCCTACTGCCTGCACCCCGGATGCCCGCTACTGACCTCTTCATCTTCTTGGGGTTGTACTTGACCTGGTAAGCCTTGAGGATCAGCTTATCTGGACAGCTGTCGAACTGATGGGGGATCACTCTCTGGAAGTACTGTGGGGACATGGGTGGTCACTGACATGTGGGCCCTGACCACCTGGGGCCACCCAAGCCCGTGGGAGGCCCTGCTTCCCTGGAGGAGGGGCCTGGGCATGCCAGAAGTGTCAGCCAGAGCCCGTTGGCCTGGGGCCTTGCATGGCCTGGCCCTCTGTGGGCGCTCCATCAGTGTATGTGGATCGAATGAGCAAGTATGAGAAGCAGGAATTGTGAGAAGGAGCTGCCTGTGGCCAGGACTTCTGTCTGCAGGAGAAGCAGGCTTCAGGAACTCCTGAGGGGGAAGGCTGGGGTGGGGTCTGAGAAGAGGGTCCTTCATGGCGGGGGCAGGGGGAGCCATGCCGCTGACCCAGGGCAGTGAAAAGAGATGGAAGAGGTTGAAGGATCAGGGTGGCAGGGAGGAAGCTGAAAGAAGGAGCCCTTGGGGGCCTGCCTGCTCGCCCAGGGCCCCTGGGGCCTCCACGCAGAGTTTAAGCGCACGCTGCCGGTGGACATAGCTTTCTGCGGCTTGGGACTGGGCTGGGCTCCACAGCCCAGCTGGCCCCCTCTGGCAGCTGCGGACAATGGGTGCCCGTGTTCGTGAACACAACTGTGGCCTTTGTGCATTCTTCCCCAAACCACCAGCTGGAGAACACTGGGAGGGGGCAGGGGCCTGCATGATGGGGACATGGCAGTGAGAAGCAGGCTGGCCTCTCTCCGCAGGCAGGGCAGCTAGCCGGGGCAGGCAAGGGGAGGGTCAGCCCCAGACCCTCACTCCCTCCTGGGCCTTCGTCTGACCTAGTTGCTGGGGCTGAAACCACACCCAAGGCCTCCAGGTGTGGCTAGTATTGCTATTTGTCACATTAGGCTCTAGGGGACCTGGAGCTGGGGGCAGGTGAAGGGGGGTGGACTTCCGGGCTTGGCATTCTTCTCTCCCTGCTGCCAGGCTGCTGGCCCTGGCCCAACTCTGGCAGAGCTGGGGGCTCCTCAGGCACTGCCCCCGCCTCAGCCCTGGCCCTTCAGGGAGATCTTAGGGGGCAGAGATGATAGGAAAGGATCAGGGCACTCAGGAAGTCCAGGGTCTCCCCATCTTTCAGGAAGGGTTCACTTGCCCAGGTGCCCCTGCTGGGGGCAAACCCACCACCCTGGACCCCTGCCCACCTGGGACATCCCCTCCATGTCCAGCTGCATCAGCTCCGTCTGGTTCACCTGCAGCAGGGCGAGGCCCACCCGGAAGATGATCTCCAGGCCCTGCAAAGGCAGCGGGGGCAGTGCATCTCCAGTTCTGCTTTCCCAGGGGCCTCTGAGCCCTCCCTGAGCCCTGGGATCATTTCCAGTGGGGACCTGAGTCACTCCATCCAGAGTGCCCAGGAGAAGAAGGGGTCCTTACCTCGTACATGAAGATGTCAAAGACACGGGTGGCAACGGGCAGTGGGAAGGTGGTGAGGAAGAGTGTGAGGAACCAGGACGAGGCATACATGGACGTGTGGAAGCTCTGGGAGCGGAAGTGGGTGTTCAGGTCCGGGAGCTGCTCCTGGGGTCAGGGAGGAGGCCAGACACCATGAGGAGGGTGCTGGGCACAGCAGTCCACACCCTCAGGTTCCCTCTACCCGGAAGTGCCTGCATCTTCAGGGAGCCTTCCCTGACTTACCCTGGGCAGCCCCCCTGCCACACTGTCCCTGGGTGGGGCAGAAGCACCCCAGAGCTCTGAGCAGCACGAGGGGGGACCCAGGCAGGGACAGCAGGCGGCCCAGCTTCCCGGGGAGGCTCACCACCACCCCCAACAATGCTCTACATTTTGTGCCCAGACATGCTTAAGGGATGTTTGATTGGCCTGAACTTTAGACAGCTGGAAAGTGACAGAAACTGGGGAAACTGAGGCTGGAGATGTTAGGAGGCCCTGCTGGTCCTTCACAGGAAGAACGGACCCTTGGCTGTCCCCTGGCCTGCCCTGGGCCTCCTCTGGACTCAGGGACTCTCTGGTGGTGGCCAGCTACTTTGCCATGGGAGCTCTCGGCTCTTTCTCTGTGGCCCTGGGCCACCTGCTGGCTAGCATTTCCGGTCCCCTTGACCGACAGCACCTCCTGGTCCTCCAGGCCTGAGGAGCGGGCTTTCACAACCAGAGGCATCCTGCCCACTGGTGCCCAGCCACACAGCTCCACCTGCAACCGGCTTCCGGAGCAGGCCAGAGTGCGTGTGTGTGTGTGTGTGTGTGTGTGTGTGTGTGTGTGTGTACACCGGTGCTGTCTGCCAGCCAGGAGCGGGCCCTGCGGGGGCTACTATTTATAAATAGGCGGCTACAGCTCTCTAGTAATCAGCAAAGGCAGGCAGACAACACTTTCCCCCTTCCACCACACTGGGGAGCAGATAGAAAGGGACAGTGTGGGGGTGTGTCTGAGGCAGGCCAACCTCTCCATCCTGGCCTGAATGACTCTGGGAACCCTGAGTTCTGAGAAGCCCCCACTGTAAGGACTGGCCCCTGAAGCATCCTTCAGGCAGTGCTCCACAGCCCCCTGGGGAGTAGGACCCCTTTCTGCCCTGGTATGTCTGGGTGGGTTCTCAGGCCTGGAATTTTCAGTCGAAGAGACTCCCTGGGAGGGCCAAGGTCAGCACCCGTGAGTGTGGGCTGGCAGGGTATGGGGGGGCAGAGTGGGTGGGCATGACCACCTGGGCCTGCTCACCTGTAGCATGTATTCAAATTGGTAGATGCAGAGCCCCAGCTCGGCCATGCTGGGCTTGAAGAGCTCTCGTAGGCGGTACTCCTGCATCAGCCGCACGAACACACAGAAGGCCTCCTCCTCGGGCATCTGGGGGCAGGGGGTGTCTCTGAGTGGGGGTAGCATGGGAGGGGGTGCCTGCTGCTCTTCTCCTGACTTTGCTTGTTTCTGCTGTTTACTTTGACTGAACACAGATGGTGCCAGGCTGCCTGGACCCCCATGGCAAACCGCCGGTCAATAAAGTCCCCGTTTCACTGATGGGAAGCATCTAGAGGCTGAAGTCGCGAGCCCAAGGCCGCCTGGCAAGAAACAGTGGAGCTGGGACTTGAACCCCAGAGCCCACGGTGGAGGCAGCCTCTCGTCCAGTCCCCACCATTCTCCCCTCCTGAGCCTGCCAGAGCCTCCACAGGAAACCCCCAGCCCCATAAACACTGCACTGGCCAAACCAAGTCTCCCACCTGGGTTCCTCATCTGACCCTGGCAGGTGACCGAGCAGGATGGGATAGTGGTCAGGACCAGCTGCCAGCCTTCTGTGCTTGGTTGGGAGACTGTCAGAGGTCACAGGCGGGCAGGGGGAAGCTCTGACCCCAGGCCTACACTGATGGAGGGAACACTTGCTTCTGTCCACCTCCGACAGAGGTGGGGACCGACAGAGCGGGCTGGGCTAGCCCAGGCCACCTACCTGCATGAGCAGCAGGCCCACGATGAAGGCACTGCCCTGGCAGTAGCCCACCTCCCGGTCCACCAGCGAGTAGGCCTGCACGGGAACGCACGGGAGTCAGGGCGGGGTCCCACCGGGCTGGCAACCACAGGGCATCTCTCCAGGGCCAGGGCTCACCTTCATGACATTGAAGAGGACCTCCTGGCCTAGGCTGTCCTGGCCCTTGAAGAACTCGTGCTCTGGGTAGGTGCGGGCGATGTCCCTGCGGATGAGCTTCTCGCAGGGGGACGACATCTTGAGCAGCTCTGAGTACTGGTTCTTAACCGGCATGTCTGTGGCACTGCACAGGAGCTGCCAGACGATGGCCCGGAAGTGGTGTGGGATGCCCTTGCGGATCAGCTCCTGGAGACCGGTCAGAGGGGGAGCGGAAGACCGGGCTGGATCCAGTCCCAGAGTGGCCTCCCCAGGGCCGTCCAGCCGGGCCTTGGAGATGGGGCCTGTCCACGCCTCCCCGGAGGCCCAGAGAGCTTGGCTAAGCCACCTCATGGCACAGAGTGCCACAGTGCTCCAGCCTGTCACGGAGCACACGGGTGGGAAGCAGGTGGGGGTGTCTGGGAGGCCAGCCCCGCCCACTCTCCCTCCTCCCCACCCTCCACCAGGCACACCTCCAGCCCTGGACCTTGCCCGCCCCCAGCCACTGACCAGCCTGCCCCGGGCCCACAGTCCCCCCACCTTCAGCAGCTTCTCCTTCCGGCGTCGCCACTCCTCCCACTCGTTGGCTATCCGGCCCCACAGAATCCACGTGTCCTCCTCCAGGTGGCTCAGGTTGGAGGAGGCTGAGGAGCTGGACACCAGCGAGGAGCCACTGTTCCGCCGGGAGCCATTCATGGAGCGCATGGACTTGGAGTCGGCCTCCAGCAGCCTAGGTGGGCAGGCAGGGGGTGAGGGGTGGCTGCAGGTACTTCCAGCCCCAGCTCTTGGACCCCAGAGAGCCCAGCCCCTCCTCCCTAGGGTCCCAGATTGGGTCTTAGTTGTTCTTCCTGCATGGCACTTGCTGTGTGACCTTGGCTGGTGCTCTAACCTCTCTGAGCCCTGGTTTTGATCCTGGGTCCCTGGAGAGGCTGCCATGCATGTGTCCCACTTTGTGCCCTGGGCTGAGAAGCTTGGGGATCAGCTCATTTAGTCCCGAGGGGCAGGCTTTGTTAAGATGTGTTTACAGATGAGGTACAGAGAGGGTGAGTGGCTAGCTGGGGGCCCACGGCTCACAAGAGGCTGCATTAACCAGCTGTTTCTGATGCTCTGACATCTGGGGCCTCCCTGACCCTGGAGGGATAGCCCCTCCCAGGCCTAGCAGATCGGCAGAAATGGTTACAGACTTGCTTGTCAGTGCACCTATCATATGCAAACCAACCAATCCAGAGTCCACAAACCAACCACCTCTGTTAGGTGCTAGCACTCAGGGCCACTGTCCTCTGCCCTAATTACCCAGGGCCGGATACTAGACTAATAGGCCCAGACCCTGTGCCCCAGCTTGCTGAAGTTACTCAGACTAGCCAGTCCTAACCCTGATTACACTGCCTCACCACTCCTGGCGGAAACCACAATAAAAGCTCTCACCTACATTTTTCTCACTCCCTCTGCCTCCTGACTGGTCCTGGTGCTTCCCCGGGTGGCCCTACAGGGTTCGTGGTGCGCTGTGCCCCTCCTCTTGGAATCTGTGAGTAACAAACTGTCTTTTTTTTTTGGCCTCACCACATGGCATGCAGGATCTTAGTTCCCCAACCAGGGATTGAACCCAAGCTCAGCATTCTAAATGCTGACCAGGGAAGTCCCCAGACTTCCTGGGGTCATCTCCTGATCTGCTGGCCTCGACTTCCTGGCATAATAATAAAACCCACACTTTAAAACAGGGGCTGAGCCAGAGAAGAAGGTTGGGAAGGGCCAGTTCCAGAGTCAGAAGCTTTACGCTTTCCTACAACAAAGGCCTGAAAGTGCAGGCGGGGCTCACTGGGCCCTGATCCCATGATCTTCTCATCTGAATGGGAGAACGTCTGTTGGGAGGTGATGGCAAATGCTAGCCTCAGTGGAAGTGTTACTTGGCCTAGGGCTCTGAGTGCAGGGGACACCCAGGAGCTTCCGTTTGGGGCCCAGGCTGTACCCACCTGGTCCCCCAGGGACCAACTCACCGGTTCTGCTCTTCAAGCTTGGCCAGCAGCTCCAGCTCATCGGGGCTGAGGTTCTCGGAGTCAGAGGTGGGGGAGCAGGTGGGGGCTGACAGGGCCTCCTGGGATGAGGAGTCGGGGCTCAGAGTGGGGCTCGCCATGGCGGTCAGGCTCCTCCGCTGTGAGCAGGGTCAGGTCACAGAACTGTCTGGGGACCAGAGATGCGTGATCAGCACTGGGAGGGGTGCCCGCCCTGTCCTGCTGGCTCTGGACCAGTGAGCCTGCTGATCACCTGAGACATCTCCTCACCCCAGGCTTCCCACCTTGGGTCTGTCCACTTGGTCACCCCTTGTCCCAGGCACCCCGGTCCAGTTGCTAGCTCCTTCTGCTCCAGGTGCTGGCTACTAGGCTCCCCACTTTTATGGTGCAGACGCCAGCGAGGAGTAAGGAGGGCCACGGCCAGGGCCTGTGCTATTCTGCTCTCCCTGAGCATGGACACCAACTCTCAGCAGACACCCCTGAGTCTTCAGCAGGGCCAGGGGCCAAGGCTGCTTGTTACTCAGGGCCCCTGCCAGGACCTGCAGACGTCCCTGCTCTGGTGCCTGTTCTAGTCAGCCTTGGTCCCTGTCCCCAGCTGTGGTCTGACCTGAGAGCCCTGCCTCAGCATCCGACCTGCCCTGTCTCATCAACCAGAGTGGGCTGCTGGCACAGCCAGAAAGCAATTATTCTCTACTGTTAATTGTCTGGTGCTGCCAATGGCCAGAAGAGCCAACTCTTCCTGGGCTGGGAAGCCAGGGGCACGTCCAAGTGCTGGGAATCTGTGCTCTGGCGGCCGCAGAGCGAGGCACAGGCTCTGGTCGGTGTCCTGATCTTGGCCTGCCATGTACCAGGTTGATGCTGGCCCATCTCTGCTGTTCTGCCTGTGGAGGGTGTGATCCCACCCTCCTGGGAGCTTCAGGGACACTGGCATCTCCCCTCTGCCAGCCCCAGGAGAGGTGGCTCAGCACTATGCCAAAAACAGAGGCTCTGGACTCAAATGGACCAGCGTCTGAAGTGAGGCTCCCTTGGACCCCAGTGAGGGTTCGGACAGCTCAACCACAGAGGGGCTCTTGGCCAGTTTCTGGAGAAGGGGCATCTTGTCCCCTAGGTGGCAGCAGGACAGTGACAGGACAAAAACATAGCTGCCTGGCACCCTCAGGTCACTGGGCACCTTCCCACAGCCCAAGTTCAGCCCCCTACCAACACCTGCAAGCCCACAGGTCGGTGGGACTTGACCCTGGCCATGCACTTGATTCTAGTCTCCTTTCCCAGGGCTGTCATGGGGTGGAAGGGGGACACCATTTTTCTTTCACCTCGTAGGGGTGCCCAGAACTCTCTCACCCCAGGACTCTGTGGCTCCCCAGGGAACTGGTTCTCCCTCTGGCCCCCGAGGGCCCCCCGAGTTGGGTGGGCACCAAGGGCTCTAGCTTTAGTGAGCAGTACAAACTTGAGGTGATGGCTCCCCTCAGAACCGGAAGAACTTTTCCTCCCATTGCCTGGCCCGGGGACCACCTGCCTTGAAGACCAAGCCACATACACCTCCAAGCCAGGAGCTGATCATTCCTGAGAGAGGGACCGTGGGGGCCGCTTGGGGCTTCCCGCAGAGTCAGTCTGTGGCTGCGGGACAGAGATGGGCTGCGGACAAGAAGTGCTGACTTGGAAGGCTCTCTGTGGGCAGGCAGGGGCAGGAAAGGCTGTGTGGGTTTCCTGACATCAGGACTGGGGTGGGAGAGGAGAGGTGGAGAGAAGGATCAGAGCCCTGGAAGCACAGCTGGATTTGAGGAGGCATGTGGGGCTCGGGGACAAAGGCCACATGTGGCTGGGGCTGGGGCCCACTGTTTCCCTGCTGTGCCCAGGGGAACCCTAATCTCAGAAGTGCATTGCCTTCCCCCACCCTACCCCCACTACCCAACACCCTGGCCTGAAAAGAGCCCAGTGGTTCAGCTCTGGGTTTCTGATGAAAAGAAACAACTCGGGCCATCTGCTCGCAGAGTTTGCTCAGATACTTATCACATATTAATGTGTATTTCACACAAGAAATAAACCTGATCCCATACTCAGTGCTGAAATGTGCGGTCTGAGAGGTGGGATCTTCCAATCCCTCAGGCACTTTCTCTTGACTCACCCCCAACTCTTTAAACACTGTGCAGCCTGAAAGCTGATGCACGCACATTACTTCACACTCACACACTCACATTTACCCACACTTCACACCCCACACACTCAGATCTATTCCCACTCACAAACCATCTCACATATCAATACACGGATACACTAATACACAGTCTTGCATGCTCATGCACACATGCTCTGAAACACACACAATCGCACGCCTACACACTCAGATACACATTCACACGCTATCTTACACCCACACACCCCTTTGCCCACACACGCACACATACACACTCACACACACCCTTCCTGCACTGACCAAGGCTCCCCATGCCTGAATCCAGTAGACAGGAATGGATGCGGGCTCTCTGCCCTCGGAGCTCTGTGAGGAGGCCTGTCTCCCACCCCCCTCTATTCCGAGCACCTGGACTCTTATTGGCTCAGCCTCTCCTCCCCTGGCACTTACTGGGTGTTGTCTGAGGGCCTGCACTGTCCTAGGGACAGGGATGTGGAGTGGAACCAGGTGAATGAGCCCCCACCTCCTCAGGGCATATGCAGCCGTCCCACCCTTTGCTGGCTGGGCACAGAGACAGAGAGACAAGGCAGGTCCCCTCGAGTGCTGAGGAGCCACTAGCTTCTGAGATCCACACACAGACCGTCCAGGTCTGGGGTCCCAGCCTCTCAAGAGCTTCAACTTCAATGCCCTTTGTTTCTGCTCCACTGTGGCCACCCAAAGCAGGGTCCCGGCCTAAAGAGTGGGTGGTGGGCCACCTAACACAGCCTCTGCTGGCACCACTACCCTCCATGCCCCCAAACGCTGGCTGCATGGCTTTGGAGGCTGAGCCAAGCCAGAGGAGTGGGAGGAGACTGCTGGTGAGCTGGGGCCAGGGGTGGGGTGGGGCTGGTACAAAAAGGTCCAGATGCCAGGGTCCCTCTACCTCTCTTTTCTCCTCCTTTGCAGGAGCGTTTGGACACTGACAACCATGCTTCTTCCTCCTGATACTTTTTTTTTTTCTGTTAATATAATTTTTTCCCATGCCATGTGACTTGTGGGATCTTAGTTCCCTGACCAGGGATGGAACCCGTGCCCACTACACTAGGAGCTTGGAGTCTTAACCACTGGGCCACCAGGGAAATCCCCTACACTTTCTCCTTCTCAAAGTCCACTCCCATATAGTTTTGAGACACTGGGCTCCTTGGCCTCCTGGGGCTCCCCCTCTGTCTCAGCCCAGCGAGAGGCCCCTTCTTCCACAGGCCTTGCCTTGGCCCTTATCCCTTCAGGCCCTTGGTGGTGGTGTTTTCAGGACTTAAATGAACAGAAAGGCTTGTCTGTGATTGTGACACCCATGTCCCTAGCTTTTCCCTTCTTTTTCCTCACCTCACCGAGGTGAGGACTGAAGACTGCTGGGCAAAGAGAGACACAGCCCCCTGCCCGCCCAGAGCATGTGGAACAGGGAGGAGAAGAGACTTAGAAATGATCACCCGAGCTTACTATGACTGATTGAGAGAAACCCATGGAATAAAAGATGAGGCACAGTGGAAATTAAAAGACTCTTTCTCCTTGGAAGGAAAGTTATGACAAACCTAGACAGCATAAAAAGCAAAGATATCATATTGCCCACAAAGGTGCGCATAGTCAAAGCTATGGTTTTTCCAGTAGTCATGGATGGATGTGAGAGTTGGCCCATAACAAAGGCTGAGCACTGAAGAATTGGTGCTTTCAAATTGTGGTGCTGGAGAAGACTCTTGAGAGTCCCTTGGACTGTAAGGAGATCAAACCAGTCAATCCTAAAGGAAATCAACCCTGAATATGTATTGGAAGGACTGATGCTGAAGCTGAAGCTCCAATACTTTGGCCACCTGATGCAAAGAATTGACTCATTGGAAAAGACCCTGATGCTGGGAAAGATTGAGGGCAGGAGGAGAAGGGGACAACAGAGGATGAGATGGTTGGATTGCATCACCAACACAATGGACATGAGTTTGAGCAAACTCTGGGAGACAGTGAAAGACAGCGGAGCCTAGTGTGCTGCACTCCTTGGGGTAGCAAAGATTAGGACATGATTTAGCGACTGAACAACAAGAGTGGAAAACAGTCTGGCAGTTCTTCAGAAAGGTAGACAGTTACCAATATGGGACTTTCCTGGTGGTCCAGTGACTAAGACTCCATGCTCCCAGTGCAGGGGACTGGGGTTTGGTCCCGATTTGGGGAACTAGATCCCACATGCTGCAACTAAAGATCCTTTATGATGCAACTGAAAAGATCCTGTGTGCTGCAACTAAGGCCCACCCAGTGCAGTCAAATAAATAAATAGGCTGTCTCTTAAAAAAAAAAAAAAGTGTTAGCAATATGACCCAGCAATTCCACTTCTAGGAATTCTACCCAAGAGAACGGAAAATATACATCCACATGAAAACCTGTATACAATTGTTCACAATAGCCAGAAAGTGGAAACAACCCAAATGTCCATTGGTGGATGAATGGGTAAGTGAAATGTGGTCTATCTATATGACGGAATAGTATTCACCCATAAAAAGGAACAGACTTTTTCTGGTGAACTCTTTCCTGGTAAATCCCCCCACCCCACCGCCCCCAGTATGCGGGCTCACTTTTCTCCCCTCTCTCTGAAAATATCTAACCCTACACCCCAGCCCAACACACACTTTTGGGTTTCTTTTGGCAGCACTGGATCTTTGCTGTGGCACATGAGTTTCTCTAGTTGAGGCTGACAGGCTCAGTAGCTGCAGCACACGGGCTTACCTGCACCAGGCATGTGGGATCTTAGTTCCCCCACCAGGGGTTGAACCCACATCCCCTGCACTGGGAGGCAGATTCTGAACCACTGCAGTACCAGGGAAGTCCCCCGAGACACATTCTACAGCAATTCTTTGTATATCCACCGGCCTGCCCTACTGGGTCATAAACGTACTGGGGGCAAAAGCTTGTCTTCTTAATGTTTTAATCCAAGCCTCTAATGCAGCATCTGGCCGTTAGCAGGTACTCGATGTCTTTGCTGGATGAATCAAGAGAAAAGTCCCTCTGTCACTCAGCCAGGTGATCAAGGTCAACAGGATTAGTGATAAGTCACGTGGAGAGCATGTGCACTTAATATGCTGACATGAGAAGGGCCCTTCATCTCTGTGTTTTCCTCCCCAAGACTATGAGAAAATCATGTGACCAGTCCAGAGTAAGAGATGCTTTAGAGCATTGCTGACTAGTCCTCCTGAACTGTCAAAGTCATCAAAGACAAGGAAAGCCTAAGCAAGCTGTCCCAGATAAGAGAAGTTTCAGGAGATGTGATGACAAAATGTCCTGTGGGATCCAGGATGTGGTCCTAAGACAGAAAAAGGGAAAAGCTAAGGAAATCTGAATAAAATACGGACTTTAGTCAATCATGTGTGTGCCCAGGCGCTCAGTCGTGTCTGACTCTTTGTGACCCCATGGACTGCAGCCCTCCAGGCTCCTCTGTCCATTTTTCAGGCAAGAACACTAAGAGTAGGTTGCCAGTTTCCTACTCCAGGGAAAGTTTTGGGCTCAGGGATAGAAAACTGCATTTCTTGAATCTCCTGCATTTGCAGGTGAATTCTTTACCATGTTACCATCTAGTTAATTATAATGTATCAATATTGGTCCAACAACACAAGAGAAGACTCTACACATGGACATCCAGATGACTGACACCGAAATCAGATTGATTATATTCTTTACAGCCAAAGATGGAAAAGCTCTATACAGTCAGCAAAAACAAGACTGGGAGCTGACTGTGGCTCAGATCATGAACTCCTTATTGCCAAATTCAGACTTAAATTGAAGAAAGTAGAGAAAACCACAAGACTATCCAGGTATGACCTAAATCAAATCCCTTACGATTATACAGTGGAAATAAGAAACAGATTTAAGGGACTAGATCTGATAGACAGAGTGCCTGATGAACTATGGATGGAGGTTCGTGACATTGTACAGAAGACAGGGATCAACACCATCCCCAAGAAAAAGAAATGCAAAAAGAAAAATGGCTGCCTGAGGAGGCCTTACAAATAGCTGTGAAAAGAAGAAGCCAAAAACAAAGGAGAAAAGGAAAGATATACCCATTTGAATGCAGAGTTCCAAAGAATAGCAAGGAGAGATAAGAAAGCCTTCATCAGTGATCAGTGCAAAGAAATACAGGAAAACAATAGAATGGGAAAGACTAGAGATCTCTTCAAGAAAATTAGAGATACCAAGGAAACATTTCATGCAAAGATGGGCACAATAAAGGACAGAAATGGTATGGACCTAACAGAGCAGAAGATATTAAGAAGAGGTGGCAAGAATACACAGAAAAACTACAAAAAAGATCTTCATGACCCAAATAATCACAATGGTGTGATCACTCACTCAGAGCCAGACATCCTGGAATGTGAAGTCAAGTGGGCCCTAGGAAGCATCACTAGGAACAAAGCTAGTGGAGGTGATGGAATTCCAGTTGAGCTATTTCAAATCCTAAAAGATGATGCTGTTAAAGTGCTGCACTCAATATGCCAGCAAATTTGGAAAACTCAGCAGCGGCCACAGGACTGGAAAAGGTCCGTTTTCATTCCAATCCCAAAGAAAGGCAATGCCAAAGAATGCCCAAACTACCACACAATTGCACTCATCTCACACACTAGTAAAGTGATGCTCAAAATTCTCCAAGCCAGGCTTCAGCAATACATGAACCATGAACTTCCTGATGTTCAAGCTGGTTTTAGAAAAGGCAGAGGAACCAGAGATCAAATTGTCAACATCCGCTGGATCATCAAGAAAGCAAGAGAGTTCCAGAAAAACATCTATTTCTGCTTTATTGACTATGCCAAAGCCTTTGACTGTGTGGATCACAATAAACTGTGGAAAATTCTTCAAGAGATGGGAATACCAGACCACCTGACCTGCCTATTGAGAAATCTGTATGCAGGTCAGGAAGCAACAGCTAGAACTGGACATGGAACAACAGACTGGTTCCAGATAGGAAAAGGAGTACATCAAGCCTGTATATTGTCACCCTGCTTATTTAACTTATATGCAGAGTACATCATGAGAAATGCTGGGCTGGATGAAGCATAAGCTGGACTCAAGATTTCCAGGAGAAATATCAATAACCTCAGATATGCAGATGACACCACCCTTATGGCAGAAAGTGAAGAACTAAAGAGCCTCTTGATGAAAGTGAAAGAGAGTGAATAAGTTGGCTTAAAGCTCAACATTCAGAAAACGAAGATCATGGCATCTGGTCCCATCACTTCATGGCAAATAGATGGAGAAACAGTGGTAACAGTGACTGACTTTATTTTTTAGGGCTCCAAAATCACTGCAGATGGTGACTGCAGCCATGAAATTAAAAGACGCTTACTCCTTGGAAGGAAAGTTATGATCAACCTAGATAGCATATTAAAAAACAGAGACATTACTTTGCCAACAAAAGTCTGTCTAATCAGGCTATGGTTTTTCCAGCAGTCATGTATGGATGTGAGAGTTGAACTGTAAAGAAAGCTGAGCACCGAAGAATTGATGCTTTTGAACTGTGGTGTTGGAGAAGACTCCTGAGAGTCCCTTGGACTGCAAGGAGATCCAACCAGTCTATCCTAAAGGAAATCAGTCCTTAGTGTTCATTGAAAGCACTGATGTTGAAGCTGAAACTCCAATACTTTGGTGACCTGATGCAAAGAGCTGACTCATTTGAAAAGATTGAAGGCAGGAGGAAAAGGGGATGACAGAGGATGAGATGGTTGGATGGCATCACAGACTCGATGGATATGAGTTTGAGTAGACTCCGGGAGTTGGTGATGAACAGGGAGGCCTGGCGTGCTGTGGTCCATGGGGTCACGAAGAGTCAGACACAACTGAGCAAGTGAACTGAACTGAATACTGGTCCATTCATTATAACAAACATAGCAGATAACGTTACTAATGCGGAAACTGGGTGTGGGTGTGGGCTCTGTGTGAGCACTTTGTGCTCTCTTAATTTCTCTGTAAACCTAAAACTGTTTTGAAAACGAAGTCTACTTTATTTTAAAATTTTATTATTTTTTGACTGTACCATGAGGCATGTGGGATCTTAGTTTCCAGACTAGGGATACAACTAGTGCCTCCTCCACTACAACTAGTGGAATTGTGGAGTCTTAACCACTGGACCAACCAGGGAAGTCCCTAAAGCCTATTTAAAAATTTTTTAAAAAGAGAGAGAGAAGGTTCTGTACCAGGGTAGACAGAAAAGTCCAGGACAGTGGTAATAAGTGAGAGGCCCCCTTGTGGGTAGAGTGTCACTCACAGGGTCTCCAGATGAGGCGCTAGGGGAAGGATTTACACTTGGAATTTCTTTTTTAAAATACTGAGTGACTCAAGTACTTTTTTTTTTTTTTTAATCACTTCATTTTGTTCTTTCATGCCACGCTACATGGCTTGAGGGATCTTAGTTCCCTGATCAGGGATCGAACCTGAGCCCTCAGCACTGAAAGCACGGAGTCTTAACCACCGGACCACCAGAGAATTCCCTGCACTTGGATTTCTGACTCTAGAGTCTTGACCCCAAGCTGATCTGCTGAGCTGCCACTCTCTGCATACTTTAGAAATAACTCACGTAAAACATGGAGTGCAGTGGGCACTCTGTAAATGAGTTACTCTTTTTCACCCGGGAGAGTGAGTGTGTGTGCTCCATCATTCTGAGGCAGGAAGAAAGACCCCATAGTCCCTTTAATTTTGTTTCCCTACCTGCTCTGCCTCTGCCCCCCAGCCCCCACCCCAGCTTCTTACCTCTGCAGTCCCCAGCCTTTTTGGCACCAGAGACTGATTTCATGGAAGACAGTGTTTCCATGGACCAGGGGTTCGGGGGGATGGTTTCAAGATGATTCAAGCACAGTACACTTATCATGCACTTTATTTCTAATCTAATGCTGCCACTGATTTGACAGGAAGTACTGGTCCCTGGCCTGGAGGTCCCCTGCTCTACCTCTAATGATTATAGGGACATAGAATCATTTCTGAACCTGAAGTCTTCAAAGATACCTGACTCCATCTACCCAGCCTGATGGACTGTCAGGTGAGCCACACAGACCACCCTGACTCTGATGTCTTGGGCTCTTTTCCCTTGGCAATGGGGTGGGCATTTGATGGGCGAGCTGCCCCTTGGGTAACAAGGATGGCTGCTGGAATCCAGGTGGTCACTGCCAGCCCTCCTCTCATCCCCAGTTCTAGCCTCTCCTCTGTGCCACACAGAATGTTTCCATGTCCATGTACCTCCCACCCCAGTCATGTGTGTAGATAACGATCCCAGGTCTCCTGGTCTCCAAGGAGAACTTTGGGGCCAGAAGCCTGGGTTCAAATCCCTCTTCTCCCAGTTTCTTGCTTTCTGATCTGGGTATGATGCACTTTATGCCAATTTCCTCATCTGAAAACATGGCTGATGATAGTACCGACTTCATGGGTTTTGTTGTGAGGAATGTACAAGCTAAAACCTGTCAAGTGCCTAGGAGGGGAACTGGCCTGTAATATTCTCTTGGCTGGAAAGTTCCATGAGGGCAGGGGCTGACCTGCCCACTACTGGATCCCCAGCATCCAGTGGACCATCAGGCATCTGACATTTGTGGACTGAAGAAACAAACTTCTCCTCCTCAGCAGGCCCATCCCTTCTGTGGTGGCTCTGTTTAAATGTTAAATGCAGTAAAACTATAATCATCTTTATTAGTAGTAACAGCAGCAGCAATAAACAACCTCAGGCTAAAATCTGAGGGGCAGATGACCATTATGACCATTGGAATCTCTTCTGACCTAAAAAACCCCCAAAACTTTACTATCCTTCATGTTAGCAGCTAATACTTCCTGCCACTGTCACAAGTTCCTTCCAGGCAAATCCTTCATTTCTCTATATTTCAGTGTCCCTGAGGATGACAAAGAAAACAATTTAAAGCCCCCAGAAGCCCTCCAGGGACAAGTGAGTAAGAGAAATGGCATCCTGTGCAGGTTCTTGGCTCTTCAAGTCAAGATGGTAGCTTTCCTGCTGTGAAGGCTGGCTAGGCTGGGGGCTGGGGTGGGGTGCATCTTCCCTGTCTTAGGGGGCTCTCCAAGTAGATGGACACAACCTCTTTCTGCAGAAGAGATCCAGGCCCTCTTGCAGAAGTGAGTGAATAGGGAGGATGCTCAGCTCCTGAAATCAACCAAGTGTTTACTGAACATCTTCTGCATGCCCTGTTCTCGCCTTGGACTCAGCCATGAACAGACATGTGCCTTGCCCTTGTGGGACTTGTGGACTGGAAAACAGCCGCCAATGAAACAATCTCATGGAGGCATCCCTGGAGGTCCGGTGGTTAAGACTCTATGTGTCCAATGCAGAAGGCATGGATTTGATCCCTGGTTGGGGAACTAAGTTCCCACATGCCGCATGGCACAGCCAAAAGATTAAAGAAAAAGAAAAGAAATTATCTCACCAACACATCATGATGAGAAATGAAATAGAAGTGCAGGTGAACTGTGCCAGTGAGGTCCTTGAGATCTCCCTGGAGGGCCCAATCTCTTCCTTGGCTCTGGCAGTCAGCTCTCCTAACTCACCTCCCCTTTGCCCTGTGTTCGGCTTCTACAGCATGTGTGCTGTAGACATCCCTGGGCAGGGCAGGGTTGACTGCTGTTCCAAGTTCAGTTCCAAATACTGACCCCTTTGACCAGGGAGGGTCCCCCAGTATCTGCCCCGTGGACTGCATGCAGGACATGAAGGTGTATAGGATGAAACCCACCCAGGAGGCGCACCTCCCTGTACTCGCCACGCTTGCTCCTGCTGCCCAGGCCTTGGGCCAAGCATTCGGGCTGCCTGAATGCCCCTCCCAGCCACGCCTGCCTGGAGAACCAGAGAGCTCCTCTCCCAACTCATATGTCATCCCTGCTCCCCCTTCCCTGATGCCTCTGGGATGCGCCGGGCCCTTCCCTCTGCTCCCAGCACATGCCATCCATTAATCTGTCTCCTGCTTCCACAGGGGATGTGGTGGTCAGGGCAGGGGCTGGAATGCCGTTTCTTCTGGGTGGTTTGGGGGGATTAAGTGAGATGATATGTAAATGGGGCTGGCACCAGGCATGGCACATGGCACAGCCTGATTGGCATGAGCTACTGGTTTCAGCTCTGGCCTCCTGAAATAGAGAGGGGCTTTAGACACAGGGCATGGGCCACACCTGACATTCCTTCACACCCTAACCCCTGGCTCAATTCCCAGTTCACTGTTGGGGGCCTCACCTGGAACAACCAGCACCTGTATTCTGCAAGGGGAAACTGAGATCAGGATCCTCTGTGCCCCCTATACCCTATGTCAACAGCACAGACACAAAGACCCACCCCGGACCCCAGACCAGGGTAAAAGGGCTCACCAGCCCTCCTTGGGAGACTTCTTGTTTTTTCCTGAGGAGCTCACAGTCTGTCCTGGGAGGCTCCTGACTCCAGTGCATCAGCACAAAGTCTCCCCCTCCCCAGCAAGGCTGTGGAGTTTGCTTCCTGTGTGCCTTGTGACCTTCAGGAGTCTCCGCTTCTCTCCTCCCTTCAGCACGTGGACAGAACAAACCTCGCTCTGCCCCACGTCAGAGGGCTCCATAGGGCGTGGGCATTGCCAGCCAGTGGGCCCCCGACTGCCCTCTGTCCCTCTGGGAGGTTCCTGTGTGACCACAAATCCCATAACAGACTGTCTCTCAGCCCTAAGCATAGCCCAGCCATGGAAGGACAGCCACTATTCACCGAGGCATCAGCGAATTACAACCAGGGGACTGAGAAGGCCAGTGACTCTACTAGCACCACAGACCCCTTGGATCCCTCTTCCACATGGTGCCCAGGGAGACACTGAGGGACACATCCTAATCTCGCTGGCTCCCCTGAAGTCCCAGGTCTTGGTTGTGGGATTTCTCTCCCCATTTTCCAGATGAGTAAGTCAAGGCCTCAAGCCAAGATGCAGTTTTCCCCAGAGCCACCCAGAAACCACTGGTGAATGTCCACAGAGAAGCTGGGCTTATTTCTCTGGGGTTTTCCAGGCAGGCTCAGGTCAGATGAAGGAGACAGCAGGCAGCACTGGACTGATCCAGATTCCCCTTAGGGGGGACCTGGGGCTCCTCCTCAACCTTGTGGTCCTGGACACGCTGTCTCCCCAGTTCTCTGATCTGCACCGCTCTGTGACTTCCCCCTTCCTGTGCCAGGGCCGGACCACCTGTGGGCGACCGCTGAAGCCCAGGGGAACCCACAGGTTGGACACGACGGGGTGGGCTGTGGGTCAGCCAGCCAGGGCCAGCTGGGCAGAAAGAGCCAGAGCGCCTAGAAAGACATGTGGACACAGGTCTCCCAGCTCCATCCCAGTCAGGCCAAGGTGGGGAAAAAAAAACAACAAAAACCAAGCCGACTCCTCACTCGTGTTCCACACAAGCCTCTTCAGCACATTTTTCCATCTGAAAATATTCCTTAACAAAGAGCTGCCTGCTTCTGGCAGGCCCAAACCCAGCCCCACCGGGTCCCAAATGCCAGGGTGGGTGGAAGCTGTTTCATTTTCTCATGACACACTGGCCATGGGGGAAGGAACTCCTGGGTCAGTCAGGGGCGGCACCTGGGTAGCTGCTGCCATCTGAGGCCAGCAGGCGTGATGGGGTCAGGATGCTGGTCCTACCAGTCTGGTCAGACTTCAGGACTGGGGCCAGGGGCAGCCGGCAACCCCATCCTCTGCCACGGGTGGCATCAATCAGGGGGCAGGCACTGGGTCTTTAGGGGAGACTGGGGTAGGGGAGAGAAAGAGGGAGCACCCTTTCCTCTGAAGGGGTAAAAAATAGGGAGAGATGGATGAATGGGAAGAGGTCTGGGGCAGGTGTCCACAGGGATGCTGGGAGATTCTGGGTCACTCCGCCACCTGCAAGGCCCCAGTGGGGGCACCGGTTCAGGCAGGCTGGTGTGGACGGAAAGGCTGGCCACCTGGGGCAGGGCAGGCAGCTGACATCGGAGTCTCTGCCTGAGCTGGGAGCTGGTGGCGGCTTCCAGGAGGACTTGGGCAGATGAATTCCAAGGAGGAGTGCTAAAGTGCTGAGGAGGTGTGTGTGTGTGTGTGTGTGTGTGCGTGCGTGCATGCACACGTGTGTATGGGAAGTAAGTGTGTGTGTGTGTGAGCGTGCACGAGCATGCACGTGTGTGTGTATGGGAGGCAAGTGTGTGTGTGTGCACGCGCATGCACATGTGTGTGTGTGTATGGGAGGCAAGTGTGTGTGTGTGTGTGTGTGTGTGTGTGTGTGTGTGTATGGGAGGCAAGTTGGGGGGGTTCCCAACTGCCTGGGTCTGTGTTGAAGGTCTTAAGTGTTTCTGTGTGTGTTGGGGATCCAAGAGTCAGACTCTGTGTGTGTGTGTTTGTGTGAAGGGCTCCTGAATGTCTGTGTATGAGGGGTCCAGTCTGTCTATCACACCCACCATGGGCCCCTCATACTCATATTAGTATGAGCTGTTGAGGATTCACAGCTGTCCCTCTGTTGGCTCTCAGGTGTGTGTGTGTATGTGTGTGTGTGTCTGTGCAAGTGAGTGGGGCCCTCAGAGGGGTGGGTGTCACTGGTTGGGGAGGGGGTTCAGACTATCTGTTGGGCTGTCCCGAGCACAAGGTGAGGGTGGATTTTCAGGAAGCTGGAATCGAGGGGAATCAGGATCAGGGGTGTGTGTGGGGAGTATCCCAGGAGTGGTTTTCAGGGGTGCCCTTGGGCATGGGGCTTCTGGGGGTGGGAGATGGGCCAGCAGGCTGAAGTGAGGCTTGTGGGCAGGAATCCAGATTTACAGAGGCTGAGGAGGGGTCAGACTGGAGGGGTATGGCTCTAAGGCTGGTAAGGGGGCGGGGGCAGGTCTGGGCCCAGGGATGGGATACGAAGTGAGGAGAGGGACGGCGTGACCAGGGGTCTACAGATGAAAGGAGTCTTGGGGGATCCGGAGAGAGAGAGGACGGGGGTCCTGGGCTTGCGTCGGGGTTGGGGGGGGGGGGGGGCGCTTGTAGGGGGCGGGTCTGTGGGGTGGTGACTGGGGAGCCTTGAAGGGCCTGGAAAGGGGTCCTGAGGGTCAGTAAAGAGGGTGAGCGGGGGTCACGGGCCTGAGTGGGGGCTCCCGGGAAGGGGGCAGTGTTGGGGGGGAGGGCACCTGGAAGGGTCCTGGGAGGGGCCCAGAGGGGTCGGGAAGCTCCAGGAACGAGGATGTGCAGGGGCCAGGGCCCGAGGTTGACGGCCTGTGTCCGTGCTGGGAGTGCCGAGGGCTCCCGGGGCGGGTGCCGGGGCAAGAGGCCCGGAGTCCCGGTCTTGCCCGGCCCCCATGGGCCGCAACGCGGAGCCGCGGGCCTGAGAAGGCGCCCGGGAGGCCCGGCCCGCGCCGCCTACCTACCTGTAAAGAGCGCGCCATCGCCATGCCGAGTGTCGCCGTCCCGGGCCGCGCCGCCGGATCCCCGCCGTGTCGCTCGCCCCGCAGCCCCGGCCCGGCCCGGCCCCCTCAGCCGCCCCCCGGGACCGCGGTCGCCGCCGGCTCCGCCGCTGCCATTTCACCCGCTGACAGGAGCCGCTGCCCCGCCCCCGAGGCCCAGTCAGCCAATTCACCGCCCCCAGCCGCTCTGGCTCCGCCCACTGTCAAGGAGTGATGGCGTGTTTGGCCAATCTGTGGTCATACCGTAAGGCGGGCCCTGGCTACGGCCAGAAGGTTGCCGCCTTTAAGGAGAGAAGCGAATTGAAGTTAGGGAAGCAGTGAAGGACGGGTAGTTTTGCCTATCGAAATGTGGCGCCCTGTTGATCAACACTTGGCAGGACCAATAGCGAGGAGAGAGGGGTGTGTCTCTGAGGAAAGACTGCGTCCCTGAGGAACCGCAGACAGAGGCAGGCGAGCGTTTGGCGCTAAGCCCCGCCCACAGCCGGGCTTTTTGCCCAATAACGAGGCGTCCTGGGTCGTCCATTATTATCTGTCCCTCAAACCTCGGCCATGGCAACTGTTGGGCCGCTATAAAGAAAATTGACATCTAGCGAGCCAATGACACTGAAGGAGGGCGGTGAAGTAACGCTTTCTGGCCAATGAGATTGCGATATTGTTGTGCAGGTGCCCTCCCGGGCGGTGGGACTTAAGGCCTGAATGAAAGGCCTGAATGAAATAGGGGCGGGGCTGAGAGGGGCGTGGCCTAGATCAGCCCTGGGACAGGGGCTGAGCAGGTAGAGGCTAAAGGGTTGGGTCTGAGAAGGGGCGTTACCAGAAGTCCCTGCGGCTGAGGGACAGCATCTTCACACTGCCCAATTTGTGTTGGGGGCGGGGCTTTGGGGGGGTTGGGGTGTCACACCGGGGACTCAGGGCCTGCTCTAGTCTAGGCCAGGTTAAATTTCTTCTCTTAAGAGTCTAATGTTCCTCCATCAAACTCTGAGCATGCCGTTATCACTGCTTACATGACTCCCACACCCCCCACACCTCTTAGACACACGGGGACAGGGTGGGAGTGATGCAGGGCCTAGGTCAGGTTTCCTCCCGCGGTCCCCAGCATTGCTGAGTAGGGGCCCGGCACATAGGACTGCTTATAAAATATTTGATAAATGAATGAATGGCGGGCCCAAGATGATTAACAGGGAAGGGACGGGTGGAAGGAGCATTCAGGCTGGGGAGTTACTGACAGGGGGCAAGACTTAGCAAAAAGGACACGCTTACACCCCAAGATGCAGGGAAGGGTCCCGGAGGGGCTGGGGCAGGGAAGAAGGACCCTGTCACAGAAGATAGGGTGACATCGTCAGCTCAGAATGGGAACTGAAAATGGAAAGAGACAGAAAAGGGAACGGGAAGCCTGGGACCCAAGATGGGCCATGTCAGGACCTACTGAGGTCTGAGATCTCAGTCTTCTAAATAGTAGGTAGGGGGTACCTTCTGGTTTGGGGAGCAGTGAACGACATCGGGCCACGCTCCCTGCCCCTGTCATTTGTCTCCGCCTCTGTCTACACTCTGTCTAATCTACATTTTGCCTGCCTTCTCTCTCTTTGTCTCTGTCCCCGCTCTGAATCTGTCTACACCCTCTCTGCCACTGTCTATACTCCCTCATTGGGTGTCTTCTCTCTCCCCCTCTCTCTTACTATCTATTGTACATTGCATCTATTAAAATTCTGGAACTGTTCAGAAAAGCTTTGAAGCATATTTCTAAAAACTCAATGGTAAAAATAATTATAATGAATTCCTTCTCCTGCACATGCCCATATTCCCCCATACTTCTCTTTTTTTTTTTTAAAGAACATATTTTTGATTCCCTGGCAGTCCAATGGTTAGGACTCCGTGCTTTCACTGTCGAGGGCCTGGGATTTGATTCCAGATTGGGGAACTAAGATCCTGCATGCCACATGGCCAAAAAAAGCATATCTTTGCCTTACCGCTCCTTTTAGGGAGGAGGATCTTATTGCCTGGGCCAGGGTTGAAGCCATGCTCCTTGAAGTGGAAGGGCGGAGCCTTAACCACTGGACCACCAGGGAAGTCTCTATTTGCTCCCTTCCTTTAAAATTTATGTGCTAGACATTTCAGTTCTGACATAGTCACAAGGTGGCCTTGTATTTGCAGAATATGAAGCTGAAGTGAACCTCATGGACATTGTCCATTGATTCCTAGCAGACTTAAGAGGTGGGGGGAGGATCCCTGTGGACATAGTTAGATACGGAATGTGCGTCTGTGCTCAGTTGCTCGGTTGTGTCCGACTCTTTGCAATCCCATGGACTGTAGCCTACCAGGCTCCTCTGTCCGTGGGATTCTTCAGGCAAGAATGCTGGAGTGGGTTGCCTTTCCTCCTCCAGGGGATCTTCCCAAGTCAGGGATGGAAACTGCATCTCCTGCATTGGCAGGTGGATTCTTTACCACTGTGCCACCTGGGAAGCACTAGGTGAGCCCTAGAGATAGAACACATGGTCTCAAGTCAGGAGGGCAAGAATAATACCCAGGATGTGGTGAGGGCCACGTAACCAGCAAGGGATAATCTCTGAGTTGGCTTCCCATGGTCTCCCAGTGTGGAGGAGTGAGGACAAATCTTGGGGTTCACCCCCAGAAAAGAACAGTTTAGTGTGACCTACAACTTCCAAGGAACAAAATACCTGGACTGTTGGGAGGTGGGAGACAGGGGTCTGCAGAGACACAGACCTGGGTGGGGTCCAGGGAAGCCCAGAAAGACGTAAGGACTGGATTGTTTCTGGGAATTTGCCTAGGAGATAATTGGTGTCTGGGGAATAAAATTAAATGCCAGAAAGATGCCCAGGGCTTCTGACCCTCTCTTGCTCACCCTGCCATGCTCACACAAAGGATGGTTTTATTCTGGGGACACTTTGATTCCATTTTTAAAAGCTCAGTGAGAAAAAAAAAATCCAACACATATTCTGTTGGAAAAGATTTTGAACCCTAAGCTGCATCTGGCCAACTAGATTCCTGGATAACTTTGCTTTTATTCAGTGCACTTAAACTGCCCCCAATTTTTTTTCAGTGTTTACTTTTATTTGATTGAAATCATTTTTATCAGGAACATTTTTTCCATGTGATCTTTGCAGTAAACATTTGATTCATTGGGTTCTTTTTGTCCAATTTTTTTTTTTTTTTTTTACCAACTGTCAATTCTCCCTCTGTGATTTTTTCAGTAGGGGGGAGGTGGTTATCATTTCTTCAGAGTCAAATTTTGCATCTTTCAACTTATTAAGTTACTTTTCTCTCAGTATTTAGTGGATAAGAAGTTTTAGCACAAAAAAATTTGTTTTGAGATTAAGATTTTAACTCAAAATTTGTTTGTTGTGAATATTGATCACCGTGGGCTCAGACTTGATACTTTGTCTTATAAAGAGCAAACGGGGATAATACATATAGCTCCTCCTATGAAGAAGTGGAGTCTGTTTTCCCATCACTTGAATCTGAGCTGGTTTTGTTACTTGTTCTGACCAACAGAATACATCAGAGGTGATGTTGGGCTAGTTAGTTCTGAGCCTAGAACTTAAGAGACATGGCAGCTTCTTCTCCTTTTTTTTTTTTAGAATATTTGATTGTGGTAAAATATATGTAACCTAACATTTGCCATTTTAAATGTACAATCCAGTGGCATTAGGTGCATTCACAATGCTGTGCAATCATTACTACCTACTTCCAAAACTTTTTCATCATTCCCATGTAGAAACTCCATCCCTATTTTAAAACTCCCCATTACTCACCCCCTACCCTGCCCAGACCCTGGTAACCTCTATTTCACTTTTGTCTCTATGAATTTATTCTAGGCATTTCATCTAAGTGGAATCGTACAATATTTGTCCTTTTGTGTTTGGTTTATTTCAGTTAGCAAATATTTTCAGGTTCATTCATGTTGTGTTAAAACTTCTGTCCTTTTTATTAAAATTTAGGTCATATTCTGATGTTTGCATAAACTGTATTTTGCTTATCCACTCATCTGTGAATGGACACTTGAGTTGTTTCCACCTTTTGGCTGCTGTGAATAATGCTGCTATGAACACAGGTATACAAGTGTCTATTTCAGTCCCTGTTTTCAATTATTTTGATATATACCCAGGAGTAGACTCTCGAGAGGCCCTTGGACTGCAAGGCAATCAAACCAGTCAATCCTAAAGGAAATCAATCCTGAATGTTCATTTGAAGGACAGACACTGAAGCTAAAGCTCCAATACTTTGGCCACCTGATGCAAAGAGCTGACTCATTAGAAAAGACCCTGATGCTGGGGAAAATTGAGGGCAGAAGGAGAAGGGGACAACAGAGGACAAGATGGTTGGATAGCATCATTGATTCAATGGACGTGAGTTTGAGCAAACTCTGGGAGATGGTGAAGGACAGGGAAGCCTGGTATGCTGCAGTCCATGGGGTTGCAGACAGTCAGACACGACTGAGTGACTGAACAACAACAGGAGTGAAATTGCTGGACCAAATGACAATTCTATGTTTAACTTTTTGAGGAGCAACCAAAGTGTTTTCTACAGTGGCTGCACCATTTTAAATCCCCAGCAGCAAAGTCTGAGGGTTTCAATTTCTCTACCTTCTTACCAATATTTATTATTTTTTTTAAAAAATTATAGTTATTCTAGTAGGTGTGAATTGTTATCTTATTGTGGCTTTGACTTGCACTACCTAATGACAAATAATATTGAGTATCCTTTTATGTGCTTATTGGCCATTTGTACATCATCTTGGGGTAAATGTCTATTCAAGTATTTTGCCCATTTTTTAACTGAATTGTATGTTTTTGTTGTTATTGAGGTGCAGATTTTCTTTATATGTTCTGGATATCAAGCCCTTATCAGATATATGATTTACAAGTATTTTCTCTCACTCAGTAGGTTGTTTTCGCCTTCTTGAAGATGTCCTTTAATGCATGAAAGTTTTAAATTTTGATGAAGTCCAGTTTATCTATTTTTTTGGTCACCTGTGCTTTGCATGTCATGTCTAAAAATCTATTGCCAAATTCAATGTCATACAGGTTTACCCTTATGCTTTCTTTTAAGAGTTTTAGCTCTTATATTTAGGCTGTTGTTCCACGTTGAGTTAATGTTTATGTGCAATGTGATCCAAGTGTCCAATTTCATTCATTTGCTTGTGGAAATCCGGTTGCCTCAGTACTATTTGTTGAAGATACTATTTTTCCCCCTTTGAATGGACTTGGCACCATTGTGAAAAATCAACTGGCCATCGATGTATGGGTTTATTTCTGGACATTTAATTCTTTTCCATTGGTAACACATCTTTTCTTGGGTCAGAACTACACTGTTTTGAACTGTTTTGTTACCATAGATTTGCATTGTTTAAAATCAGAATGTATGAGTCCTCCAGCTTGATATTTAAGGTAGTTATTTTGTTACTGAAATATAACTGTTCTACAATGGTTGTGGGCTTCCCTAATAGCTCAGTTGGTAAAGAACCCACCTGCAATGCAGGAGACCCCGGTACAATTCCTGGGTCCAGAAGATCCCCTGGAGAAGGGATAGGCTACCTATTCCAGTGTACTTGGGCTTCCCTTGTGGCTCAACTGGTAAAGAACCCGCCTGCAATGCAGGAGACCCCGGTTCAATCCCTGGGTCAGGAAAATCCACTGGAGAAGGGAAAGGCTACCCATTCCCATATTTTGACCTGGAGAATTCCATGGACTATATATATATAGTTCATGCGGTTGCAAAGAATTGGACACAACTGAGTGACTTTCACTTTCACATATTTTTGGTCTTCCCTGATAGCTCAGTTGGTAAAGAATCCTCCTGCAATGTAGGAGACTCCAGTTTGATTCCTGGGTCAGGAAGATCTGCTGGAGAAAGGATAGGCTTCCTGCTCCAGTATTCTTGGGTTTAGCTTTGTGGAACAAAGTGCCATTTCCTATTCCTACATATACATACATCCCTTCCCTGTTGAATCTCCCTCCAACTCCCCATCCCACCCCCTAAGTCATCAAGAAAGATCCTAGGCAAGGGATCCACTAAGTCATGGCTAGATTCCTGACTCACAAAAACCTGGAATAATAAATGTGTGTTAATCCACTCAGTTTGTAGCAATTAGTTATACAATGATAGATAACTTTTATATAGAGGAGCCAGAGTTGAAACAAACAAATCAAAGAACAATTTGGAAATAGATCATAGAATGACACAAGATATCTGAAAGGATCCAAGAAGGAGAGGTTTGAAAACTGAGCAGACTAAACATCATAGGAGACACTAAAAAGGAAGATGATTAAAGACCAAGTACCTGAAACAGCATCAGGATAAGGTGGTTTTATAGCCTCACCCTGGTCTCCCTATACGGAGAAGGCGATGGCACCCCACTCCAGTACTCTCATTTGGTGTTTAAAACCAGTTTGGGCATTCTTGCTTTTTTTGCGACACCACACAGAATGTGGGATCTTAGTTTCCTGACCAAGGATCAAACCCATGCCCCCCTGCACTGGAAAAGTGTGTGTGTGTGTGTGTGTTTGCACAGGTGTGCGTGTCCTCAGTCTTTATGATGCCATGGACTGTAGCCCGCCAGGCTCCTCTGTCCATGGGATTCTCCAGGCAAGAATACTGGAGCAGAGTGCCATTTCCTATTATTTCAGGGGACCTTCCTGACCTAGGGATTGTACTCATGTCTCTTGCATCTCCTGCATTAGCAGACATATTCTTTACCACTAGTGCCAGGAGGGAGGTCCCTGGGCTGGAAGCGTGAAGTCTGGACCACCAGGGAAGTCCCTGGGCTTTCACTTTTGACCTATTGGATCTTGGGTGATTTCTTACTACGCTCTGGCCCTGGTGTCTCCCTCTGACTTTGCTGCCCTCTACAACCTCAGGCTGGCTGCAATCCTGGAGAAACTGGACAATTAGTCCATCCCTGGCATTCTTCCTTTCTTGTCCTCCCAACAGAAGAAGAGGATTTGGATAGCAAAGATTCATCAATGACAGGCAAGTTGCAAGGTCAGGCGAAAGAAGAGGAAGGGTGATGGAGCAGGAGCAGCCCAGGAGGAAGAAGGAGACACAGCAGGTGAGGCTATCAGAGGAGTCCCAGGAAAGTGGAGTTCAGGCAGGAAGGAAGAAGTGGCCACCTCTATCACAGTGGGGACCAAGACAAAAATGGGTCTGCTGTTTTTCTCAAAGGAAAGGTAGATACCATCACTGGTGATTTGGGGAGGGGGTGAAGGCAGGAATGAAAACACCTCTTTCTAAGAAGTGTGATGATACCCAGAGGTTTTCCCCCAAAGATGGAAGAAGCATGGTCCTGTTCCCGGAATTCCTGTTCCAAGACGTGGGGCACAATTTACCCACATGACCAGGAGTGGAGCTGTTGAGGCTGGAGGAACAGCTGACTCAGGACATTTTACTGCAGGGCAGAATTTGTGGTGGGGCATGCCTTCCTTCCTGGGGCTTTAGAGGAGCTAAGGCTCAAGGTGAGGAAGCAAGCAAACTGGAGGACTGTGATGTCACTCTAAAGAGCAAGTAAGACATTGAGAGACGAAGGAAGGGCGGGATGCCAGGCAAAAGGACGAGCCAACGCGAAGTCCAGGAGGCAGGAAGGTGTCTGTTCTGTTAACCTATGTCGAAGCCTTCTTGACCACTGGGTGGCGCTGTCCAGCCTGGAGAGAAACCCAATAGGTCTTCTGGTCTACGATGTTAGCTGAGGTTCTGGAATTCTGGTGCTGGCAAGTTTCTGTAAGGCCAGCCCAGCCCATTGAGCCCTATTTCAATGACACCTCTAAAGCAGCAGGTGGCACTCGTCTGAGAGTTGTGGAGGAAGGTGGGGTCTAACCTGGGGCAAGTCTTTGGGGAAATCTTCCTGCTGTCAGGTGAGACCTTCTAAGGGATGACAGAGTCTGCTCCTCACCTGGTTTTGGATGGGGCTCCGAGTGGGTGGGAAAGGAAGGCTTCCTGGAGGAGGTGGTATTAAAAGATGTGATTTGTCAGTGGAAGAGAGAGGTGAGATTCCGGGTGGGAATGGAGGACTGGGCAGTTACACATGTCTGGGCGGTAAAGATGAAATAGGCAATAGAATGAGACATTTCTTCACTCATCTCATCTGTTTACTAGACATTTGTCGAACACCTGCTTTGATTCCAAGGACACGGTCTTCTGTGGAACTCACAATCTGGAGGGGGACACAGATCTGAAAGCACAGAACTTTTGTGTGATACCTGAAAAAGGGGTTGGGATTGCCCAGAAGAGGCACCTGACCCAGCCTGGAGGGAACCTTGGACAGCGTTTGTGATAGAATAAGAAATATATCTGGACTTCCCTGGTGGTCCAGTGGTTAAGAATCCATCTGCCAATACAGAGGTCACAAGTTCAATCTCTGGTCAGGGAACTAAGATCCCACATGCTTGGGGTGCAACTAAGCCCGAGGGCCTCAACTACTGAGCCCGCTGCCGCAACTAAGACCCAACACAGCCAAAAATAAAGGTACGTGCATAAATAACTGGAGCTTCCCAGGTGGTGCTAGTGGACCTGCCTGCCAGTGTAGGAGACGTAAGAAATGTGGGTTTGATCCTTGGGATGGGAAAATCCCCTGGAGGAGAGCATGGCAGCCCACTCCAGAATTCTTGCCTGGAGAATCCCATGGACAGAGGAGCCTGGTGGGTTACAGTCTATGCGGTCACAAAGAGTCGGATATGACTTAGCAACTTAGCATGCACGCACAGAAATAAATATTTAAAAAATAATAAGACAATAGACCAAAAGTGGAGTTACTTATGGTAAGTCTCATGACACATAACTCAGTCTTTTCTTTCTCTTTCCTTTTTAAAATTTTTTTTAAATTATGAAGGTGTGATAACACATTTACAGGAGACTTGGAAAATACAGAACAGTTACATATACCTGGTGGTGGTGGTTTAGTCACTCAATTGTGTCCAATTCTTGCAACTCCATGGACTGTAACATGCCAGGCTCCTCTGTCCATCGGATTTCCCAGGCAAGAATACTGCAGTGGGTTGCCACTTCCTTCTCCAATTGTTCCACCATATATTACAAATTTTTAAAGTAGATAAGTTAAGATTTTTAGCTGGAGTTTCAATATCAAACTCTCAAAAATTAATAGAATGAATATACAAAAAAGTAGACGGATATAGGAGACCTGAAAAGCACTATGAACCAATCCAACATAATTAAAATTTATACAATTTTCACACAACAGTAGGATACAAATTCTATTCAAGTTCCCATAGACTATAAACTAGGAGACACTGGAACATATCTAGGGACATAAAACCAGGTGCAAAAATTTCGTGGTCTAAAGGTATTGAAACCATACAGAGTCTGTTCTTTTATCATTGTGGAATTATGTCAGAAATCAATGTCAAAAATATTTTAAAATAACCCACATATTTTCAAGTGCAATGTGACATTTATTAATACCAAGGGAGATCTTTGACTTAGCCAGTGAAAGCCTCAGTAAAGCTTAACTCAGCCTTCATGACAGTTTCAGCTGTTTCAGAAATGAAATCTTAAACCAGCCAATCAGGAATCATCTGATAGACCCCTGCCATCCCTCTATTGGAAAGTAACTTTGCAATGACCCACCCACTTTTTTTCAGGTACAACTTCCTTGACCCTGCTCCTGTCTGCCTAGAAAACCTCTAGCCTTGTACAGCCCTTCAGAGCTCCTTTCTGTCTGCTAAACTGGATGCTGCCTGATTCATGCATCATTGGATAAAGCCAGCGAGATCTTTAACATATACGCATTTGCTTTTTTTTTTTTTTTTTTAAACAGATCTCATTTGGTCTCCAGGTGGATGGTGTCAGAACTGCCTTCAGTCTGCAGGACATCCCACTGGAGTCCAGTGAGACTTGGAGAATGGCTCGAGGATGCTGGAAAATACTCTAGAGCTTTCTTAAGATCATGTTCTAGGGGAAAGGTTACATCCTGAAGGACTGATTTTTCAAGAGGAGATGGGACAGGGTGGTTGGAGAATGGGTGTTTTCTGTTAGGGCAATCAGCATGTGCAGAGGCTGGGAAGTGAAAGAGAATGTGGCTTCCTAGAGGAACAGAAAGTTTTTCAGCAGGCATCTGCAGCCCCAGGAGAGAAAAACGGGGTGGCCAGTTCAGGATCCCATCACAAAATATTGAACCCCAGGCAGTGTGTGTGAGTTGCTCAGTTGTGTCTGACTCTTTGTGACCCCATGGACTGCAGCCCTCCAAGCTCTTCTGTCCATGGGATTTTCCAGGCAAGAATACTGGAGTGGGTTGCCATTTCCTTCTCCAGGGGATCTTCCCAACCCATGGATCGAACCTGGGTCCCGTGCATTACAGGCAGATTCTTTACCAGCTGAGCCACCAAGGAAGCCCTACAAGGGAGAGAGGTTTGTAATGAATGTAGTAGGAACAGCCCATCCAATAGAGTGTCTTGTCTCACCTTTCTGAGAGGCTGGTGTTCCAACTCTGCTGATGTGTCTTTGGATATGAGAAAGCCACCACCTTCCAAACTGTGTCTCTAGCTCTGAGGCCATGAGTGGTGTGTCTCCTCAACTCCTGAGCCTCAGTTTTCCCCATATGAGAAATGGGGACACAGATCATCTTAGTCCATTCAGACTGCTATAACAGAATACCATAGACTTCTAAGGGCTTAAGCAACCAACATTTATTTCTCAGAGTTCTGAAGGCTGGAAATCTAAGATCAACATGTGAGGGGACTGCCCTGGGAGTCCAGTGGTTAAGAATTCACCTTTCAATGTAGGGGACAGGGGGTTCGATCCCTGGTCAGGGAACTAAGATCCCACATGCCATGGAGCAACTAAGACTGAGCTTGGAAACTAAGTTAGAAAAAGCCTGCCCAATACAACAAAGAGCCCACATGCTGCCGCAAAGACCCAGTGCAGCCAAAAAATAAAATAAATTAGATCAATATGTGGTGAAATTTGGTGTCTGCTGAGAATTTTGTGTTTTTCTGTGTGTGTGCTCAGTCGTGTCTGACTCTTTGTGACCCCATGGACTGTAGCCCATCAGGCTCCTCTGCCCATGGGATTCTCCAGGCAAGAATACTGGAGTGGGTTGCCATTTCCTCCTCCAGGGGATCTTCCCAACCCAGGGATTGAACCCATGTCTCTTTCACCTCCTGCAATGCAGGCAAATTCTTTACCACTAGCACAACCTGAGGATATGCCTCCAGATCCATGGAAGACCATCTCCTTCTGGCGATGTCCTCAGGTGGCAGAAGCAGGGAGAGAGCTCTCTGGTGTCTTTCTTTTAAAATAAATTTTTTAAAAAATTTTATTTGGCTGTGCGGGTCTTAGTTGCAACGTATGAACCTTTGGTTGCAACATGTGGGATCTAGTTCCCTGACCAGGGATTGAACCATGTAGTCCTCTGCTTTGGGAGTTTGGAATCTTAACCACTGGACCACCAGGGAAGTCCCTGGGGTCTCTTTTATAAGAGTGTTGATCCCATTCTTGATCTAATTACTTCCCAAATACCCCACTTCTGAATATCATCTCATTGGGGATTAGGTTTCAAAGTAGGAATACCAAGGTGGGGATGTTGGACACAAGCATTCAGTCTATGATACAGACCCACCTCACAGGTCTGTCATGAGAAAAGTTAGGTCTCTTGGCACCAAACAATTGCCCAATAAAATTCATTTCTTTCTCTTCTTTAAAAAAACTTTTTTTTTTTTTGGCCATAGCCTGTGGGATCTTAGTTCCCCAGCTAGGGATCGAACTTGTGTCCCCTGCATTGGAATGCACAATCTCAGCTACTGGACCCCCATGGGAGTCCCATTCCTGCTCCTTTTTTTAAAGAGCAAAAACTCCTCCAAAACACCTTGAACATGTTGCACAGCTATATCTCCCATGCTCTGTCCAACCATCCCACCAGCACTGCTCACTCTGGTTGTATCACTACTTTTCCATCAAGAATATACAAGCAATGGGATTTCCCTGGTGGTCCAGTGGTTAGGTAATATTCATTGGAAGAACCAATGCTGAAGCTGAAGCTCCAGTACTTTGGCCACCTGATGCGAGGAGCTGACTCGTTGGAAAAGACCCTGATGCTGGGAAAGATTGAGGGCAGGAGGAGGGGTGGGCGACAGGATGGCATCACCGACTCAATGGACATGAGTTTGAGCAAACTCTGGGAGATAGTGAAGGACAGGAAGCCTGGCGTGGTGGAGTCGGACGCAACCTAGCAACTGAACAACAACAAGTGGTTAGGAATCTGTGCTTTTGCTGCTAAGGGCGGGCATTCAATTCCTGTTTAGGGAGCTAAGATCCTTCAAGCCACATGGCGTGCCCCTCCCCGCCCCCCCCCCAAAAAAAAACTTAAAAAAAGAAAGAGATAAAGGGAAAAAAAGAATATACAAGTGATAATTCGTTTATTATCATCTTTGAATTGCCCATTACTTGCCAGTCAGTGTTCTTAACACTGGGATGTAGTAGTGAATAAAACAGAGTTGGTCTCCTTCCTCTGAACAGCTGGCTCCAGCTGTTTTTATAAATAGTTTAGTGAAACTCAGCCCCACCCAGCCACTGATACATATTGTCCCGGTTTTTACACGGTTACAGTGGGAGTAACTGTGGCAGAAATGACACCCAGAATATTTGGTCCTTTTCAGAAAACACATTTGCCAATTTTTGGTCTAGAAGGTTACCTTCTGGGTGAGACACCTAGGTTCAAATTTTGTCCTCTTCTCTCTTTTTCTTGTTGTTGTTCAGTCACTCAGTTGTGTACGACCCTTTGTGACTTCATAGACTGCAGCACACCAGGCTTCCCTGTCCTTCACTATCTACCGGAGTTGACTCAAACTCACGTCCATTGAGTCGGTGATGCCATCCAACCATCTCATCCTCTGTCACCCACTCCTCCTCCTGCTCTCAATCTTCCCCAGTATCAGGGCCTTTTCCAATGAGTCAGCTCTTTGAATCAGGAGGCCAAAATATTGGAGCTTTAACTTCAGCTTCAGTCCTTCCAGTGAATATTCAGGACTGATTTCCTTTAGGATTGACTGGTTTGATCTCCTTGCTGTCCAAGGGACTTTCAAGAGTCTTCTCCAACATCACATTTCAAAAACATCAATTCTTTGGAGCTCTCTTTCTCTTAGACTTCTCAGTTAAGAGACGCAAAGCGATCAATTCTCACTCCGCACTCCAATGGGTATTTTTTGAGCTGGTTTGAATTGAGGGACACAGCGATGAATGAAATGATGTGCTTGGGATTTCACTGGTGATCCAGTGGTTAAGACTCTGTGCTTCCAATGCAGGGGGTGTGGGTTCCATCCCTGCTGGGGGAACTAAGATCCCATATGCAGCAGGGCATGACCAAAAACTAAAAAAATAAAACAAAACAACAACAACAACAAAACCTACATAAGAAAAGAAAATGATGTGTTTTCATGGATTAACCCCCAGCATTTATAAGCTGATGGATCATGGACATTTGATGTGACCTTTGAACCTCTGTATATATGTGTATACCCAGTTGCTCAGTCATGTCCAACTCTTTACAACCCTATGACTGTAGCCTGCCAGGCTCCTCTGTCCATGGGATTCTCAGGCAAGAATACTGGAGTGGGTTATCATTTCCTCCTCCAGGGGATCTTCCCAACCCAGGGATCAAACCCACATCTCTTTCACCTCCTGCATTGACAGGCGGGTTCTTTACCACTGCATCACCCGGGAAGCCCTTGGATCTGTTTGCTCATAGGTAAAATGAGGGCAGTAGTAGCTGTGTTGTGGAGATTTGCTGAGGTCGTGTCTGAAAAGCATTTAGCACAAAGTAAGTGTTGAAAGAGTGATGACAGGATTTCCACTGGTGAAAATGCAGAAATTTCCCAAAGACCCTCCTTTCTACGGTGATAACTAGAAGACCCCACACTTTTCAATAGGACTAGTCAAAGTGGTAAATGCAAGGAAGCCTCGAGGAGCTGGGTTTCAGAAATAAAAATGAGCCCTTCAGGGACTTCCCTGGCAGTCCAGTGGTTAAGACTCTGTGCTTCCACTGCAGGGAGTACAGGTTCAACCCTTGACCAGGGAACTGGGATCCCACATGCCATGTGGTGTGACTTTTTCTTTTTTTAATTAACAACAACAACAAAAACTCCTTGTAGGTGATCCAACAGCAGTTGCAGCTTCTATACGAGAGGACAGGCAGGCACAAGCTCTGGGTATGGACAGGCTTACATGGATGGAGAGGTGTTTTGGGGACAAGGTAAGTCAGCCAGTTCTTAGATGACAGAAGGAAGCATTCAAAATGGTGGCTGATCTGATCTGAGAGTGCTGGAGTCCAGACTTGGGGAGGAGAGCATCCTAGTGGAGAGATGAGTGGTATGCGATGTCAGAGCCCAAGTGAGGTAAGAAGGACAACAACAGGAGGGCCTGTCTACCTGGCCGGAGCGGGTGAGTGCCCAGTGCATCTACATAGTATAAGGGATGGTGATGGGAAAATGAGGTTGGCTATACATATGGTGGGATTGATGAAATGAGTAAATAAATGCACCCAGGATAATGAGAACCAGGTTTCCCACCATCAGAGAAGAGTGTTACAAAGATGAATGGAGTGGGAATTCCCTTGTGGCTTAGTGGTTAGGATTCCAGGCTTTCACTATCATGGCCCCAGTTCAGTCTCTGCTTGGGAAACTGAGATGCTGAAAACTGTGTGACCGAGAAAAAAAAAAAAAAAGAATGGAGGGCAAATTAGAAATGAACTCTACTGTATTTAGTGTTGGTGTGAACTCATGGTTTTCAACATATGTGTGTGTGTGCTTAGTCGCTCAGTTGTTTCCAACTCTGTGATATATATAGAGAAATATGCCAACAAAGGTCCTTCTAGTCAAGGCTATGGTTTTTCCAGTGGTCATGTATGGATGTGAGAGTTGGACTATAAAGAAAGCTGAGTGCTGAAGAATTGATGCTTTTGAACTGTGGTGTTGGAGAAGACTCTTGAGAGTCCCTTGGACTGCAAGGAGATCCAACCAGTCCATCCTAAAGGAGATCAGTCCTGAGTGTTCATTGAAAGGACTGATGTTGAAGCTGAAACTCCAATACTTTGGTGACCTGATGCAAAGAGCGGATTCATTTGAAAAGACCCTGATGCTGGGAAAGACTGAAGGCAGGGGAAAAAGGGGCCAACAGAGGATGAGATGGCTGGATGGCATCACCGACTCAATGGACATGAGTTTGAGCAGGCTCTGGGACTTGGTGGTGGACAGGGAGGCCTGGCGTGCTGCAGTCCATGGGGTCGAAAAAGAGTTTGACATGACTGAGCGACTGAACTAACTGATAGAGAAATAAATGTGCATGTATCTGTTTTCTTGTCTGTCTACTCAGAGGTCCTGGGATTAATGACACCCTAATAATAACGATGCACTCAACACTCAGGTCTTGGTTCTGAATGTCATTCTCCACTTACAAGCAACCGGGTCTCTTTTGGAAAATGGGTGATTCCAGGGTTTGGGCAAGGAAAGCCTGATCAGCAAAAAACTGATAAGCACATGTTGAATGGACACAGAGCCAGAGTGAAAGGCTCCCACTAGCCAAATCAAAGACACTTTAACCATCAAAAAAACAGAAAGAAAGAAAAAAAAAATAATAAATGTCAGCAAAAATGGCAGAGTAAAAATTTTGCCCTTCCATGAAAGCAATGGAAAAACTGAAGAATTTGTCAGAATCAACACTTTTAGAACACTGGCAATCAACCAAAAGCTTACAGTAATTCAGGGAGTATTTAGACAAGAAATACGGCTGAATCTCAATAAAGAACAGTGAGCTTGGTGGAATTTTAACTCACCCTAGTCCCATTCCTCACTCTCCAACACAGAAATAGCTTTACAGACTCACAGACATAGAGAATAGATTTGTGGTTGCCAAGGGGGTGGGGAGGATTGGGAATTTGGGATTAGCAGATGCAAACTATTATATATAGAATGAGTAAATAATAAGTTCCTACTGTAGAGCACAGGGAGCCTTATTCAATATCCTGTGACAAACCATAATGAAAGAGAATATGAAAAAGAATGTATATATGTGAATAACTGAACCACTTCCCTGTACAGCCGAAATTAACACAACATTGTAAATTGACTATACTTCGATAAAATAAAATTTAAAAACAAGATAGCCTTAAAAAATAACAGGTCACATTTCTGGTACAGGAAGAAAAACGGAGTCAGAGCTCTTATAAAGCCCTGTTCCCAAGGAATAGTATTACCTGATCTATCTAGTGGTTCCCTGGAAGACCACCCTTGAAAAGATTATCTTTCATTGACTTCACTCGAAGTTGCCCAATGCTAAAAACCTCTCCCCAGGGGGTGTCTGTCAAATATTTTAACATCACAGCTCCCTGAGGTGGTGGATAACAGCTGGGACAAATAATAACCTAACCAAACAGTCTTAAAAAGAAAAGTTAAGGAATGAGATGTCCCTAGGGACTTTGAAAGGGCTTTCCAGGTGGCTCAGTGGTAAAGAATTCACCTGCTAATGCAGGAGATGCAGAAAATAAGGGTTCCATCCCAGGGTCAGGGCAATCCCCTGGAGGAGGAAAGGCAACTCACTCTAGTATCCTTATTTGGGAAATCCCATGGACAGAGGAGCCTGGTGGGCTATATAGTCCGTGGGATTGCAGAGTTGGACATGACTGAGAGACTGAGCATGAACATAAGAGGCTTTGAAAAGCTCCAACATATTCCTGGGAATCTGGAAGGCTACATGCATGTGGAGGGCTGTGTGCATACTCAGGAAAGATCTGACAAGTTCCTAAGCTCTTAATTCTGGCTGACTTCAAGGCTCCAAGAAAGTGGGAAGTGGCAGATAAGGCTGGGTTGCAAGTTTCCTGACTGAGTGTTGACTGTGTGTCAAAACATACAGAGATCCTGGATGAAGACTGGGAGACTTTTAGTTTCAGATTTTCAAGGAAGTTTGTTCAATCACTTGCTAAACACCAAGCTAAGTAGAGATTTAAGTGATCGTACATGACAGAGAATAGAGACTTTGCAGAATTAATTCAGAAAAATCATTAAATCAACAAGAAACAACTACTATGGAAAATCACAATGGCAACAAACCTTCAGAAGGAGGTAGAATATGATATCCATAGTTGCCATATTATATTACAAGGTATACCTTGGAGGTACTGTGAATTTTGGTTCTAGCACAATAAAGCAAATACTGCAATGAAGCAAACCACATAAATTCTTTGGTTTTCCATTTCACATAAAAGTTAACACTGTAAATCAATTCTTCTTCTTTTTTTTTTTTAAAAAGAAGAAATTACTTAACATGAAAAAGATAGTAACAAAGGAACCGAGGAATAAAAAGGAAATAAGACATATGAAAAACAAATAGCAAAATGGCAGATAAAAAGTCTACCATATCAGTAATTATGTTAAATATAAAAGGGTTAAATTCTCCAACTAAAAGGTAGAGATTGACAGAAAGAATCAAACAGATGATCCCATTATATGCTGTCTACAAAAGACTCACTTTAAGATTAAGGGGAAAAGGATAGTTGTATATACTCAGTTGAATCAGATAGGGTCAGCATAGAAATAAATTGGAAGTTCGATACACAAAGTTTCAAAGTGACTATCTATATTATATTTAGTAGTTACAAAGGGGGAAAAAGTAACTGCCCTGTGTAGTGGTTAAGCAGGGATTCAGGGGTCAACTCCCAACCCCACTGCTTTTGAGCTGTGTGACCTCAGGCAGTTCCTTGCCCTCTCGGTTTCCTCATCTATAAAGAAGGATAGTAACTACCTTTCTCATAGGGCTATTGTGAGAACTGTTAGACCACTGTGGTTAACGAGTCTGGATTTATTACTGGGGGCAGTGAGGGAGAACACACACCAAGGAGAATGGTTGGCACATGCTCAAGTGCTGTTATTACTGAGTACTTATCATTAGAATAAGCCGTTTATATCCATTACTAGTGCACTGTATTCAACCTCATAATTATAATGTGAAGCAGGACTGCTATCATCCAATCACTAAGTCCTGTCCAACTCTTTGTGACCCCATGAACTGTAGCACGCCAGGCTTCCTTGTCCTTCACTCTCTCCCAGACTTTGCTCAAACTCATGACCACTGAGTCAATGATGCCCTGCAACCATCTCCTCCTCTGTCACCTGCTTTTCCTGCCCTCAGTCTTTCTCAGCATCAGGGTCTTTCCCAGTGAGTCAGTTCTTTGCATCAGGTGTCCAGAGTGTTGGAGCTTCAGCTTCTGCATCAGTCCTTCCAAGGAATATTCAGGGTCAGTTTCCTTTAGGCAGGCTCATTGTCCCATTTCCCAGGTGAGGGAACTGGGGCTCTGGAAACATGAGGCTGAAGGTACCAGGGTTGGACAGGGGTTGGAATAGTGCCTTCTGGCTGCAAACTTGACTGCCCAGCCTCTGCCCCGCCCGAAGCGACCTCTCTTTAGTTGTGTCAGCCGCTTCACGGGTCCCCAGATTTTTCTGAGAGGAAGTGTTATCCCTATCGTGTTCCTCATTCTCTGTGAGTTGAGAAAGAACAGGTCTGAGGAGGGGCTACAGAGGGAAATACATGAGGTTATAAAAACCATAGTCCAGAGAAGTGTTGGGAAGAGGAACAGAAAGGGAAGAAGGATGGCAGAGATGTATGAACACAAGGAGCCAGATGACTCTGGTGAGGCTGGGCCCCCAGTCTGGGGTGATAGTGGGGATGACAGGGTCCCAGGCTCCTGATGGTGCTTGGGGCCTGGCAGCCAGCTTGCAACTCTGAGAGCAGGGCTCAGCCGACTTCCAAGTTCAAGTGCATGTGCTCTGTTCTGTCCAGAGGAGGAGACATTTGGGGGCCAGAGACTGGCTGAGAGACACCCTCGACCACTACACAGTTTGAGGAGCTTGTCAGGTACGGGAGTGCTTGGTTCAGGAGCAGGCAGCTAGGGGAACGGGGGCAGGCAGGGGGTGGAGTGGGGGCAGAGTCTGCCCCCAGCCCCGAGCCCCAGCTATCTGCTGGTCCTGCAGAGTGTCTGACCTGGGGCCCTCTGCTTCTCCTGCTGCTCCTCTTCGTCTCACTGGGCTTCTTCACGCTCCAGCTGACCACTCTGGTTCAAGGTGAGTGAGCATCTAGGGGCTTAGAGTCCTCGGTCCCTTTGGGTTTTCTCTCTGAGATGGTCTTTGCCCTTTTCCACAGTCCCTAGACCTACTAGGGCTGGGTCGTGCGGGCTCTGTGTCACCTTCTGTGTGACCATGTGCCAGTAACTCTCCCTCTCTAAGTCTGCTTCCTTATTTGAAAGGTGGTTCATCCTCCCGGTGGGGAGACCTTGAAAGCAGATTTGGCTCAGGGTCAGTGCTTAAAGAGGGATTTCTCTGCTCCGTTGTAGTTTCCAGGATCCAGTGTCTGCAGAGAGATTCGGGAGACCGTGAGAACAACAGCCTGGATAAGTGGCTGGACACCAGGTTCCGGAGTCTGAGTAGGGAGGGGCTGTATGGCTGTGGACAAGCCACCACTGCCAGGGGTGGAGGAGAGAGGGCAGGAGTCAGGGAGGGGATCGGACCCCTGCAAGAGGTCCTGGTGAGCTGGCGATGTCGGGCAAGTCACTCTCTAAGCCTCAGTTTTCTCGTCTGTATGATGGGCTCTCTGGGTCACCTGACATCCACACACGATGTTCTCATGGGGCTCTCTGCACCACATACACAGTAGGTGCTTAATAATTGACGTCCTCTCCCTCCAGCTGAAGTTGCAGAGAAGCAGATGCAATCAAACCTGGAGAAGATCCTACAGCGCCTGACCCGGATGAATGCCACCCTGGGTAAGGGAACCACACCAAGGTCAAGAGGAAGTCACAGGATGGTGGGTGGGGGCTGGGCCACACCTGCTTCAGCTGCCAGGCTGAGGAGGGCAGAGCAGAGCTGGAATGTTCCTCATGGGTTTCTTGAGGAACTGAGCTGACAGCTGAAGAGAAGGGCCTAGCCCTGGGTTCCGAAGATCTGGAGCCTAGGAGCCAAGCAATGTCTCTGTCCCAACTCCACTCCTCTTCCCCAGCTGGCCTGTGCCATCCTTGTCCTCAGAATTGGGAGTTTTTCGATGGAAGCTGCTACTTCTTCTCCTGGACCCAGAGTGACTGGAGATCTGCCGTCTCTGCCTGTCTGCTTATTGGGGCCCACCTAGTTATCATCGAGAGTACTGAGGAGGAGGTGGGCTGGGCAAGGTCCCCCGAGAGGCTGGGCCATATTGCCAGGTCAAGAAAGAACCTTCTGCTTCCCTCTTCTGCCCTCTGAGAGATGGGCAGCTGGGGGTGTGGCGGGGGGATGAGAGGTGAGATACAATCAGGGAAGGCTTCTGGGAAGAGGAATCATAATGGACTCAGGAAGGTCATGTGAGAGAAGAACATGGATGAGAGGAGCCCATGTATGGACAGGAAGGGAATTCAGAGTGCCCTTGAGGCCATATACAATGCATGTTAACTGAGACACAAGTCATATCCACATGTGTATTACATTAACACACATCCACAGCCTCCATGCACATGTTAACACATACAACTTGAGTAAGGCCTCTAGGCTAGACTGTGAGAAGAACTTCTGTGGGAGGCAGGGGTCCATGGAGATGTGGGCAGACATGGGATGTGTGGCGTTCAGGGATCTTCCTCCTGATACCCCTCTCCCCACCCACCCCCAGAAATTCCTGAACTTTTGGTATCCCAGAAATAATAAACCCACCTGGATCGGCCTCAGTGACCACCACAGTGAGGGTTCCTGGCGGTGGGTGGATGACAGTCCTGTCCAACTCAGGTAACCTCCCAGTGACAATGTCCCAGGAGAGGTGGGCAGGAACTCCAGACCAAGGGTGCTCAGACTCTGGACTGGAAAGCATCACCTGAGAAGCTTGGTGAAGATGCAGAGTGCTGCCTTCATCTGGGGGTAGGGGGTAGGTGTTGGGTGGGAGTCTGATTCTATATGTCTAGGAACAGGCCCAGGAATCTGCATTTAATTTTGTGTTAGTGTCATCACTCAGTTGTGTCAGGCTCTTTGCAACCCCATGGACTGTAGCCCACCAGGCTCCTCTGTTCATGGAATTCTCCAGGCAAGAGTACTGGAATGGGTACCCATTTTCTTCTCCAGGGAATCTTTCCAACCCCAGGGATTAAACCTGGGTCTCCCACATTGCAGGTAGAGTCTTTACCATCTGAGCCACTGGGGAAGCCCACATTTAACTTTCCCAGAACTGATTCTGGTGGATGTGGTGTTTGAACCCACATTTCAAAAACCCTGCCTCCGAATTCCTGACCAACCTCTGGCTGGTACTTGGCAATTTGCTGTCAAAGTCCAGGGACCAGCCCCTCCAAAATTGGGGGTGGGCACTGGGTGGAGTAGGGGTCTCATTGCACTGATGCCGTTCACAGCTTCTGGAAAAAAGGGGAGCCCAACAACCACGGAGATGAGGACTGTGTGGAACTGCACAACGATGGCTGGAATGATGGCAGATGTGTTACAGAAAACCCCTGGATCTGTGAGAAGCCCTCGGTTCCCTGCCCAGTCCTCTGAGGGCTGCTGCCTCCACCATCCCACCTCGCCCCGCCCCGCCCCACCCCCGATCCTGCCCGGTTAGCAGAGATCAGCCAACTGGAACATGCACTCCGAGGTTCCTCTTGGGCCCCACCCCTTTCTGTTTTCCCCTTTGGTGAATGCCCATCCCCTTAGTATTCAGAAGACTTTGAGATTCTCTAAGACCAATCTCTCCACAAGCTATAGACCATTTTTCTACATCTATCGATAGGCTCAGCTCCCCACTCTGTCCCACCATGATATCCCCCTAATAAAGTCATACCTTGCATTATGTGTCCCATTGAACTTATTTTTGTTCCTTTGCCACTGTTTGAGTCACTGTAGTTTGATAATCTGTTTGATGCACTGGAGGACATTGTCTTTTTTCAATACGCTTTTCTTTTTTGTGTAGTTGATACCGTTTTGTTTTGTTTTTTGACTGCACCACGTAGCGTGTGAGATCTTAGTTTCCTGACCAGGGATGGAACCTGTATTTCCCTCCCCCTGCATTGGAAGCATGGAGTCTTAACCACTGGACTGCCAGGGAAGTCCCCCAGATACAGTTTTTATTGAATTTAGTTAAATTATTTATGTTTGGCTGTGCTGGATCTTCGTTGCTGCATGCAGGCTTTCTCTAGCTGTGGTAAGTGGGGAATGGGATGGGGGGGTGCTACTCTTCACTGCAATACGCGGGCTTCTCATTGCAGTGGCTTCTTTTTGCAGAGCTTGGGCTGTAGGGCCCACAGGCTTCAGAAGTTGTGGCACACGGGCTTAGCTGCGCTTCGGCATGTGGATCTTCCCAGAGCAGGAATTGAAACCCTGTCTCCTGCATTGGCAGGCAGACTCCCAACTACTGGACCACCAGGGAAGTCCCCAGATAGGGTTTTGAATCAGTTTGTAATTTTGGTTGGGAATATGCATATATACAATATGTATATGTTTATATGTGTCTGTCTAGCTATGTGTTCATTTATTCATGAACCAATTATTATTCAGGTACTTTGGTTTAAAAAATTTATTTTATTAATGTATACTTGATTTACAATGTTGTCTTAGTTTCTAGTGTACAGCAAAGTGATTTTATGCATATATATTTTTTTGTATTCTTTTCCATTATGGTTTTATTACAGGATATTGAATATATTACCCTGTGCTATACAGTAGGATCTTGTTGTTTATCTATTCTGTATATAACAGTTTGCATCTGCTAATCCCAAACTCCCAGTCTATCCCTTCCCCACCTACCCTCCCCTATTCAGGTACTTTAAAAATGTCCTTCAGTAAAGTTTTATGATTTTCTTCATATGAATCTGAAAAAACCCACTATTTCTAGGCATGTGTTTTGGCTTCCCCAGCGGCTCAGATGGTAAAGAATTGGCCTGCAATGCGGGAGACCTGGGTTTGATCCCTGGATTGGAAAGATCGCCTGGAGGAGGGCATGGCAACCCACTCCAGTATTCTTGCCTGGAGAATCCCCATGGACAGAGGAGCCTGGCAGGCTACAGTCCATAGAGTCCCAAAGAGTTGGACATGACTGAGTGACTAAGTACACATTGGCTTCCTATTGGTGCTGTAACAAATTATCACAAACTTAGTGGCTTCAGACAACACAAATGTGTTATCTTACGGTTCTGGAAGTCAGAAGTCCAAAATGGGTCTCGCGGGCTTGAAATCAAGTAGGGCTGCCTTCCTTTCTGAATATTCCTGGGGAGAATCTGCTTTCTTGCCTTTTCCAGTTTCTAGAGGCTGCCAGCAATTGTCGGCTGGGGGCTCCTTCCCTCCATCTGCAGAGCCAGCCATGACTCAGTCTTTCTCACCTTGTGTGGCTCAAACACTGCTTCTTCTGTTCCACATTTAAAAGACCCTGTGATTACATTGGTCCCACTGGATAAGCATAGGATTCCCAGGTGACTCAGCAGTAAAGAATCCGCCTGCAATGTAGGAGATGCAGAAGACGTAGTCTCGATCCTTGGGTTGGGAAGATCCCCTGGAGGAGGGCGTCCATTCCAATCCCACGGACAGAGCAGCCTGGCAGGCTATTCCATAAGATTGCAAAGAGTTGAACATGACTGAAGCGACTAAGCACACACACACACTGGATAAGCAGTCTAAACTCACTATTTTCAGATAAGTCAATTAAAGACCTTATTTCTATCTGTTATCTTAATTCCCACTTTTCCATTTCTCACATCCCCACTGCCTTACTCATGCCTCTCAGGTTCATCTCCCAAATAAACCACGCCTGAGTGTGGGGTCAGCTGGTGGGTAACCACTAAAGGCACAAACTCAATAGAAACGTTATGCTAAGATAAAATTTGTGAGTGAAATAAGCACTGGAGTGCAGTTATTTATTTTACTTTGTACTGTGAAATGATTTTAAGACTTAGAAGAAAAGTTGGGGAAATAGACATGAATTCCCAAATACTCTTCATCCACATTCCACCAATGTTAACATCTTACCAACCATAGTATAATGATCAAACCCAGGAAATGTCATGTTGATACACTATTATTAACCAAACTACAGAACTTATTTGGTCCTTTTCCTGGCTCAGGATGTCAAATCACATTTAATTGTCATTTCTTAGTCTCCTCCAATCTGTAATGGTCTAATCTTGTCCTGACCTTCATGCTCTTGTCATTTTTGATGAGTGCTGGTCAATGTTTCTGTACACTGTTCCTCAGATTGAGTTTGCCTGGTGTTTCCCCACCACCCTCCTGTTTGTGCATTTCATGCATGCTCAGGTGTGTCTGGCTCTTTGCAACCCTATGGACTTTGGCCCGCCAGGCTCCTCCATCCATGGGATTTTTCTAGGGAGGAATACTGGAGTGGGTTGCCATTTCCTCCTCCAGGGAATCTTCCTGATATAGGAATTGAAACTGCATTTCCTGCATCTCTTGCATTGACCCGCAGATTCTTTAGCACCTAGCCACCTGGGATTGGGACTTCCCAGGTGGCTCATATGGTAATGAATCCACTTGCAATCAGGAGCTGCAGGAGATAGGGAAGATCCTCTAGAGAAGGGTATGGCTATTCAGGCCACTATTTTTGCCTAGAGAATCACGTGGACAGAGGAGACTGGTGAGCTACAGTCCATGGGGTCCCAAAGAGTTGGACACCACTGAGTGACTAAGCACATGTGTGTGCGTGTGTACATATATATATATATATACACACACACACACACACATACATAGATTAAATTCCTTAATTTCTTGTACATGTTTGAAAGACAGCTGGGCTGGATATCAAATCCTTGGTTCATACTTTCATTCATTGAGTAATTTTTAATGTTCCTCCATTGTTGTATTGCTTTGAATATTAGCTTTGAAAAGTCTAATACCAGTATAATTCTTATGACTTCATAAATTTCTTGATTTGGAAGACCTTAAGAATTTTATCTTAATCTTCAAAATCAAGTAGCTTTTCCTATGTCAAATAGACATAGGAATATGCCTCAGAGTTGACGTTCTGGGCTACTTTCCCAGGTACCTAGTCAGCCCTCTCAATGTGTAATTTCAGGTGATTTTCTATTTCAGGAAAAAATTTTATTATGATTTTACTTCATTCATCTGGCTGTGTTGGGTCTTTCTTGTATCATGCAGGGTCTTTCATTGCAGCACACGGACTCTCCAACTATGGCTTGTGGGCTCAGTAGTTGTAGTGCCCAGGTAGAGTTGCTCCAAAGCAGCGGAATCTCAATTCCTCGACCAGGGATCAAACCCACATCCCTTGCATCACAAAATGAATTCTTAACCACTGGCATACCAGGGAAGTCCCATATGTTACCTTTTAAAAATTGATTAATTTTTGTTTTTGCCCGTGTGGCATGCACGGTCCTAGATCCCCCACCAGGGATTGAATCTATGGTCCCTCTAGGGGAAGTGTGGAGTCCCAATCACTGGACTGCCAAGGGATTCCCTATGACTTTAAATATTTGCTGTTTTGTTTTGTTTCTTCAAGGATCCCCAAAAGTGTGTATTTCTCCTTCAATGTCCAAAATTCCATTGCCGTTCATTTCTCCCCACCTCCGAAGCTTTTCTATTTCTTCCTCTTTATGTCATTGTCCCTCTCTCTGTTGTTTTTCTGTCTTTTTCCAACGTCTTTTTATTATACTTTCATTTGCGTTTATTCTCTCTTGGGTACCTTATTTAGTCTGCATTTCTGAAATAAGTTTGTCTTTTTCTGCCATATCTTTCCCTAGTTGATTCAAATATCTCTTCATCACATCAGTACTTGACTCTTTAGCTTTTGAATTAAAAAAAAAAATCTGGCTGCATTCTGCAGCCAGATCCCTGTTGGGATCTCAGTTACCCGACAGGGTTTCATCCCTGGTCAGGTGAAGTCTTAAACACTGGACCTGCATCAGAAGGTGAAGTCTTAAACACTGGACCACCAGGGAAATCCCTAGTTTTTAATTTTTGATGTATAGTGATTTTTCATATCTGAAATGTTTGTTGGATTACATTTGATTCTCTTTGGAGTGTTGACTTACGGTTTTCTTCTACTTCCTGATTCCACTTCAGAGGAACTTTTTCCTTTGTTAATTTTGTCTGTATTTTCATTCTGTGCTGTGCTTAGTTGCTCAGTCATGTCTGATTCTCTGTGATGCCATGGACTGTAGCCTGCCAGGCTCCTCTGTCCATGGGGATTCTCCAGGCAAGAATACTGGAGTGGGTAGCCATGCCCTTCTCCAGGGGATCTTCCCAACCCAGGGATCAAACCCATGTCTCCCACATTGCAGGTAGATTCTTTACCATCTGAGTCACCAGGGAAGCCCAATAGACATCATAAAACCAAATTTTAGAAAGTTGAATTAAACACACACACACACTAACACATATATAATGTCTACAAGAACAAATCAGGTTGTTACTCAATCTGATTAGATACTATTTGAGAACTTTCTGGATATCAATAAAAGCCTTAACTCTGTCAGAAATCTTTTTCTTTTCCTTCCTTTTTCTCGAGGTGCTTCCAATTACTCTCTCTGAATTTACTTTTGTCCTTTTGTTCAGATGGGCAGCTCGATGGTCCCCACTTATGCCAATGCAGCAAAATCGACTTAATTTAGTGGATTTTGTTTGTGTTTGTTCTGTTGGTGGCAGAAATAGGAGGGGAGACCTGAATTTTTAAAAAATGTATTGGAATATTATTGATTTACAATGTTGTGTTAGTTTCAGGCGTACAGCAAAGTGAATCAGTTATACATATACATACGTCCACTATTTTTAAGATTCTTTTCCCATATGGGTCATTACATACTACTGAATAGAGTTCCCTGTGCTGCACAGTAGGTCTTTCTTAACTATCATTTTTTTTAATTCAAACTTTTAATGAGTTTGTTTTTATTTAAGTTTTTCATTTTTGGCCGTGCTGGGTCTTCTTTGCTGCACTTGGGCTTTCTCTAGCTGCAGTGAGTAAGGACTACTCTCTAATTGCCGTGCCCAGGCTTCTCATATGCGGTGGCTTCTCTTTGTTGTGGAGAATGGGCTCCAGAGTGTGGGCTCAGTAGTAGTGGTGCATGGGCTGAGCTGTCTCAGTAGTAGTGGTGCATGGGCTGAGCTGTCTCAGTAGTAGTGGTGCATGGGCTGAGCTGTCTCAGTAGTAGTGGTGCATGGGCTGAGCTGTCTCAGTAGTAGTGGTGCATGGGCTGAGCTGTCTCAGTAGTAGTGGTGCATGGGCTGAGCTGTCTCAGTAGTAGTGGTGCATGGGCTGAGCTGTCTCAGTAGTAGTGGTGCATGGGCTGAGCTGTCTCAGTAGTAGTGGTGCATGGGCTGAGCTGTCTCAGTAGTAGTGGTGCATGGGCTGAGCTGTCCCATGGCATGTGGGATCTTCCTGGACCAGGGATGGAACTTGTGTTCTCTGTATTGGTAGGTTAACTCTTTACCCACTGTGCCATCAGGGAAGTTCCTTGCTATTTTTTGATTGAGTTTTTTTTTTTTTTTTAAATATTGAGCTGCCTGAGCTATTATTATATTTTGGAGATTAATCTCATGTCTGTTGCTTCTTTTGCAAATATTTTTTCCCATTCCCAGGGCTTACTTTTTATTTTGTTTACTGTTTCCTGTGCTGTGCAAAGCTTTTAAGCTTAATTAGGTCTCATTTGTTTATTTTTGCTTTTATTTTCATCACTCCAGAAAGTATATCAATAACACCTTGCTGCAATTTATGTCAGAGTGTTCTGCCTATGTTTTTCTCTAAGAGTTTTATAATGTCCCATCTTGCATTTAGGTCTTCAATTCATTTTGAGTTTACTTTTGCATATGGTGTTAGGGAGTGTTCTAAGTTTCATTTTTTACATGTAGCTGTCCAGTTTTCTCAGCATCATTTATTGAAGAGACTGTCTTTTCTCCATTGTATATTCTTATCTCCTTCGTTATAGATTAGGTGATCATAGGTGCATGGGTTTATCTCTGGACTTTCTATTATGTTCCATTGATCTACATTTCTATTTTTGTGCCAGTACCATACTGTTTTGATTACTGTAGCTTTGTAATATAGCCTGAAGCTCAGGAAGCCTGATTGCCCCATCTCTGTTATTCTTTCTCAAGATAAAGCAGGTATTTTTAAATTATCTCCATGTTCAGGACTGAAACTGAGCAGGACCCTGTGGGGCCCATGGGTGCAGAAGCCTTTTTTTCATTAGAAAAGACCCTGATGCTGGGGAAGATTGAAGACAAGAGGAGAAGGGGGTGACAGAGGACAAGATGGTTGGATGGAATCACTGACTCAATGGACATGAGTTTGAGCAAGCTCTGGGAGATGGTGAAGGACAGGAAGCCTGGTGTGCTGCAGTTCATGGGGTCTCAAGAGTCGGACACAGCTGAGCAACTGAACAGCAGTAACATAATAACAGCAGAAATAGGAGTGAAAGAATGAGTGAGTGATTAATTGGTGTGGCTCACTGTAAGTTCTTTTTTACAGTGGTCCTCGGCAGATCAGAGATGCTGTTTCTGACCCCATTCTCATCCATCTCTACCTTCTGTTGACTTAAAAATTAGTCAAAATCTAAAAGTTAAGAGTTACGTTTTATTCCGTGGGAATTTTTAGGACTTCAAGGCCAGGAGGCAGCATCTCAAGTAGGCTTGAAAGAGCTGCTCCAGGGAGGTGAGGAGAGGAGCCAGATTATATAAAAGTGTTGCAACAAAGGGTCAGTAGTCTAAACATCAGAAGATTATTGTTAATTAAAGAAAACCAGATATCCCAGGTTAAGGAATTTAGTGCTTACCTATGCATGGTAAGATGCAAGAGTCTAGGCTCATTGAAAATCATTCCTTCCATATGCATCTCAGCTGTCTGGAGCCAGTATCCTGTGTTTTCACATCTTGCACTCCCTTGGGGCTCACAATGGAGAGTGGCTGCAGTCTAATGGCTGTCGGATCACAGGTATTGTTCTCTTCCCGGTTGCCCTGGAAGGCTCCAATTGCTGATGACTGTGACACCCTTGTTTATTGATATGGCAAGAAATACTCCATTTCTCACTTCTGTGGTCTCAGCTTCATCCCATGGTATAAGTTGACTATGTAACTCAGCTTGGGACTTAGACCCACAAGGGATTCTCCAGGCAAGAATGCTGTAGTGGGTTGCCATGCCCTCCTGCAGGGGATCTTCCCAACCCAGGGACTGAACCCAAGCCTCTTAAGTCTCCTGCATTGCAGGTGTATTCTTTATCACTGAGCCACTGAGGAAGCCCCATAGCTGCTTTATAATGTTGTGTTAATTCATAAGTAAGACATTTCTGTGGGTTCCCAGAAATTCTCACTTATCAAAAGAAGAAATTTTTATCCCGTTCTTTGTTTATCTCAGCATTTGTTTTGTGTGTGTGGGTGTGTGTGTGTTTTAAGAAGAATGAGCATTGAATAGATATATTTTGTAACTGCAATGTGGAAAGGTCAAAAATAAATTGTGGAAGGATGTATCCCACATGGTACTGTTTAGACAAAGTTTTCAGATGTATGAAACAATCCAATAAATTGTTTAAATGCACACATGATTCAGATATGATTTAATATGAGAAACACAAAGTTTGGGAGGGCATCTTCTTTGGGGAAGGAAGGAGAGAAATAAAACCAGAGTGGTATATGAGACTATCAGCTACAATTTATTTACTTTTAAGAAGATCTCAAAAACACAAAGAAGTCAGTACTTGATAAAGCTGAGTAGAAGGCAAGGGGGTTTTCATATTTAACCTTTGTACATGCTTAGTTTTTTTAATAATAAAAAGGCAAAGCCAAAAGTAACATCAGCGACCAAAGCACAAGATATGCTTTGCACCAAACCAGGTACCCTGGTCAATAGTGAGCTTCTCATCTTTGGCAAGAATGGAAATCAGAGTGGTCTTGGCCTTGGGACTGAACCTTGTGACTTTCACCTTGCGAACTCAGTCACTTTAGACTCTTTGTGACCCTAGGGACCATAGCTCACCAGTCTCTTCTGTCCATGGGCTTTTCCAGGTAATACTGGAGTGGATTGCTGGACCGTCCTCCAGGGGGTCTTCCCAAGCCAGGGATCAAACCAGAGCCTCTTGCGTCTCCTGCATTGTAGGCAGATTCTTTACTGCTGAGCTACCTGGGGAAGTCTGACTTTCACCTTCCTCCCACACTAATCCAAACCCCCTGTCTCCATGATCCAAGTCCCTTTACAATCTGGCCCCAGCTGGCACCCCAGCCTCAGATTACCACTCTGACTTAGTCTCAGCTTCTCTGAAGAGTCCTGTGGCCTCTCTCCTCCCAATCTTAGCAAATATTAATATCATGCTCTCTCATCCTCTGGAATAATTCTGGTTTTTTCTTCAGGCAACACCTCCTCCTGGAAGCCCCACCAGATCCTCTAGGCTGAGTCAGATGCTTCTAGGGGTTCTCCTAGTCTCCTGTGCTTCCTAGACTCATCACATTGTTTTCAAGGCCCTGGTCACATGTTTCCCATCTCCTTGCTCTCTCTCTCCCACTCCAAGGATGAGTCTCCATTCCCTTCCCTGGGTGGGGGACAGGGCTAGAAGTTAGAGGGCTGTGGCTGATCTTGTGCCTGGGACCTCCCTTCCCTTTGAACTTTCCCTGTGGGAAAATTCTGAGTACAGGACAGGGAGTGGGCAGCCTCTGGTTGCCTGGTAGTGGTGCACATCTCCCCTCTTCTGCTGCCACTCCCCAAAAGTAGCCTCAGCTACAGGTGTGTACAACAGAGATCCACTTTCCTGTCTCCTTGCCTTAGCCTTGGCTGTGCCCTCTGACTGTTCCTTTCTCTGTCAGCAGTGCACAAGTTCTTGGTGGCCCTGTTGCAATGCTACTTCTTTCAGAAAACTTCCTCTAATGCCCCCCATATGTGTGTGTCAGTCGCTCAGTCGTGTCGACTCTTTGCAACCCCATGGACTGTAGCCCGCCAAGCTCCTCTGTCCATGGGATTTTCCAGGCCAAGAATACTGGAGTGTGTCGGCATTCCCTTCTCCAGGGGATCTTCCCAGCCCAGGGATTGAACCTATGTCTCCTGCTTTGCATGCAGATTCTTTACAAAGATCCAAGACAGCCAAAAGTAAATAGCAATGCCCTCCATAATGGCTGACAAATCCGTTCCTACTAGATCCTTTCCCAAGAACATAGTCTCATGAGATTGTGCAACGCTTGTGGGTTTTTTCCTTCCGTTTCCTCCTACTGAGCCCTCAACCCTCCTGCATTCTGCTGTCCTTGAGAGCCCTAGAAGGAGGGTGCACCCTCCCAGAATGTCCTGCCCCTCTGTAACCTCCTGCTGGTAAGGCAGCTGTCAGCCCCTGTTGATTCAGGTTCCATTTCTGATGACAAAGGCAAGATCATCCTTGTGCATCTCAGAACCAGGGGACTTCTAGAAAGAGGAGCGGGAACCTCCCATCCTGTGGACAGGAATCTTCGTCAGCCCTGCATGGCCTCTGAGCCCTGCTGACTTTTGCTGTTGTAATTATCTGTTTTTTGGCCACTCAGTGCAGCTCGTGGGATCTTAGTTCCTGAACCTGTGCTCACTGCAGTGGAAGTGCAGAGTCCTAACCCCTGGACCACCAGCGAATTCCCCAGGCCTGTTGACTTTAAAAATTTTTATTTTATTAATTTTTGGCTGCATTGGGTCTTCATTGCTTTGCATGGGCTTTCTTTTTCTCTTTGCATGGGGCTTCTGCGGTGAGCAGGAGCTACTCTTGTGGTTCAAGAGCTTCTCATTGCTTTGGCTTCTCCTCTCGTGGAGCACAGGCTCCAGGCGCGCAGGCTCTGTAGTTTTGACGCACGAGCTTTGTTGCTCTTTGGCATGTGGAAATCTTCCTGCACCAGGGATCAAACCCATGTCCCTTTCATTGGCAGGCAGATTCTTATCCACAGAGCCACCAGGGAAGTCTGACTGTTGACTTTTAATGTCTAACCATCTTCCCCAACTCAGCACCATGGCCAGCCTCTCTCTGAATGGGTGATGCACACCCTTGCATATGCCTTGCATACTTGGCGTGGTTGTGTGTGTGTAAGTTACAGAAATGTCCCAGAGCTATATATCTCAAGTGGTTTCTGCTTCTTGTCAATCTAGGTCACTGCGATCTAGACCATGGCCGCCTATGCAACTAGTTTATTACGCGTTTGTTTCAGAGTGAGTGCCCATCAAGTTCTTCTTATTCATTAATGAGCAATCAAAAGCATCACAAGAAAAATGGAAAGAACCCTCCATTACTTGGGAGATACTATTTGCCTTTGCATCTCTACCTACAGATCTTCTCTAAGTTAATAAAGAAAGAAAGAAAAAAAAAAAACCTAAACCATCTCATAGAAAAAGATGGAAAAAGGATACAATGTATAGAAAAGCAAACCAGAAGAGTCAATACATACTGATACTCAAAATCTGCAGGATTCAGGAAACAGGATCAAAAGCCACAATGAGGGGGGGAAAAGCCACAATGAGATTCAGTGAGAAGCAAAAGAAGTTCTCTGGTAAAAATGTGAAATCTTTTTGTTTTTTAAACTAAGGCGAGGGGGATGTGTGGAAAGTAAGAGAGAGGAGTTGGGGGGAAGGGTGGATTGAAAGGATGGTTCATTCCATTAACAAAGGACTGAAAATGAAGGAATTAAGAATCTCACTTGACAAGTTAGATTTTTTTTAATGGGTTGTTTCCACTTAATGGCTATTATAAACAATGCTGCTATAAACATTTGTACACAAATTTTGGGTGAACATACTTTTTCTTTTTTCTAGGATAAACATCCAGGACATTAGTTGCTGGGTCATAGATAGACAAATTAGTTTATAAAAAGCCAAAATAAACTAAAAGAAAGTAAGAATAGGGAATGTTTTTTAAATTAAAGTTGAAATGATTGAATAAAAATAAGAATAGCCATGAATTTTAAAGAACTTTTATACATGTTAACTGATAAGCTCATAATAGTCTGAAGAAGTAGAAACTATTAATTTTACTCTCCCATTTTTTAGATGGGGAACTGAGTCATAAGAAGAGTCATTGATTGTTCTAAGATTGTATTGGTTTGGCCAAAAGATTCATTCATTTTCTTCCAAAAGATGGCTCTAGTGGTTCTTAGTTGTCTTTAACTTCATTTGAAACAATTTTGTTAGAATGTATTGTGACAGCTATCATATCAGCATGCATTTAAAAAAACATCAAAATTGGTGAATTTTGGGGTGGCCATTTTATATTGAAGGTGGAAGGAAAGAAAGGAACATTTTTAGCATACAATGCTTTATTATTTCAAGAAAGGTAAAAAGGCAACTCTTCTAGCCAACTCATTGGAAAAGACCTTGATGCTGGGAAAGATTAAGGGCAGGAGGAGAAGCGGGCAACAGAGGATTAGATAGTTGGATAACATCACTGACTTAAGGACATGAGTTTGAGCAAACTGCGGGAGACAGTGAAGGACAGGGAAGCCTGGTGTGCTTCAGTCCATGGAATTGCAAAGAGTTGGACAGAACTTAGTGATTGAATAACAACAAAAAACATAACTGAAATGCAAAGAGATTTGTGCAGTGTATGAGAAGGTGCTGTGAACATGTCAATAGTGGTCTGCAAAGTTTTGTGCTGGAGATTTCTTGCTGAATGTTGTTCCATAGTCAGGTAGATCAGTTGAAATTGATATCAATCAAATCAATACATTCATTGAGAATAATCAATGTTATACCACATGAGAGATAGCCAATACACTCAAAGTATTCAGGTCAAGTGTTGAAAATAATTTGCACCAGCTTGATTATGTTAATCACTTTGATGTTTGGGTTCCACATAAGTTAACGGGGGAAAAACTTTCTTCACTGTATTTCCATATGCAATTCTCTACTGAAACATAACAAAAATGTTTCATTGTTTTAAATGACAGTAGAATTTTAAAAAGTATATATATTTATTTTTGACTATGCTGAGTCTTCATTGTGGGACACAGGCTTCTTACTGCCATGGCTTCTCTTGTGGCAGATCATGGGCTCTAGGGCTTCAGTACTTGCAGCACGGGGGCTCAGTAGTTGTGGTACATGGGTTTAGTTGTTCCATGGCATGTGAGATCTTCCCAGACCAGGGATCGAGCCCATTTCCCCTGCATGGGCAAGTGGATTCTTAACCACCGGATGACCAGGGAAGTCTGAAACCACTCCATTTTTCAAACAAATTGTGATAGGCGATGAAAAGTGGATACTGTGTGATAATCAATAATGTGGAATGGAATAGATTTGGGGGCAAGTGAAATGAACTACTATCAATTACAGCAAAGGCCAGTCTTCATCCAAAGAAGGTGAGGACGTGTATATGGTGGGATTGGAAGGGAGTCCTTTATATGAGCTCCTTTTGGAAAACCAAACGATGAATTCCAACAACTACTTCTCCCAACTAGACCAACTGAAAGCAGCATTCCATGAAAAGCATCAGGAATTAGTCAACAGAAAACCCATAATCTTCCATCAGGATAACACAAGACCACATGTTTCTTTGATGACCAGGCAAAAACTATAAGCGCTTGACCAGGAATTTCTGATTCATCTGCCGTATTTGCCAGACATTGAACCTTCAGATGTCCATTTAGTTCAACCTTTACAAAACTTTCTTAATGGAAAATTTTCAATTCCCTGGAAGACTATAAAAGGCACCTGGAACAGTTCTTTGCCAAAAAAGATAAGTTTTGGGAAGATGGAATTATGAAGTTGCCTGAAAATGGCCAAAGGTAGTGAAACAAACTGTGATTATGATGTTCAATAAAGTTCTTGGTAAAAATATAAAACTGTGTCTTTTAGCTTTACTTTTTAAACTGAATGAACTTTTTGGCCAACCCAATACATCTTGTAAAGGGTATATTTGGGATTTAAACCCAGGAAGTTTGACTCAACTAGTAAATAACACCATGTCTTTAAACCAAAAATAGTAGAAAGAACAAAACAGAACCTATTTTTTAGAATCAGACTAGCTAAGGTAAGCCTGGAATGTAGAATCAGACTAGCCCATGGGGTATATCTAAGGTAAGCCTGGAATGGACCAGAAATGGATATAAAAGTACAACAAAAATAGAACAGCAATTAAAATAATTTTTTAAAACCCCACTGTGTGTGCTTATATGGTAATATACTGAGAGATCTGGGGAAAACAGCCTCTTAAGGAAACATGACCCAAATAAAAGTTGAATTTCTGAAAATGTAGTTTGGGGACTTCCCTGGTGGTCCGGTGGTTAAGAATCCACCTCCCAAGGCAGGGGACTTCTGTTTGATTTTTGGTCCGGGAAGTAAGGTCCCACATGCCCAGGAGCAACTGCTGAGCCCTCACTCCACAACTAGAGAGTCTGTGTGCTGCAATAAGAGATCCCACATGACACGATGAAGACCCCTGTGCCACAACTAAGAACAGACACAGGCAAATAAATAATAAATAGATAAAAAATGGACAATAGATTAAAATAGTTTATTAATCATTCTTTTGTCTTCTCGATATTTTGACTAAGAAATCCTTTCTACCTGGATATTTCCCCCAACATTTTGCTTTTCAAATATTTAGATTTAGATCCAGCTGAGCTGGGGTTTGCTGTCTTATTTGCCATGACTTGGCCTTCCACAGGGCATGGTACACGGTAGGCACTCAAATACTTGTTAAAGGAATTCACGAGAGGCCAGAGAAGGCAGTCATTAAATACCTATTCAAAGAGTTTGGGTGAAGCTTAAGATAATGAGTTCCTGGGATGGTGGATATGGGTCTGTATCTCAGCCCACACGTCCCTTGGTGAGAGTGAGTGCAAAGAGACAGCTTTGGCTTCTGGGTACCTGGATCCAGAAGGCTGCCCATCTCATTGGTCAACCCATAGAGACTGGTCTTCAATAGCGCCACCGCGTGGTTTGGAAAGGAACTGCAAAAGTGAGCTGAAAAAGTCCCAGTCTCCATTGGGGGTGGAAGCCTTTCTGCTCAGTCTCCTCCCCTTTGGTTTTTAGGGTCACTAAACAAATCTGGAGAAGGCAATGGCACCCCACTCCAGTACTCTTGCCTGGAAAATCCCATGGATGGAGGAGCCTGGTAGGCTGCAGTCCATGGGGTCACTAAGAGTCGGGCACGACTGAGCGACTTCACTTTCACTTTTCACTTTCATGCTTTGGAGAAGGAAATGGCAACCCACTCCAGTGTTCTTGTCTGGAGAATCCCAGGGCCGGGGAGCCTGGTGGGCTGCTGTCTATGGGGTCGCACAGAGTCGGACACGACTGAAGTGACTTAGCAGCAGGAGCAAACAAATCTAGTGGAGGTGATGGAATTCCAGTTGAGCTATTTCAAATCCTGAAAGATGATGCTGTGAAAGTACTGCACTCAATATGCCAGCATATTTGGAAAACTCAGCAGTGGCCACAGGACTGGAAAAGGTCAGTTTTCATTCCAATCCCAAAGAAAGGCAATGCCAAAGAATGCTCAAACTACCACACAATTGCACTCATTTCTCACGTTAGTAATGCTCAAAATTCTCCAAGCCAGGCTTCAGAAATACATGAACCGGTCCCGCCCCGCCCCCGCCGGCCTGGGTGCTCTAGGTGCCGCGCGGAGACCCTCTGCACCCCTGCGAACATGGCGCTGCGCGCGGTGCGGAGCGGGCGGGCCGCGGTCGGCAGCCTGCGCGCCATCTCGGCACCCAGCGCGCCCTGCTCGCCGCGGCCCTGGGGACTGCGAGCCGGTGCCGTCCGGGAGCTGCGCACCGGCCCTGCTCTGCGGTCGGTGCGGAAATTCACAGAAAAACACGAATGGGTAACAACACAGAAAATGGTGTCGGAACAGTGGGAATCAGCAATTTTGCACAGGCAGCTTTGGGAGATGTTGTTTACTGTAGTCTGCCTGAAGTTGGGACAAAGTTGAACAAACAAGAGGAGTTTGGTGCTTTGGAAAGTGTGAAAGCTGCTAGTGAACTCTATTCTCCTCTATCAGGAGAAGTAACTGAAATTAATAAAGCTCTAGCAGAAAATCCAGGACTTGTCAACAAGTCTTGTTACGAAGATGGTTGGCTGATCAAGATGACATTTCAGAACTAGATGAACTAATGAGTGAAGAAGCATATGAGAAATACATAAAATCTATTGAGGAGTGAAACTGGAACCCCTAAATAAACTACTTTGAAACAACAACAACGACAAAAAAAAAAAAAGAAATACATGAACCATGAACTTCCAGATGTTCAAACTGGTTTTGGAAAAGGCAGAGCAACCAGAGATCAAATTGCCAACATCTGCTAGATCATCGAAAAAGCAACAGAGTTCCAGAAAAACATCTATTTCTGCTTTATTGACTATGCCAAAGACTTTGACTATGTGGATCACAATAAACTGTGGGAAATTCTGAAAGAGATGGGAATACCAGACCACCTGACCTGCCTATTGAGAAACCTATATGCAGATCAGGAAGCAACAGTTAGGACTAGACATGGAACAACAGACTGGTTCCAAATAGGAAAAGGAGTACATCAAGGCTGTATATTCTCACCCTACTTATTTAACTTATATGCAGAGTACATCATGAGAAACGCTGGACTGGAAGAAGCACAAACTGGAATCAAGATTGCCCGGAGAATATCAATAACCTCAGATATGCAGATGACAGCACCCTTATGGCAGAAAGTGAAGAGGAACTAAAAAGCCTCTTGATGAAAGTGAAAGAGGAGAGTGAAAAAGTTGGTTTAAAGCTCAACATTCAGAAAACTGAGATCATGGCATCTGGTCCCATCACTTCATGGGAAATAAATGGGGAAACTGTCAGACCTTATTTTTGGGGGCTCCAAAATCACTGCAGATGGTGACTGCAGCCATGAAATTAAAAGATGCTTACTCCTTGGAAGGAAAGTTATGACCAACCTAGATAGCATATTAAAAAGCAGAGACATTAATTTGTCAACAAAAGTCCGTCTAGTCAAGGCTATGGTTTTTCCAGTGGTCATGTATGGATGTGAGAGTTGGACTGTAAAGAAAGCTGAGCACCGAAGAATTGATGCTTTTGAACTGTGGCGTTGGAGAAGACTCTTGAGAGTTCCTTGGACTGCAAGGAGATCCAACCAGTCCATTCTAAAGGAGATCAGCCCTGGATGTTCATTGGAAGGACTGATGCTAAAGCTGAAACTCCAAATGTCTGGCCACTGCATGCGAAGAGTTGACTCATTGGAAAAGACCCTGATGCTGGGAGGGATTGGGGGCAGGAGGAGAAGAGGATGACAGAGGATGAGATGGCTGGATGGCATCACTGACTCGATGGACATGAGTTTGAGTAAACTCTAGGAGCTGGTGATGAACAGGGAGGCCTGGCGTGCTGCAATTCATGGGGTTGCAAAGAGTTGGATACGACTGAGCGACTGAACTGAACTGAACTGAACTGAAAGATTCTTGGACAATTCAAGAGAAAGGAGGGGAAAATCTGAGCTTGAGAATTAGGAAAGTAGGAAAGTCATTGATTAGAAAATGAAATTAATTTATGGAACATTTTTTCTAGTAATGTAGTAATTGGAATTCTTAGTTTCATGTGTGACTTCTATGAGGGCAGAAATTGCAGCTGCTTCTTTTTGACATCTACAGCTCCTTGGTCTGGCACTTAGGAGGTGTTAAATGAATGTTTGTTAAATAAATGAGAGTAAATAGCGAAGATTTTGCACCTGCTATTCCCTTGGGTTGCAATGTGCTTCCTCTAATATGTTGAGGCTATTCTCTTGTTTCTTTTGGATCTGTGCTTAAATGTTTCCCCTGCCTTCCTTCCTTCTTGCCTTGCATCTTTCCTCCCTTCCTAACTCTTTCCTCTCTCTCTCTTTCTGGCTTAATTGAAATACTGTTCACATACCATACAATTCACTCTTGCGATGCAATGGCTTTTATTATATTCACACCATCATGCATCCATCGCCATAACCAACGTAAGAACTTTTCATAATCCCTAAAAATAAGACCCACACTCTATAACCATCACCCTCCACTTTGCCCCCAATCACTCCTAGCCTCTGTTATTGTTTAGTTGCTAAGTCATGTCCGACTCTTTCTGACCCCATGGACTGTAGCCCACCCGGCTCCTCTGTCCATGGGATTTCCCAGGCAAGAATACTGGAATGGGTTGCCATTTCATTTGTCAGGAGATCTTCCCAACCCAGGGATCGAACCTGAGTCTCCTGCATTGACAGGTGCATTCATTACCACTGAACGACCTGGGAAGCCCCACTCCTAGCCTTAGGCAACTGCCAATCTATTTTTGCCTCTATTTTTTCTGGATATTTCTTACATGTGGAGTCATATAATATATGGTCTTTTATATCTGGCTTCTTTCCTTTAGCATAATGTTTTTGAAGTTCACCCATATCATAGCATGTATTAAGATTTCATTCTTTTTATGGCTGTGGCATTTCATTGTTTAAATGTACCCCAGGACAGTTGGCTTAGTTCCACTTTTTGGTTACTATGAATCATGCAGCTATGATCATTCAGTGTGACAGTTTTTATGTGGATGTATCTTTTCATATTTCTTGGAAACTGCTGGGTCACATGGTAATACTATGTTTCACTGACGTAAGAACTGTCAAACCACTTTCCAAAGAAATGTTGCATTTTCAGAAGACCCTTTCCTGACTGTCTTAAAACAGCTGCCCCAAATCATGCACTATCTGCTTACCCTACTTCATTTTCCCTTCATTCCTTGGTGGAATAGTATAGAATAGTGTATATGCTTACTGCTCTGCAACACTACAATATATGGCACATATTCATTTGCTGTCTATGCAAGATAAATCACCCTACTTCTTGGGGCTTAAAACTGACTTGTTACTTTTCACAATTCCACGGGTTTAGGGGGTGACTCCTTTGCTGGTCTTGCCTAGAATCAGTTGGGTTGTTGCCCTGGGGTGACAGTTGAACTGGCCGGACAAGCCAAGAGGATTTTTCTCGCTGGAGGCATGGGGACTGCCTTCCCCTCCACGCGGCCTCTCATTCTCACCCAGTAAAGTCAGAATCTCTAACCAGGAGACCCGCAGCACGCCAGGAGCACGCGGGTGGAAGCCGCAAAACGCACGGGCGCCCCCGGACTCACGTGGTGGCGCTTCTGCACACCCATTGGTCAAAGCACGTCGCGCGGGCGTTCTAGATTCTGACTGAGAGGAAATCGATTCCACTGGAGGGGAGGAGTAACGAAGTCAATGCAGGGTTTTGTGTAGGAAAGCTGTGAGATTTGGTCCGGATGTTTCAGTCTTGCACAGTAACTAAGAGAATTGGCTGTGTTGCAGGAGGAACATGGCTTTGGATTAGGGCACAGACGCGTTTTGGCTAAATCCTGGGTGAACTACCTTTCCTGTCTGAACTTTTGATTCCTTCCTGTGAAGTAGAAGCAATCCAGTTTTTTTTTTTTTTTTAATTCACTTATTTTGGCCGTGCTGGGTCTTCTTTGCTGTGTGTACTTTCTCTAGCTGTGACAAGTGGGGGTTACTCTCTCCTTGTGGAGCAGGGACTCAATAGTTGTGGTCCACCGGCCTAGTAGTTGCCCAGCACGTGGGATCTTCCCAGACCAGGACTTGAACTCGTGTCTCCTGGGTTGGCAGGTGGATTCCTTACCACTTGAGCCATCACAGAAGACCCAGCAATCCAGTTTTATAATCACTCTGATAATCCTCCTTTTAGTTATCACCAAGAATGCTTTCAAATTGTGGTGCTGGAGAAGACTCTTGCAGGGTGCCTTGGGCTGCAAGAAGATCAAACCAGTCAGTGCTAAAGGAAATCAACCCTGAATATTTATTGAAAGGACTGATGCTGAAGCTGAAACTCTGATACTTTGGCCACCTGATACAAAGAGCTGACTCCTTGGAAAAGACTTTGATGCTGAGAAAGATTGAAGGCAAAAGGAGAAGGGCGCAGCAGTCGCTAAGATGGTTAGGTAGTATCACAGACTCAATGGACATGAATTTGAGCAAACTCTGGGGCATAATGGGGAACAGAGAAGCCTGGTGTGCTGCAATCCATGGGGGTCTCAAAGAGTCGGATACGACTTTGCCACTACACAACAAAAACAAGAAAACAGGTTAAAATCAACATTTCTAAGACTCTTTCTCTCCCTGAATATGGGTAACCCATTTAACTAGAGTTTTCAGTTGATCTTGGATGGCCAGTTATAGAAAGATTATAATAACAGTATCAACAGCAAAAATAAAAGCAGCTGCCTCTTATGGAACCCTGCCAGGCTGAACGTGTTACTCTGCAGGTCTCTTGAAACAGCCAGGGAGTCTTTGGGTCACCCCAGAAGCAGAGCCTAAGGATTAGAGGACTTGTAGTTTACCTGGGAGGTGGTTCTAGAAGCCCCTGGAGGAATGTGAGGATAGGAGAGGGAAGGGAAAATGCTTGTATAGGATGTGCTCAGGTGAAGGTACTGCTGTGGGCACCTGGGGCTGAATCTCACTGGGGACCTTTGGGAGTTGGTGCAGAACACACGACTCCAAGTTACACTAACGAGTGTCTTCCTTTAAAAAAAATCTTGTCTTTCCATTTTATTTGATCGTGTAATTCTCTCTCATTCCTGCATGAGACAAGGTGAGAGAATAGGAATCAGATAACAATTTTAAACAGAAAGTGGATAAGGTTTGTTATTTCTGAGGGTTGTTGAGAGGTTGTGAGAAGGTGGAGTGTGTAAACGCATCTATGCTGCTGCTGCTGCTGCTAAGTGGCTTCAGTCGTGTCCGACTCTGTGTGACCCCATAGACGGCAGCCCACCAGGCTCCCCGGTCCCTGGAATTCTCCAGGCAAGAACACTGGAGTGGGTTGCCATTTCCTTTTCCAATGCATGAAAGTGAAAAGTGAAAGTGAAATCGCTCAGTCGTGCCCGACTCTTAGTGACCCCATGGACTGCAGCCTACGGGGCTCCTCCGTCCATGGGATTTTCCAGGCAAGAGTACTGAAGTGGGGTGCCATTGCCTTCTCCGAAATGCATCTATAAGGGGGGCTAAAATGCAGGAAGTGCTCCTTACCAAAAAAAAAATTTTTTTTCCTTTTCAGCGAAGCCCACCCAGGCCACATTACTTGCTGGTCACTGCTCCAGACTGGCACTCCAGGGCTCCTTGTCCAACTTGATTGTTCTTCCTTTTCTTTTGTAATACTTGTGATTTTTTGTTTATTTCATATTTTATTTTTAAATACTTTTAAAATTTTATAGTGGAGTACAGTTGATTCACAATGTTGTGTTAGTTTCAGTCTTACAGAAAAGTGATTCAGTTATACATGTACATAAATCTATTGTTTCACAAATTCTTTCCCCAGTTAGGTTGTTACAGAGTTCCCTGTGGTGCACAGTAGGTCTTGTTGGTTCACCATGTTAAATATAGCAGTGTGTAAATAATCACAAATTCCCTAACTATCCCTTCCCCCACCCTTCCATTCTGGTAACCATAAGCTTGCTCTTTAAGACTATGAAGCCTGTTCCTGTCTTTGCTGTGGGGGGCTGTCCTGTGCATCGTAGGATGTTGAGCCCCATCTTTGGCCTCCATTCACTAGATGCCAGGAGCACCCCCACCAATTGTGACAACCACAAATGTCTCCTGACTTTGGTCCATATCAGTGGGGGAGATGAATCGCTTGGAGTTTAGAGCCACTATACTATTCAGCTTATCTTTTGATTATGTTCATTGTTGGCTGTTCCCACATCCTGAAAGTGAAAAGCGAAAGTCGCTCAGTTGTGTCCAACTCTTTGAGACCCCATGGACTGTCCATGGAATTCTCCAGGCCAGAATACTGGAGTGGGTAGCCTTTTCCCTTCTCAAGGGGATCTTCCCCACCCAGGAATTGAACCCAGGTCTCCCGAATTGCAGGTGGATTCTTTACCAACTGAGCTATCAGGGAAGCTCCTACTGGAATGCTAACTCCAAGGGAAAAGGAATTTGCTTCTTCGGGGCACTGACGTAGCTTCAGCTCCTTGGCACGTGGTAGGCATCCAATATTAGTTGAAAGAATGAGTGACATTTGGAGGGTTTTGTGCCTGGGGATGGTGTCAAGGCTTGCCACATATTACTTCATTTCTTTATCACAGCATTCCTTGGAGGGAGGCCTTGTCATTGTCCCCCTTTACACAGAGGAGAAAAACAGGCTTCTAGAAGTTGCATATGGATACCCTATACATACACACCCAATCGTAGAGTCCAGAAGCTTAGCTGACTGCCCCTCAACAATCAGCAATGTTCTCCCTTCTGGCCAAAGAGGACTGAATGAAGCTCAGGTCAGATGCAACTTCTAGCTGGCACATGCAGCAGAGCTGAAAAGGGATGAGCAGCTGGCACAGGGTGGGGTAGAGTGGGGGGCACACCTGAAGGGGCTTTCTCAGGGACCAGAAGGGAGTGGCCTTGAACTTGACTGGGTTCAACCTGTCTCTCTCTGAAGGAAGATTGGTGCCAGACCTATAAGAGATGTAGACTGGGCTGGAAAGCAAAGCCCCAGCACACTCTGGGGAGTGTCGCTGGAGTGTGTACTTGGTGATGGTCCAGCCGGGATGAGCAGCCTGGAGATGCTGCTGCTGCAACCAGGCCCACACGCACGCACACACTTCACTCTCCAGCCCTCCCTCCCCACTTCTACCCCTCCACCCCCTCCAACTCCCCACTTCCCCTCCCCACCCCTCCCTTACTCCAGCCTAGCCCAGCCCAGCCCAGAAAGGGTCCATCTCTGTGATTGGTCCGTGGTTCTCGGTACCAGGAATTGAGACCAGGAAGATGGGAAGGAAGGAAGAGGGTGGGTAGGGTGGGGGGAGGGATGGGACTACTTTTGTATCTACTCCCAGAGCTAGGCGCCTGCTCACCATGGACACTGCTGGGTACAGCAAGTGGGACGGCAGGCTGGAAGAGGTCCCCGGAGGTATGAGCAATGGGGCTGCCTCAGAGGTCCCCTTGGGTCCCTCTCTGGCCAGTGGTTTGGGGTTTGATGGGGAAGGGAGGGGCTTCCCAGGTGGCCGTAGTGGTAAAGAACCCCCCTGACAATGCAGGAGACATAAGAGACGTGGGTTCATTCCATCCCTAGGGTGGGAAGATCCCCCAGAGGAGGGCATGGCAACCCACTCCAGTATTCTTGTCTGGAGAATCCTGTGGACAGAGGAGCCTGACGAGCTACCATCCATAGGGTTGCAAAGAGTCAGACAAGAGTGAAGCGATTTGGCACACACGTATGCACACGTGGGGGAAGGGAGACGCTCAGCCACGAGAGAGCTTTTGTAGTGGGTGCAGGAAAGACACCACCCATCCTAGAGTCAGCTGGACCTGGTTTCAAATTCCAACTCTGCCGCTTAGGGGCTGTGTGACCACAGGCAACTTAGTGCACCTCTCTGAATCTCAGTTACCTGGGAGAAACCCAAGTGACTGGGGCTCAGTCCTGGGAGCCCAAGGATCCAGGGAAGAGCTCAGGAGTCCGTCTGTGTTATCCCAGGGCACTTGGGACGCTGGGGACGGAGACCCCTTTTCCTGCTCTTCGCTCTCGTGGTCATCACAGTCCTGTGGGCCCTCATTCTCAGCGTCCTGTTTTCCAAGGGTGAGTGACTGGACGATGGGAGATGGCGTGTGCACCGCCCCCCTCACCCCCACCCCCACCCTCACCCCCACCCTCACCCCGCAGAGAACATAGACGTTTTCTGCGCCCCAGGGCTCACCAGCCAGATCCGGAGCCTCTGCCTGGTCTGAGTGCGAGCACCCACATGTGCGAGTCTGTGCCCCGTGCATGTGCCTGTCCGCCCATGCTGCACGTCCGTCCGCCCCCTGCTGTGCACCCCATGACCCGGGTCCCCGCACTCCCAGGGGCCGAGGGGAGAGTTTTCGAGTCCTCCTCTCTCCGCAGCGTCCACCGAGCGCGGGGCGCTGCTTGACCTCCAAGACGGGCTGAGCGCAAACGGTACGGAGAGAACAGAGGCTCTTGCCAAAGTTCGGGGGCAGAAGGGTCTCGGACCCGGGTGTCGGAGTAGTGGGCGGGAGCGCGGGGATCCCACGGTCCGCGGGGCTGGCCCTGGAGTTGGGTGGGGTCCTGGGAGTCCCCGAGGATGACCTGGCGTGCGTGCGTGCGGGCGTGGAATCGTTCCAGCCTCCAAACAGACGGCGGTGCTGGGTATCTTGGAGGAGGAGGTCCGAGCGTGCAATAGCTGCTGTGAGTGAGATGGTGGTGGTGGGCGGGGGGCGAGGGGGCGGGACTTGTGGCCGGGATTGGAGGAGGCGGGTGGGAGCGGGGGCTCGCGGCGCGTAGGGGCTGGGCGGGCTGACCTCAGGTGTCCAGCTCCCATCACCTCACCCCCTCCCCAGGCCTGAGGACGCAGGCACAGCTGCAGACAGTCAGCAAGGAGCTTACAGAGGCAAGGTCGAAGTTGTTGCAGCAGGAGAGTGCCCTGAAAGAACTGAGCGAGCGCGGTGAGGGCGGGACCATCCCTAACCCCTCACCCCTGCTGTTACCCGAACCTCGATTCACTCTGGACCCTTCTGTGCACCCCCCCCCTACACACCTAACCTGTGATCTTCACCATTGACCCAAATAGTGTCCCCCATCCTGACCCTGACCTGTGGACTCTAACCTTAACTGCAAGTCCTAACCCTAAGCATAACGGGCACCCTACCCAGCTCTAACAGTCCTTGACAGTAATGTCATTCGTCACCTTGGCACTGACCACGGACGTGGATGCTGACCTTAACTAATCATGATCTTACCCTTGATCCTGACCCTAGCTATAATCTTCTCCCTCTCAGTGACCCAGAACCTGGCTGAAGCGGGGAGGGACCGTGAGAACATTCGCACTGAGCTCTTCCGGGCACTGGAGCAAGCCCGGCTTGGGAACAGTGAGCAAGCAGGGAGGGCGGCAAGGGGAGAGGATCAGTGGACTCTGCCCGGGGTTCCCTGATCCGCCTGGCCCCGCCCTTTGACCTTGGCCTGGTCTCGGAGGTTCCAATCCTGGGCCCGGGATAGGGGGGTTGTCCAACATCCCCCTCTCCAATCCACTTCGTCTGCTCCACTTGGGAGCAAATCACCTCTTTGACCCTCGCCACCCTGCAGGCTCCTGCAAGGAGTGCCCCGAGTCGTGGCTGCCGTTCCAGGGTTCCTGTTACTTCTTCTCCACGCTGCGGGCCACGTGGGTGGAGGCACAGCAGCACTGCGAGCGCTCCGGCGCGCACCTGGTGATAGTCGGAGGCCTGGAAGAGCAGGTGCGAAGCCCCGGCTGCCTGGGAGCAGGGAGAGCGCTGAGTTTACCCGAGGGGGCGTGGCCCGGGGTCGTAGGGGGCGGGGCGGGACGGATGCCGCCGGCTCAGTTTTCCCCACTGCCTAGGGTTTCCTGAGTCGGAATACGCGTGGCCGCGGTTATTGGCTGGGCCTCAGGGCCGTGCGCAAGGTGCGCAGGATCCAGGGCTACCAGTGGGTGGACGGAGTCGCGCTCAGTTTCAGGTGAGAGAAGGGACCTGGGGAGGCAGACCGTTCGGATCCTAGGGGAAATGCTTCGGCCAGGTCATAGGGTCTCCTTAGGGCTGGGCGGGCCAGACCCCAGGAACTGACTAGGGTTAAATTCTGGGCTGAGAAAGTTATACACCAAGGTGCATACTCAGGTTAATTCTCAGGATGTGAGATCCAAGTACTAAACAGGCTAGAACTCGGAAAGTCCTAGCTTTTCAGCAACACCCCCTCTCCCCTGCCAAACCACTGCAGCCACTGGAATCGGGGGGAGCCCAACGACTCTATGGGGCGCGAGGATTGTATCATGATGCTCCGCACGGGGATGTGGAACGACGCGCCATGTGACAACGAGAACGACAACTGGATCTGTGAGAAGAGGCTCAGCTGCTGACCTTGTCCCTGGCCCAGAGCCGCGCCCACTGGCACTTGTCCCATCGCCTGAGCCGCTCACCTTCCTGGCTCCGCCCACCACCGTAAATCCCTTCCCCACCCAACTCTAGCAAGAACCATGGTGCCACCCACAGTCCAAGCCAGTAACTGCACGGGGAGACTTTCGCTCCAACCTCGCTGCAACCCCTCGCCCATGGACCTCACCAAGTCTGCTCCCGCTCCAAAATCTGAGTTCCTTGGACCCGTGATCTGACCCCCATCTCCCTCCCTAACCAAGGCCCCGCGACTCAGGGATGGAGCTGTTTGATTTACTTGCTTTTTTACCCCAGGTGAGCTGCCTCAAAGATAGGGGATTTTGTGAACCTTCTTGGCAGCCCCAGGGAGCATCAATAAATGAGAAAATGAATCTTGGCTCCTGCCTCTGATCTAAGCTTTATCTCAGAGACTCTGATGTAATTCATGTGAGTGACCCTGACCTCAGGGGCCCGTGTGCATGCATGTGTCTGACTCCCACTTCATGAACTGTGGCCTGCCAGGTTCCTGTCATGGGATTTCCCAGGCAATATACTGGAATGGGTTGCCATCTCCTTCTTCAGGAAATCTTCCCGACCCAGGGATTGAACCCACATCTCCTGTGTCTCCTGTATTGGCAGGCGGATTCTTTACCACTAGAGCCACCTGGGAAGCCTCCAGGGCCTGATGATTCCCCTCCCCCCACACCCGAAACCCAGTGTGTAAGCTGCATTGGGCCAGGGGGGTTGTAGAGCCCTGGGGACACAGGAATGAGCCAGACCCTGTCCCTACGCTCTGGGACAATGTGACCAGTGACTAGATTGAGGAATACATGGAGGAGTCTCCTGTGTCCCCAGAAGAGGGACTCTGCTGAGATGCTGCCGTGCTGGCCCAGTTCCCTGAGGACACTGTCACCCTGTTGAGATTATAGGTAGCCTGACACAGGCCCTGACACAGAGATGGGAGAGGGGCAGCTCGGATCTGATGAGCAGACTCCTTCTGTCTCGGGCACCCCAGGTCCTGTGGGGAGTTCAGGAAATATATCCAGAAAAGATGGACTTTGGAAGAACAATGGGATTTCAACTCTGGCAATGGAGCTGGGAAGGGAGGGCTTTGCAGATAGAGGGTGTTGCTGAGCCCATTTCGAGGTTGGGGGAATGTGAGGAGCACACAGCCTGAATTTATCAACTGGGGACTTTTTATCTGAACTTACCCAGCATTCCTGTCCCGGGGACCTGGAGGCTCTCCCAGGTTTTCCAGTGGAGACAAGTCCAACTGTGCAACTGAGGGGAGTGACAGGCTAGCAGCATTTAGTTCAGTGCAAAGCTGAGTCCAGAACTAAGCTGCCCAGCCCTGAGAGCATCCACAGAACAGGAAGAGGAGGGATCAGCACCGAAACTCCCTGACCAGGGGGAATCTTTCATTGTTGTAACCAGGAACCCCCTCAATCTGTCTCTGAATCCTCTAAACTGCAGCCCAGAGCAAGGCACTGACCTTGCCCAGGAGCTGTCTGAACTTCTGGACAGATATCGTACCTAGTGGACTGTTGGTCAGACTGATGGATTTCCGGATAGTCAACTAGGGAAAGTGTATGAGCGTCCTACTGCTGCTGTAACAAATGTCCACCAGCTTGGTGGCTTGAAACAATATACAGCTATTTTACACTTGTGGAGGTCAAAATTAGTTTCACTGGGATGAAATCAAGGTCACCAGGATCAGGGTCCCTCCAGAAACTCCATATGACCCAGCAATTTCACTTCTGGGTAGATATTCAAAGGAATTGAAAGTGGGTTCTTTAAAAAAATTTTGGCTGGACTAGGTCTTCGTTGCTGCACACAGGCTTTCTCTAGTTACAGTGCATAGGCTTCTTATTGGGGTGGCTTCTCTTGTTGCAGAGAACAGGCTCTAGGGCTCACAGGCTTCAGTAGTCATGGTGCAAGGGCTCAATTGCTCCACAGCCTGTAGAATCTTCCCAGACCAGGGATTGAACCCATGTCTCCTGTATTGGCAGGCAGATTCTTAATCACTGAACCACCGGCAAAGTCCTGAAAGCAGGCTCTTGAAAAGATATTTGCATACCCATGTTTATAGCAGCATTATTCACAATAGCCAACCGGTAGAAGCAACCCAAGTGTGCACCAATGGATGAATGGATAAACCAAACAAGCTCATCCATACAATGGAATATTATTCAGCATTGAAAAGGGAAGGAAATTCTGACACATACTATAACAGTATGCTGTGTGAAATAAACCACTCACAAAGGACAAATACTGCTGCTTAATGGATACAGAGTTTCAGTTTTGCAGGAGAAACAATTCTGAAGATCTGTTACAGAACAATGTGAATATACTTTTTTTGGCAGCACTGGGGATCTTAGGTCCTCTAACCACAGAGGCCTAACCACCAGCCCGCCAGGGAGGTCCCCAGTGTGAATATACTTAACACTCCTGAAGTGTCCACTTAAAAATGGTTAATGTGGTATGATTACAAGGAAAGAAGAAATGTTTGGATGGAGGTAGCTCTTTTTCATCACAAAATATATTCATCCTACATATAATACATTTCATAAAATTTTATGAAACATTTCATAATGTTTTTAATAAAACGCTGAAAAATGTAAAAAATAGTGGTTAACATGGTGAATTTCATCTTATGTGTATTTCTCCACTATTTCAAAATTTTTATTTTCACTTTATTTATTTATTTTTTCCACCAAGCTGCCCACCTTGTAGGATCCTAGTTCCCCAATCAGGGATTGAACTCATGCTCCCTGCAATGGAAATGAGAAATCCCAACCACTGGACCACCAGGGAATTACCCCCAATTTTTATTTTAAATGCACTTATTCGCAAGTTAACAAGTTTTGAGGACTGTATACAACTGTGTAGCCACCACTGTATTGCAGATATAGAACATCTCCGTCAGCCCCTAAAATTCCTTCTTGTCCCTTCCCTGTCAGTCCTCATCCTCTTCCTTCCCCCAGGCCACCAGGACCTGCTTTCCATCAGTATTGACTAGATTTGTCTTTCCTCAAATGCCATATAAACTGAGTCATACAGTGTAGAGTGCTGTAATTTGTTTCTTTTTTTTTTAATATTTATTTATTTTTGGCTTCAATGGGTCTTAGTTGGGCTTGGTGTTGGGACTCTAGTTGCAGCTCATAGGCTCAGATGCCCTGAAGCATGTGGGGTCTTAGTTCCCTGACCAGGGATTGAACCCACATCCCCTGCATTGCATGCTAGATTCTTAGCCACTGGACCACCAGGGAAATCCCTGAAGTTTGTTTCTTTTCATTGCAGATCATTTAACTATTGGTTGGCTGGACTGCCTTCTGTGTATCCAGTCACCTGTTGACAGATGTTTGGCTTGTTTCCAATATGAGACTATGAATGAAGCTGCTATGAACAATGTTTTTATGGATTTAAGTTTTCACTTCTCCTGGGCAAATACCTGGGAGTAGGTCAGATAGGTGAGGATTAACTTTATAAGAAATTGCCAAACAGTTTTCCAAAGTGGTTGCACCATTTCTGCACCCCCAATGCTCAGCAATGTCTCAAGCCTGCGGTAGCTGGAAGAGGGGTATTTTTTTAAAGATATATTTATTTGATTTTTGGTTGTGCTGGGTCTTCATTGCTGCACACAGGCTTCTCTAGTTGCAGCAAGCAGGGGCTACTCTTCATTGAGGTGCTTGGACTTCTCATTGCAGAGCACAGGGTCTAGGGTGTGCGGGCTTCAGTACTTGTGGTTCCCAGGCTCTAGAGCACAGGCTCAGTAGTTGTGGCGCACAGGGGCTTAGTTGCCTCGAAGCATGTGGAGGATCTTCTTGAACCAGACATCAAACCCGTGTCCCCTGCACTTTGCAGGTGATTTCTTAACCATTGGACCACCAGGGAAGCCTGAGGGTACTTTTGACCCAACAGAGTCTTCAGCAGTTCTAGAATCAGGTGGAGGGGCTTATCTAGAGAAAAGCAGGAGGGCCGGAAGTGAGGGTGGAAACTGAAGCTGATATTGTGGGAAGGCAGGAAGCACGGGTTGACACGTGCCTGATAACACATGTTTTCACAGGAAGATGAGACTGGGGGGCTGGGAAGCAGGCAGTGGGGGAGGGGGTCTCTGCTATTTGGAATGGCACTCACCCACTCACCCAGAGACAGATAGAAGGGTGGTTACTGCACCACAAAGGGAGGTCTTCTGGGGATGACAATAGATGGTGCTTCAGCAGACCAAGGAGGAGGTTGGCCCCAGAGAGAAGCTGGAGAGAGGAGAGATGATGGAAGAGCAAGTCTCCGTGAACAAGGAGCAATTTCATTCATTAATTTAATGCAATCATTTTCTCACCCAGAAACATTTCTTGTGCACTTATAATACATCAGGCACTGGAGTTACAGTGGAAAACAAGAGGTCAGCAGCAAGGGACATGAAGGAATCTAAAAAATCTTAGGCTGAGCAGAAGCAGCCACCCACAAAATATCAATAGTATAGACTCTATGAATCCATTTATATGAAGCTCTAGAAGAGGCAGATAATCAAGCAAATCGAGACAATGTTGATTGTAGAATCTAAGGATGGGTTTTCATTCTAAAACTCAAGCTTTCTGTATGCTTAGAAATGGTCATAATGAAATGTTGGGGTTCAGGCTGTGGCTGCTGCCTTCCTGGGGCTCACAGTCTGGCCAGGAGAGGAGGAGATGGTGAGGCAAGATAGAAGGTGGTGAGTCCACATGGGGAGATTGGAGGTGGAACATTCTGGAAACACAGTCCCCTGCTCCTTGCCCTTCTAGCCTAAGGATGCGTTAGGGCTTGTGCTGGGAAGCAGGGGGTTCAGGGCAGAAGAGAACCCTTGTGGCCACCTTCTTATCCTTTCCCAGTAGGTGTCCCTACCAACGACCCCTGTGCAACCACATGACTCACTGTCCAGGGCTGAGTCAGCAAGTCAGAGGTGACCTTGCAGCCCAGCCAGAGCTTCCTGCATGGAACAGCCCTATCCATCACCCCCCTTTCCAAGGAAGTGACCTTGGGACAGAATAGCCTGTCCTTTCCAATCTCACTCCCTGAAATTCCAGGAAACCCCCAGGAATCCCTGGGGCATCTTACCAGATTGGCTGGGGTGTCCGGGGAAGCCCCCAGGCTAGGACAGAACACACACTCCTCTGGCCCCCTTGGCAGCCCCTTGCCCATCCACCTCACCTTGCCCCATGCCCAACTCTTGCCTCTCCTATGTCCCCACACCCACTCACAGATGGCTCAAATGGATGGATTTCCCAGACACAGGCAGAAAGGCCACACTGCTTGCCTCTCAGTCGCAGGGTGAGCCTACGCACGTGACACTGCCTCCCCGAGCCTCAGTTTTTGCATCTGTCAAGTGGGAACAATAATAAAAACCCTCATCTCCTTGGGTACTGTGGTCGGTACATCCCCAAAGATGTCCCCATTCTAGTCTCTGAAACTTCTGAATAAGGAACCTTACAGAGTGAAGGGGACTTTGAGGTGAGATTAAGATCTGAAGTTGGGGAGATGATTGTGGATGACCCAGATGGGCCCAGTGTCATCACAAGAGCCTTTATAAGAGGAAAGCAGGAGCATCAGTGGGGCTTCTCAGGTGGCTCAGTAGGTAAGGAATCTGCCTGCCAATGCAGGAGTCCCAGGAGACGCAGGTTTGATGCCTGGGTCAGGAAGATCTCCTGGAGGAGGAAATGGAAACCCTCTCCAGTATTCTTGTCTGGAGAATCCCATGCACAGAGGAGTCTGTTGAGCTACAGTCCACGGGGTCGAAAGAGTCGGACATGACTGAGAACAGCAGGAGGATCAGAGTTAGAGAAGGAGATGTGACCACCGAGGCGGAGTCAGAGAATGTGGAAAGCTGCTGCACTGTTTGGTTCACAGATGGAGGGATGGACCACAAGCCGAGGAATGTGGTGGGTGGGTGGGGCGCTCTAGAGGCTGCAAAAGGTTAAGAGGATGGATTCTTTCTAGAACCTCAAAAAGGCAGGACTTCCCTAGTGGTTCAGTGTTTAGGACTCTGTGCTTCCACTGCAGAGGGGCCACGGGTTCCATCCTTGGCAGGGGGCGGTGGAGGGGGGGAGTGTGGGGGTGGGTGCTATGGGGACTAAGATCCCACAAGCCCCACCACGTGGCCAAAAGAAGGAGGGCCTTTCTGTGAGTGCCTTGATTTTAGCCAGTGAGACCAGTGTTAGGCTCTGACCTCCAGAACTGCACAATAATACATGTTGTTTAAAACCAAGTGGTTTACAGTAATTCTTCACAGTAGTCATAAGAAACTCGTGCAGAGGCAATGCCTGTAAAGCACCCACTGTGTGCCTAGCCTTGAGCCACAGGCTGGGGACACTGTGGTGACAACAGGCAGAGCACCTCTCCTCCTGGAACTCCTATTCCAACAGGGCACCATGCAAGGAACAAGCAAAGGAACAAGCAAACCAGACTCATTCACATGTTTCGGGGCAGGGGTGTTGTTGTTCACTCACTGAGTCATATCCAAATCTTCGAAATCCCATGGACTGTAGCCCACCAGTCTCCCCTGTCCTTCACTATCTCTTGGAGTTTGCTCAAACTCATGTTCATTGAATCAGTGATGCCATCCAACCAGCTCATCCTCTGTTGTCTCCTTTTCCTCTTGCATGAAATCTTTCTATCAGGGTCTTTTCCAATGAGTCGGCTCTTCGCATCAGGTGGGCAAAGTATTGGAGCTTCAGCTTCAGGATCAGTGTTCCAGTGAATATCCAGGGTTGATTTCCTTTAGGATTGACTGGTTTGATCTCCCTGCAGTCCAAGGGACTCTCAAGAGTCTTCTCCAGTACCAGAGTTCGAAAGCATCAATTCTGCAGCGCTCCGTCTTTTTTATGGTTCAACTCTCACGTCTCTACAAGACTAAAAGACCATTCAAGGGCTGAGAGGCTAGGGACCGGTGTAGCCGGGACCACTTCCCTCGGAGAGCAGAGACCTGAAGGATGAGGAACGACCAGCCCAAAGGGCTCAAAAACCAGAAAAGCGTGCTGGTGTGGCTGGAGCTGAATACAGTGGGAGCGGTGCAATGGGGAAGGTGCCAGCCGCACAGGGTCCTGCTGGCTGTGGGGAGTTTGCTCTAAGAGCCTTTGCGCTTTGAGTGTGCGTGTTGGGGAGGGGAGCTATTAATAATGGGAGATACGCAACAGCAACATGTTTCAGGAAATAACGCCAACAGGGCTCCCATTTATGGCGGACTTCTCTCTATGCGGTGGAAGACACCTTTTTTTTTTTTACTGCGCAGGACTTAGGCACACGAAAACCTACGTGGGGGCATTGTCCGTATTCCCACTTTACAGATGAAGAAACTCAGGTCCGCAGGGATGGGTGTGGAGCTAGGACTCCAAGACCTTCTCTCAGCAGCTGTGGGTTGTGGGGAGGCACCTAGGGGGAGGGCGCAGTGACCAGATGTATCCAGCAGAGGGCAACACTCCTACAGACAGATCTAGGGAACCAGCCTGCCGAGCCTCCAGATGGAGTGGAAAGAACTCACCATGCTAGACAAGGTTCCTAAGGGCCTGGGGGCCTGGGGACCTAGATTTCTGGGTTCCTGAAAGTCAGGATGAGGGTTGTGGAATCCTGGATCTCCTAAAGGCAAGGGGCCTGGGTCCCTGATGATAGAGCCTGGGGTTTTCTGTTTTCTCAGCTGCCTAGAGATTTCTGTATCTCTAGGCAGCTGGGCTACTTCACTTTCACGCATTGGAGAAGAAAATGGCAGCCCACTCCAGTATTCTTGCCTGAAGAATCCCAGGGGAGCCTGGTGGGTTGCTGTCTATGGGGTCGCACAGAGTCGGACACGATTGAAGTGACTTAGCAGCAGCAGCAGCAGCAGCAGGCAGCTGGGAACTATCTGTTGTCTGGTCTGGTCCCCACACAATTCCCATCCTCTCTGAGAACCATGGGCAATGTCCCAGAGCAATCCCTGAATCTCCCAGTACAAGCCCTGGAATGCTCTCAGGATTCCCAGGATGGGCTGACTCAGCCCCCTGGTCCCAGGGAGTGTGCTGGGGCCTGGAGGGGCTGAAGGGAGTGGGCCTGGGGCCTGGGAGTCTCTCCAGAAGGAAGAATGTGGACAAATCAAGCTCTGTGTCCCCCTCACCCTGAGCTCCTCTCCAACCCTTCCCTACCCTCCCAACAACATAAAAAAACAAACCCAGCTCCAGACTCCGAGGCTCCAGGAGATAAAAATGCAGAGCCAGCCCCTCCCCATGCCACTCAGGCCTGCCCTCTTCCTGCTGACCTGTTTCCCGCCCCTCACCCCGGGATAAGGAGGAGCTACATGGCTGTGAGCTCAGGGCCCCTCCAGGAAGGGTGCCCAGGTTTCATCCTCAAAAAGCTCTGGATCCCAGGAGAGCTCATGTATTGCAGATGGACTGGTGTAAGAGGGATACAGGGGCCTCAGAGGAGGCCCCCTACCTGACCTCTGCAGGCAGGGAGGCTCCTTGCAAACAGTCACTGCAGGCCAGCTTGACGCCCTAGGAGTAGGAGCTGCCAGTGCAAAGGCCCTGAAGTGTAAGTGTGTGCCTAGGGAGTAGGGGTGGGGAGAGATGGGGCTAGAGCAGGTTAAAGCCCTTGAACTCCAGGCAGGGGAGCATGGGGAGAGGTGGCTGGAAGCAGGGGGAAGATATGGTCATGTGGCTGCCAGAAGGGGGGCTGCTGCCATTTTCTAGGGGGTAGGATGGTGATCAGAGTTGAGGTCATGGAAGAGGAGAGACCCTGAAGGGGAAAATGGCAACCCACTCCAGTATTCTTGCTGGGATAATCCCATGGACAGAGGAGCCTGGTGGGCTGCAGTCCATGGGGTCACAAAGAGTTGGACACAACTGAAGCGACCAAGCACACATGCACGCCCACAAGAGGAGAGACAGATGATGAAAAGATAAGGAATGTGGATGATGGGGGTGGGGAGGAGCAGGTGATGGTGGGCAATGTTGTGCTCAGCCCAGGGCAGGGGCGGCATCTGGGCTCACTCTGCTCATCACACCAGCTGACTTGATTTGCTCCAAAACACCCTACACCATCCAGCCCAGGGGATCCCCAGGCGTGGGCAGAAGGGGAAGATGGCAGTTTCACAGGGCTGTGTGGGCTCTTCTTTGGCCTTTTCACATGCTGTTCCCTCTACTGGGAACCCCTCCCCCATCCATGAAGCTGGGGATTCTTATTTCCTTCAGGGGTCCCAGCCCAACCATTACCCACTCTGAGAGCCTTCCTGGATCACTATTTAAACAGCTCCGGGGTTTCCCTGGTGGTTCAGTGGTAGAGAATCCACCTGACAACGGAGGAGACATGGGTTTGATCCCTGGTCCAGGAAGATCTCACACGCCATGGAGCAAATAAGCCACAACTATTGAGTCTGTGCTCTAGAGCCTGGGAGCGGAAAGTACTGAGCCCACATGCTGCAGCTCTGAAGCCCTTGCGCTCTGAAGCCCCTGCTCTTCAACTAGAGAAGCCACCGCAATGAGAAGCATGCCCCACAGCTACAGAGTAGCTTCCATTTGCCGCAACTGGAGAAAAGCCTGCACAGCAATGAAGACCCAGTACTGTCAAAAATAAGTACATAAATAAAATTATAATAAATAAATAAACAGCTCCTCTGACACCCCTCCTCCTGTCTCCTTTATGACTCTTCCTGGCCTTCATCACCCTCTGACATTTGTCTGTCTCCCCTGCTAGAATGTCAGCTTCAAGGGCATAGACATTTGTCCAGTTTGTTCATGACATCAGTCCTAAGGGCCCCATTATGGTGTCCAGCATCTCACTGAGTGAATAAATGAGTGAATGAATGAATGAATGAATGAGTGCATGACAGCAATGAAATAAAAATTCACATTTTAGGGCAAAACAAGACAAATTTAAACATAAAACTTTTCCTCTGCTCTTTGGCCTCCTCCCTCATTCTCTTGTGTGCATCAGGCACCTGCATTATGTGTGAACCAGACCCCCGCAAAGGTAGAAATAACCTGCTTCACCATAAAGATCAATTTTCTCCTCCTGCACCAGTCCCCGTAAATCCTTAGACGGCGACATCCCTTCCGCAGTCTGAAAGGGGTCATGATGACCACTCGCCCTGTAGGCACAGACACCTCCAGGGAACTTTATGTACGATGCCAATAAATCATTTTGCTTCAAGGTAGAGATGGATGCAGAACAGACTGGTCAGATGACCTGGGGTGAACCTGGGCTGTACCTAATGGATAATACTTTATCCATTACATGGATTATGTATCCATTACATGGTTAATGTACCTAATGGATAAATACTTAAATACCTAAGTATTTAGCTTAAATACTTACTTATGGGAGATCCAACCAGTCCATCCTAAAGGAGATCAGTCCTGGGTGTTCATTGGAAGGACTGATGTTGAAGCTGAAACTCCAATACTTTGGCCACCTGATGTGAAGAGCTGACTTATTTGAAAAGACCCTGATGCTGGAAAAGATTGAGGGGAGGAGGAGAAGGGGATGACAGAGGATGAGATGGCTGGATGGCATCACCGACTCAATGGACATGGGTTTGGGTGGACTCCGGGAGTTGGTGATGGGCAGGGAGGCCTGGCGTGTTGCGGTTCATGGGGTCGCAAAGAGTTGGACACGACTGAGTGACTGAACTGACTTACTTATGACCGTATTAATGCCACTAGCTACACGACTTGTAGTCTCCCTATTTTACCAGATTGTTTCTTGCATTACCAAATGTGTAATCAAGCCTCAGGTAAATTTAAACATGATTAGATGACTTGAAAGACTTGATTAAATGTACAGTCCTATAAGTCAATGACTGTAACAGTGTAACTCTAGCTAGGGGAAGAAGCAACAAGAGGGAACAATTTCCTGGACCATAACAGGCTTGTAGGACAGGTGGTGCAGGGGCTTTTGGCTGCTGTTTGTCTGGTCTTTTTAAAAATATTTTTAAGGAGTTTCCTTGGTGGTTCAGTGGTAAAGAATCCATCTGCCAATGCAGGAGACACAGGTTCGATCCCTGATCTGGGAAGATCCCACATGCCGCAGAGCAGCTAAGCCTGTGCACCACAACTATTGAACCTGTGCTCTAGGGCCCAGGAGCCACAACTGCTGAGTCTTTGAGTCACAACCATTGAAACCTACACAGCCACACTCCACAAGAGAAGCCACCGCATTGAGAGGCTTGTGCGCCGCAATGACAGAGTAGCCCCCAATCTCTGCAACTAGAGGGAAGTCCATGCAGCAACAAAGACCCAACACAGCCAAAAGTAAAGAAAATTATTTTTAACTCTTTTTAAAATTTATTGTTGTGTCATGTGGGCTCAGTAGTTGCGGTGAGCAGGGTTAGTTGCCCCATGGCATGCGAAATCTTAGTTCCCAGACCAGGGATTGAACCCGTGTCCCCTGTATTGCCAAGTGGAGTCTTAACCACTGGACCACGAGGGAAGTCCCTTTTGCCACTGTTAACAGTCCACTAATAGCACATGGAGTGGCTCTATCATGAAATCCTTGCCTGACCTGTGTGTGTGTGCTTAGTTGCTTCAGTTGTATCTGACTCTTTGCAACCCCATGGACTGTAGGCCACCAGGCTCCTCTGTCCGTGGGGATTATCCAGGCAAGAATACTGGAGTGGGTTGCCATGCCCTTCTCCAGGGGATCTTCCTGCAGACCCCGGGATGAACATTTCTAGCACCATGGGACAAACTGGTCACAAAATACCTCCCGAACTCGGTCAAAATTGAGACCAAAAGGGAGGGGATTGTAAAACAAAGAATGTTGCACATTCTTGATTCTACAAGAAGCAAGTCATTAGCCACTGCAATCGCTGACCTATGGCAAGAAACCCAGAGTGAAAATCAGAACGAGGCACTTTGTGCTCTGGGAAAATTGACAGAACTGGCCTTCAGATAGTTAGACAGTTCAGGAGACAATGTTATGAACTCAGTTCCTTGTATTTGCCCATCCTCAGGGAAGCACTAAAACCATTAAGGAAGATACCTGTTTCTTGTGAATAGCAGCAACCTTCTATCAAGATGAGTGCTCAAATATGAAATTGGGGAAAAATATATATAACCGAGTCATTGTGCTGTACAGCAGAATCAACACAACATTGTAAATCAACTACCCTTCAATGAAAGTTTTTTTTAAAAGGTGAGGGACTTCCCTGGTGGTCCAGTAGTTAAGATTCCAGGCTTCTAATGCAGGGGTTGGAGAAGGCAGTGGCACCCCACTCCAGTACTCTTGCCTGGAAAATCCCATGGATGGAGGAGCCTGGTAGGCTGCAGTCCATGGGGTCGCTAAGAGTCAGATATGACTGAGCGACTCCACTTTCACTTTTCACTTTCATGCATTGGAGAAGGAAATGGCAACCCACTCCAATGTTCTTGCCTGGAGAATCCCAGGGACGGGGGAGCTGGTGGGCTGCCATCCATGGGGTCGCACAGAGTTGGACACGACTGAAGTGACTTAGCAGTAGCAGCAATGCAGGGTTGCAAGTTTGATCCCTGGTCGGGGAACTAAGATGCCACACACCACATGGCATGACCAAAAGTAAAAATTAAAAAAAAATTTTTAAAGATGAATGCTCAATTGTATGAACCCCTCTTCTCCCAAATCACATCTATACCAGCGTCCCCCTTTATTTCTTTCGAACAGCCCTCAGAGATGAGAGACTGTCTCCTGGGTTATCATCCTCAGGTTGGCTCTAATCAAATTTTCCATTTCTTTCTTAGATTGATTGTTCATGAGTGTTTTCATCGCATGAACAAATGATTCACAAGGGATGCACAGGGCTGAACAGAGAGATGGTGGAAGTAGAAAGGATGGGGAGTGATTTAAGCCAGATGTTGGCACAGAGGTGGAGGGAGAGGTCCTGAGGGTAAACTGAGCCCTGCAGCGGGGAGGAGGGCTGAGACTCGCAGAAGGGCTGCTGCTGAAAGGCCTGCTTCTGTCCATCAAACCCTCTATTGAAACAGTTCTGCAGAAGCCCAGCAGAGGGCGCGCGAGCATGTGTATGTGGTGTGTGTGTGTGGTTTGGTGGTGTCCTGTGGTCTGTATCTTTGTGTGTGAGTTGTATAGATGCCTCTAGGCTGTGTCTGTGTGTCTGTGGTACATGTGTGGTTTTGTGTTGTGTAGGTATCTGTGGTTGGATTGTGTTGTTTGTCACTGTGTGTGAGTCTTTGTGTTTTGTTTTCGTGTTGTGTCTTATGTGTGTGTGTTGTGTGAGTGTGTTTGGTTCATTTGGGTAGTGACTGTCTGTTTTGTTTTTGTGCTGTGTCTGTGTGTGTGTTGTGTGGGTGTTTGTGGTTCATTTGCGTAGTGGCTGTCGGTCTGTGGTGTGCCTCTGTGACTCTGCAAGTGATGTTGCAACACTTCATGCCTCTATGTGTCTCCATTGTTGGGGGTCCCTACACCCCACATCCCTCACCCCAGTGAGTCACTCAGGATCAACCCCAGTTCTTCAGAATTCCTACTTCCCCACAGCGCTGGGAGCCTGCCTGCAAGAGGCTATGACGAGACCTGTGGTCCTGCCAGGGAGGGGCTGATTGGTGCCCCTGGGCTTCCAGGAGTCCAGTGCCCTCCTCCGTAGGGAAAACTGAGACCTATGGGGTCTGTGTGTAAGTCACACAGCCAAGGTCAGGCGAGGCTGCAGGGCCCCTGGCCCCTCTCTGGGACCTGGGGCCTCTGGGAAAGGATGGTGTGGGTTTCCCCTGACTGCGAGAGCATCCACTCATGACTTTGAGGCGGCAAAGCCCTGGGGAGCAACTGGCAGCATGAAACATTTAGACAAAAGTCCAGCAGCAGGGTCTGCTTCTCCAGGGGTGGTCTCCTCCGATGCCCCCTCCCTTCCCCCCAGGTTTCTGAGTCCTCCGGTCTAAACCAGCTCTTCCTCCGCCTAGCCCGCACCCTGCTCTCCACCACCTGAAATTGTCCTGTGGATTGATGAATTTTAAACTTTGTTTTTGTGCTGCAGCAGGGATGAACCTTGGGGACCTTCCACTCAGTGAAGTGAGCCAGAGGCTAAAAGAAAAATACTGATTGATTCCACTTCTAGGAGGTCCCTAGAGTAGTCAGATCCATAGAGACAGGAAGTGGAGTGGTGGGGCCAGGGGCTGGGGGAGGGGAGTTCGTGTGTAAGGGGGACAGAGTTTCAGTTTGGGAAGGTGAAAACATTCTGGGATGGATGGTGAGGATAGTTGCACCCCAGCAATGGACTTAATGCCACTGAAAATGATTAAATGGTACAATTTGTGTCAAATATATTTGTATGTGTAATATAAGCAATATAACATTTGTGTATATTGTATATACAGAATTAAAACTGAAAATCTTTGTTTTCCTCTCTCAAGAGAGCTGGGACTTAATCTTGTCTGCACTGTCGCACACAGTAGGTGCTCAGTGATTGTTGAATCAATGATTGTTGAATGAATGAAAGAGGTCAGAGTTTATCTGTCCACAGTGGATGGAGAGAGAGAGAGATGGGAGACAGGGAAATACGGAAAAGCCTGAAATCAGTACTTCTCCACTGGAAATCTGCTACGAAGCAGTAGTCCTCAACTGTGGGTGATTCTGTGCCCTTCAGGGGTCATCTGGAGAAGCCTGGACATTTTTGGAAAGGAGAGGGGAGGTGCTAAGCAAGTGGCGAGTGGAGGCCAGTGCGCATGCTCAGTCGCTAAGTCGTATCCGACTCTTTGCGACCCCATGGACTGTAGCCCAGCACGCTCCTCTGTCCATGGGATTTCCCAGGCAAGCATACTGGAGTGGGTTGCCATTTCCTCCTCCAGCGGATCTTCCCAACCCAGGGATCGAACCCGCGTCTCCTGCATTAGTAGGCAGATTCTTTAACACCGAGCCACCTGGGAAGGCCAGAGCAAAGACCAGGGACGTTGCTAAATACCGGATAATGCACAAGACCGCTCCCCCACGACGAGGAATCATCTGGGTCCAACGTCAACCAGTGCAGAGAATGAGAAACCCAGCTTTAAAGACACCTCGCCTGGAAGTCCTCCTGAAGTTGGCACGCCTACTTGCCCCCCCACCACACACTCACACACCCTTTGCTTGCCCCTCCTCACAACATCAGAAAAAAATGGACAGGTGGGGTGAGCCCTGAGCAGTTCCAGGACGGGGTCCGGATCAAGGCCGCGAGGTTCCTGCTTTCATCACAGCTGCTTTGAGTGTCGTGCCCTGTCCCTGGTGCTGAGAGTCCTAGTGGGCGCCGCACCCAGGACCTGTTAGTGTTGGGGATGGGAGCCTCGTGGGGGACGAATCGGGGTCCAGGGGGTCCCTGTTGCGGCTGGGATCCCGCCTGAGAATTGTTTACAGTCATTGCCTAATCTCTGACCAGTTCCTACGGGAGTCCAGATTCAGGAGTGACTGGCAGCAGTGTAGGGATGCTGACCCTGAAAGAAGAACCGACACCGTCGGGTCACAGCCCACATCCGTGTGGTTTCCTGTTTATCCTCTAACGTCAGTGAGAGACGTGGGTTGTCACTGCCGAAGGGAAGAGGGAGCAGGGTCTGTGATACGGTCCCCCACCCCCAGAGTCGGGGGCGGGGGGGTGCGTGCCCTTCAAACATCCTCTTGTCTAAATTGAGTTTTGGTGGGGACCCAGGACCGTAGTGAGCCCTCGAGCCCCAGTTAGAACACGGAGGACCAGTGGGCACCAGTAGAGATTGGGGCAAGGTGCATCCACCTGCAGAGCTGTCAGAAGCTGGGAAACTCCAGACTCCATCACTAGCCTCTACTCCAGCTGCAGCCTGTATCCAGGACTCCATCCTGAGGCCTAGCTACAGCCCAACAGGACTTGTTCCCAAACTTTCTCCTCCTCTTCCGGTGTCCTCACTGCCCGCCTGTCCACCCAGACACTCTTGCCGAGACTGGTCATTTTCCATAGCATCTTCTGAGCACCTGTCCCCATCTTTTTCCTATCACCAAGACCATCTCATCTCAAACCTACCTGCTTCTCTCCATCTACATAACCACTGCCCCTGGCCACTTCCTCTGGTTCCTGGACCAGGTGACAGCCCCTACCATTGTCCCCATTGCCACCTGGCCCCCATGGACGTTCCCCAGGGTCCCCACTCCCCAGGCTTCCTGCCATCTCTGGCCACCCAGTGGCTCCCTGTGACCTCTCTCTGATGCCCAGCTGATAACTCTCTCCCCAACTTAAAGTGTTTCTCCTCTGTCACTTGGCAAACCATGCCAAGGGTTCAGGCCCCCACAGTTAGCCCGGATCAAGGTTGCAAGGGACACTTGGGGGCCCAGTATGAGCAGCCTCAGGCCACCAGGGTCATTCATTCAGTAGACAAGTGCTGAAGGCTACCCATCCCCAAGCCGGGGATACAATGACAGATGAGCAAACACAGTGCTTGCTATCTTGCAGTCTGCCTTCCAGGGACATTCCAGCCAGCCCCTTCCTGCTTGGTGGACAGCCTGGCCTAGTCGTGGTTGGGAAGTGGAACATGGTGGGCACAGGTGGACATCTTTCTGAGAGGCAGAGCATCAGGCCTGGGGCGGGGAGACAGCCCAACCAGGAGTTCAGCACAAGACGTTTCCCCACTGAGAAGCCCTGGGTTAAGGATCAGGAGATACATTTCAGGGAGGAAGAGCAGGATGCATGCGGTGTCAGGAAGTTCCCTGTCAGTACAAAGCTAGGTGCATGATGGGGAAGGCTGCAGACTCAGGACCCACACCACCTGGGTTCAAATCCTGGCTCTGCCATTTGTGAGCTGTGTGACCTTGGAAAGTTACTTACCCTCTCTGTGCTTCCCATCTTTCATCCGTAAGACAGCATTGGTAACAAAACGGTCTGCCTCATAAGGTTGTTGGTCAGGAATGTTACATTTGTTAATGCATAAGACACAGAGGACTGTGCCCAACGTGGGTTGCTACTAAAATAAACCATATAACAAAACTCTCAGTATTTGACCGGAAGGTTATCACATTATCTCATGTATGTTTCTTTTTCATCCTTCCCTCCCTCCCTCCTTCCTTATTTTCCTCTCTCCTCCCTCCCTCTCTCTCCTTCTCTCCATCTCCTTGTCTCTCTTTCTCTCTCCATCCCTCTCTCTCTCCACCCCTCTCTCTCTCCATCCCCCTCTCTCTCCATTCCTCTCTCCATCTCTCTCCCTGTGTCTCTCTCCCTCTTCCCAGCGTCATGAGTTAGTCATTTTGGGGTTCAAATCCTGACTCTATCACTTAGCTCCTTTGGCACTCTGGGAAGGTGACTTAGTGCCTCAGAACTCAGTTTGTTCACCTGAGAGATGGAGCTCAACATAGCAGAGACCTGGCCAGGTGGTAGGGAGCTTCAGAGGAGGCCATGCGTGGACTGGGGTTATCCGGGTGGCAAGCCCATAATTAGGTCTGTGAAAATACAAGCAGTGGGTGAATCTAGTTTCAGGAGAAAGTACCTCTCTGGGTTTAAACTCCTCACCAAGCCCGTGGCTCCTGCCTCCATTGGCCCCAGCTGACCAAGAGGACAGCAACACATTCAAAACTCATGTGAGTGCACAACACATGTGATTGTGTGTCCGTGCCTCTGAGTCTGTGACTGTGTGTGTGTGTGTGTGTGTGTGATGGTTGTGGAAAGTGTAAAGGCTTCCTGGAGGAAACGACCTCTGGACTGAGTCTCAGGGGATGACCAGGAGGAGGACTGACTATGGAACGGATGGTGGGCAGGGGGGCAGGTGGGGATGGAATTGCCAGGTGTGTGCAGGGGCCAGGTTCAGGGAAGTGAAACCCAGTTGATTGGCATGACTGAGCAAGAAAGATGGGCTTGGCGCGTGCATGAGGGTCTGATCGTGCCGGACCCTGGGGAGCTATGAAGGCTGTAAGCAGGGGAAGGAGTCTTGTGTTAGAAAGGTGGGCTGGCATAGGACCCTGTCACCCCAGCCCTCGGCAGCACACACACACCAGGCGGTCATTTCTCCCTGGGGTGGAGCCAATAGGCTCTGAGGTCACTCACCTGGGTCACTCACCTGGGTTCACCAGTCCCGCCGCGGTGTGAGGCGGGCAGATTCCTTCCCCTCTGGGTCCCTCAGTTCACCTACTGTGCACCAGCACCTCCAATGTGCCTCCAGGAAAGCCAGTGCTGTCGCTCGCCCCCAGCTTACAGATGGGCAAACTGAGCCGTTTGTCTAGGGAGAAGCCAGGACTCAGCCTCAGGTCTGGTCAGCACGGGCTCAGGCATGTCTGGCCACAGGATGGTGACCCCTTTGGCTTCCTCCAGGATGGCGAAAGACCCAGTTTGAGCGACAGCCTGGCTGACCCCTTCTCCGTTTCTCTGAGACTCAGAGAGGGGAAGCGACTTGCCCATCGTCACCCAGCAAGGCAGGGCAGCTGGTGGACCCCAGGCTTCTCTGATGGCAAAGCCCATGCTCTTCAGCACCTAGTAGGTACTTTAGAGTCAAGAGACTTTTAAAAATGCCTTGGGCATGTTGGAAGAGAAGGAAGCTGAGGCCTGAGTGACACAGTCTGCATTTCCCAGCAGGAATTGGCACAGAATGGATGCTTGATATGGATATTTAAGACCTGAAGACCCACTGTGTGCAGCTGTGCCACAAGCCTTAAGTCCACTGTTATCTCATTTGGTCCTACCCTGGCTCATGGGTTGCCCCATTTTACAGAGGGGAAAACTGAGGCTCAGAAAGATTGAGTCTTGGGCTGAGGTTGCACTGGCAGCAACAGTAACAATAGCTGATGGTATTTTCAGTGCTTGCTATGTCCCAAAGCACTTTACACATTCACCTAGAGCACCCTGTGGAGTAGAATACCTTAATTTTGTCATGTGGTGGATGAGGAGATTGGTTTTGAGGTTAAGCCACTTGCCAAGATGACTCGGGTGCACACTGATGGAACACCTGCTCTGCGCCTTATGTGTGATGGACCCCTGGGTGCCCACCTCTGGCTTCAGGCTGCTCACCCTCCACTTCAGTTGCATCCCCCACTTAACTGCAGCATTGATTTCCAGTCATCGACTAAACAAAACCAGCCAATGGTCACTGCACTCAAGTCCCAGGTGCTGGCCTGTGTGAGTGACTAGAACCTGACATCTAACCCTCACCCCCTGTTAAAACCCAGATCCCAGCCAGAACGGCCGCCACTGTGCCCGTCAAGTGGGCTGCCTTGACAGGTAGTGAGCACCCCGTCACTGGGAGAATCCAAGCAGTGCTGCCATGGAGGAAAGTTCCTACTCAGGTGAGAGAACTCTCTGAAGCTGACCCTGGCCAAATCAAGAACTCTGACCTCCTATTTTCCACCCAGGAGAGGAGCGGGGCTCCAAGGTCCCTATTTGGAATGAAGAGTGATTTTTTAGCAAAAGCCCAGCAAGGGAAGGGAGGTGAGCCCTGACTGGGGTTCGTGGCACAGAGCCAGGCAGACAAAGGAAGCTTCAGGCCACTCCCTTCCCTGACTCAACACCCTCAAGACCGAAAAAAAAAAAAAAAACCCCAGCTCCAGCTGGGGCACGGGGGAGCCCGATAGACCGACAACCATATGAAGGGGACTCAGAACGAGTGGAATCCAACACAATGACTCCTCACAGCCGGGCTGAGGGGAGGGGACCCGGGCCTGCAATGGGGCAGCAAGGTAGAGTTCTGGGGGAGCCCTGAGGGGGTGAGGGAAGAGTTTGGATTTGGGGAAGAACTGAGACCCAGTGTCTGGTGTTTAGGGAATAGGTCTCAGGGTGAGGGCTGGGGGCGGGGGGCCGGGGGGCCCGGGAAGGAGGACCCAGTCTTCCTGAGCTGGTGTGGGGAACCAGCATTGGGGGCAGACGGGTAGCTGAACCCATACAAGGGAGAAGGGGCATAGGTCGGCCAACTGAGGAGGGGGGTCTGTGGAGGACGGGGGATCTCAGCTCCTGGCCCCCAGACCCATCTCTCTGGATAGTGACATGGCGCCACGTCAGGCTTGCTGGCTGCTGGAGTGTGGGCAGAAGGAGCAGCCGTCTTTGGGCTGGACTGGCAGAGGAAGAGACTCAGAGATGCAGAGACGGACAAAGATGGGGGGTGGTGGCGATCGCTGACGGACATGAAAGCAGCATGTGGGTAAAATGTCCGGAGGAGGCTCGGGGTCCACTGAGGCCCTCTGCTCCACTGTGGGCTCTGGACGAGCTCCTAGGACTCTGGGTGATGGGACGTCCGGCCGAGCCAGAGCCTAGCCTCACCCTTCACCCCCTGTTGCTCCCCGTGTTCCTGGCAGAATTCACGAAATTTTCCAGAAGGCGGAGGCCGTGCTGCTCTAGGGGAACGCAGCTGGCCCTGCTGGCACTGGTGACGACGGCGCTATGGGCTGGGCTGCTGACTCTGCTTCTCTTGTGGCGTGAGGACACCCCTAACCCCCGAGACCCCCATCTCATGTTCCCTCCCTGACCCCCACTCTCCGATCCTGGGGAGCCCAACCTTGGGACACTTCCCACCTCAAACCTCCATCTCCAGCTGGCAGGTGGGGTGTGGATGGATGGGAACACCCGAAATATATCCTTTCTCTCCTCTCCTCTCCCTCATCCACCCCCTCTCCCATGCTCCAGACTGGGAAAATGCACGAAATCTAAAACAGCTGGAGGAGACCGCTGCCCTGAATGGTATGGAGGGGCTGAGTGGGGAGGCGCAGGGGAGCAGGGGGGCAGAAACCAGGCTCTTGTCTTGCTTCTGCCACTGACTAGTGTGGGATGACAGACAAAGTCTGGGCTCCAGGGTCTCTCCCAGGATCTAAGGGTCAGTCTATGCTCGCCCGAGGAGGTGGGGTGGGGGATGAAAACCCAGAGACTCTTGGAGGGGAGGGTCTGAGCTGTGCCTAATGGAACTGATACCTACCTGCTCTGTACCTCAGCTTCCACACCTGTAAAACAGGCATCGTGTTAGTGCTAAGAGGCAGGAAAAAAAAAAAGACTTTTGAAGAGCTCAGAACTGAGTCCAGTGAGCTTTTGAGAAATGCCTGCTGCTTTTGCATCTCATTCTGGGTGGCGGAAGGGTACACAGGTTCACTGGACTCTTGCCTGCACTTTCCTGAGTACGGGCAGACCTCAGACATATCAAGGGCTTGGTTCCAGAATAAAGCCAATGTCACAATAAAGGAAGTCACAGGAATATTTTGGTTTCTCAGTATATATAGAAGTTATGATTACATGATACTGTGGTCTGTTAAATGTGTAATAACATTAGGTCTAAAAAAAAGTGTACATACCTTAATGTAAAAATACCTTCTTGCTAAAAAAATTGCTGATCATCATCTGAGCCTTCAACGAGTTGTAATCTTTTTTGCTGGTGGAGGGTTTTATTCTGAGATGACAGCAATTTAGTCCTATCTTCAGTGAAAGTGTTAGTCACTCAGTCATGTCCAACTCTTTGCAACCCCATGGACTGTAGCCGGCCAAGCTCCTCTGTCTATGGAATTCTCCAGGTAAGAATACTGGAATGGGTTGCCATTCCCTTCTCCAGGGGATCTTCCCAACCCAGGGATTGAACCTGGGTCTCCTGCTTCTTCTGCATTGCAGACAGACTCTTTACCGTCTCTACTCTTTCCACCAGGGAAGCCCATCTTCAGGTTCCCCTTCTAATTCGAGTTCTCTCGCTGTTTCCATCGCATCTGTAGTGACTTCTTCCATTGAAGTCTTGAACCCTCTTTAGGGCTGGAATCAACTCCTCCCAAATTCCCACTAACGTTGATAGCTTGACTCTTCCTATGAATCACACTTGTTCTTCATGTCGTTTGGAGTGGCGAATCCTTTCCAGGAGGTTTTCAGCGGACTTTGCCCAGATCCATCAGTGGAATCACTATCTGTGGCCGCTCGGTGTGCTTAGTCGCTCATTCATGTCTGACTCTTTGTGATCCCTTGGCCTGTAGCCCGCCAGGCTCCTCTGTCCATGGGGATGACCAGGCAAGAATACTGGAGTGGGTTACCATGCCCTCCTCCAGGGGATATTCCCAACCCTCAGGGATCGAACCTAGGTCTCCTGCAAGCGGAGGATTCTTAACCATCTGGGCCACCTAGTCTTACGAAATGGCAGCTCTAGTCTTAAGAAATGTATTTCTTAAAGAATAAGACTTGAAAGTCAAAATGCCTCCTTGATCTATGGGTCATGGCGTGGATGCTGGTTAGCAGGCATGAAAGCAACATGAATCTCCTTGTCTGTCTCCATCAGATTTCTTGCGTGGCCGGATACATTGCCAATGAGCAGTCATATTTTGAAAGGATCTTTCTTCTCTAAGCAGTAGGTCTCAACAGTGGGCTTAAAATACCCAGTAAGCGTGTTGTAAACAGGTGTGCTGTCATCCAGGCTTTGCTGTTCCATTTATAGGCCATGAGCTGAGTAGATTTAGCATAGTTCTTAACGGCCCCAGGATTTTCAGAATGTTAAATGAGTACTGGCTTCAACTGAAAGTCACCAGCTGCATTAGCCCCTAACAAGAGAGTCAACCTATCCTTGGATGCTTTTAAAAAAATTATTTATTTATTGGCTGCTCTGGGTCTTCATTGCTGCACGCAGGCTTTCTCTACTTGTGGAGAGTGGGGGCTTCTCTTGTCGTGGGGCTCAGGCTCTAAGGCGTGCAAGCTCAGTGGCTGCAGTAGCTTTGTTCTTCTGAGGCATGTGGGATCTCCCTGGACCAGGGATTGGCCTCATGTCCCCTGCGTTGGCAGGCTGATTATTAACCACTGGACCACAGGGAAGTTCCATCCTCTGAAGCTTTGATGCCAGGCATTGACTTTTCCTTTCTAGCTATGAAAGATGGCATGTTCTTCCAATACAAGGCTATTTCATCTACAACAAAAATCTCTTGTATAGTGTAGCCACCTTCATGAATTAGCTAGATCTTCTGGAGAACCAGCTGAAGCTTCTACACCAGCACTGGCTACTTTCTTCTTGCTCTTTCATGTTATGGGGTCGGCCTCTTTCCTTCAACCTCATGAACCAACTTCTGCAGGCTGAACACTTTTCTTCTGCAACTTCCTCACCTCTCTCAGCTGAGAGTTAGGGCCTTGCTCTAGAGAAGGCTTTGTTGTTGTTCAGTCACTAAGTCATGTCCAACTCTTTGCAACCTCATGGACTGCAGCACACCAGACTTCCCTGTTCTTCACTATTTCCCAGACTTTGTTCAAATTCAAGTCCATTGAGTTGGTGATGCCATCTCAACCATCTCATCCTCTGCCGACCCCTTCTCCTCTTGCCCTCAATCTTTTCCAGCATCAGGGTCTTTTACAATGAGTCGGCTGTTTGCATCAGGTGGCCAAAGTATTGGAGCTTCAGCTTCAGCATCAGTCCTTCCAATGAATATTTAGGGTTGATTTACTTTAGTAAATCAACTGGTTTGACCTCCTTGCAGTCCAAGGAACTCTCAAGTCTTTTCCAGCACCACAATTCAAAAGCATCAATTCTATGGCGCTCAGGCTTCTTTGGCTTTGACTTCATCAAATGTTGTGGATGATTTGATCTTCTCTCCAGATCACGAAAACTTTCTCAGTATTAGCTATGAGGCTGTTTCACTTCCACATCATTTGTGTCTTTATTGGAGTAGCATTCTTAATTTCCTCCGAGAACATTTCCTTTGCATTCACCGCTCAGCTAACTGTTCAGCACAAAAGGCTTAGCTTTTGGTCTACTTCAGCCTGCCAGGTGCCTTCCTCACTAAACTTCATCATTCCTAGCTTTTAATTTAAAGTGAGTCACATGTGACTCTTCCTTTCACTTGAACACTTGGAGGCTGCTGTAGGGATATTCATTGACTTCATTTCAGTATTGTTGTGTCTCAGGGGATAGGGAGGCCCCAAAAGAGGGACAGAGATGGGGGAACCGCTGGTCAGTGAAGCAGTCAGAACACACAGAACACTCATCAATTAAGTTCACCATAATGGGTGTGGTTCCTGGTACCCTAAAACCATTATCAGAGTGACACCAAAGATCACTGACCACAGACCATCCTAACAGAGACAGCCAGAATGAAGAAGTTTGAAAAATTGCGAGACTCACCAAAATGTGACACTGAAACAGGAAGGGAGCAAAAGAAGCTGGGAAAATGGCATTCACAGACTTTTTCTGTGGTCGCCACAGACCTTTGTCTTGTAAAACATGCGTTAGCTGCCAAGAGAAATAAAAGC